>NW_027453935.1:603555-1207111 GCF_040206685.1 Ascaphus truei | reverse complement strand
TGCCAAAAAGTAGCTTCGAAAAACGCTTAGGTTAAGTTTCAGAGTTGCTTCTAATGTACCAAAGCTGGACTTAGACATAATTTCACTCTCACAACATTATGGCTGGTTGGAGAGAGTCCGAACCACAAGTACCGGGTCCATGGTTCTGGCCGTATACTGGGGGGACGGGGACGACTCCCATTAACCCCTGACTTTACCGGGGATACGCTTATCACAATGCCTTTCTGGTCTGTGCTGAAGCAGGGCATTCTGGCAGCCAAGTGGCTTGACCTTTATTAGTGAGCCTGGTTACCCCCTCTCGGAACCACAGACTTAGAAATCGCCAGCTCATATACAGTGCATAAAATATATTTATATATATACCCTTATACACCATTTAATAAAAAATATCACAAAATTCTTCTAAGTCCCTCGGGAAGAGTGAAAGACGCGCACGTTCATTTTCAGAGCTCCTAGACCTTCCTATAAGAAGTTAGCCAAAAAGTAGCTTCGAAAAACGCTTAGGTTAAGTTTCAGAGTTGCTTCTAATGTACCAAAGCTGGACTTAGACATAATTTCACTCTCACAACATTATGGCTGGTTGGAGACAGTCCGAACCACAAGTACCGGGTCCATGGTTCTGGCCGTATACTGGGGGGGCGGGGACGACTCCCATTAACCCCTGACTATACCGGGGATACGCTTATCACAATGCCTTTCTGGTCTGTGCTGAAGCACGGCATTCTGGCAGCCAAGTGGCTTGACCTTTATTAGTGAGCCTGGTTACCCCCTCTCGGAACCACAGACTTAGAAATCGCCAGCTCATATACAGTGCATAAAATATATTTATATATATACCCTTATACACCATTTAATAAAAAATATCACAAAATTCTTCTAAGTCGCTCGGGAAGAGTGAAAGACGCGCACGTTCATTTTCAGAGCTCCTAGACCTTCCTATAAGAAGTTAGCCAAAAAGTAGCTTCGAAAAACGCTTATGTTAAGTTTCAGAGTTGCTTCTAATGTACCAAAGCTGGACTTAGACATAATTTCACTCTCACAACATTATGGCTGGTTGGAGAGAGTCCGAACCACAAATACCGGGTCCATGGTTCTGGCCGTATACTGGGGGGACGGGGACGACTCCCATTAACCCCTGACTATACCGGGGATACGCTTATCACAATGCCTTTCTGGTCTGTGCTGAAGCAGGGCATTCTGGCAGCCAAGTGGCTTGACCTTTATTAGTGAGCCTGGTTACCCCCTCTCGGAACCACAGACTTAGAAATCGCCAGCTCATATACAGTGCATAAAATATATTTATATATATACCCTTATACACCATTTAATAAAAAATATCACAAAATTCTTCTAAGTCCCTCGGGAAGAGTGAAAGACGCGCACGTTCATTTTCAGAGCTCCTAGACCTTCCTATAAGAAGTTAGCCAAAAAGTAGCTTCGAAAAACGCTTAGGTTAAGTTTCAGAGTTGCTTCTAATGTACCAAAGCTGGACTTAGACATAATTTCACTCTCACAACATTATGGCTGGTTGGAGACAGTCCGAACCACAAGTACCGGGTCCATGGTTCTGGCCGTATACTGGGGGGACGGGGACGACTCCCATTAACCCCTGACTTTACCGGGGATACGCTTATCACAATGCCTTTCTGGTCTGTGCTGAAGCAGGGCATTCTGGCAGCCAAGTGGCTTGACCTTTATTAGTGAGCCTGGTTACCCCCTCTCGGAACCACAGACTTAGAAATCGCCAGCTCATATACAGTGCATAAAATATATTTATATATATACCCTTATACACCATTTAATAAAAAATATCACAAAATTCTTCTAAGTCCCTCGGGAAGAGTGAAAGACGCGCACGTTCATTTTCAGAGCTCCTAGACCTTCCTATAAGAAGTTAGCCAAAAAGTAGCTTCGAAAAACGCTTAGGTTAAGTTTCAGAGTTGCTTCTAATGTACCAAAGCTGGACTTAGACATAATTTCACTCTCACAACATTATGGCTGGTTGGAGACAGTCCGAACCACAAGTACCGGGTCCATGGTTCTGGCCGTATACTGGGGGGACGGGGACGACTCCCATTAACCCCTGACTTTACCGGGGATACGCTTATCACAATGCCTTTCTGGTCTGTGCTGAAGCAGGGCATTCTGGCAGCCAAGTGGCTTGACCTTTATTAGTGAGCCTGGTTACCCCCTCTCGGAACCACAGACTTAGAAATCGCCAGCTCATATACAGTGCATAAAATATATTTATATATATACCCTTATACACCATTTAATAAAAAATATCACAAAATTCTTCTAAGTCCCTCGGGAAGAGTGAAAGACGCGCACGTTCATTTTCAGAGCTCCTAGACCTTCCTATAAGAAGTTAGCCAAAAAGTAGCTTCGAAAAACGCTTAGGTTAAGTTTCAGAGTTGCTTCTAATGTACCAAAGCTGGACTTAGACATAATTTCACTCTCACAACATTATGGCTGGTTGGAGACAGTCCGAACCACAAGTACCGGGTCCATGGTTCTGGCCGTATACTGGGGGGGCGGGGACGACTCCCATTAACCCCTGACTATACCGGGGATACGCTTATCACAATGCCTTTCTGGTCTGTGCTGAAGCACGGCATTCTGGCAGCCAAGTGGCTTGACCTTTATTAGTGAGCCTGGTTACCCCCTCTCGGAACCACAGACTTAGAAATCGCCAGCTCATATACAGTGCATAAAATATATTTATATATATACCCTTATACACCATTTAATAAAAAATATCACAAAATTCTTCTAAGTCGCTCGGGAAGAGTGAAAGACGCGCACGTTCATTTTCAGAGCTCCTAGACCTTCCTATAAGAAGTTAGCCAAAAAGTAGCTTCGAAAAACGCTTATGTTAAGTTTCAGAGTTGCTTCTAATGTACCAAAGCTGGACTTAGACATAATTTCACTCTCACAACATTATGGCTGGTTGGAGAGAGTCCGAACCACAAATACCGGGTCCATGGTTCTGGCCGTATACTGGGGGACGGGGACGACTCCCATTAACCCCTGACTATACCGGGGATACGCTTATCACAATGCCTTTCTGGTCTGTGCTGAAGCAGGGCATTCTGGCAGCCAAGTGGCTTGACCTTTATTAGTGAGCCTGGTTACCCCCTCTCGGAACCACAGACTTAGAAATCGCCAGCTCATATACAGTGCATAAAATATATTTATATATATACCCTTATACACCATTTAATAAAAAATATCACAAAATTCTTCTAAGTCCCTCGGGAAGAGTGAAAGACGCGCACGTTCATTTTCAGAGCTCCTAGACCTTCCTATAAGAAGTTAGCCAAAAAGTAGCTTCGAAAAACGCTTAGGTTAAGTTTCAGAGTTGCTTCTAATGTACCAAAGCTGGACTTAGACATAATTTCACTCTCACAACATTATGGCTGGTTGGAGAGGGTCCGAACCACAAGTACCGGGTCCATGGTTCTGGCCGTATACTGGGGGGACGGGGACGACTCCCATTAACCCCTGACTATACCGGGGATACGCTTATCACAATGCCTTTCTGGTCTGTGCTGAAGCAGGGCATTCTGGCAGCCAAGTGGCTTGACCTTTATTAGTGAGCCTGGTTACCCCCTCTCGGAACCACAGACTTAGAAATCGCCAGCTCATATACAGTGCATAAAATATATTTATATATATACCCTTATACACCATTTTAATAAAAAATATCACAAAATTCTTCTAAGTCCCTCGGGAAGAGTGAAAGACGCGCACGTTCATTTTCAGAGCTCCTAGACCTTCCTATAAGAAGTTAGCCAAAAAGTAGCTTCGAAAAACGCTTAGGTTAAGTTTCAGAGTTGCTTCTAATGTACCAAAGCTGGACTTAGACATAATTTCACTCTCACAACATTATGGCTGGTTGGAGACAGTCCGAACCACAAGTACCGGGTCCATGGTTCTGGCCGTATACTGGGGGGGCGGGGACGACTCCCATTAACCCCTGACTATACCGGGGATACGCTTATCACAATGCCTTTCTGGTCTGTGCTGAAGCACGGCATTCTGGCAGCCAAGTGGCTTGACCTTTATTAGTGAGCCTGGTTACCCCCTCTCGGAACCACAGACTTAGAAATCGCCAGCTCATATACAGTGCATAAAATATATTTATATATATACCCTTATACACCATTTAATAAAAAATATCACAAAATTCTTCTAAGTCCCTCGGGAAGAGTGAAAGACGCGCACGTTCATTTTCAGAGCTCCTAGACCTTCCTATAAGAAGTTAGCCAAAAAGTAGCTTCGAAAAACGCTTAGGTTAAGTTTCAGAGTTGCTTCTAATGTACCAAAGCTGGACTTAGACATAATTTCACTCTCACAACATTATGGCTGGTTGGAGACAGTCCGAACCACAAGTACCGGGTCCATGGTTCTGGCCGTATACTGGGGGGGCGGGGACGACTCCCATTAACCCCTGACTATACCGGGGATACGCTTATCACAATGCCTTTCTGGTCTGTGCTGAAGCACGGCATTCTGGCAGCCAAGTGGCTTGACCTTTATTAGTGAGCCTGGTTACCCCCTCTCGGAACCACAGACTTAGAAATCGCCAGCTCATATACAGTGCATAAAATATATTTATATATATACCCTTATACACCATTTAATAAAAAATATCACAAAATTCTTCTAAGTCCCTCGGGAAGAGTGAAAGACGCGCACGTTCATTTTCAGAGCTCCTAGACCTTCCTATAAGAAGTTAGCCAAAAAGTAGCTTCGAAAAACGCTTAGGTTAAGTTTCAGAGTTGCTTCTAATGTACCAAAGCTGAACTTAGACATAATTTCACTCTCACAACATTATGGCTGGTTGGAGAGAGTCCGAACCACAAGTACCGGGTCCATGGTTCTGGCCGTATACTGGGGGGACGGGGACGACTCCCATTAACCCCTGACTATACCGGGGATACGCTTATCACAATGCCTTTCTGGTCTGTGCTGAAGCAGGGCATTCTGGCAGCCAAGTGGCTTGACCTTTATTAGTGAGCCTGGTTACCCCCTCTCGGAACCACAGACTTAGAAATCGCCAGCTCATATACAGTGCATAAAATATATTTATATATATACCCTTATACACCATTTAATAAAAAATATCACAAAATTCTTCTAAGTCCCTCGGGAAGAGTGAAAGACGCGCACGTTCATTTTCAGAGCTCCTAGACCTTCCTATAAGAAGTTAGCCAAAAAGTAGCTTCGAAAAACGCTTAGGTTAAGTTTCAGAGTTGCTTCTAATGTACCAAAGCTGGACTTAGACATAATTTCACTCTCACAACATTATGGCTGGTTGGAGACAGTCCGAACCACAAGTACCGGGTCCATGGTTCTGGCCGTATACTGGGGGGGCGGGGACGACTCCCATTAACCCCTGACTATACCGGGGATACGCTTATCACAATGCCTTTCTGGTCTGTGCTGAAGCACGGCATTCTGGCAGCCAAGTGGCTTGACCTTTATTAGTGAGCCTGGTTACCCCCTCTCGGAACCACAGACTTAGAAATCGCCAGCTCATATACAGTGCATAAAATATATTTATATATATACCCTTATACACCATTTAATAAAAAATATCACAAAATTCTTCTAAGTCCCTCGGGAAGAGTGAAAGACGCGCACGTTCATTTTCAGAGCTCCTAGACCTTCCTATAAGAAGTTAGCCAAAAAGTAGCTTCGAAAAACGCTTAGGTTAAGTTTCAGAGTTGCTTCTAATGTACCAAAGCTGGACTTAGACATAATTTCACTCTCACAACATTATGGCTGGTTGGAGACAGTCCGAACCACAAGTACCGGGTCCATGGTTCTGGCCGTATACTGGGGGGGCGGGGACGACTCCCATTAACCCCTGACTATACCGGGGATACGCTTATCACAATGCCTTTCTGGTCTGTGCTGAAGCACGGCATTCTGGCAGCCAAGTGGCTTGACCTTTATTAGTGAGCCTGGTTACCCCCTCTCGGAACCACAGACTTAGAAATCGCCAGCTCATATACAGTGCATAAAATATATTTATATATATACCCTTATACACCATTTAATAAAAAATATCACAAAATTCTTCTAAGTCCCTCGGGAAGAGTGAAAGACGCGCACGTTCATTTTCAGAGCTCCTAGACCTTCCTATAAGAAGTTAGCCAAAAAGTAGCTTCGAAAAACGCTTAGGTTAAGTTTCAGAGTTGCTTCTAATGTACCAAAGCTGGACTTAGACATAATTTCACTCTCACAACATTATGGCTGGTTGGAGAGAGTCCGAACCACAAGTACCGGGTCCATGGTTCTGGCCGTATACTGGGGGGACGGGGACGACTCCCATTAACCCCTGACTATACCGGGGATACGCTTATCACAATGCCTTTCTGGTCTGTGCTGAAGCAGGGCATTCTGGCAGCCAAGTGGCTTGACCTTTATTAGTGAGCCTGGTTACCCCCACTCGGAACCACAGACTTAGAAATCGCCAGCTCATATACAGTGCATAAAATATATTTATATATATACCCTTATACACCATTTAATAAAAAATATCACAAAATTCTTCTAAGTCCCTCGGGAAGAGTGAAAGACGCGCACGTTTATTTTCAGAGCTCCTAGACCTTCCTATAAGAAGTTAGCCAAAAAGTAGCTTCGAAAAACGCTTAGGTTAAGTTTCAGAGTTGCTTCTAATGTACCAAAGCTGGACTTAGACATAATTTCACTCTCACAACATTATGGCTGGTTGGAGACAGTCCGAACCACAAGTACCGGGTCCATGGTTCTGGCCGTATACTGGGGGGGCGGGGACGACTCCCATTAACCCCTGACTATACCGGGGATACGCTTATCACAATGCCTTTCTGGTCTGTGCTGAAGCACGGCATTCTGGCAGCCAAGTGGCTTGACCTTTATTAGTGAGCCTGGTTACCCCCTCTCAGAACCACAGACTTAGAAATCGCCAGCTCATATACAGTGCATAAAATATATTTATATATATACCCTTATACACCATTTAATAAAAAATATCACAAAATTCTTCTAAGTCCCTCGGGAAGAGTGAAAGACGCGCACGTTCATTTTCAGAGCTCCTAGACCTTCCTATAAGAAGTTAGCCAAAAAGTAGCTTCGAAAAACGCTTAGGTTAAGTTTCAGAGTTGCTTCTAATGTACCAAAGCTGGACTTAGACATAATTTCACTCTCACAACATTATGGCTGGTTGGAGACAGTCCGAACCACAAGTACCGGGTCCATGGTTCTGGCCGTATACTGGGGGGGCGGGGACGACTCCCATTAACCCCTGACTATACCGGGGATACGCTTATCACAATGCCTTTCTGGTCTGTGCTGAAGCACGGCATTCTGGCAGCCAAGTGGCTTGACCTTTATTAGTGAGCCTGGTTACCCCCTCTCGGAACCACAGACTTAGAAATCGCCAGCTCATATACAGTGCATAAAATATATTTATATATATACCCTTATACACCATTTAATAAAAAATATCACAAAATTCTTCTAAGTCCCTCGGGAAGAGTGAAAGACGCGCACGTTCATTTTCAGAGCTCCTAGACCTTCCTATAAGAAGTTAGCCAAAAAGTAGCTTCGAAAAACGCTTAGGTTAAGTTTCAGAGTTGCTTCTAATGTACCAAAGCTGGACTTAGACATAATTTCACTCTCACAACATTATGGCTGGTTGGAGACAGTCCGAACCACAAGTACCGGGTCCATGGTTCTGGCCGTATACTGGGGGGGCGGGGACGACTCCCATTAACCCCTGACTATACCGGGGATACGCTTATCACAATGCCTTTCTGGTCTGTGCTGAAGCACGGCATTCTGGCAGCCAAGTGGCTTGACCTTTATTAGTGAGCCTGGTTACCCCCTCTCGGAACCACAGACTTAGAAATCGCCAGCTCATATACAGTGCATAAAATATATTTATATATATACCCTTATACACCATTTAATAAAAAATATCACAAAATTCTTCTAAGTCCCTCGGGAAGAGTGAAAGACGCGCACGTTCATTTTCAGAGCTCCTAGACCTTCCTATAAGAAGTTAGCCAAAAAGTAGCTTCGAAAAACGCTTAGGTTAAGTTTCAGAGTTGCTTCTAATGTACCAAAGCTGGACTTAGACATAATTTCACTCTCACAACATTATGGCTGGTTGGAGAGAGTCCGAACCACAAGTACCGGGTCCATGGTTCTGGCCGTATACTGGGGGGACGGGGACGACTCCCATTAACCCCTGACTATACCGGGGATACGCTTATCACAATGCCTTTCTGGTCTGTGCTGAAGCAGGGCATTCTGGCAGCCAAGTGGCTTGACCTTTATTAGTGAGCCTGGTTACCCCCACTCGGAACCACAGACTTAGAAATCGCCAGCTCATATACAGTGCATAAAATATATTTATATATATACCCTTATACACCATTTAATAAAAAATATCACAAAATTCTTCTAAGTCCCTCGGGAAGAGTGAAAGACGCGCACGTTTATTTTCAGAGCTCCTAGACCTTCCTATAAGAAGTTAGCCAAAAAGTAGCTTCGAAAAACGCTTAGGTTAAGTTTCAGAGTTGCTTCTAATGTACCAAAGCTGGACTTAGACATAATTTCACTCTCACAACATTATGGCTGGTTGGAGACAGTCCGAACCACAAGTACCGGGTCCATGGTTCTGGCCGTATACTGGGGGGGCGGGGACGACTCCCATTAACCCCTGACTATACCGGGGATACGCTTATCACAATGCCTTTCTGGTCTGTGCTGAAGCACGGCATTCTGGCAGCCAAGTGGCTTGACCTTTATTAGTGAGCCTGGTTACCCCCTCTCAGAACCACAGACTTAGAAATCGCCAGCTCATATACAGTGCATAAAATATATTTATATATATACCCTTATACACCATTTAATAAAAAATATCACAAAATTCTTCTAAGTCCCTCGGGAAGAGTGAAAGACGCGCACGTTCATTTTCAGAGCTCCTAGACCTTCCTATAAGAAGTTAGCCAAAAAGTAGCTTCGAAAAACGCTTAGGTTAAGTTTCAGAGTTGCTTCTAATGTACCAAAGCTGGACTTAGTCATAATTTCACTCTCACAACATTATGGCTGGTTGGAGACAGTCCGAACCACAAGTACCGGGTCCATGGTTCTGGCCGTATACTGGGGGGGCGGGGACGACTCCCATTAACCCCTGACTATACCGGGGATACGCTTATCACAATGCCTTTCTGGTCTGTGCTGAAGCACGGCATTCTGGCAGCCAAGTGGCTTGACCTTTATTAGTGAGCCTGGTTACCCCCTCTCGGAACCACAGACTTAGAAATCGCCAGCTCATATACAGTGCATAAAATATATTTATATATATACCCTTATACACCATTTAATAAAAAATATCACAAAATTCTTCTAAGTCCCTCGGGAAGAGTGAAAGACGCGCACGTTCATTTTCAGAGCTCCTAGACCTTCCTATAAGAAGTTAGCCAAAAAGTAGCTTCGAAAAACGCTTAGGTTAAGTTTCAGAGTTGCTTCTAATGTACCAAAGCTGGACTTAGACATAATTTCACTCTCACAACATTATGGCTGGTTGGAGAGAGTCCGAACCACAAGTACCGGGTCCATGGTTCTGGCCGTATACTGGGGGGACGGGGACGACTCCCATTAACCCCTGACTATACCGGGGATACGCTTATCACAATGCCTTTCTGGTCTGTGCTGAAGCAGGGCATTCTGGCAGCCAAGTGGCTTGACCTTTATTAGTGAGCCTGGTTACCCCCTCTCGGAACCACAGACTTAGAAATCGCCAGCTCATATACAGTGCATAAAATATATTTATATATATACCCTTATACACCATTTAATAAAAAATATCACAAAATTCTTCTAAGTCCCTCGGGAAGAGTGAAAGACGCGCACGTTCATTTTCAGAGCTCCTAGACCTTCCTATAAGAAGTTAGCCAAAAAGTAGCTTCGAAAAACGCTTAGGTTAAGTTTCAGAGTTGCTTCTAATGTACCAAAGCTGGACTTAGTCATAATTTCACTCTCACAACATTATGGCTGGTTGGAGACAGTCCGAACCACAAGTACCGGGTCCATGGTTCTGGCCGTATACTGGGGGGGCGGGGACGACTCCCATTAACCCCTGACTATACCGGGGATACGCTTATCACAATGCCTTTCTGGTCTGTGCTGAAGCACGGCATTCTGGCAGCCAAGTGGCTTGACCTTTATTAGTGAGCCTGGTTACCCCCTCTCGGAACCACAGACTTAGAAATCGCCAGCTCATATACAGTGCATAAAATATATTTATATATATACCCTTATACACCATTTAATAAAAAATATCACAAAATTCTTCTAAGTCCCTCGGGAAGAGTGAAAGACGCGCACGTTCATTTTCAGAGCTCCTAGACCTTCCTATAAGAAGTTAGCCAAAAAGTAGCTTCGAAAAACGCTTAGGTTAAGTTTCAGAGTTGCTTCTAATGTACCAAAGCTGGACTTAGACATAATTTCACTCTCACAACATTATGGCTGGTTGGAGACAGTCCGAACCACAAGTACCGGGTCCATGGTTCTGGCCGTATACTGGGGGGGCGGGGACGACTCCCATTAACCCCTGACTATACCGGGGATACGCTTATCACAATGCCTTTCTGGTCTGTGCTGAAGCACGGCATTCTGGCAGCCAAGTGGCTTGACCTTTATTAGTGAGCCTGGTTACCCCCTCTCGGAACCACAGACTTAGAAATCGCCAGCTCATATACAGTGCATAAAATATATTTATATATATACCCTTATACACCATTTAATAAAAAATATCACAAAATTCTTCTAAGTCCCTCGGGAAGAGTGAAAGACGCGCACGTTCATTTTCAGAGCTCCTAGACCTTCCTATAAGAAGTTAGCCAAAAAGTAGCTTCGAAAAACGCTTAGGTAAAGTTTCAGAGTTGCTTCTAATGTACCAAAGCTGGACTTAGACATAATTTCACTCTCACAACATTATGGCTGGTTGGAGACAGTCCGAACCACAAGTACCGGGTCCATGGTTCTGGCCGTATACTGGGGGGACGGGGACGACTCCCATTAACCCCTGACTATACCGGGGATACGCTTATCACAATGCCTTTCTGGTCTGTGCTGAAGCAGGGCATTCTGGCAGCCAAGTGGCTTGACCTTTATTAGTGAGCCTGGTTACCCCCTCTCGGAACCACAGACTTAGAAATCGCCAGCTCATATACAGTGCATAAAATATATTTATATATATACCCTTATACACCATTTAATAAAAAATATCACAAAATTCTTCTAAGTCCCTCGGGAAGAGTGAAAGACGCGCACGTTCATTTTCAGAGCTCCTAGACCTTCCTATAAGAAGTTAGCCAAAAAGTAGCTTCGAAAAACGCTTAGGTTAAGTTTCAGAGTTGCTTCTAATGTACCAAAGCTGGACTTAGACATAATTTCACTCTCACAACATTATGGCTGGTTGGAGACAGTCCGAACCACAAGTACCGGGTCCATGGTTCTGGCCGTATACTGGGGGGGCGGGGACGACTCCCATTAACCCCTGACTATACCGGGGATACGCTTATCACAATGCCTTTCTGGTCTGTGCTGAAGCACGGCATTCTGGCAGCCAAGTGGCTTGACCTTTATTAGTGAGCCTGGTTACCCCCTCTCGGAACCACAGACTTAGAAATCGCCAGCTCATATACAGTGCATAAAATATATTTATATATATACCCTTATACACCATTTAATAAAAAATATCACAAAATTCTTCTAAGTCCCTCGGGAAGAGTGAAAGACGCGCACGTTCATTTTCAGAGCTCCTAGACCTTCCTATAAGAAGTTAGCCAAAAAGTAGCTTCGAAAAACGCTTAGGTTAAGTTTCAGAGTTGCTTCTAATGTACCAAAGCTGGACTTAGACATAATTTCACTCTCACAACATTATGGCTGGTTGGAGACAGTCCGAACCACAAGTACCGGGTCCATGGTTCTGGCCGTATACTGGGGGGGCGGGGACGACTCCCATTAACCCCTGACTATACCGGGGATACGCTTATCACAATGCCTTTCTGGTCTGTGCTGAAGCACGGCATTCTGGCAGCCAAGTGGCTTGACCTTTATTAGTGAGCCTGGTTACCCCCTCTCGGAACCACAGACTTAGAAATCGCCAGCTCATATACAGTGCATAAAATATATTTATATATATACCCTTATACACCATTTAATAAAAAATATCACAAAATTCTTCTAAGTCCCTCGGGAAGAGTGAAAGACGCGCACGTTCATTTTCAGAGCTCCTAGACCTTCCTATAAGAAGTTAGCCAAAAAGTAGCTTCGAAAAACGCTTAGGTTAAGTTTCAGAGTTGCTTCTAATGTACCAAAGCTGGACTTAGACATAATTTCACTCTCACAACATTATGGCTGGTTGGAGAGAGTCCGAACCACAAGTACCGGGTCCATGGTTCTGGCCGTATACTGGGGGGACGGGGACGACTCCCATTAACCCCTGACTATACCGGGGATACGCTTATCACAATGCCTTTCTGGTCTGTGCTGAAGCAGGGCATTCTGGCAGCCAAGTGGCTTGACCTTTATTAGTGAGCCTGGTTACCCCCTCTCGGAACCACAGACTTAGAAATCGCCAGCTCATATACAGTGCATAAAATATATTTATATATATACCCTTATACACCATTTAATAAAAAATATCACAAAATTCTTCTAAGTCCCTCGGGAAGAGTGAAAGACGCGCACGTTCATTTTCAGAGCTCCTAGACCTTCCTATAAGAAGTTAGCCAAAAAGTAGCTTCGAAAAACGCTTAGGTTAAGTTTCAGAGTTGCTTCTAATGTACCAAAGCTGGACTTAGACATAATTTCACTCTCACAACATTATGGCTGGTTGGAGACAGTCCGAACCACAAGTACCGGGTCCATGGTTCTGGCCGTATACTGGGGGGGCGGGGACGACTCCCATTAACCCCTGACTATACCGGGGATACGCTTATCACAATGCCTTTCTGGTCTGTGCTGAAGCACGGCATTCTGGCAGCCAAGTGGCTTGACCTTTATTAGTGAGCCTGGTTACCCCCTCTCGGAACCACAGACTTAGAAATCGCCAGCTCATATACAGTGCATAAAATATATTTATATATATACCCTTATACACCATTTAATAAAAAATATCACAAAATTCTTCTAAGTCCCTCGGGAAGAGTGAAAGACGCGCACGTTCATTTTCAGAGCTCCTAGACCTTCCTATAAGAAGTTAGCCAAAAAGTAGCTTCGAAAAACGCTTAGGTTAAGTTTCAGAGTTGCTTCTAATGTACCAAAGCTGGACTTAGACATAATTTCACTCTCACAACATTATGGCTGGTTGGAGAGAGTCCGAACCACAAGTACCGGGTCCATGGTTCTGGCCGTATACTGGGGGGACGGGGACGACTCCCATTAACCCCTGACTATACCGGGGATACGCTTATCACAATGCCTTTCTGGTCTGTGCTGAAGCACGGCATTCTGGCAGCCAAGTGGCTTGACCTTTATTAGTGAGCCTGGTTACCCCCTCTCGGAACCACAGACTTAGAAATCGCCAGCTCATATACAGTGCATAAAATATATTTATATATATACCCTTATACACCATTTAATAAAAAATATCACAAAATTCTTCTAAGTCCCTCGGGAAGAGTGAAAGACGCGCACGTTCATTTTCAGAGCTCCTAGACCTTCCTATAAGAAGTTAGCCAAAAAGTAGCTTCGAAAAACGCTTAGGTTAAGTTTCAGAGTTGCTTCTAATGTACCAAAGCTGGACTTAGTCATAATTTCACTCTCACAACATTATGGCTGGTTGGAGACAGTCCGAACCACAAGTACCGGGTCCATGGTTCTGGCCGTATACTGGGGGGGCGGGGACGACTCCCATTAACCCCTGACTATACCGGGGATACGCTTATCACAATGCCTTTCTGGTCTGTGCTGAAGCACGGCATTCTGGCAGCCAAGTGGCTTGACCTTTATTAGTGAGCCTGGTTACCCCCTCTCGGAACCACAGACTTAGAAATCGCCAGCTCATATACAGTGCATAAAATATATTTATATATATACCCTTATACACCATTTAATAAAAAATATCACAAAATTCTTCTAAGTCCCTCGGGAAGAGTGAAAGACGCGCACGTTCATTTTCAGAGCTCCTAGACCTTCCTATAAGAAGTTAGCCAAAAAGTAGCTTCGAAAAACGCTTAGGTTAAGTTTCAGAGTTGCTTCTAATGTACCAAAGCTGGACTTAGACATAATTTCACTCTCACAACATTATGGCTGGTTGGAGAGAGTCCGAACCACAAGTACCGGGTCCATGGTTCTGGCCGTATACTGGGGGGACGGGGACGACTCCCATTAACCCCTGACTATACCGGGGATACGCTTATCACAATGCCTTTCTGGTCTGTGCTGAAGCAGGGCATTCTGGCAGCCAAGTGGCTTGACCTTTATTAGTGAGCCTGGTTACCCCCTCTCGGAACCACAGACTTAGAAATCGCCAGCTCATATACAGTGCATAAAATATATTTATATATATACCCTTATACACCATTTAATAAAAAATATCACAAAATTCTTCTAAGTCCCTCGGGAAGAGTGAAAGACGCGCACGTTCATTTTCAGAGCTCCTAGACCTTCCTATAAGAAGTTAGCCAAAAAGTAGCTTCGAAAAACGCTTAGGTTAAGTTTCAGAGTTGCTTCTAATGTACCAAAGCTGGACTTAGTCATAATTTCACTCTCACAACATTATGGCTGGTTGGAGACAGTCCGAACCACAAGTACCGGGTCCATGGTTCTGGCCGTATACTGGGGGGGCGGGGACGACTCCCATTAACCCCTGACTATACCGGGGATACGCTTATCACAATGCCTTTCTGGTCTGTGCTGAAGCACGGCATTCTGGCAGCCAAGTGGCTTGACCTTTATTAGTGAGCCTGGTTACCCCCTCTCGGAACCACAGACTTAGAAATCGCCAGCTCATATACAGTGCATAAAATATATTTATATATATACCCTTATACACCATTTAATAAAAAATATCACAAAATTCTTCTAAGTCCCTCGGGAAGAGTGAAAGACGCGCACGTTCATTTTCAGAGCTCCTAGACCTTCCTATAAGAAGTTAGCCAAAAAGTAGCTTCGAAAAACGCTTAGGTTAAGTTTCAGAGTTGCTTCTAATGTACCAAAGCTGGACTTAGACATAATTTCACTCTCACAACATTATGGCTGGTTGGAGAGAGTCCGAACCACAAGTACCGGGTCCATGGTTCTGGCCGTATACTGGGGGGGCGGGGACGACTCCCATTAACCCCTGACTATACCGGGGATACGCTTATCACAATGCCTTTCTGGTCTGTGCTGAAGCACGGCATTCTGGCAGCCAAGTGGCTTGACCTTTATTAGTGAGCCTGGTTACCCCCTCTCGGAACCACAGACTTAGAAATCGCCAGCTCATATACAGTGCATAAAATATATTTATATATATACCCTTATACACCATTTAATAAAAAATATCACAAAATTCTTCTAAGTCCCTCGGGAAGAGTGAAAGACGCGCACGTTCATTTTCAGAGCTCCTAGACCTTCCTATAAGAAGTTAGCCAAAAAGTAGCTTCGAAAAACGCTTAGGTTAAGTTTCAGAGTTGCTTCTAATGTACCAAAGCTGGACTTAGACATAATTTCACTCTCACAACATTATGGCTGGTTGGAGAGAGTCCGAACCACAAGTACCGGGTCCATGGTTCAGGCCGTATACTGGGGGGACGGGGACGACTCCCATTAACCCCTGACTATACCGGGGATACGCTTATCACAATGCCTTTCTGGTCTGTGCTGAAGCAGGGCATTCTGGCAGCCAAGTGGCTTGACCTTTATTAGTGAGCCTGGTTACCCCCTCTCGGAACCACAGACTTAGAAATCGCCAGCTCATATACAGTGCATAAAATATATTTATATATATACCCTTATACACCATTTAATAAAAAATATCACAAAATTCTTCTAAGTCCCTCGGGAAGAGTGAAAGACGCGCACGTTCATTTTCAGAGCTCCTAGACCTTCCTATAAGAAGTTAGCCAAAAAGTAGCTTCGAAAAACGCTTAGGTTAAGTTTCAGAGTTGCTTCTAATGTACCAAAGCTGGACTTAGACATAATTTCACTCTCACAACATTATGGCTGGTTGGAGACAGTCCGAACCACAAGTACCGGGTCCATGGTTCTGGCCGTATACTGGGGGGACGGGGACGACTCCCATTAACCCCTGACTATACCGGGGATACGCTTATCACAATGCCTTTCTGGTCTGTGCTGAAGCACGGCATTCTGGCAGCCAAGTGGCTTGACCTTTATTAGTGAGCCTGGTTACCCCCTCTCGGAACCACAGACTTAGAAATCGCCAGCTCATATACAGTGCATAAAATATATTTATATATATACCCTTATACACCATTTAATAAAAAATATCACAAAATTCTTCTAAGTCCCTCGGGAAGAGTGAAAGACGCGCACGTTCATTTTCAGAGCTCCTAGACCTTCCTATAAGAAGTTAGCCAAAAAGTAGCTTCGAAAAACGCTTAGGTTAAGTTTCAGAGTTGCTTCTAATGTACCAAAGCTGGACTTAGTCATAATTTCACTCTCACAACATTATGGCTGGTTGGAGACAGTCCGAACCACAAGTACCGGGTCCATGGTTCTGGCCGTATACTGGGGGGGCGGGGACGACTCCCATTAACCCCTGACTATACCGGGGATACGCTTATCACAATGCCTTTCTGGTCTGTGCTGAAGCACGGCATTCTGGCAGCCAAGTGGCTTGACCTTTATTAGTGAGCCTGGTTACCCCCTCTCGGAACCACAGACTTAGAAATCGCCAGCTCATATACAGTGCATAAAATATATTTATATATATACCCTTATACACCATTTAATAAAAAATATCACAAAATTCTTCTAAGTCCCTCGGGAAGAGTGAAAGACGCGCACGTTCATTTTCAGAGCTCCTAGACCTTCCTATAAGAAGTTAGCCAAAAAGTAGCTTCGAAAAACGCTTAGGTTAAGTTTCAGAGTTGCTTCTAATGTACCAAAGCTGGACTTAGACATAATTTCACTCTCACAACATTATGGCTGGTTGGAGAGAGTCCGAACCACAAGTACCGGGTCCATGGTTCTGGCCGTATACTGGGGGGACGGGGACGACTCCCATTAACCCCTGACTATACCGGGGATACGCTTATCACAATGCCTTTCTGGTCTGTGCTGAAGCAGGGCATTCTGGCAGCCAAGTGGCTTGACCTTTATTAGTGAGCCTGGTTACCCCCTCTCGGAACCACAGACTTAGAAATCGCCAGCTCATATACAGTGCATAAAATATATTTATATATATACCCTTATACACCATTTAATAAAAAATATCACAAAATTCTTCTAAGTCCCTCGGGAAGAGTGAAAGACGCGCACGTTCATTTTCAGAGCTCCTAGACCTTCCTATAAGAAGTTAGCCAAAAAGTAGCTTCGAAAAACGCTTAGGTTAAGTTTCAGAGTTGCTTCTAATGTACCAAAGCTGGACTTAGTCATAATTTCACTCTCACAACATTATGGCTGGTTGGAGACAGTCCGAACCACAAGTACCGGGTCCATGGTTCTGGCCGTATACTGGGGGGGCGGGGACGACTCCCATTAACCCCTGACTATACCGGGGATACGCTTATCACAATGCCTTTCTGGTCTGTGCTGAAGCACGGCATTCTGGCAGCCAAGTGGCTTGACCTTTATTAGTGAGCCTGGTTACCCCCTCTCGGAACCACAGACTTAGAAATCGCCAGCTCATATACAGTGCATAAAATATATTTATATATATACCCTTATACACCATTTAATAAAAAATATCACAAAATTCTTCTAAGTCCCTCGGGAAGAGTGAAAGACGCGCACGTTCATTTTCAGAGCTCCTAGACCTTCCTATAAGAAGTTAGCCAAAAAGTAGCTTCGAAAAACGCTTAGGTTAAGTTTCAGAGTTGCTTCTAATGTACCAAAGCTGGACTTAGACATAATTTCACTCTCACAACATTATGGCTGGTTGGAGACAGTCCGAACCACAAGTACCGGGTCCATGGTTCTGGCCGTATACTGGGGGGACGGGGACGACTCCCATTAACCCCTGACTATACCGGGGATACGCTTATCACAATGCCTTTCTGGTCTGTGCTGAAGCAGGGCATTCTGGCAGCCAAGTGGCTTGACCTTTATTAGTGAGCCTGGTTACCCCCTCTCGGAATCACAGACTTAGAAATCGCCAGCTCATATACAGTGCATAAAATATATTTATATATATACCCTTATACACCATTTTAATAAAAAATATCACAAAATTCTTCTAAGTCCCTCGGGAAGAGTGAAAGACGCGCACGTTCATTTTCAGAGCTCCTAGACCTTCCTATAAGAAGTTAGCCAAAAAGTAGCTTCGAAAAACGCTTAGGTTAAGTTTCAGAGTTGCTTCTAATGTACCAAAGCTGGACTTAGACATAATTTCACTCTCACAACATTATGGCTGGTTGGAGACAGTCCGAACCACAAGTACCGGGTCCATGGTTCTGGCCGTATACTGGGGGGGCGGGGACGACTCCCATTAACCCCTGAGTATACCGGGGATACGCTTATCACAATGCCTTTCTGGTCTGTGCTGAAGCACGGCATTCTGGCAGCCAAGTGGCTTGACCTTTATTAGTGAGCCTGGTTACCCCCTCTCGGAACCACAGACTTAGAAATCGCCAGCTCATATACAGTGCATAAAATATATTTATATATATACCCTTATACACCATTTAATAAAAAATATCACAAAATTCTTCTAAGTCCCTCGGGAAGAGTGAAAGACGCGCACGTTCATTTTCAGAGCTCCTAGACCTTCCTATAAGAAGTTAGCCAAAAAGTAGCTTCGAAAAATGCTTAGGTTAAGTTTCAGAGTTGCTTCTAATGTACCAAAGCTGGACTTAGACATAATTTCACTCTCACAACATTATGGCTGGTTGGAGAGAGTCCGAACCACAAGTACCGGGTCCATGGTTCTGGCCGTATACTGGGGGGACGGGGACGACTCCCATTAACCCCTGACTATACCGGGGATACGCTTATCACAATGCCTTTCTGGTCTGTGCTGAAGCAGGGCATTCTGGCAGCCAAGTGGCTTGACCTTTATTAGTGAGCCTGGTTACCCCCTCTCGGAACCACAGACTTAGAAATCGCCAGCTCATATACAGTGCATAAAATATATTTATATATATACCCTTAAACACCATTTAATAAAAAATATCACAAAATTCTTCTAAGTCCCTCGGGAAGAGTGAAAGACGCGCACGTTCATTTTCAGAGCTCCTAGACCTTCCTATAAGAAGTTAGCCAAAAAGTAGCTTCGAAAAACGCTTAGGTTAAGTTTCAGAGTTGCTTCTAATGTACCAAAGCTGGACTTAGTCATAATTTCACTCTCACAACATTATGGCTGGTTGGAGACAGTCCGAACCACAAGTACCGGGTCCATGGTTCTGGCCGTATACTGGGGGGGCGGGGACGACTCCCATTAACCCCTGACTATACCGGGGATACGCTTATCACAATGCCTTTCTGGTCTGTGCTGAAGCACGGCATTCTGGCAGCCAAGTGGCTTGACCTTTATTAGTGAGCCTGGTTACCCCCTCTCGGAACCACAGACTTAGAAATCGCCAGCTCATATACAGTGCATAAAATATATTTATATATATACCCTTATACACCATTTAATAAAAAATATCACAAAATTCTTCTAAGTCCCTCGGGAAGAGTGAAAGACGCGCACGTTCATTTTCAGAGCTCCTAGACCTTCCTATAAGAAGTTAGCCAAAAAGTAGCTTCGAAAAACGCTTAGGTTAAGTTTCAGAGTTGCTTCTAATGTACCAAAGCTGGACTTAGACATAATTTCACTCTCACAACATTATGGCTGGTTGGAGAGAGTCCGAACCACAAGTACCGGGTCCATGGTTCTGGCCGTATACTGGGGGGACGGGGACGACTCCCATTAACCCCTGACTATACCGGGGATACGCTTATCACAATGCCTTTCTGGTCTGTGCTGAAGCAGGGCATTCTGGCAGCCAAGTGGCTTGACCTTTATTAGTGAGCCTGGTTACCCCCTCTCGGAACCACAGACTTAGAAATCGCCAGCTCATATACAGTGCATAAAATATATTTATATATATACCCTTATACACCATTTAATAAAAAATATCACAAAATTCTTCTAAGTCCCTCGGGAAGAGTGAAAGACGCGCACGTTCATTTTCAGAGCTCCTAGACCTTCCTATAAGAAGTTAGCCAAAAAGTAGCTTCGAAAAACGCTTAGGTTAAGTTTCAGAGTTGCTTCTAATGTACCAAAGCTGGACTTAGACATAATTTCACTCTCACAACATTATGGCTGGTTGGAGACAGTCCGAACCACAAGTACCGGGTCCATGGTTCTGGCCGTATACTGGGGGGGCGGGGACGACTCCCATTAACCCCTGAGTATACCGGGGATACGCTTATCACAATGCCTTTCTGGTCTGTGCTGAAGCACGGCATTCTGGCAGCCAAGTGGCTTGACCTTTATTAGTGAGCCTGGTTACCCCCTCTCGGAACCACAGACTTAGAAATCGCCAGCTCATATACAGTGCATAAAATATATTTATATATATACCCTTATACACCATTTAATAAAAAATATCACAAAATTCTTCTAAGTCCCTCGGGAAGAGTGAAAGACGCGCACGTTCATTTTCAGAGCTCCTAGACCTTCCTATAAGAAGTTAGCCAAAAAGTAGCTTCGAAAAACGCTTAGGTTAAGTTTCAGAGTTGCTTCTAATGTACCAAAGCTGGACTTAGACATAATTTCACTCTCACAACATTATGGCTGGTTGGAGACAGTCCGAACCACAAGTACCGGGTCCATGGTTCTGGCCGTATACTGGGGGGACGGGGACGACTCCCATTAACCCCTGACTATACCGGGGATACGCTTATCACAATGCCTTTCTGGTCTGTGCTGAAGCAGGGCATTCTGGCAGCCAAGTGGCTTGACCTTTATTAGTGAGCCTGGTTACCCCCTCTCGGAACCACAGACTTAGAAATCGCCAGCTCGTATACAGTGCATAAAATATATTTATATATATACCCTTATACACCATTTTAATAAAAAATATCACAAAATTCTTCTAAGTCCCTCGGGAAGAGTGAAAGACGCGCACGTTCATTTTCAGAGCTCCTAGACCTTCCTATAAGAAGTTAGCCAAAAAGTAGCTTCGAAAAACGCTTAGGTTAAGTTTCAGAGTTGCTTCTAATGTACCAAAGCTGGACTTAGACATAATTTCACTCTCACAACATTATGGCTGGTTGGAGACAGTCCGAACCACAAGTACCGGGTCCATGGTTCTGGCCGTATACTGGGGGGGCGGGGACGACTCCCATTAACCCCTGACTATACCGGGGATACGCTTATCACAATGCCTTTCTGGTCTGTGCTGAAGCACGGCATTCTGGCAGCCAAGTGGCTTGACCTTTATTAGTGAGCCTGGTTACCCCCTCTCGGAACCACAGACTTAGAAATCGCCAGCTCATATACAGTGCATAAAATATATTTATATATATACCCTTATACACCATTTAATAAAAAATATCACAAAATTCTTCTAAGTCCCTCGGGAAGAGTGAAAGACGCGCACGTTCATTTTCAGAGCTCCTAGACCTTCCTATAAGAAGTTAGCCAAAAAGTAGCTTCGAAAAACGCTTAGGTTAAGTTTCAGAGTTGCTTCTAATGTACCAAAGCTGGACTTAGACATAATTTCACTCTCACAACATTATGGCTGGTTGGAGACAGTCCGAACCACAAGTACCGGGTCCATGGTTCTGGCCGTATACTGGGGGGACGGGGACGACTCCCATTAACCCCTGACTATACCGGGGATACGCTTATCACAATGCCTTTCTGGTCTGTGCTGAAGCAGGGCATTCTGGCAGCCAAGTGGCTTGACCTTTATTAGTGAGCCTGGTTACCCCCTCTCGGAATCACAGACTTAGAAATCGCCAGCTCATATACAGTGCATAAAATATATTTATATATATACCCTTATACACCATTTTAATAAAAAATATCACAAAATTCTTCTAAGTCCCTCGGGAAGAGTGAAAGACGCGCACGTTCATTTTCAGAGCTCCTAGACCTTCCTATAAGAAGTTAGCCAAAAAGTAGCTTCGAAAAACGCTTAGGTTAAGTTTCAGAGTTGCTTCTAATGTACCAAAGCTGGACTTAGACATAATTTCACTCTCACAACATTATGGCTGGTTGGAGACAGTCCGAACCACAAGTACCGGGTCCATGGTTCTGGCCGTATACTGGGGGGGCGGGGACGACTCCCATTAACCCCTGACTATACCGGGGATACGCTTATCACAATGCCTTTCTGGTCTGTGCTGAAGCACGGCATTCTGGCAGCCAAGTGGCTTGACCTTTATTAGTGAGCCTGGTTACCCCCTCTCGGAACCACAGACTTAGAAATCGCCAGCTCATATACAGTGCATAAAATATATTTATATATATACCCTTATACACCATTTAATAAAAAATATCACAAAATTCTTCTAAGTCCCTCGGGAAGAGTGAAAGACGCGCACGTTCATTTTCAGAGCTCCTAGACCTTCCTATAAGAAGTTAGCCAAAAAGTAGCTTCGAAAAACGCTTAGGTTAAGTTTCAGAGTTGCTTCTAATGTACCAAAGCTGGACTTAGACATAATTTCACTCTCACAACATTATGGCTGGTTGGAGAGAGTCCGAACCACAAGTACCGGGTCCATGGTTCTGGCCGTATACTGGGGGGACGGGGACGACTCCCATTAACCCCTGACTATACCGGGGATACGCTTATCACAATGCCTTTCTGGTCTGTGCTGAAGCAGGGCATTCTGGCAGCCAAGTGGCTTGACCTTTATTAGTGAGCCTGGTTACCCCCTCTCGGAACCACAGACTTAGAAATCGCCAGCTCATATACAGTGCATAAAATATATTTATATATATACCCTTATACACCATTTAATAAAAAATATCACAAAATTCTTCTAAGTCCCTCGGGAAGAGTGAAAGACGCGCACGTTCATTTTCAGAGCTCCTAGACCTTCCTATAAGAAGTTAGCCAAAAAGTAGCTTCGAAAAACGCTTAGGTTAAGTTTCAGAGTTGCTTCTAATGTACCAAAGCTGGACTTAGACATAATTTCACTCTCACAACATTATGGCTGGTTGGAGACAGTCCGAACCACAAGTACCGGGTCCATGGTTCTGGCCGTATACTGGGGGGACGGGGACGACTCCCATTAACCCCTGACTATACCGGGGATACGCTTATCACAATGCCTTTCTGGTCTGTGCTGAAGCAGGGCATTCTGGCAGCCAAGTGGCTTGACCTTTATTAGTGAGCCTGGTTACCCCCTCTCGGAACCACAGACTTAGAAATCGCCAGCTCATATACAGTGCATAAAATATATTTATATATATACCCTTATACACCATTTAATAAAAAATATCACAAAATTCTTCTAAGTCCCTCGGGAAGAGTGAAAGACGCGCACGTTCATTTTCAGAGCTCCTAGACCTTCCTATAAGAAGTTAGCCAAAAAGTAGCTTCGAAAAACGCTTAGGTTAAGTTTCAGAGTTGCTTCTAATGTACCAAAGCTGGACTTAGACATAATTTCACTCTCACAACATTATGGCTGGTTGGAGACAGTCCGAACCACAAGTACCGGGTCCATGGTTCTGGCCGTATACTGGGGGGGCGGGGACGACTCCCATTAACCCCTGACTATACCGGGGATACGCTTATCACAATGCCTTTCTGGTCTGTGCTGAAGCACGGCATTCTGGCAGCCAAGTGGCTTGACCTTTATTAGTGAGCCTGGTTACCCCCTCTCGGAACCACAGACTTAGAAATCGCCAGCTCATATACAGTGCATAAAATATATTTATATATATACCCTTATACACCATTTAATAAAAAATATCACAAAATTCTTCTAAGTCCCTCGGGAAGAGTGAAAGACGCGCACGTTCATTTTCAGAGCTCCTAGACCTTCCTATAAGAAGTTAGCCAAAAAGTAGCTTCGAAAAACGCTTAGGTTAAGTTTCAGAGTTGCTTCTAATGTACCAAAGCTGGACTTAGACATAATTTCACTCTCACAACATTATGGCTGGTTGGAGACAGTCCGAACCACAAGTACCGGGTCCATGGTTCTGGCCGTATACTGGGGGGGCGGGGACGACTCCCATTAACCCCTGACTATACCGGGGATACGCTTATCACAATGCCTTTCTGGTCTGTGCTGAAGCACGGCATTCTGGCAGCCAAGTGGCTTGACCTTTATTAGTGAGCCTGGTTACCCCCTCTCGGAACCACAGACTTAGAAATCGCCAGCTCATATACAGTGCATAAAATATATTTATATATATATACCCTTATACACCATTTAATAAAAAATATCACAAAATTCTTCTAAGTCCCTCGGGAAGAGTGAAAGACGCGCACGTTCATTTTCAGAGCTCCTAGACCTTCCTATAAGAAGTTAGCCAAAAAGTAGCTTCGAAAAACGCTTAGGTTAAGTTTCAGAGTTGCTTCTAATGTACCAAAGCTGGACTTAGACATAATTTCACTCTCACAACATTATGGCTGGTTGGAGAGAGTCCGAACCACAAGTACCGGGTCCATGGTTCTGGCCGTATACTGGGGGGACGGGGACGACTCCCATTAACCCCTGACTATACCGGGGATACGCTTATCACAATGCCTTTCTGGTCTGTGCTGAAGCAGGGCATTCTGGCAGCCAAGTGGCTTGACCTTTATTAGTGAGCCTGGTTACCCCCTCTCGGAACCACAGACTTAGAAATCGCCAGCTCATATACAGTGCATAAAATATATTTATATATATACCCTTATACACCATTTAATAAAAAATATCACAAAATTCTTCTAAGTCCCTCGGGAAGAGTGAAAGACGCGCACGTTCATTTTCAGAGCTCCTAGACCTTCCTATAAGAAGTTAGCCAAAAAGTAGCTTCGAAAAACGCTTAGGTTAAGTTTCAGAGTTGCTTCTAATGTACCAAAGCTGGACTTAGACATAATTTCACTCTCACAACATTATGGCTGGTTGGAGACAGTCCGAACCACAAGTACCGGGTCCATGGTTCTGGCCGTATACTGGGGGGACGGGGACGACTCCCATTAACCCCTGACTATACCGGGGATACGCTTATCACAATGCCTTTCTGGTCTGTGCTGAAGCAGGGCATTCTGGCAGCCAAGTGGCTTGACCTTTATTAGTGAGCCTGGTTACCCCCTCTCGGAACCACAGACTTAGAAATCGCCAGCTCATATACAGTGCATAAAATATATTTATATATATACCCTTATACACCATTTTAATAAAAAATATCACAAAATTCTTCTAAGTCCCTCGGGAAGAGTGAAAGACGCGCACGTTCATTTTCAGAGCTCCTAGACCTTCCTATAAGAAGTTAGCCAAAAAGTAGCTTCGAAAAACGCTTAGGTTAAGTTTCAGAGTTGCTTCTAATGTACCAAAGCTGGACTTAGACATAATTTCACTCTCACAACATTATGGCTGGTTGGAGACAGTCCGAACCACAAGTACCGGGTCCATGGTTCTGGCCGTATACTGGGGGGGCGGGGACGACTCCCATTAACCCCTGACTATACCGGGGATACGCTTATCACAATGCCTTTCTGGTCTGTGCTGAAGCACGGCATTCTGGCAGCCAAGTGGCTTGACCTTTATTAGTGAGCCTGGTTACCCCCTCTCGGAACCACAGACTTAGAAATCGCCAGCTCATATACAGTGCATAAAATATATTTATATATATACCCTTATACACCATTTAATAAAAAATATCACAAAATTCTTCTAAGTCCCTCGGGAAGAGTGAAAGACGCGCACGTTCATTTTCAGAGCTCCTAGACCTTCCTATAAGAAGTTAGCCAAAAAGTAGCTTCGAAAAACGCTTAGGTTAAGTTTCAGAGTTGCTTCTAATGTACCAAAGCTGGACTTAGACATAATTTCACTCTCACAACATTATGGCTGGTTGGAGACAGTCCGAACCACAAGTACCGGGTCCATGGTTCTGGCCGTATACTGGGGGGGCGGGGACGACTCCCATTAACCCCTGACTATACCGGGGATACGCTTATCACAATGCCTTTCTGGTCTGTGCTGAAGCACGGCATTCTGGCAGCCAAGTGGCTTGACCTTTATTAGTGAGCCTGGTTACCCCCTCTCGGAACCACAGACTTAGAAATCGCCAGCTCATATACAGTGCATAAAATATATTTATATATATACCCTTATACACCATTTAATAAAAAATATCACAAAATTCTTCTAAGTCCCTCGGGAAGAGTGAAAGACGCGCACGTTCATTTTCAGAGCTCCTAGACCTTCCTATAAGAAGTTAGCCAAAAAGTAGCTTCGAAAAACGCTTAGGTTAAGTTTCAGAGTTGCTTCTAATGTACCAAAGCTGGACTTAGACATAATTTCACTCTCACAACATTATGGCTGGTTGGAGAGAGTCCGAACCACAAGTACCGGGTCCATGGTTCTGGCCGTATACTGGGGGGACGGGGACGACTCCCATTAACCCCTGACTATACCGGGGATACGCTTATCACAATGCCTTTCTGGTCTGTGCTGAAGCAGGGCATTCTGGCAGCCAAGTGGCTTGACCTTTATTAGTGAGCCTGGTTACCCCCTCTCGGAACCACAGACTTAGAAATCGCCAGCTCATATACAGTGCATAAAATATATTTATATATATACCCTTATACACCATTTTAATAAAAAATATCACAAAATTCTTCTAAGTCCCTCGGGAAGAGTGAAAGACGCGCACGTTCATTTTCAGAGCTCCTAGACCTTCCTATAAGAAGTTAGCCAAAAAGTAGCTTCGAAAAACGCTTAGGTTAAGTTTCAGAGTTGCTTCTAATGTACCAAAGCTGGACTTAGACATAATTTCACTCTCACAGCATTATGGCTGGTTGGAGACAGTCCGAACCACAAGTACCGGGTCCATGGTTCTGGCCGTATACTGGGGGGGCGGGGACGACTCCCATTAACCCCTGACTATACCGGGGATACGCTTATCACAATGCCTTTCTGGTCTGTGCTGAAGCACGGCATTCTGGCAGCCAAGTGGCTTGACCTTTATTAGTGAGCCTGGTTACCCCCTCTCGGAACCACAGACTTAGAAATCGCCAGCTCATATACAGTGCATAAAATATATTTATATATATACCCTTATACACCATTTAATAAAAAATATCACAAAATTCTTCTAAGTCCCTCGGGAAGAGTGAAAGACGCGCACGTTCATTTTCAGAGCTCCTAGACCTTCCTATAAGAAGTTAGCCAAAAAGTAGCTTCGAAAAACGCTTAGGTTAAGTTTCAGAGTTGCTTCTAATGTACCAAAGCTGGACTTAGACATAATTTCACTCTCACAACATTATGGCTGGTTGGAGACAGTCCGAACCACAAGTACCGGGTCCATGGTTCTGGCCGTATACTGGGGGGGCGGGGACGACTCCCATTAACCCCTGACTATACCGGGGATACGCTTATCACAATGCCTTTCTGGTCTGTGCTGAAGCACGGCATTCTGGCAGCCAAGTGGCTTGACCTTTATTAGTGAGCCTGGTTACCCCCTCTCGGAACCACAGAATTAGAAATCGCCAGCTCATATACAGTGCATAAAATATATTTATATATATACCCTTATACACCATTTAATAAAAAATATCACAAAATTCTTGTAAGTCCCTCGGGAAGAGTGAAAGACGCGCACGTTCATTTTCAGAGCTCCTAGACCTTCCTATAAGAAGTTAGCCAAAAAGTAGCTTCGAAAAACGCTTAGGTTAAGTTTCAGAGTTGCTTCTAATGTACCAAAGCTGGACTTAGACATAATTTCACTCTCACAACATTATGGCTGGTTGGAGAGAGTCCGAACCACAAGTACCGGGTCCATGGTTCTGGCCGTATACTGGGGGGACGGGGACGACTCCCATTAACCCCTGACTATACCGGGGATACGCTTATCACAATGCCTTTCTGGTCTGTGCTGAAGCAGGGCATTCTGGCAGCCAAGTGGCTTGACCTTTATTAGTGAGCCTGGTTACCCCCTCTCGGAACCACAGACTTAGAAATCGCCAGCTCATATACAGTGCATAAAATATATTTATATATATACCCTTATACACCATTTAATAAAAAATATCACAAAATTCTTCTAAGTCCCTCGGGAAGAGTGAAAGACGCGCACGTTCATTTTCAGAGCTCCTAGACCTTCCTATAAGAAGTTAGCCAAAAAGTAGCTTCGAAAAACGCTTAGGTTAAGTTTCAGAGTTGCTTCTAATGTACCAAAGCTGGACTTAGACATAATTTCACTCTCACAACATTATGGCTGGTTGGAGACAGTCCGAACCACAAGTACCGGGTCCATGGTTCTGGCCGTATACTGGGGGGACGGGGACGACTCCCATTAACCCCTGACTATACCGGGGATACGCTTATCACAATGCCTTTCTGGTCTGTGCTGAAGCAGGGCATTCTGGCAGCCAAGTGGCTTGACCTTTATTAGTGAGCCTGGTTACCCCCTCTCGGAACCACAGACTTAGAAATCGCCAGCTCATATACAGTGCATAAAATATATTTATATATATACCCTTATACACCATTTTAATAAAAAATATCACAAAATTCTTCTAAGTCCCTCGGGAAGAGTGTAAGACGCGCACGTTCATTTTCAGAGCTCCTAGACCTTCCTATAAGAAGTTAGCCAAAAAGTAGCTTCGAAAAACGCTTAGGTTAAGTTTCAGAGTTGCTTCTAATGTACCAAAGCTGGACTTAGACATAATTTCACTCTCACAACATTATGGCTGGTTGGAGACAGTCCGAACCACAAGTACCGGGTCCATGGTTCTGGCCGTATACTGGGGGGGCGGGGACGACTCCCATTAACCCCTGACTATACCGGGGATACGCTTATCACAATGCCTTTCTGGTCTGTGCTGAAGCACGGCATTCTGGCAGCCAAGTGGCTTGACCTTTATTAGTGAGCCTGGTTACCCCCTCTCGGAACCACAGACTTAGAAATCGCCAGCTCATATACAGTGCATAAAATATATTTATATATATACCCTTATACACCATTTAATAAAAAATATCACAAAATTCTTCTAAGTCCCTCGGGAAGAGTGAAAGACGCGCACGTTCATTTTCAGAGCTCCTAGACCTTCCTATAAGAAGTTAGCCAAAAAGTAGCTTCGAAAAACGCTTAGGTTAAGTTTCAGAGTTGCTTCTAATGTACCAAAGCTGGACTTAGACATAATTTCACTCTCACAACATTATGGCTGGTTGGAGACAGTCCGAACCACAAGTACCGGGTCCATGTTTCTGGCCGTATACTGGGGGGGCGGGGACGACTCCCATTAACCCCTGACTATACCGGGGATACGCTTATCACAATGCCTTTCTGGTCTGTGCTGAAGCACGGCATTCTGGCAGCCAAGTGGCTTGACCTTTATTAGTGAGCCTGGTTACCCCCTCTCGGAACCACAGACTTAGAAATCGCCAGCTCATATACAGTGCATAAAATATATTTATATATATACCCTTATACACCATTTAATAAAAAATATCACAAAATTCTTCTAAGTCCCTCGGGAAGAGTGAAAGACGCGCACGTTCATTTTCAGAGCTCCTAGACCTTCCTATAAGAAGTTAGCCAAAAAGTAGCTTCGAAAAACGCTTAGGTTAAGTTTCAGAGTTGCTTCTAATGTACCAAAGCTGGACTTAGACATAATTTCACTCTCACAACATTATGGCTGGTTGGAGAGAGTCCGAACCACAAGTACCGGGTCCATGGTTCTGGCCGTATACTGGGGGGACGGGGACGACTCCCATTAACCCCTGACTATACCGGGGATACGCTTATCACAATGCCTTTCTGGTCTGTGCTGAAGCAGGGCATTCTGGCAGCCAAGTGGCTTGACCTTTATTAGTGAGCCTGGTTACCCCCTCTCGGAACCACAGACTTAGAAATCGCCAGCTCATATACAGTGCATAAAATATATTTATATATATACCCTTATACACCATTTAATAAAAAATATCACAAAATTCTTCTAAGTCCCTCGGGAAGAGTGAAAGACGCGCACGTTCATTTTCAGAGCTCCTAGACCTTCCTATAAGAAGTTAGCCAAAAAGTAGCTTCGAAAAACGCTTAGGTTAAGTTTCAGAGTTGCTTCTAATGTACCAAAGCTGGACTTAGACATAATTTCACTCTCACAACATTATGGCTGGTTGGAGAGAGTCCGAACCACAAGTACCGGGTCCATGGTTCTGGCCGTATACTGGGGGGACGGGGACGACTCCCATTAACCCCTGACTATACCGGGGATACGCTTATCACAATGCCTTTCTGGTCTGTGCTGAAGCACGGCATTCTGGCAGCCAAGTGGCTTGACCTTTATTAGTGAGCCTGGTTACCCCCTCTCGGAACCACAGACTTAGAAATCGCCAGCTCATATACAGTGCATAAAATATATTTATATATATACCCTTATACACCATTTAATAAAAAATATCACAAAATTCTTCTAAGTCCCTCGGGAAGAGTGAAAGACGCGCACGTTCATTTTCAGAGCTCCTAGACCTTCCTATAAGAAGTTAGCCAAAAAGTAGCTTCGAAAAACGCTTAGGTTAAGTTTCAGAGTTGCTTCTAATGTACCAAAGCTGGACTTAGACATAATTTCACTCTCACAACATTATGGCTGGTTGGAGAGAGTCCGAACCACAAGTACCGGGTCCATGGTTCTGGCCGTATACTGGGGGGACGGGGACGACTCCCATTAACCCCTGACTATACCGGGGATACGCTTATCACAATGCCTTTCTGGTCTGTGCTGAAGCAGGGCATTCTGGCAGCCAAGTGGCTTGACCTTTATTAGTGAGCCTGGTTACCCCCTCTCGGAACCACAGACTTAGAAATCGCCAGCTCATATACAGTGCATAAAATATATTTATATATATACCCTTATACACCATTTAATAAAAAATATCACAAAATTCTTCTAAGTCCCTCGGGAAGAGTGAAAGACGCGCACGTTCATTTTCAGAGCTCCTAGACCTTCCTATAAGAAGTTAGCCAAAAAGTAGCTTCGAAAAACGCTTAGGTTAAGTTTCAGAGTTGCTTCTAATGTACCAAAGCTGGACTTAGACATAATTTCACTCTCACAACATTATGGCTGGTTGGAGAGAGTCCGAACCACAAGTACCGGGTCCATGGTTCTGGCCGTATACTGGGGGGACGGGGACGACTCCCTTTAACCCCTGACTATACCGGGGATACGCTTATCACAATGCCTTTCTGGTCTGTGCTGAAGCAGGGCATTCTGGCAGCCAAGTGGCTTGACCTTTATTAGTGAGCCTGGTTACCCCCTCTCGGAACCACAGACTTAGAAATCGCCAGCTCATATACAGTGCATAAAATATATTTATATATATACCCTTATACACCATTTAATAAAAAATATCACAAAATTATTCTAAGTCCCTCGGGAAGAGTGAAAGACGCGCACGTTCATTTTCAGAGCTCCTAGACCTTCCTATAAGAAGTTAGCCAAAAAGTAGCTTCGAAAAACGCTTAGGTTAAGTTTCAGAGTTGCTTCTAATGTACCAAAGCTGGACTTAGACATAATTTCACTCTCACAACATTATGGCTGGTTGGAGACAGTCCGAACCACAAGTACCGGGTCCATGGTTCTGGCCGTATACTGGGGGGACGGGGACGACTCCCATTAACCCCTGACTATACCGGGGATACGCTTATCACAATGCCTTTCTGGTCTGTGCTGAAGCAGGGCATTCTGGCAGCCAAGTGGCTTGACCTTTATTAGTGAGCCTGGTTACCCCCTCTCGGAACCACAGACTTAGAAATCGCCAGCTCAAATACAGTGCATAAAATATATTTATATATATACCCTTATACACCATTTTAATAAAAAATATCACAAAATTCTTCTAAGTCCCTCGGGAAGAGTGAAAGACGCGCACGTTCATTTTCAGAGCTCCTAGACCTTCCTATAAGAAGTTAGCCAAAAAGTAGCTTCGAAAAACGCTTAGGTTAAGTTTCAGAGTTGCTTCTAATGTACCAAAGCTGGACTTAGACATAATTTCACTCTCACAACATTATGGCTGGTTGGAGACAGTCCGAACCACAAGTACCGGGTCCATGGTTCTGGCCGTATACTGGGGGGACGGGGACGACTCCCATTAACCCCTGACTATACCGGGGATACGCTTATCACAATGCCTTTCTGGTCTGTGCTGAAGCAGGGCATTCTGGCAGCCAAGTGGCTTGACCTTTATTAGTGAGCCTGGTTACCCCCTCTCGGAACCACAGACTTAGAAATCGCCAGCTCATATACAGTGCATAAAATATATTTATATATATACCCTTATACACCATTTAATAAAAAATATCACAAAATTCTTCTAAGTCCCTCGGGAAGAGTGAAAGACGCGCACGTTCATTTTCAGAGCTCCTAGACCTTCCTATAAGAAGTTAGCCAAAAAGTAGCTTCGAAAAACGCTTAGGTTAAGTTTCAGAGTTGCTTCTAATGTACCAAAGCTGGACTTAGACATAATTTCACTCTCACAACATTATGGCTGGTTGGAGACAGTCCGAACCACAAGTACCGGGTCCATGGTTCTGGCCGTATACTGGGGGGACGGGGACGACTCCCATTAACCCCTGACTATACCGGGGATACGCTTATCACAATGCCTTTCTGGTCTGTGCTGAAGCAGGGCATTCTGGCAGCCAAGTGGCTTGACCTTTATTAGTGAGCCTGGTTACCCCCTCTCGGAACCACAGACTTAGAAATCGCCAGCTCATATACAGTGCATAAAATATATTTATATATATACCCTTATACACCATTTTAATAAAAAATATCACAAAATTCTTCTAAGTCCCTCGGGAAGAGTGTAAGACGCGCACGTTCATTTTCAGAGCTCCTAGACCTTCCTATAAGAAGTTAGCCAAAAAGTAGCTTCGAAAAACGCTTAGGTTAAGTTTCAGAGTTGCTTCTAATGTACCAAAGCTGGACTTAGACATAATTTCACTCTCACAACATTATGGCTGGTTGGAGACAGTCCGAACCACAAGTACCGGGTCCATGGTTCTGGCCGTATACTGGGGGGGCGGGGACGACTCCCATTAACCCCTGACTATACCGGGGATACGCTTATCACAATGCCTTTCTGGTCTGTGCTGAAGCACGGCATTCTGGCAGCCAAGTGGCTTGACCTTTATTAGTGAGCCTGGTTACCCCCTCTCGGAACCACAGACTTAGAAATCGCCAGCTCATATACAGTGCATAAAATATATTTATATATATACCCTTATACACCATTTAATAAAAAATATCACAAAATTCTTCTAAGTCCCTCGGGAAGAGTGAAAGACGCGCACGTTCATTTTCAGAGCTCCTAGACCTTCCTATAAGAAGTTAGCCAAAAAGTAGCTTCGAAAAACGCTTAGGTTAAGTTTCAGAGTTGCTTCTAATGTACCAAAGCTGGACTTAGACATAATTTCACTCTCACAACATTATGGCTGGTTGGAGACAGTCCGAACCACAAGTACCGGGTCCATGGTTCTGGCCGTATACTGGGGGGACGGGGACGACTCCCATTAACCCCTGACTATACCGGGGATACGCTTATCACAATGCCTTTCTGGTCTGTGCTGAAGCAGGGCATTCTGGCAGCCAAGTGGCTTGACCTTTATTAGTGAGCCTGGTTACCCCCTCTCGGAACCACAGACTTAGAAATCGCCAGCTCAAATACAGTGCATAAAATATATTTATATATATACCCTTATACACCATTTTAATAAAAAATATCACAAAATTCTTCTAAGTCCCTCGGGAAGAGTGAAAGACGCGCACGTTCATTTTCAGAGCTCCTAGACCTTCCTATAAGAAGTTAGCCAAAAAGTAGCTTCGAAAAACGCTTAGGTTAAGTTTCAGAGTTGCTTCTAATGTACCAAAGCTGGACTTAGACATAATTTCACTCTCACAACATTATGGCTGGTTGGAGACAGTCCGAACCACAAGTACCGGGTCCATGGTTCTGGCCGTATACTGGGGGGGCGGGGACGACTCCCATTAACCCCTGACTATACCGGGGATACGCTTATCACAATACCTTTCTGGTCTGTGCTGAAGCACGGCATTCTGGCAGCCAAGTGGCTTGACCTTTATTAGTGAGCCTGGTTACCCCCTCTCGGAACCACAGACTTAGAAATCGCCAGCTCATATACAGTGCATAAAATATATTTATATATATACCCTTATACACAATTTAATAAAAAAGATCACAAAATTCTTCTAAGTCCCTCGGGAAGAGTGAAAGACGCGCACGTTCATTTTCAGAGCTCCTAGACCTTCCTATAAGAAGTTAGCCAAAAAGTAGCTTCGAAAAACGCTTAGGTTAAGTTTCAGAGTTGCTTCTAATGTACCAAAGCTGGACTTAGACATAATTTCACTCTCACAACATTATGGCTGGTTGGAGACAGTCCGAACCACAAGTACCGGGTCCATGGTTCTGGCCGTATACTGGGGGGGCGGGGACGACTCCCATAAACCCCTGACTATACCGGGGATACGCTTATCACAATGCCTTTCTGGTCTGTGCTGAAGCAGGGCATTCTGGCAGCCAAGTGGCTTGACCTTTATTAGTGAGCCTGGTTACCCCCTCTCGGAACCACAGACTTAGAAATCGCCAGCTCATATACAGTGCATAAAATATATTTATATATATATACCCTTATACACCATTTAATAAAAAATATCACAAAATTCTTCTAAGTCCCTCGGGAAGAGTGAAAGACGCGCACGTTCATTTTCAGAGCTCCTAGACCTTCCTATAAGAAGTTAGCCAAAAAGTAGCTTCGAAAAACGCTTAGGTTAAGTTTCAGAGTTGCTTCTAATGTACCAAAGCTGGACTTAGACATAATTTCACTCTCACAACATTATGGCTGGTTGGAGACAGTCCGAACCACAAGTACCGGGTCCATGGTTCTGGCCGTATACTGGGGGGACGGGGACGACTCCCATTAACCCCTGACTATACCGGGGATACGCTTATCACAATGCCTTTCTGGTCTGTGCTGAAGCAGGGCATTCTGGCAGCCAAGTGGCTTGACCTTTATTAGTGAGCCTGGTTACCCCCTCTCGGAACCACAGACTTAGAAATCGCCAGCTCATATACAGTGCATAAAATATATTTATATATATACCCTTATACACCATTTTAATAAAAAATATCACAAAATTCTTCTAAGTCCCTCGGGAAGAGTGTAAGACGCGCACGTTCATTTTCAGAGCTCCTAGACCTTCCTATAAGAAGTTAGCCAAAAAGTAGCTTCGAAAAACGCTTAGGTTAAGTTTCAGAGTTGCTTCTAATGTACCAAAGCTGGACTTAGACATAATTTCACTCTCACAACATTATGGCTGGTTGGAGACAGTCCGAACCACAAGTACCGGGTCCATGGTTCTGGCCGTATACTGGGGGGGCGGGGACGACTCCCATTAACCCCTGACTATACCGGGGATACGCTTATCACAATGCCTTTCTGGTCTGTGCTGAAGCACGGCATTCTGGCAGCCAAGTGGCTTGACCTTTATTAGTGAGCCTGGTTACCCCCTCTCGGAACCACAGACTTAGAAATCGCCAGCTCATATACAGTGCATAAAATATATTTATATATATACCCTTATACACCATTTAATAAAAAATATCACAAAATTCTTCTAAGTCCCTCGGGAAGAGTGAAAGACGCGCACGTTCATTTTCAGAGCTCCTAGACCTTCCTATAAGAAGTTAGCCAAAAAGTAGCTTCGAAAAACGCTTAGGTTAAGTTTCAGAGTTGCTTCTAATGTACCAAAGCTGGACTTAGACATAATTTCACTCTCACAACATTATGGCTGGTTGGAGACAGTCCGAACCACAAGTACCGGGTCCATGGTTCTGGCCGTATACTGGGGGGACGGGGACGACTCCCATTAACCCCTGACTATACCGGGGATACGCTTATCACAATGCCTTTCTGGTCTGTGCTGAAGCAGGGCATTCTGGCAGCCAAGTGGCTTGACCTTTATTAGTGAGCCTGGTTACCCCCTCTCGGAACCACAGACTTAGAAATCGCCAGCTCAAATACAGTGCATAAAATATATTTATATATATACCCTTATACACCATTTTAATAAAAAATATCACAAAATTCTTCTAAGTCCCTCGGGAAGAGTGAAAGACGCGCACGTTCATTTTCAGAGCTCCTAGACCTTCCTATAAGAAGTTAGCCAAAAAGTAGCTTCGAAAAACGCTTAGGTTAAGTTTCAGAGTTGCTTCTAATGTACCAAAGCTGGACTTAGACATAATTTCACTCTCACAACATTATGGCTGGTTGGAGACAGTCCGAACCACAAGTACCGGGTCCATGGTTCTGGCCGTATACTGGGGGGGCGGGGACGACTCCCATTAACCCCTGACTATACCGGGGATACGCTTATCACAATACCTTTCTGGTCTGTGCTGAAGCACGGCATTCTGGCAGCCAAGTGGCTTGACCTTTATTAGTGAGCCTGGTTACCCCCTCTCGGAACCACAGACTTAGAAATCGCCAGCTCATATACAGTGCATAAAATATATTTATATATATACCCTTATACACAATTTAATAAAAAAGATCACAAAATTCTTCTAAGTCCCTCGGGAAGAGTGAAAGACGCGCACGTTCATTTTCAGAGCTCCTAGACCTTCCTATAAGAAGTTAGCCAAAAAGTAGCTTCGAAAAACGCTTAGGTTAAGTTTCAGAGTTGCTTCTAATGTACCAAAGCTGGACTTAGACATAATTTCACTCTCACAACATTATGGCTGGTTGGAGACAGTCCGAACCACAAGTACCGGGTCCATGGTTCTGGCCGTATACTGGGGGGACGGGGACGACTCCCATTAACCCCTGACTATACCGGGGATACGCTTATCACAATGCCTTTCTGGTCTGTGCTGAAGCAGGGCATTCTGGCAGCCAAGTGGCTTGACCTTTATTAGTGAGCCTGGTTACCCCCTCTCGGAACCACAGACTTAGAAATCGCCAGCTCATATACAGTGCATAAAATATATTTATATATATACCCTTATACACCATTTAATAAAAAATATCACAAAATTCTTCTAAGTCCCTCGGGAAGAGTGAAAAACGCGCACGTTCATTTTCAGAGCTCCTAGACCTTCCTATAAGAAGTTAGCCAAAAAGTAGCTTCGAAAAACGCTTAGGTTAAGTTTCAGAGTTGCTTCTAATGTACCAAAGCTGGACTTAGACATAATTTCACTCTCACAACATTATGGCTGGTTGGAGACAGTCCGAACCACAAGTACCGGGTCCATGGTTCTGGCCGTATACTGGGGGGACGGGGACGACTCCCATTAACCCCTGACTATACCGGGGATACGCTTATCACAATGCCTTTCTGGTCGGTGCTGAAGCAGGGCATTCTGGCAGCCAAGTGGCTTGACCTTTATTAGTGAGCCTGGTTACCCCCTCTCGGAACCACAGACTTAGAAATCGCCAGCTCATATACAGTGCATAAAATATATTTATATATATACCCTTATACACCATTTTAATAAAAAATATCACAAAATTCTTCTAAGTCCCTCGGGAAGAGTGAAAGACGCGCACGTTCATTTTCAGAGCTCCTAGACCTTCCTATAAGAAGTTAGCCAAAAAGTAGCTTCGAAAAACGCTTAGGTTAAGTTTCAGAGTTGCTTCTAATGTACCAAAGCTGGACTTAGACATAATTTCACTCTCACAACATTATGGCTGGTTGGAGACAGTCCGAACCACAAGTACCGGGTCCATGGTTCTGGCCGTATACTGGGGGGGCGGGGACGACTCCCATTAACCCCTGACTATACCGGGGATACGCTTATCACAATGCCTTTCTGGTCTGTGCTGAAGCACGGCATTCTGGCAGCCAAGTGGCTTGACCTTTATTAGTGAGCCTGGTTACCCCCTCTCGGAACCACAGACTTAGAAATCGCCAGCTCATATACAGTGCATAAAATATATTTATATATATACCCTTATACACCATTTAATAAAAAATATCACAAAATTCTTCTAAGTCCCTCGGGAAGAGTGAAAGACGCGCACGTTCATTTTCAGAGCTCCTAGACCTTCCTATAAGAAGTTAGCCAAAAAGTAGCTTCGAAAAACGCTTAGGTTAAGTTTCAGAGTTGCTTCTAATGTACCAAAGCTGGACTTAGACATAATTTCACTCTCACAACATTATGGCTGGTTGGAGACAGTCCGAACCACAAGTACCGGGTCCATGGTTCTGGCCGTATACTGGGGGGACGGGGACGACTCCCATTAACCCCTGACTATACCGGGGATACGCTTATCACAATGCCTTTCTGGTCTGTGCTGAAGCAGGGCATTCTGGCAGCCAAGTGGCTTGACCTTTATTAGTGAGCCTGGTTACCCCCTCTCGGAACCACAGACTTAGAAATCGCCAGCTCAAATACAGTGCATAAAATATATTTATATATATACCCTTATACACCATTTTAATAAAAAATATCACAAAATTCTTCTAAGTCCCTCGGGAAGAGTGAAAGACGCGCACGTTCATTTTCAGAGCTCCTAGACCTTCCTATAAGAAGTTAGCCAAAAAGTAGCTTCGAAAAACGCTTAGGTTAAGTTTCAGAGTTGCTTCTAATGTACCAAAGCTGGACTTAGACATAATTTCACTCTCACAACATTATGGCTGGTTGGAGACAGTCCGAACCACAAGTACCGGGTCCATGGTTCTGGCCGTATACTGGGGGGGCGGGGACGACTCCCATTAACCCCTGACTATACCGGGGATACGCTTATCACAATACCTTTCTGGTCTGTGCTGAAGCACGGCATTCTGGCAGCCAAGTGGCTTGACCTTTATTAGTGAGCCTGGTTACCCCCTCTCGGAACCACAGACTTAGAAATCGCCAGCTCATATACAGTGCATAAAATATATTTATATATATACCCTTATACACAATTTAATAAAAAAGATCACAAAATTCTTCTAAGTCCCTCGGGAAGAGTGAAAGACGCGCACGTTCATTTTCAGAGCTCCTAGACCTTCCTATAAGAAGTTAGCCAAAAAGTAGCTTCGAAAAACGCTTAGGTTAAGTTTCAGAGTTGCTTCTAATGTACCAAAGCTGGACTTAGACATAATTTCACTCTCACAACATTATGGCTGGTTGGAGACAGTCCGAACCACAAGTACCGGGTCCATGGTTCTGGCCGTATACTGGGGGGGCGGGGACGACTCCCATAAACCCCTGACTATACCGGGGATACGCTTATCACAATGCCTTTCTGGTCTGTGCTGAAGCAGGGCATTCTGGCAGCCAAGTGGCTTGACCTTTATTAGTGAGCCTGGTTACCCCCTCTCGGAACCACAGACTTAGAAATCGCCAGCTCATATACAGTGCATAAAATATATTTATATATATATACCCTTATACACCATTTAATAAAAAATATCACAAAATTCTTCTAAGTCCCTCGGGAAGAGTGAAAGACGCGCACGTTCATTTTCAGAGCTCCTAGACCTTCCTATAAGAAGTTAGCCAAAAAGTAGCTTCGAAAAACGCTTAGGTTAAGTTTCAGAGTTGCTTCTAATGTACCAAAGCTGGACTTAGACATAATTTCACTCTCACAACATTATGGCTGGTTGGAGACAGTCCGAACCACAAGTACCGGGTCCATGGTTCTGGCCGTATACTGGGGGGACGGGGACGACTCCCATTAACCCCTGACTATACCGGGGATACGCTTATCACAATGCCTTTCTGGTCTGTGCTGAAGCAGGGCATTCTGGCAGCCAAGTGGCTTGACCTTTATTAGTGAGCCTGGTTACCCCCTCTCGGAACCACAGACTTAGAAATCGCCAGCTCATATACAGTGCATAAAATATATTTATATATATACCCTTATACACCATTTAATAAAAAATATCACAAAATTCTTCTAAGTCCCTCGGGAAGAGTGAAAAACGCGCACGTTCATTTTCAGAGCTCCTAGACCTTCCTATAAGAAGTTAGCCAAAAAGTAGCTTCGAAAAACGCTTAGGTTAAGTTTCAGAGTTGCTTCTAATGTACCAAAGCTGGACTTAGACATAATTTCACTCTCACAACATTATGGCTGGTTGGAGACAGTCCGAACCACAAGTACCGGGTCCATGGTTCTGGCCGTATACTGGGGGGACGGGGACGACTCCGATTAACCCCTGACTATACCGGGGATACGCTTATCACAATGCCTTTCTGGTCGGTGCTGAAGCAGGGCATTCTGGCAGCCAAGTGGCTTGACCTTTATTAGTGAGCCTGGTTACCCCCTCTCGGAACCACAGACTTAGAAATCGCCAGCTCATATACAGTGCATAAAATATATTTATATATATACCCTTATACACCATTTTAATAAAAAATATCACAAAATTCTTCTAAGTCCCTCGGGAAGAGTGAAAGACGCGCACGTTCATTTTCAGAGCTCCTAGACCTTCCTATAAGAAGTTAGCCAAAAAGTAGCTTCGAAAAACGCTTAGGTTAAGTTTCAGAGTTGCTTCTAATGTACCAAAGCTGGACTTAGACATAATTTCACTCTCACAACATTATGGCTGGTTGGAGACAGTCCGAACCACAAGTACCGGGTCCATGGTTCTGGCCGTATACTGGGGGGGCGGGGACGACTCCCATTAACCCCTGACTATACCGGGGATACGCTTATCACAATGCCTTTCTGGTCTGTGCTGAAGCACGGCATTCTGGCAGCCAAGTGGCTTGACCTTTATTAGTGAGCCTGGTTACCCCCTCTCGGAACCACAGACTTAGAAATCGCCAGCTCATATACAGTGCATAAAATATATTTATATATATACCCTTATACACCATTTAATAAAAAATATCACAAAATTCTTCTAAGTCCCTCGGGAAGAGTGAAAGACGCGCACGTTCATTTTCAGAGCTCCTAGACCTTCCTATAAGAAGTTAGCCAAAAAGTAGCTTCGAAAAACGCTTAGGTTAAGTTTCAGAGTTGCTTCTAATGTACCAAAGCTGGACTTAGACATAATTTCACTCTCACAACATTATGGCTGGTTGGAGACAGTCCGAACCACAAGTACCGGGTCCATGGTTCTGGCCGTATACTGGGGGGGCGGGGACGACTCCCATTAACCCCTGACTATACCGGGGATACGCTTATCACAATGCCTTTCTGGTCTGTGCTGAAGCACGGCATTCTGGCAGCCAAGTGGCTTGACCTTTATTAGTGAGCCTGGTTACCCCCTCTCGGAACCACAGACTTAGAAATCGCCAGCTCATATACAGTGCATAAAATATATTTATATATATACCCTTATACACCATTTAATAAAAAATATCACAAAATTCTTCTAAGTCCCTCGGGAAGAGTGAAAGACGCGCACGTTCATTTTCAGAGCTCCTAGACCTTCCTATAAGAAGTTAGCCAAAAAGTAGCTTCGAAAAACGCTTAGGTTAAGTTTCAGAGTTGCTTCTAATGTACCAAAGCTGGACTTAGACATAATTTCACTCTCACAACATTATGGCTGGTTGGAGAGAGTCCGAACCACAAGTACCGGGTCCATGGTTCTGGCCGTATACTGGGGGGACGGGGACGACTCCCATTAACCCCTGACTATACCGGGGATACGCTTATCACAATGCCTTTCTGGTCTGTGCTGAAGCAGGGCATTCTGGCAGCCAAGTGGCTTGACCTTTATTAGTGAGCCTGGTTACCCCCTCTCGGAACCACAGACTTAGAAATCGCCAGCTCATATACAGTGCATAAAATATATTTATATATATACCCTTATACACCATTTAATAAAAAATATCACAAAATTCTTCTAAGTCCCTCGGGAAGAGTGAAAGACGCGCACGTTCATTTTCAGAGCTCCTAGACCTTCCTATAAGAAGTTAGCCAAAAAGTAGCTTCGAAAAACGCTTAGGTTAAGTTTCAGAGTTGCTTCTAATGTACCAAAGCTGGACTTAGACATAATTTCACTCTCACAACATTATGGCTGGTTGGAGAGAGTCCGAACCACAAGTACCGGGTCCATGGTTCTGGCCGTATACTGGGGGGACGGGGACGACTCCCATTAACCCCTGACTATACCGGGGATACGCTTATCACAATGCCTTTCTGGTCTGTGCTGAAGCAGGGCATTCTGGCAGCCAAGTGGCTTGACCTTTATTAGTGAGCCTGGTTACCCCCTCTCGGAACCACAGACTTAGAAATCGCCAGCTCATATACAGTGCATAAAATATATTTATATATATACCCTTATACACCATTTAATAAAAAATATCACAAAATTCTTCTAAGTCCCTCGGGAAGAGTGAAAGACGCGCACGTTCATTTTCAGAGCTCCTAGACCTTCCTATAAGAAGTTAGCCAAAAAGTAGCTTCGAAAAACGCTTAGGTTAAGTTTCAGAGTTGCTTCTAATGTACCAAAGCTGGACTTAGACATAATTTCACTCTCACAACATTATGGCTGGTTGGAGACAGTCCGAACCACAAGTACCGGGTCCATGGTTCTGGCCGTATACTGGGGGGGCGGGGACGACTCCCATTAACCCCTGACTATACCGGGGATACGCTTATCACAATGCCTTTCTGGTCTGTGCTGAAGCAGGGCATTCTGGCAGCCAAGTGGCTTGACCTTTATTAGTGAGCCTGGTTACCCCCTCTCGGAACCACAGACTTAGAAATCGCCAGCTCATATACAGTGCATAAAATATATTTATATATATACCCTTATACACCATTTAATAAAAAATATCACAAAATTCTTCTAAGTCCCTCGGGAAGAGTGAAAGACGCGCACGTTCATTTTCAGAGCTCCTAGACCTTCCTATAAGAAGTTAGCCAAAAAGTAGCTTCGAAAAACGCTTAGGTTAAGTTTCAGAGTTGCTTCTAATGTACCAAAGCTGGACTTAGACATAATTTCACTCTCACAACATTATGGCTGGTTGGAGACAGTCCGAACCACAAGTACCGGGTCCATGGTTCTGGCCGTATACTGGGGGGACGGGGACGACTCCCATTAACCCCTGACTATACCGGGGATACGCTTATCACAATGCCTTTCTGGTCTGTGCTGAAGCAGGGCATTCTGGCAGCCAAGTGGCTTGACCTTTATTAGTGAGCCTGGTTACCCCCTCTCGGAACCACAGACTTAGAAATCGCCAGCTCATATACAGTGCATAAAATATATTTATATATATACCCTTATACACCATTTAATAAAAAATATCACAAAATTCTTCTAAGTCCCTCGGGAAGAGTGAAAGACGCGCACGTTCATTTTCAGAGCTCCTAGACCTTCCTATAAGAAGTTAGCCAAAAAGTAGCTTCGAAAAACGCTTAGGTTAAGTTTCAGAGTTGCTTCTAATGTACCAAAGCTGGACTTAGACATAATTTCACTCTCACAACATTATGGCTGGTTGGAGACAGTCCGAACCACAAGTACCGGGTCCATGGTTCTGGCCGTATACTGGGGGGACGGGGACGACTCCCATTAACCCCTGACTATACCGGGGATACGCTTATCACAATGCCTTTCTGGTCTGTGCTGAAGCAGGGCATTCTGGCAGCCAAGTGGCTTGACCTTTATTAGTGAGCCTGGTTACCCCCTCTCGGAACCACAGACTTAGAAATCGCCAGCTCATATACAGTGCATAAAATATATTTATATATATACCCTTATACACCATTTTAATAAAAAATATCACAAAATTCTTCTAAGTCCCTCGGGAAGAGTGAAAGACGCGCACGTTCATTTTCAGAGCTCCTAGACCTTCCTATAAGAAGTTAGCCAAAAAGTAGCTTCGAAAAACGCTTAGGTTAAGTTTCAGAGTTGCTTCTAATGTACTGTACCAAAGCTGGACTTAGACATAATTTCACTCTCACAACATTATGGCTGGTTGGAGACAGTCCGAACCACAAGTACCGGGTCCATGGTTCTGGCCGTATACTGGGGGGGCGGGGACGACTCCCATTAACCCCTGACTATACCGGGGATACGCTTATCACAATGCCTTTCTGGTCTGTGCTGAAGCACGGCATTCTGGCAGCCAAGTGGCTTGACCTTTATTAGTGAGCCTGGTTACCCCCTCTCGGAACCACAGACTTAGAAATCGCCAGCTCATATACAGTGCATAAAATATATTTATATATATACCCTTATACACCATTTAATAAAAAATATCACAAAATTCTTCTAAGTCCCTCGGGAAGAGTGAAAGACGCGCACGTTCATTTTCAGAGCTCCTAGACCTTCCTATAAGAAGTTAGCCAAAAAGTAGCTTCGAAAAACGCTTAGGTTAAGTTTCAGAGTTGCTTCTAATGTACCAAAGCTGGACTTAGACATAATTTCACTCTCACAACATTATGGCTGGTTGGAGAGAGTCCGAACCACAAGTACCGGGTCCATGGTTCTGGCCGTATACTGGGGGGACGGGGACGACTCCCATTAACCCCTGACTATACCGGGGATACGCTTATCACAATGCCTTTCTGGTCTGTGCTGAAGCAGGGCATTCTGGCAGCCAAGTGGCTTGACCTTTATTAGTGAGCCTGGTTACCCCCTCTCGGAACCACAGACTTAGAAATCGCCAGCTCATATACAGTGCATAAAATATATTTATATATATACCCTTATACACCATTTAATAAAAAATATCACAAAATTCTTCTAAGTCCCTCGGGAAGAGTGAAAGACGCGCACGTTCATTTTCAGAGCTCCTAGACCTTCCTATAAGAAGTTAGCCAAAAAGTAGCTTCGAAAAACGCTTAGGTTAAGTTTCAGAGTTGCTTCTAATGTACCAAAGCTGGACTTAGACATAATTTCACTCTCACAACATTATGGCTGGTTGGAGACAGTCCGAACCACAAGTACCGGGTCCATGGTTCTGGCCGTATACTGGGGGGGCGGGGACGACTCCCATTAACCCCTGACTATACCGGGGATACGCTTATCACAATGCCTTTCTGGTCTGTGCTGAAGCAGGGCATTCTGGCAGCCAAGTGGCTTGACCTTTATTAGTGAGCCTGGTTACCCCCTCTCGGAACCACAGACTTAGAAATCGCCAGCTCATATACAGTGCATAAAATATATTTATATATATACCCTTATACACCATTTAATAAAAAATATCACAAAATTCTTCTAAGTCCCTCGGGAAGAGTGAAAGACGCGCACGTTCATTTTCAGATCTCCTAGACCTTCCTATAAGAAGTTAGCCAAAAAGTAGCTTCGAAAAACGCTTAGGTTAAGTTTCAGAGTTGCTTCTAATGTACTAAAGCTGGACTTAGACATAATTTCACTCTCACAACATTATGGCTGGTTGGAGAGAGTCCGAACCACAAGTACCGGGTCCATGGTTCTGGCCGTATACTGGGGGGACGGGGACGACTCCCATTAACCCCTGACTATACCGGGGATACGCTTATCACAATGCCTTTCTGGTCTGTGCTGAAGCAGGGCATTCTGGCAGCCAAGTGGCTTGACCTTTATTAGTGAGCCTGGTTACCCCCTCTCGGAACCACAGACTTAGAAATCGCCAGCTCATATACAGTGCATAAAATATATTTATATATATACCCTTATACACCATTTAATAAAAAATATCACAAAATTCTTCTAAGTCCCTCGGGAAGAGTGAAAGACGCGCACGTTCATTTTCAGAGCTCCTAGACCTTCCTATAAGAAGTTAGCCAAAAAGTAGCTTCGAAAAACGCTTAGGTTAAGTTTCAGAGTTGCTTCTAATGTACCAAAGCTGGACTTAGACATAATTTCACTCTCACAACATTATGGCTGGTTGGAGACAGTCCGAACCACAAGTACCGGGTCCATGGTTCTGGCCGTATACTGGGGGGGCGGGGACGACTCCCATTAACCCCTGACTATACCGGGGATACGCTTATCACAATGCCTTTCTGGTCTGTGCTGAAGCAGGGCATTCTGGCAGCCAAGTGGCTTGACCTTTATTAGTGAGCCTGGTTACCCCCTCTCGGAACCACAGACTTAGAAATCGCCAGCTCATATACAGTGCATAAAATATATTTATATATATACCCTTATACACCATTTTAATAAAAAATATCACAAAATTCTTCTAAGTCCCTCGGGAAGAGTGAAAGACGCGCACGTTCATTTTCAGAGCTCCTAGACCTTCCTATAAGAAGTTAGCCAAAAAGTAGCTTCGAAAAACGCTTAGGTTAAGTTTCAGAGTTGCTTCTAATGTACCAAAGCTGGACTTAGACATAATTTCACTCTCACAACATTATGGCTGGTTGGAGACAGTCCGAACCACAAGTACCGGGTCCATGGTTCTGGCCGTATACTGGGGGGGCGGGGACGACTCCCATTAACCCCTGACTATACCGGGGATACGCTTATCACAATGCCTTTCTGGTCTGTGCTGAAGCACGGCATTCTGGCAGCCAAGTGGCTTGACCTTTATTAGTGAGCCTGGTTACCCCCTCTCGGAACCACAGACTTAGAAATCGCCAGCTCATATACAGTGCATAAAATATATTTATATATATACCCTTATACACCATTTTAATAAAAAATATCACAAAATTCTTCTAAGTCCCTCGGGAAGAGTGAAAGACGCGCACGTTCATTTTCAGAGCTCCTAGACCTTCCTATAAGAAGTTAGCCAAAAAGTAGCTTCGAAAAACGCTTAGGTTAAGTTTCAGAGTTGCTTCTAATGTACCAAAGCTGGACTTAGACATAATTTCACTCTCACAACATTATGGCTGGTTGGAGACAGTCCGAACCACAAGTACCGGGTCCATGGTTCTGGCCGTATACTGGGGGGGCGGGGACGACTCCCATTAACCCCTGACTATACCGGGGATACGCTTATCACAATGCCTTTCTGGTCTGTGCTGAAGCAGGGCATTCTGGCAGCCAAGTGGCTTGACCTTTATTAGTGAGCCTGGTTACCCCCTCTCGGAACCACAGACTTAGAAATCGCCAGCTCATATACAGTGCATAAAATATATTTATATATATACCCTTATACACCATTTAATAAAAAATATCACAAAATTCTTCTAAGTCCCTCGGGAAGAGTGAAAGACGCGCACGTTCATTTTCAGATCTCCTAGACCTTCCTATAAGAAGTTAGCCAAAAAGTAGCTTCGAAAAACGCTTAGGTTAAGTTTCAGAGTTGCTTCTAATGTACTAAAGCTGGACTTAGACATAATTTCACTCTCACAACATTATGGCTGGTTGGAGAGAGTCCGAACCACAAGTACCGGGTCCATGGTTCTGGCCGTATACTGGGGGGACGGGGACGACTCCCATTAACCCCTGACTATACCGGGGATACGCTTATCACAATGCCTTTCTGGTCTGTGCTGAAGCAGGGCATTCTGGCAGCCAAGTGGCTTGACCTTTATTAGTGAGCCTGGTTACCCCCTCTCGGAACCACAGACTTAGAAATCGCCAGCTCATATACAGTGCATAAAATATATTTATATATATACCCTTATACACCATTTTAATAAAAAATATCACAAAATTCTTCTAAGTCCCTCGGGAAGAGTGAAAGACGCGCACGTTCATTTTCAGAGCTCCTAGACCTTCCTATAAGAAGTTAGCCAAAAAGTAGCTTCGAAAAACGCTTAGGTTAAGTTTCAGAGTTGCTTCTAATGTACCAAAGCTGGACTTAGACATAATTTCACTCTCACAACATTATGGCTGGTTGGAGACAGTCCGAACCACAAGTACCGGGTCCATGGTTCTGGCCGTATACTGGGGGGGCGGGGACGACTCCCATTAACCCCTGACTATACCGGGGATACGCTTATCACAATGCCTTTCTGGTCTGTGCTGAAGCAGGGCATTCTGGCAGCCAAGTGGCTTGACCTTTATTAGTGAGCCTGGTTACCCCCTCTCGGAACCACAGACTTAGAAATCGCCAGCTCATATACAGTGCATAAAATATATTTATATATATACCCTTATACACCATTTTAATAAAAAATATCACAAAATTCTTCTAAGTCCCTCGGGAAGAGTGAAAGACGCGCACGTTCATTTTCAGAGCTCCTAGACCTTCCTATAAGAAGTTAGCCAAAAAGTAGCTTCGAAAAACGCTTAGGTTAAGTTTCAGAGTTGCTTCTAATGTACCAAAGCTGGACTTAGACATAATTTCACTCTCACAACATTATGGCTGGTTGGAGACAGTCCGAACCACAAGTACCGGGTCCATGGTTCTGGCCGTATACTGGGGGGGCGGGGACGACTCCCATTAACCCCTGACTATACCGGGGATACGCTTATCACAATGCCTTTCTGGTCTGTGCTGAAGCACGGCATTCTGGCAGCCAAGTGGCTTGACCTTTATTAGTGAGCCTGGTTACCCCCTCTCGGAACCACAGACTTAGAAATCGCCAGCTCATATACAGTGCATAAAATATATTTATATATATACCCTTATACACCATTTAATAAAAAATATCACAAAATTCTTCTAAGTCCCTCGGGAAGAGTGAAAGACGCGCACGTTCATTTTCAGAGCTCCTAGACCTTCCTATAAGAAGTTAGCCAAAAAGTAGCTTCGAAAAACGCTTAGGTTAAGTTTCAGAGTTGCTTCTAATGTACCAAAGCTGGACTTAGACATAATTTCACTCTCACAACATTATGGCTGGTTGGAGAGAGTCCGAACCACAAGTACCGGGTCCATGGTTCTGGCCGTATACTGGGGGGACGGGGACGACTCCCATTAACCCCTGACTATACCGGGGATACGCTTATCACAATGCCTTTCTGGTCTGTGCTGAAGCAGGGCATTCTGGCAGCCAAGTGGCTTGACCTTTATTAGTGAGCCTGGTTACCCCCTCTCGGAACCACAGACTTAGAAATCGCCAGCTCATATACAGTGCATAAAATATATTTATATATATACCCTTATACACCATTTAATAAAAAATATCACAAAATTCTTCTAAGTCCCTCGGGAAGAGTGAAAGACGCGCACGTTCATTTTCAGAGCTCCTAGACCTTCCTATAAGAAGTTAGCCAAAAAGTAGCTTCGAAAAACGCTTAGGTTAAGTTTCAGAGTTGCTTCTAATGTACCAAAGCTGGACTTAGACATAATTTCACTCTCACAACATTATGGCTGGTTGGAGACAGTCCGAACCACAAGTACTGGGTCCATGGTTCTGGCCGTATACTGGGGGGGCGGGGACGACTCCCATTAACCCCTGACTATACCGGGGATACGCTTATCACAATGCCTTTCTGGTCTGTGCTGAAGCAGGGCATTCTGGCAGCCAAGTGGCTTGACCTTTATTAGTGAGCCTGGTTACCCCCTCTCGGAACCACAGACTTAGAAATCGCCAGCTCATATACAGTGCATAAAATATATTTATATATATACCCTTATACACCATTTAATAAAAAATATCACAAAATTCTTCTAAGTCCCTCGGGAAGAGTGAAAGACGCGCACGTTCATTTTCAGATCTCCTAGACCTTCCTATAAGAAGTTAGCCAAAAAGTAGCTTCGAAAAACGCTTAGGTTAAGTTTCAGAGTTGCTTCTAATGTACTAAAGCTGGACTTAGACATAATTTCACTCTCACAACATTATGGCTGGTTGGAGAGAGTCCGAACCACAAGTACCGGGTCCATGGTTCTGGCCGTATACTGGGGGGACGGGGACGACTCCCATTAACCCCTGACTATACCGGGGATACGCTTATCACAATGCCTTTCTGGTCTGTGCTGAAGCAGGGCATTCTGGCAGCCAAGTGGCTTGACCTTTATTAGTGAGCCTGGTTACCCCCTCTCGGAACCACAGACTTAGAAATCGCCAGCTCATATACAGTGCATAAAATATATTTATATATATACCCTTATACACCATTTAATAAAAAATATCACAAAATTCTTCTAAGTCCCTCGGGAAGAGTGAAAGACGCGCACGTTCATTTTCAGAGCTCCTAGACCTTCCTATAAGAAGTTAGCCAAAAAGTAGCTTCGAAAAACGCTTAGGTTAAGTTTCAGAGTTGCTTCTAATGTACCAAAGCTGGACTTAGACATAATTTCACTCTCACAACATTATGGCTGGTTGGAGACAGTCCGAACCACAAGTACCGGGTCCATGGTTCTGGCCGTATACTGGGGGGGCGGGGACGACTCCCATTAACCCCTGACTATACCGGGGATACGCTTATCACAATGCCTTTCTGGTCTGTGCTGAAGCAGGGCATTCTGGCAGCCAAGTGGCTTGACCTTTATTAGTGAGCCTGGTTACCCCCTCTCGGAACCACAGACTTAGAAATCGCCAGCTCATATACAGTGCATAAAATATATTTATATATATACCCTTATACACCATTTTAATAAAAAATATCACAAAATTCTTCTAAGTCCCTCGGGAAGAGTGAAAGACGCGCACGTTCATTTTCAGAGCTCCTAGACCTTCCTATAAGAAGTTAGCCAAAAAGTAGCTTCGAAAAACGCTTAGGTTAAGTTTCAGAGTTGCTTCTAATGTACCAAAGCTGGACTTAGACATAATTTCACTCTCACAACATTATGGCTGGTTGGAGACAGTCCGAACCACAAGTACCGGGTCCATGGTTCTGGCCGTATACTGGGGGGGCGGGGACGACTCCCATTAACCCCTGACTATACCGGGGATACGCTTATCACAATGCCTTTCTGGTCTGTGCTGAAGCAGGGCATTCTGGCAGCCAAGTGGCTTGACCTTTATTAGTGAGCCTGGTTACCCCCTCTCGGAACCACAGACTTAGAAATCGCCAGCTCATATACAGTGCATAAAATATATTTATATATATACCCTTATACACCATTTAATAAAAAATATCACAAAATTCTTCTAAGTCCCTCGGGAAGAGTGAAAGACGCGCACGTTCATTTTCAGAGCTCCTAGACCTTCCTATAAGAAGTTAGCCAAAAAGTAGCTTCGAAAAACGCTTAGGTTAAGTTTCAGAGTTGCTTCTAATGTACCAAAGCTGGACTTAGACATAATTTCACTCTCACAACATTATGGCTGGTTGGAGACAGTCCGAACCACAAGTACCGGGTCCATGGTTCTGGCCGTATACTGGGGGGGCGGGGACGACTCCCATTAACCCCTGACTATACCGGGGATACGCTTATCACAATGCCTTTCTGGTCTGTGCTGAAGCAGGGCATTCTGGCAGCCAAGTGGCTTGACCTTTATTAGTGAGCCTGGTTACCCCCTCTCGGAACCACAGACTTAGAAATCGCCAGCTCATATACAGTGCATAAAATATATTTATATATATACCCTTATACACCATTTTAATAAAAAATATCACAAAATTCTTCTAAGTCCCTCGGGAAGAGTGAAAGACGCGCACGTTCATTTTCAGAGCTCCTAGACCTTCCTATAAGAAGTTAGCCAAAAAGTAGCTTCGAAAAACGCTTAGGTTAAGTTTCAGAGTTGTTTCTAATGTACCAAAGCTGGACTTAGACATAATTTCACTCTCACAACATTATGGCTGGTTGGAGACAGTCCGAACCACAAGTACCGGGTCCATGGTTCTGGCCGTATACTGGGGGGGCGGGGACGACTCCCATTAACCCCTGACTATACCGGGGATACGCTTATCACAATGCCTTTCTGGTCTGTGCTGAAGCACGGCATTCTGGCAGCCAAGTGGCTTGACCTTTATTAGTGAGCCTGGTTACCCCCTCTCGGAACCACAGACTTAGAAATCGCCAGCTCATATACAGTGCATAAAATATATTTATATATATACCCTTATACACCATTTAATAAAAAATATCACAAAATTCTTCTAAGTCCCTCGGGAAGAGTGAAAGACGCGCACGTTCATTTTCAGAGCTCCTAGACCTTCCTATAAGAAGTTAGCCAAAAAGTAGCTTCGAAAAACGCTTAGGTTAAGTTTCAGAGTTGCTTCTAATGTACTAAAGCTGGACTTAGACATAATTTCACTCTCACAACATTATGGCTGGTTGGAGACAGTCCGAACCACAAGTACCGGGTCCATGGTTCTGGCCGTATACTGGGGGGACGGGGACGACTCCCATTAACCCCTGACTATACCGGGGATACGCTTATCACAATGCCTTTCTGGTCTGTGCTGAAGCAGGGCATTCTGGCAGCCAAGTGGCTTGACCTTTATTAGTGAGCCTGGTTACCCCCTCTCGGAACCACAGACTTAGAAATCGCCAGCTCATATACAGTGCATAAAATATATTTATATATATACCCTTATACACCATTTAATAAAAAATATCACAAAATTCTTCTAAGTCCCTCGGGAAGAGTGAAAGACGCGCACGTTCATTTTCAGAGCTCCTAGACCTTCCTATAAGAAGTTAGCCAAAAAGTAGCTTCGAAAAACGCTTAGGTTAAGTTTCAAAGTTGCTTCTAATGTACCAAAGCTGGACTTAGACATAATTTCACTCTCACAACATTATGGCTGGTTGGAGACAGTCCGAACCACAAGTACCGGGTCCATGGTTCTGGCCGTATACTGGGGGGACGGGGACGACTCCCATTAACCCCTGACTATACCGGGGATACGCTTATCACAATGCCTTTCTGGTCTGTGCTGAAGCAGGGCATTCTGGCAGCCAAGTGGCTTGACCTTTATTAGTGAGCCTGGTTACCCCCTCTCGGAACCACAGACTTAGAAATCGCCAGCTCATATACAGTGCATAAAATATATTTATATATATACCCTTATACACCATTTTAATAAAAAATATCACAAAATTCTTCTAAGTCCCTCGGGAAGAGTGAAAGACGCGCACGTTCATTTTCAGAGCTCCTAGACCTTCCTATAAGAAGTTAGCCAAAAAGTAGCTTCGAAAAACGCTTAGGTTAAGTTTCAGAGTTGCTTCTAATGTACCAAAGCTGGACTTAGACATAATTTCACTCTCACAACATTATGGCTGGTTGGAGACAGTCCGAACCACAAGTACCGGGTCCATGGTTCTGGCCGTATACTGGGGGGGCGGGGACGACTCCCATTAACCCCTGACTATACCGGGGATACGCTTATCACAATGCCTTTCTGGTCTGTGCTGAAGCAGGGCATTCTGGCAGCCAAGTGGCTTGACCTTTATTAGTGAGCCTGGTTACCCCCTCTCGGAACCACAGACTTAGAAATCGCCAGCTCATATACAGTGCATAAAATATATTTATATATATACCCTTATACACCATTTAATAAAAAATATCACAAAATTCTTCTAAGTCCCTCGGGAAGAGTGAAAGACGCGCACGTTCATTTTCAGAGCTCCTAGACCTTCCTATAAGAAGTTAGCCAAAAAGTAGCTTCGAAAAACGCTTAGGTTAAGTTTCAGAGTTGCTTCTAATGTACCAAAGCTGGACTTAGACATAATTTCACTCTCACAACATTATGGCTGGTTGGAGAGAGTCCGAACCACAAGTACCGGGTCCATGGTTCTGGCCGTATACTGGGGGGACGGGGACGACTCCCATTAACCCCTGACTATACCGGGGATACGCTTATCACAATGCCTTTCTGGTCTGTGCTGAAGCAGGGCATTCTGGCAGCCAAGTGGCTTGACCTTTATTAGTGAGCCTGGTTACCCCCTCTCGGAACCACAGACTTAGAAATCGCCAGCTCATATACAGTGCATAAAATATATTTATATATATACCCTTATACACCATTTTAATAAAAAATATCACAAAATTCTTCTAAGTCCCTCGGGAAGAGTGAAAGACGCGTACGTTCATTTTCAGAGCTCCTAGACCTTCCTATAAGAAGTTAGCCAAAAAGTAGCTTCGAAAAACGCTTAGGTTAAGTTTCAGAGTTGCTTCTAATGTACTAAAGCTGGACTTAGACATAATTTCACTCTCACAACATTATGGCTGGTTGGAGAGAGTCCGAACCACAAGTACCGGGTCCATGGTTCTGGCCGTATACTGGGGGGACGGGGACGACTCCCATTAACCCCTGACTATACCGGGGATACGCTTATCACAATGCCTTTCTGGTCTGTGCTGAAGCAGGGCATTCTGGCAGCCAAGTGGCTTGACCTTTATTAGTGAGCCTGGTTACCCCCTCTCGGAACCACAGACTTAGAAATCGCCAGCTCATATACAGTGCATAAAATATATTTATATATATACCCTTATACACCATTTAATAAAAAATATCACAAAATTCTTCTAAGTCCCTCGGGAAGAGTGAAAGACGCGCACGTTCATTTTCAGAGCTCCTAGACCTTCCTATAAGAAGTTAGCCAAAAAGTAGCTTCGAAAAACGCTTAGGTTAAGTTTCAGAGTTGCTTCTAATGTACCAAAGCTGGACTTAGACATAATTTCACTCTCACAACATTATGGCTGGTTGGAGAGAGTCCGAACCACAAGTACCGGGTCCATGGTTCTGGCCGTATACTGGGGGGACGGGGACGACTCCCATTAACCCCTGACTATACCGGGGATACGCTTATCACAATGCCTTTCTGGTCTGTGCTGAAGCAGGGCATTCTGGCAGCCAAGTGGCTTGACCTTTATTAGTGAGCCTGGTTACCCCCTCTCGGAACCACAGACTTAGAAATCGCCAGCTCATATACAGTGCATAAAATATATTTATATATATACCCTTATACACCATTTTAATAAAAAATATCACAAAATTCTTCTAAGTCCCTCGGGAAGAGTGAAAGACGCGTACGTTCATTTTCAGAGCTCCTAGACCTTCCTATAAGAAGTTAGCCAAAAAGTAGTTTTGAAAATCGCTTAGGTTAAGTTTCAGAGTTGCTTCTAATGTACCAAAGCTGGACTTAGACATAATTTCACTCTCACACCATTATGGCTGGTTGGAGATAGTCCGAACCACAAGTACCGGGTCCATGGTTCTGGCCGTATACTGGGGGGGCGGGGACGACTCCCATTAACCCCTGACTATACCGGGGATACGCTTATCACAATGCCTTTCTGGTCTGTGCTGAAGCAGGGCATTCTGGCAGCCAAGTGGCTTGACCTTTATTAGTGAGCCTGGTTACCCCCTCTCGGAACCACAGACTTAGAAATCGCCAGCTCATATACAGTGCATAAAATATATTTATATATATACCCTTATACACCATTTAATAAAAAATATCACAAAATTCTTCTAAGTCCCTCGGGAAGAGTGAAAGACGCGCACGTTCATTTTCAGAGCTCCTAGACCTTCCTATAAGAAGTTAGCCAAAAAGTAGCTTCGAAAAACGCTTAGGTTAAGTTTCAGAGTTGCTTCTAATGTACTAAAGCTGGACTTAGACATAATTTCACTCTCACAACATTATGGCTGGTTGGAGAGAGTCCGAACCACAAGTACCGGGTCCATGGTTCTGGCCGTATACTGGGGGGACGGGGACGACTCCCATTAACCCCTGACTATACCGGGGATACGCTTATCACAATGCCTTTCTGGTCTGTGCTGAAGCAGGGCATTCTGGCAGCCAAGTGGCTTGACCTTTATTAGTGAGCCTGGTTACCCCCTCTCGGAACCACAGACTTAGAAATCGCCAGCTCATATACAGTGCATAAAATATATTTATATATATACCCTTATACACCATTTAATAAAAAATATCACAAAATTCTTCTAAGTCCCTCGGGAAGAGTGAAAGACGCGCACGTTCATTTTCAGAGCTCCTAGACCTTCCTATAAGAAGTTAGCCAAAAAGTAGCTTCGAAAAACGCTTAGGTTAAGTTTCAGAGTTGCTTCTAATGTACTAAAGCTGGACTTAGACATAATTTCACTCTCACAACATTATGGCTGGTTGGAGAGAGTCCGAACCACAAGTACCGGGTCCATGGTTCTGGCCGTATACTGGGGGGACGGGGACGACTCCCATTAACCCCTGACTATACCGGGGATACGCTTATCACAATGCCTTTCTGGTCTGTGCTGAAGCAGGGCATTCTGGCAGCCAAGTGGCTTGACCTTTATTAGTGAGCCTGGTTACCCCCTCTCGGAACCACAGACTTAGAAATCGCCAGCTCATATACAGTGCATAAAATATATTTATATATATACCCTTATACACCATTTAATAAAAAATATCACAAAATTCTTCTAAGTCCCTCGGGAAGAGTGAAAGACGCGCACGTTCATTTTCAGAGCTCCTAGACCTTCCTATAAGAAGTTAGCCAAAAAGTAGCTTCGAAAAACGCTTAGGTTAAGTTTCAAAGTTGCTTCTAATGTACCAAAGCTGGACTTAGACATAATTTCACTCTCACAACATTATGGCTGGTTGGAGACAGTCCGAACCACAAGTACCGGGTCCATGGTTCTGGCCGTATACTGGGGGGACGGGGACGACTCCCATTAACCCCTGACTATACCGGGGATACGCTTATCACAATGCCTTTCTGGTCTGTGCTGAAGCAGGGCATTCTGGCAGCCAAGTGGCTTGACCTTTATTAGTGAGCCTGGTTACCCCCTCTCGGAACCACAGACTTAGAAATCGCCAGCTCATATACAGTGCATAAAATATATTTATATATATACCCTTATACACCATTTTAATAAAAAATATCACAAAATTCTTCTAAGTCCCTCGGGAAGAGTGAAAGACGCGCACGTTCATTTTCAGAGCTCCTAGACCTTCCTATAAGAAGTTAGCCAAAAAGTAGCTTCGAAAAACGCTTAGGTTAAGTTTCAGAGTTGCTTCTAATGTACCAAAGCTGGACTTAGACATAATTTCACTCTCACTACATTATGGCTGGTTGGAGACAGTCCGAACCACAAGTACCGGGTCCATGGTTCTGGCCGTATACTGGGGGGGCGGGGACGACTCCCATTAACCCCTGACTATACCGGGGATACGCTTATCACAATGCCTTTCTGGTCTGTGCTGAAGCACGGCATTCTGGCAGCCAAGTGGCTTGACCTTTATTAGTGAGCCTGGTTACCCCCTCTCGGAACCACAGACTTAGAAATCGCCAGCTCATATACAGTGCATAAAATATATTTATATATATATACCCTTATACACCATTTAATAAAAAATATCACAAAATTCTTCTAAGTCCCTCGGGAAGAGTGAAAGACGCGCACGTTCATTTTCAGAGCTCCTAGACCTTCCTATAAGAAGTTAGCCAAAAAGTAGCTTCGAAAAACGCTTAGGTTAAGTTTCAGAGTTGCTTCTAATGTACCAAAGCTGGACTTAGACATAATTTCACTCTCACAACATTATGGCTGGTTGGAGACAGTCCGAACCACAAGTACCGGGTCCATGGTTCTGGCCGTATACTGGGGGGGCGGGGACGACTCCCATTAACCCCTGACTATACCGGGGATACGCTTATCACAATGCCTTTCTGGTCTGTGCTGAAGCAGGGCATTCTGGCAGCCAAGTGGCTTGACCTTTATTAGTGAGCCTGGTTACCCCCTCTCGGAACCACAGACTTAGAAATCGCCAGCTCATATACAGTGCATAAAATATATTTATATATATACCCTTATACACCATTTAATAAAAAATATCACAAAATTCTTCTAAGTCCCTCGGGAAGAGTGAAAGACGCGCACGTTCATTTTCAGAGCTCCTAGACCTTCCTATAAGAAGTTAGCCAAAAAGTAGCTTCGAAAAACGCTTAGGTTAAGTTTCAGAGTTGCTTCTAATGTACCAAAGCTGGACTTAGACATAATTTCACTCTCACAACATTATGGCTGGTTGGAGAGAGTCCGAACCACAAGTACCGGGTCCATGGTTCTGGCCGTATACTGGGGGGACGGGGACGACTCCCATTAACCCCTGACTATACCGGGGATACGCTTATCACAATGCCTTTCTGGTCTGTGCTGAAGCAGGGCATTCTGGCAGCCAAGTGGCTTGACCTTTATTTGTGAGCCTGGTTACCCCCTCTCGGAACCACAGACTTAGAAATCGCCAGCTCATATACAGTGCATAAAATATATTTATATATATACCCTTATACACCATTTAATAAAAAATATCACAAAATTCTTCTAAGTCCCTCGGGAAGAGTGAAAGACGCGCACGTTCATTTTCAGAGCTCCTAGACCTTCCTATAAGAAGTTAGCCAAAAAGTAGCTTCGAAAAACGCTTAGGTTAAGTTTCAGAGTTGCTTCTAATGTACTAAAGCTGGACTTAGACATAATTTCACTCTCACAACATTATGGCTGGTTGGAGAGAGTCCGAACCACAAGTACCGGGTCCATGGTTCTGGCCGTATACTGGGGGGACGGGGACGACTCCCATTAACCCCTGACTATACCGGGGATACGCTTATCACAATGCCTTTCTGGTCTGTGCTGAAGCAGGGCATTCTGGCAGCCAAGTGGCTTGACCTTTATTAGTGAGCCTGGTTACCCCCTCTCGGAACCACAGACTTAGAAATCGCCAGCTCATATACAGTGCATAAAATATATTTATATATATACCCTTATACACCATTTAATAAAAAATATCACAAAATTCTTCTAAGTCCCTCGGGAAGAGTGAAAGACGCGCACGTTCATTTTCAGAGCTCCTAGACCTTCCTATAAGAAGTTAGCCAAAAAGTAGCTTCGAAAAACGCTTAGGTTAAGTTTCAGAGTTGCTTCTAATGTACCAAAGCTGGACTTAGACATAATTTCACTCTCACAACATTATGGCTGGTTGGAGACAGTCCGAACCACAAGTACCGGGTCCATGGTTCTGGCCGTATACTGGGGGGGCGGGGACGACTCCCATTAACCCCTGACTATACCGGGGATACGCTTATCACAATGCCTTTCTGGTCTGTGCTGAAGCAGGGCATTCTGGCAGCCAAGTGGCTTGACCTTTATTAGTGAGCCTGGTTACCCCCTCTCGGAACCACAGACTTAGAAATCGCCAGCTCATATACAGTGCATAAAATATATTTATATATATACCCTTATACACCATTTTAATAAAAAATATCACAAAATTCTTCTAAGTCCCTCGGGAAGAGTGAAAGACGCGCACGTTCATTTTCAGAGCTCCTAGACCTTCCTATAAGAAGTTAGCCAAAAAGTAGCTTCGAAAAACGCTTAGGTTAAGTTTCAGAGTTGCTTCTAATGTACCAAAGCTGGACTTAGACATAATTTCACTCTCACAACATTATGGCTGGTTGGAGACAGTCCGAACCACAAGTACCGGGTCCATGGTTCTGGCCGTATACTGGGGGGGCGGGGACGACTCCCATTAACCCCTGACTATACCGGGGATACGCTTATCACAATGCCTTTCTGGTCTGTGCTGAAGCACGGCATTCTGGCAGCCAAGTGGCTTGACCTTTATTAGTGAGCCTGGTTACCCCCTCTCGGAACCACAGACTTAGAAATCGCCAGCTCATATACAGTGCATAAAATATATTTATATATATACCCTTATACACCATTTAATAAAAAATATCACAAAATTCTTCTAAGTCCCTCGGGAAGAGTGAAAGACGCGCACGTTCATTTTCAGAGCTCCTAGACCTTCCTATAAGAAGTTAGCCAAAAAGTAGCTTCGAAAAACGCTTAGGTTAAGTTTCAGAGTTGCTTCTAATGTACCAAAGCTGGACTTAGACATAATTTCACTCTCACAACATTATGGCTGGTTGGAGAGAGTCCGAACCACAAGTACCGGGTCCATGGTTCTGGCCGTATACTGGGGGGACGGGGACGACTCCCATTAACCCCTGACTATACCGGGGATACGCTTATCACAATGCCTTTCTGGTCTGTGCTGAAGCAGGGCATTCTGGCAGCCAAGTGGCTTGACCTTTATTAGTGAGCCTGGTTACCCCCTCTCGGAACTACAGACTTAGAAATCGCCAGCTCATATACAGTGCATAAAATATATTTATATATATACCCTTATACACCATTTAATAAAAAATATCACAAAATTCTTCTAAGTCCCTCGGGAAGAGTGAAAGACGCGCACGTTCATTTTCAGAGCTCCTAGACCTTCCTATAAGAAGTTAGCCAAAAAGTAGCTTCGAAAAACGCTTAGGTTAAGTTTCAGAGTTGCTTCTAATGTACCAAAGCTTGACTTAGACATAATTTCACTCTCACAACATTATGGCTGGTTGGAGACAGTCCGAACCACAAGTACCGGGTCCATGGTTCTGGCCGTATACTGGGGGGGCGGGGACGACTCCCATTAACCCCTGACTATACCGGGGATACGCTTATCACAATGCCTTTCTGGTCTGTGCTGAAGCAGGGCATTCTGGCAGCCAAGTGGCTTGACCTTTATTAGTGAGCCTGGTTACCCCCTCTCGGAACCACAGACTTAGAAATCGCCAGCTCATATACAGTGCATAAAATATATTTATATATATACCCTTATACACCATTTAATAAAAAATATCACAAAATTCTTCTAAGTCCCTCGGGAAGAGTGAAAGACGCGCACGTTCATTTTCAGAGCTCCTAGACCTTCCTATAAGAAGTTAGCCAAAAAGTAGCTTCGAAAAACGCTTAGGTTAAGTTTCAGAGTTGCTTCTAATGTACTAAAGCTGGACTTAGACATAATTTCACTCTCACAACATTATGGCTGGTTGGAGAGAGTCCGAACCACAAGTACCGGGTCCATGGTTCTGGCCGTATACTGGGGGGACGGGGACGACTCCAATTAACCCCTGACTATACCGGGGATACGCTTATCACAATGCCTTTCTGGTCTGTGCTGAAGCAGGGCATTCTGGCAGCCAAGTGGCTTGACCTTTATTAGTGAGCCTGGTTACCCCCTCTCGGAACCACAGACTTAGAAATCGCCAGCTCATATACAGTGCATTAAATATATTTATATATATACCCTTATACACCATTTAATAAAAAATATCACAAAATTCTTCTAAGTCCCTCGGGAAGAGTGAAAGACGCGCACGTTCATTTTCAGAGCTCCTAGACCTTCCTATAAGAAGTTAGCCAAAAAGTAGCTTCGAAAAACGCTTAGGTTAAGTTTCAAAGTTGCTTCTAATGTACCAAAGCTGGACTTAGACATAATTTCACTCTCACAACATTATGGCTGGTTGGAGACAGTCCGAACCACAAGTACCGGGTCCATGGTTCTGGCCGTATACTGGGGGGACGGGGACGACTCCCATTAACCCCTGACTATACCGGGGATACGCTTATCACAATGCCTTTCTGGTCTGTGCTGAAGCAGGGCATTCTGGCAGCCAAGTGGCTTGACCTTTATTAGTGAGCCTGGTTACCCCCTCTCGGAACTACAGACTTAGAAATCGCCAGCTCATATACAGTGCATAAAATATATTTATATATATACCCTTATACACCATTTAATAAAAAATATCACAAAATTCTTCTAAGTCCCTCGGGAAGAGTGAAAGACGCGCACGTTCATTTTCAGAGCTCCTAGACCTTCCTATAAGAAGTTAGCCAAAAAGTAGCTTCGAAAAACGCTTAGGTTAAGTTTCAGAGTTGCTTCTAATGTACCAAAGCTTGACTTAGACATAATTTCACTCTCACAACATTATGGCTGGTTGGAGACAGTCCGAACCACAAGTACCGGGTCCATGGTTCTGGCCGTATACTGGGGGGGCGGGGACGACTCCCATTAACCCCTGACTATACCGGGGATACGCTTATCACAATGCCTTTCTGGTCTGTGCTGAAGCAGGGCATTCTGGCAGCCAAGTGGCTTGACCTTTATTAGTGAGCCTGGTTACCCCCTCTCGGAACCACAGACTTAGAAATCGCCAGCTCATATACAGTGCATAAAATATATTTATATATATACCCTTATACACCATTTAATAAAAAATATCACAAAATTCTTCTAAGTCCCTCGGGAAGAGTGAAAGACGCGCACGTTCATTTTCAGAGCTCCTAGACCTTCCTATAAGAAGTTAGCCAAAAAGTAGCTTCGAAAAACGCTTAGGTTAAGTTTCAGAGTTGCTTCTAATGTACTAAAGCTGGACTTAGACATAATTTCACTCTCACAACATTATGGCTGGTTGGAGAGAGTCCGAACCACAAGTACCGGGTCCATGGTTCTGGCCGTATACTGGGGGGACGGGGACGACTCCAATTAACCCCTGACTATACCGGGGATACGCTTATCACAATGCCTTTCTGGTCTGTGCTGAAGCAGGGCATTCTGGCAGCCAAGTGGCTTGACCTTTATTAGTGAGCCTGGTTACCCCCTCTCGGAACCACAGACTTAGAAATCGCCAGCTCATATACAGTGCATAAAATATATTTATATATATACCCTTATACACCATTTAATAAAAAATATCACAAAATTCTTCTAAGTCCCTCGGGAAGAGTGAAAGACGCGCACGTTCATTTTCAGAGCTCCTAGACCTTCCTATAAGAAGTTAGCCAAAAAGTAGCTTCGAAAAACGCTTAGGTTAAGTTTCAAAGTTGCTTCTAATGTACCAAAGCTGGACTTAGACATAATTTCACTCTCACAACATTATGGCTGGTTGGAGACAGTCCGAACCACAAGTACCGGGTCCATGGTTCTGGCCGTATACTGGGGGGACGGGGACGACTCCCATTAACCCCTGACTATACCGGGGATACGCTTATCACAATGCCTTTCTGGTCTGTGCTGAAGCAGGGCATTCTGGCAGCCAAGTGGCTTGACCTTTATTAGTGAGCCTGGTTACCCCCTCTCGGAACCACAGACTTAGAAATCGCCAGCTCATATACAGTGCATAAAATATATTTATATATATACCCTTATACACCATTTTAATAAAAAATATCACAAAATTCTTCTAAGTCCCTCGGGAAGAGTGAAAGACGCGCACGTTCATTTTCAGAGCTCCTAGACCTTCCTATAAGAAGTTAGCCAAAAAGTAGCTTCGAAAAACGCTTAGGTTAAGTTTCAAAGTTGCTTCTAATGTACCAAAGCTGGACTTAGACATAATTTCACTCTCACAACATTATGGCTGGTTGGAGACAGTCCGAACCACAAGTACCGGGTCCATGGTTCTGGCCGTATACTGGGGGGACGGGGACGACTCCCATTAACCCCTGACTATACCGGGGATACGCTTATCACAATGCCTTTCTGGTCTGTGCTGAAGCAGGGCATTCTGGCAGCCAAGTGGCTTGACCTTTATTAGTGAGCCTGGTTACCCCCTCTCGGAACCACAGACTTAGAAATCGCCAGCTCATATACAGTGCATAAAATATATTTATATATATACCCTTATACACCATTTTAATAAAAAATATCACAAAATTCTTCTAAGTCCCTCGGGAAGAGTGAAAGACGCGCACGTTCATTTTCAGAGCTCCTAGACCTTCCTATAAGAAGTTAGCCAAAAAGTAGCTTCGAAAAACGCTTAGGTTAAGTTTCAGAGTTGCTTCTAATGTACCAAAGCTGGACTTAGACATAATTTCACTCTCACTACATTATGGCTGGTTGGAGACAGTCCGAACCACAAGTACCGGGTCCATGGTTCTGGCCGTATACTGGGGGGGCGGGGACGACTCCCATTAACCCCTGACTATACCGGGGATACGCTTATCACAATGCCTTTCTGGTCTGTGCTGAAGCACGGCATTCTGGCAGCCAAGTGGCTTGACCTTTATTAGTGAGCCTGGTTACCCCCTCTCGGAACCACAGACTTAGAAATCGCCAGCTCATATACAGTGCATAAAATATATTTATATATATATACCCTTATACACCATTTAATAAAAAATATCACAAAATTCTTCTAAGTCCCTCGGGAAGAGTGAAAGACGCGCACGTTCATTTTCAGAGCTCCTAGACCTTCCTATAAGAAGTTAGCCAAAAAGTAGCTTCGAAAAACGCTTAGGTTAAGTTTCAGAGTTGCTTCTAATGTACCAAAGCTGGACTTAGACATAATTTCACTCTCACTACATTATGGCTGGTTGGAGACAGTCCGAACCACAAGTACCGGGTCCATGGTTCTGGCCGTATACTGGGGGGGCGGGGACGACTCCCATTAACCCCTGACTATACCGGGGATACGCTTATCACAATGCCTTTCTGGTCTGTGCTGAAGCACGGCATTCTGGCAGCCAAGTGGCTTGACCTTTATTAGTGAGCCTGGTTACCCCCTCTCGGAACCACAGACTTAGAAATCGCCAGCTCATATACAGTGCATAAAATATATTTATATATATATACCCTTATACACCATTTAATAAAAAATATCACAAAATTCTTCTAAGTCCCTCGGGAAGAGTGAAAGACGCGCACGTTCATTTTCAGAGCTCCTAGACCTTCCTATAAGAAGTTAGCCAAAAAGTAGCTTCGAAAAACGCTTAGGTTAAGTTTCAAAGTTGCTTCTAATGTACCAAAGCTGGACTTAGACATAATTTCACTCTCACAACATTATGGCTGGTTGGAGACAGTCCGAACCACAAGTACCGGGTCCATGGTTCTGGCCGTATACTGGGGGGACGGGGACGACTCCCATTAACCCCTGACTATACCGGGGATACGCTTATCACAATGCCTTTCTGGTCTGTGCTGAAGCAGGGCATTCTGGCAGCCAAGTGGCTTGACCTTTATTAGTGAGCCTGGTTACCCCCTCTCGGAACCACAGACTTAGAAATCGCCAGCTCATATACAGTGCATAAAATATATTTATATATATACCCTTATACACCATTTTAATAAAAAATATCACAAAATTCTTCTAAGTCCCTCGGGAAGAGTGAAAGACGCGCACGTTCATTTTCAGAGCTCCTAGACCTTCCTATAAGAAGTTAGCCAAAAAGTAGCTTCGAAAAACGCTTAGGTTAAGTTTCAGAGTTGCTTCTAATGTACCAAAGCTGGACTTAGACATAATTTCACTCTCACTACATTATGGCTGGTTGGAGACAGTCCGAACCACAAGTACCGGGTCCATGGTTCTGGCCGTATACTGGGGGGGCGGGGACGACTCCCATTAACCCCTGACTATACCGGGGATACGCTTATCACAATGCCTTTCTGGTCTGTGCTGAAGCACGGCATTCTGGCAGCCAAGTGGCTTGACCTTTATTAGTGAGCCTGGTTACCCCCTCTCGGAACCACAGACTTAGAAATCGCCAGCTCATATACAGTGCATAAAATATATTTATATATATATACCCTTATACACCATTTAATAAAAAATATCACAAAATTCTTCTAAGTCCCTCGGGAAGAGTGAAAGACGCGCACGTTCATTTTCAGAGCTCCTAGACCTTCCTATAAGAAGTTAGCCAAAAAGTAGCTTCGAAAAACGCTTAGGTTAAGTTTCAGAGTTGCTTCTAATGTACCAAAGCTGGACTTAGACATAATTTCACTCTCACAACATTATGGCTGGTTGGAGACAGTCCGAACCACAAGTACCGGGTCCATGGTTCTGGCCGTATACTGGGGGGGCGGGGACGACTCCCATTAACCCCTGACTATACCGGGGATACGCTTATCACAATGCCTTTCTGGTCTGTGCTGAAGCAGGGCATTCTGGCAGCCAAGTGGCTTGACCTTTATTAGTGAGCCTGGTTACCCCCTCTCGGAACCACAGACTTAGAAATCGCCAGCTCATATACAGTGCATAAAATATATTTATATATATACCCTTATACACCATTTAATAAAAAATATCACAAAATTCTTCTAAGTCCCTCGGGAAGAGTGAAAGACGCGCACGTTCATTTTCAGAGCTCCTAGACCTTCCTATAAGAAGTTAGCCAAAAAGTAGCTTCGAAAAACGCTTAGGTTAAGTTTCAGAGTTGCTTCTAATGTACCAAAGCTGGACTTAGACATAATTTCACTCTCACAACATTATGGCTGGTTGGAGACAGTCCGAACCACAAGTACCGGGTCCATGGTTCTGGCCGTATACTGGGGGGACGGGGACGACTCCAATTAACCCCTGACTATACCGGGGATACGCTTATCACAATGCCTTTCTGGTCTGTGCTGAAGCAGGGCATTCTGGCAGCCAAGTGGCTTGACCTTTATTAGTGAGCCTGGTTACCCCCTCTCGGAACCACAGACTTAGAAATCGCCAGCTCATATACAGTGCATAAAATATATTTATATATATACCCTTATACACCATTTTAATAAAAAATATCACAAAATTCTTCTAAGTCCCTCGGGAAGAGTGAAAGACGCGCACGTTCATTTTCAGAGCTCCTAGACCTTCCTATAAGAAGTTAGCCAAAAAGTAGCTTCGAAAAACGCTTAGGTTAAGTTTCAAAGTTGCTTCTAATGTACCAAAGCTGGACTTAGACATAATTTCACTCTCACAACATTATGGCTGGTTGGAGACAGTCCGAACCACAAGTACCGGGTCCATGGTTCTGGCCGTATACTGGGGGGACGGGGACGACTCCCATTAACCCCTGACTATACCGGGGATACGCTTATCACAATGCCTTTCTGGTCTGTGCTGAAGCAGGGCATTCTGGCAGCCAAGTGGCTTGACCTTTATTAGTGAGCCTGGTTACCCCCTCTCGGAACCACAGACTTAGAAATCGCCAGCTCATATACAGTGCATAAAATATATTTATATATATACCCTTATACACCATTTAATAAAAAATATCACAAAATTCTTCTAAGTCCCTCGGGAAGAGTGAAAGACGCGCACGTTCATTTTCAGAGCTCCTAGACCTTCCTATAAGAAGTTAGCCAAAAAGTAGCTTCGAAAAACGCTTAGGTTAAGTTTCAGAGTTGCTTCTAATGTACCAAAGCTGGACTTAGACATAATTTCACTCTCACAACATTATGGCTGGTTGGAGACAGTCCGAACCACAAGTACCGGGTCCATGGTTCTGGCCGTATACTGGGGGGGCGGGGACGACTCCCATTAACCCCTGACTATACCGGGGATACGCTTATCACAATGCCTTTCTGGTCTGTGCTGAAGCAGGGCATTCTGGCAGCCAAGTGGCTTGACCTTTATTAGTGAGCCTGGTTACCCCCTCTCGGAACCACAGACTTAGAAATCGCCAGCTCATATACAGTGCATAAAATATATTTATATATATACCCTTATACACCATTTAATAAAAAATATCACAAAATTCTTCTAAGTCCCTCGGGAAGAGTGAAAGACGCGCACGTTCATTTTCAGAGCTCCTAGACCTTCCTATAAGAAGTTAGCCAAAAAGTAGCTTCGAAAAACGCTTAGGTTAAGTTTCAGAGTTGCTTCTAATGTACCAAAGCTGGACTTAGACATAATTTCACTCTCACAACATTATGGCTGGTTGGAGACAGTCCGAACCACAAGTACCGGGTCCATGGTTCTGGCCGTATACTGGGGGGGCGGGGACGACTCCCATTAACCCCTGACTATACCGGGGATACGCTTATCACAATGCCTTTCTGGTCTGTGCTGAAGCACGGCATTCTGGCAGCCAAGTGGCTTGACCTTTATTAGTGAGCCTGGTTACCCCCTCTCGGAACCACAGACTTAGAAATCGCCAGCTCATATACAGTGCATAAAATATATTTATATATATATACCCTTATACACCATTTAATAAAAAATATCACAAAATTCTTCTAAGTCCCTCGGGAAGAGTGAAAGACGCGCACGTTCATTTTCAGAGCTCCTAGACCTTCCTATAAGAAGTTAGCCAAAAAGTAGCTTCGAAAAACGCTTAGGTTAAGTTTCAAAGTTGCTTCTAATGTACCAAAGCTGGACTTAGACATAATTTCACTCTCACAACATTATGGCTGGTTGGAGACAGTCCGAACCACAAGTACCGGGTCCATGGTTCTGGCCGTATACTGGGGGGACGGGGACGACTCCCATTAACCCCTGACTATACCGGGGATACGCTTATCACAATGCCTTTCTGGTCTGTGCTGAAGCAGGGCATTCTGGCAGCCAAGTGGCTTGACCTTTATTAGTGAGCCTGGTTACCCCCTCTCGGAACCACAGACTTAGAAATCGCCAGCTCATATACAGTGCATAAAATATATTTATATATATACCCTTATACACCATTTTAATAAAAAATATCACAAAATTCTTCTAAGTCCCTCGGGAAGAGTGAAAGACGCGCACGTTCATTTTCAGAGCTCCTAGACCTTCCTATAAGAAGTTAGCCAAAAAGTAGCTTCGAAAAACGCTTAGGTTAAGTTTCAGAGTTGCTTCTAATGTACCAAAGCTGGACTTAGACATAATTTCACTCTCACTACATTATGGCTGGTTGGAGACAGTCCGAACCACAAGTACCGGGTCCATGGTTCTGGCCGTATACTGGGGGGGCGGGGACGACTCCCATTAACCCCTGACTATACCGGGGATACGCTTATCACAATGCCTTTCTGGTCTGTGCTGAAGCAGGGCATTCTGGCAGCCAAGTGGCTTGACCTTTATTAGTGAGCCTGGTTACCCCCTCTCGGAACCACAGACTTAGAAATCGCCAGCTCATATACAGTGCATAAAATATATTTATATATATACCCTTATACACCATTTAATAAAAAATATCACAAAATTCTTCTAAGTCCCTCGGGAAGAGTGAAAGACGCGCACGTTCATTTTCAGAGCTCCTAGACCTTCCTATAAGAAGTTAGCCAAAAAGTAGCTTCGAAAAACGCTTAGGTTAAGTTTCAGAGTTGCTTCTAATGTACCAAAGCTGGACTTAGACATAATTTCACTCTCACAACATTATGGCTGGTTGGAGACAGTCCGAACCACAAGTACCGGGTCCATGGTTCTGGCCGTATACTGGGGGGGCGGGGACGACTCCCATTAACCCCTGACTATACCGGGGATACGCTTATCACAATGCCTTTCTGGTCTGTGCTGAAGCACGGCATTCTGGCAGCCAAGTGGCTTGACCTTTATTAGTGAGCCTGGTTACCCCCTCTCGGAACCACAGACTTAGAAATCGCCAGCTCATATACAGTGCATAAAATATATTTATATATATATACCCTTATACACCATTTAATAAAAAATATCACAAAATTCTTCTAAGTCCCTCGGGAAGAGTGAAAGACGCGCACGTTCATTTTCAGAGCTCCTAGACCTTCCTATAAGAAGTTAGCCAAAAAGTAGCTTCGAAAAACGCTTAGGTTAAGTTTCAAAGTTGCTTCTAATGTACCAAAGCTGGACTTAGACATAATTTCACTCTCACAACATTATGGCTGGTTGGAGACAGTCCGAACCACAAGTACCGGGTCCATGGTTCTGGCCGTATACTGGGGGGACGGGGACGACTCCCATTAACCCCTGACTATACCGGGGATACGCTTATCACAATGCCTTTCTGGTCTGTGCTGAAGCAGGGCATTCTGGCAGCCAAGTGGCTTGACCTTTATTAGTGAGCCTGGTTACCCCCTCTCGGAACCACAGACTTAGAAATCGCCAGCTCATATACAGTGCATAAAATATATTTATATATATACCCTTATACACCATTTTAATAAAAAATATCACAAAATTCTTCTAAGTCCCTCGGGAAGAGTGAAAGACGCGCACGTTCATTTTCAGAGCTCCTAGACCTTCCTATAAGAAGTTAGCCAAAAAGTAGCTTCGAAAAACGCTTAGGTTAAGTTTCAGAGTTGCTTCTAATGTACCAAAGCTGGACTTAGACATAATTTCACTCTCACTACATTATGGCTGGTTGGAGACAGTCCGAACCACAAGTACCGGGTCCATGGTTCTGGCCGTATACTGGGGGGGCGGGGACGACTCCCATTAACCCCTGACTATACCGGGGATACGCTTATCACAATGCCTTTCTGGTCTGTGCTGAAGCACGGCATTCTGGCAGCCAAGTGGCTTGACCTTTATTAGTGAGCCTGGTTACCCCCTCTCGGAACCACAGACTTAGAAATCGCCAGCTCATATACAGTGCATAAAATATATTTATATATATATACCCTTATACACCATTTAATAAAAAATATCACAAAATTCTTCTAAGTCCCTCGGGAAGAGTGAAAGACGCGCACGTTCATTTTCAGAGCTCCTAGACCTTCCTATAAGAAGTTAGCCAAAAAGTAGCTTCGAAAAACGCTTAGGTTAAGTTTCAGAGTTGCTTCTAATGTACCAAAGCTGGACTTAGACATAATTTCACTCTCACAACATTATGGCTGGTTGGAGACAGTCCGAACCACAAGTACCGGGTCCATGGTTCTGGCCGTATACTGGGGGGGCGGGGACGACTCCCATTAACCCCTGACTATACCGGGGATACGCTTATCACAATGCCTTTCTGGTCTGTGCTGAAGCAGGGCATTCTGGCAGCCAAGTGGCTTGACCTTTATTAGTGAGCCTGGTTACCCCCTCTCGGAACCACAGACTTAGAAATCGCCAGCTCATATACAGTGCATAAAATATATTTATATATATACCCTTATACACCATTTAATAAAAAATATCACAAAATTCTTCTAAGTCCCTCGGGAAGAGTGAAAGACGCGCACGTTCATTTTCAGAGCTCCTAGACCTTCCTATAAGAAGTTAGCCAAAAAGTAGCTTCGAAAAACGCTTAGGTTAAGTTTCAGAGTTGCTTCTAATGTACCAAAGCTGGACTTAGACATAATTTCACTCTCACAACATTATGGCTGGTTGGAGACAGTCCGAACCACAAGTACCGGGTCCATGGTTCTGGCCGTATACTGGGGGGACGGGGACGACTCCAATTAACCCCTGACTATACCGGGGATACGCTTATCACAATGCCTTTCTGGTCTGTGCTGAAGCAGGGCATTCTGGCAGCCAAGTGGCTTGACCTTTATTAGTGAGCCTGGTTACCCCCTCTCGGAACCACAGACTTAGAAATCGCCAGCTCATATACAGTGCATAAAATATATTTATATATATACCCTTATACACCATTTAATAAAAAATATCACAAAATTCTTCTAAGTCCCTCGGGAAGAGTGAAAGACGCGCACGTTCATTTTCAGAGCTCCTAGACCTTCCTATAAGAAGTTAGCCAAAAAGTAGCTTCGAAAAACGCTTAGGTTAAGTTTCAAAGTTGCTTCTAATGTACCAAAGCTGGACTTAGACATAATTTCACTCTCACAACATTATGGCTGGTTGGAGACAGTCCGAACCACAAGTACAGGGTCCATGGTTCTGGCCGTATACTGGGGGGACGGGGACGACTCCCATTAACCCCTGACTATACCGGGGATACGCTTATCACAATGCCTTTCTGGTCTGTGCTGAAGCAGGGCATTCTGGCAGCCAAGTGGCTTGACCTTTATTAGTGAGCCTGGTTACCCCCTCTCGGAACCACAGACTTAGAAATCGCCAGCTCATATACAGTGCATAAAATATATTTATATATATACCCTTATACACCATTTAATAAAAAATATCACAAAATTCTTCTAAGTCCCTCGGGAAGAGTGAAAGACGCGCACGTTCATTTTCAGAGCTCCTAGACCTTCCTATAAGAAGTTAGCCAAAAAGTAGCTTCGAAAAACGCTTAGGTTAAGTTTCAGAGTTGCTTCTAATGTACCAAAGCTGGACTTAGACATAATTTCACTCTCACAACATTATGGCTGGTTGGAGACAGTCCGAACCACAAGTACCGGGTCCATGGTTCTGGCCGTATACTGGGGGGGCGGGGACGACTCCCATTAACCCCTGACTATACCGGGGATACGCTTATCACAATGCCTTTCTGGTCTGTGCTGAAGCAGGGCATTCTGGCAGCCAAGTGGCTTGACCTTTATTAGTGAGCCTGGTTACCCCCTCTCGGAACCACAGACTTAGAAATCGCCAGCTCATATACAGTGCATAAAATATATTTATATATATACCCTTATACACCATTTAATAAAAAATATCACAAAATTCTTCTAAGTCCCTCGGGAAGAGTGAAAGACGCGCACGTTCATTTTCAGAGCTCCTAGACCTTCCTATAAGAAGTTAGCCAAAAAGTAGCTTCGAAAAACGCTTAGGTTAAGTTTCAGAGTTGCTTCTAATGTACCAAAGCTGGACTTAGACATAATTTCACTCTCACAACATTATGGCTGGTTGGAGACAGTCCGAACCACAAGTACCGGGTCCATGGTTCTGGCCGTATACTGGGGGGACGGGGACGACTCCCATTAACCCCTGACTATACCGGGGATACGCTTATCACAATGCCTTTCTGGTCTGTGCTGAAGCAGGGCATTCTGGCAGCCAAGTGGCTTGACCTTTATTAGTGAGCCTGGTTACCCCCTCTCGGAACCACAGACTTAGAAATCGCCAGCTCATATACAGTGCATAAAATATATTTATATATATACCCTTATACACCATTTAATAAAAAATATCACAAAATTCTTCTAAGTCCCTCGGGAAGAGTGAAAGACGCGCACGTTCATTTTCAGAGCTCCTAGACCTTCCTATAAGAAGTTAGCCAAAAAGTAGCTTCGAAAAACGCTTAGGTTAAGTTTCAGAGTTGCTTCTAATGTACCAAAGCTGGACTTAGACATAATTTCACTCTCACAACATTATGGCTGGTTGGAGACAGTCCGAACCACAAGTACCGGGTCCATGGTTCTGGCCGTATACTGGGGGGACGGGGACGACTCCAATTAACCCCTGACTATACCGGGGATACGCTTATCACAATGCCTTTCTGGTCTGTGCTGAAGCAGGGCATTCTGGCAGCCAAGTGGCTTGACCTTTATTAGTGAGCCTGGTTACCCCCTCTCGGAACCACAGACTTAGAAATCGCCAGCTCATATACAGTGCATAAAATATATTTATATATATACCCTTATACACCATTTAATAAAAAATATCACAAAATTCTTCTAAGTCCCTCGGGAAGAGTGAAAGACGCGCACGTTCATTTTCAGAGCTCCTAGACCTTCCTATAAGAAGTTAGCCAAAAAGTAGCTTCGAAAAACGCTTAGGTTAAGTTTCAAAGTTGCTTCTAATGTACCAAAGCTGGACTTAGACATAATTTCACTCTCACAACATTATGGCTGGTTGGAGACAGTCCGAACCACAAGTACAGGGTCCATGGTTCTGGCCGTATACTGGGGGGACGGGGACGACTCCCATTAACCCCTGACTATACCGGGGATACGCTTATCACAATGCCTTTCTGGTCTGTGCTGAAGCAGGGCATTCTGGCAGCCAAGTGGCTTGACCTTTATTAGTGAGCCTGGTTACCCCCTCTCGGAACCACAGACTTAGAAATCGCCAGCTCATATACAGTGCATAAAATATATTTATATATATACCCTTATACACCATTTAATAAAAAATATCACAAAATTCTTCTAAGTCCCTCGGGAAGAGTGAAAGACGCGCACGTTCATTTTCAGAGCTCCTAGACCTTCCTATAAGAAGTTAGCCAAAAAGTAGCTTCGAAAAACGCTTAGGTTAAGTTTCAGAGTTGCTTCTAATGTACCAAAGCTGGACTTAGACATAATTTCACTCTCACAACATTATGGCTGGTTGGAGACAGTCCGAACCACAAGTACCGGGTCCATGGTTCTGGCCGTATACTGGGGGGGCGGGGACGACTCCCATTAACCCCTGACTATACCGGGGATACGCTTATCACAATGCCTTTCTGGTCTGTGCTGAAGCAGGGCATTCTGGCAGCCAAGTGGCTTGACCTTTATTAGTGAGCCTGGTTACCCCCTCTCGGAACCACAGACTTAGAAATCGCCAGCTCATATACAGTGCATAAAATATATTTATATATATACCCTTATACACCATTTAATAAAAAATATCACAAAATTCTTCTAAGTCCCTCGGGAAGAGTGAAAGACGCGCACGTTCATTTTCAGAGCTCCTAGACCTTCCTATAAGAAGTTAGCCAAAAAGTAGCTTCGAAAAACGCTTAGGTTAAGTTTCAGAGTTGCTTCTAATGTACCAAAGCTGGACTTAGACATAATTTCACTCTCACAACATTATGGCTGGTTGGAGACAGTCCGAACCACAAGTACCGGGTCCATGGTTCTGGCCGTATACTGGGGGGACGGGGACGACTCCCATTAACCCCTGACTATACCGGGGATACGCTTATCACAATGCCTTTCTGGTCTGTGCTGAAGCAGGGCATTCTGGCAGCCAAGTGGCTTGACCTTTATTAGTGAGCCTGGTTACCCCCTCTCGGAACCACAGACTTAGAAATCGCCAGCTCATATACAGTGCATAAAATATATTTATATATATACCCTTATACACCATTTAATAAAAAATATCACAAAATTCTTCTAAGTCCCTCGGGAAGAGTGAAAGACGCGCACGTTCATTTTCAGAGCTCCTAGACCTTCCTATAAGAAGTTAGCCAAAAAGTAGCTTCGAAAAACGCTTAGGTTAAGTTTCAGAGTTGCTTCTAATGTACCAAAGCTGGACTTAGACATAATTTCACTCTCACAACATTATGGCTGGTTGGAGACAGTCCGAACCACAAGTACCGGGTCCATGGTTCTGGCCGTATACTGGGGGGACGGGGACGACTCCAATTAACCCCTGACTATACCGGGGATACGCTTATCACAATGCCTTTCTGGTCTGTGCTGAAGCAGGGCATTCTGGCAGCCAAGTGGCTTGACCTTTATTAGTGAGCCTGGTTACCCCCTCTCGGAACCACAGACTTAGAAATCGCCAGCTCATATACAGTGCATAAAATATATTTATATATATACCCTTATACACCATTTAATAAAAAATATCACAAAATTCTTCTAAGTCCCTCGGGAAGAGTGAAAGACGCGCACGTTCATTTTCAGAGCTCCTAGACCTTCCTATAAGAAGTTAGCCAAAAAGTAGCTTCGAAAAACGCTTAGGTTAAGTTTCAAAGTTGCTTCTAATGTACCAAAGCTGGACTTAGACATAATTTCACTCTCACAACATTATGGCTGGTTGGAGACAGTCCGAACCACAAGTACCGGGTCCATGGTTCTGGCCGTATACTGGGGGGGCGGGGACGACTCCCATTAACCCCTGACTATACCGGGGATACGCTTATCACAATGCCTTTCTGGTCTGTGCTGAAGCAGGGCATTCTGGCAGCCAAGTGGCTTGACCTTTATTAGTGAGCCTGGTTACCCCCTCTCGGAACCACAGACTTAGAAATCGCCAGCTCATATACAGTGCATAAAATATATTTATATATATACCCTTATACACCATTTAATAAAAAATATCACAAAATTCTTCTAAGTCCCTCGGGAAGAGTGAAAGACGCGCACGTTCATTTTCAGAGCTCCTAGACCTTCCTATAAGAAGTTAGCCAAAAAGTAGCTTCGAAAAACGCTTAGGTTAAGTTTCAGAGTTGCTTCTAATGTACCAAAGCTGGACTTAGACATAATTTCACTCTCACAACATTATGGCTGGTTGGAGACAGTCCGAACCACAAGTACCGGGTCCATGGTTCTGGCCGTATACTGGGGGGACGGGGACGACTCCAATTAACCCCTGACTATACCGGGGATACGCTTATCACAATGCCTTTCTGGTCTGTGCTGAAGCAGGGCATTCTGGCAGCCAAGTGGCTTGACCTTTATTAGTGAGCCTGGTTACCCCCTCTCGGAACCACAGACTTAGAAATCGCCAGCTCATATACAGTGCATAAAATATATTTATATATATACCCTTATACACCATTTAATAAAAAATATCACAAAATTCTTCTAAGTCCCTCGGGAAGAGTGAAAGACGCGCACGTTCATTTTCAGAGCTCTTAGACCTTCCTATAAGAAGTTAGCCAAAAAGTAGCTTCGAAAAACGCTTAGGTTAAGTTTCAAAGTTGCTTCTAATGTACCAAAGCTGGACTTAGACATAATTTCACTCTCACAACATTATGGCTGGTTGGAGACAGTCCGAACCACAAGTACAGGGTCCATGGTTCTGGCCGTATACTGGGGGGACGGGGACGACTCCCATTAACCCCTGACTATACCGGGGATACGCTTATCACAATGCCTTTCTGGTCTGTGCTGAAGCAGGGCATTCTGGCAGCCAAGTGGCTTGACCTTTATTAGTGAGCCTGGTTACCCCCTCTCGGAACCACAGACTTAGAAATCGCCAGCTCATATACAGTGCATAAAATATATTTATATATATACCCTTATACACCATTTAATAAAAAATATCACAAAATTCTTCTAAGTCCCTCGGGAAGAGTGAAAGACGCGCACGTTCATTTTCAGAGCTCCTAGACCTTCCTATAAGAAGTTAGCCAAAAAGTAGCTTCGAAAAACGCTTAGGTTAAGTTTCAGAGTTGCTTCTAATGTACCAAAGCTGGACTTAGACATAATTTCACTCTCACAACATTATGGCTGGTTGGAGACAGTCCGAACCACAAGTACCGGGTCCATGGTTCTGGCCGTATACTGGGGGGGCGGGGACGACTCCCATTAACCCCTGACTATACCGGGGATACGCTTATCACAATGCCTTTCTGGTCTGTGCTGAAGCAGGGCATTCTGGCAGCCAAGTGGCTTGACCTTTATTAGTGAGCCTGGTTACCCCCTCTCGGAACCACAGACTTAGAAATCGCCAGCTCATATACAGTGCATAAAATATATTTATATATATACCCTTATACACCATTTAATAAAAAATATCACAAAATTCTTCTAAGTCCCTCGGGAAGAGTGAAAGACGCGCACGTTCATTTTCAGAGCTCCTAGACCTTCCTATAAGAAGTTAGCCAAAAAGTAGCTTCGAAAAACGCTTAGGTTAAGTTTCAGAGTTGCTTCTAATGTACCAAAGCTGGACTTAGACATAATTTCACTCTCACAACATTATGGCTGGTTGGAGACAGTCCGAACCACAAGTACCGGGTCCATGGTTCTGGCCGTATACTGGGGGGACGGGGACGACTCCCATTAACCCCTGAATATACCGGGGATACGCTTATCACAATGCCTTTCTGGTCTGTGCTGAAGCAGGGCATTCTGGCAGCCAAGTGGCTTGACCTTTATTAGTGAGCCTGGTTACCCCCTCTCGGAACCACAGACTTAGAAATCGCCAGCTCATATACAGTGCATAAAATATATTTATATATATACCCTTATACACCATTTAATAAAAAATATCACAAAATTCTTCTAAGTCCCTCGGGAAGAGTGAAAGACGCGCACGTTCATTTTCAGAGCTCCTAGACCTTCCTATAAGAAGTTAGCCAAAAAGTAGCTTCGAAAAACGCTTAGGTTAAGTTTCAGAGTTGCTTCTAATGTACCAAAGCTGGACTTAGACATAATTTCACTCTCACAACATTATGGCTGGTTGGAGACAGTCCGAACCACAAGTACCGGGTCCATGGTTCTGGCCGTATACTGGGGGGACGGGGACGACTCCAATTAACCCCTGACTATACCGGGGATACGCTTATCACAATGCCTTTCTGGTCTGTGCTGAAGCAGGGCATTCTGGCAGCCAAGTGGCTTGACCTTTATTAGTGAGCCTGGTTACCCCCTCTCGGAACCACAGACTTAGAAATCGCCAGCTCATATACAGTGCATAAAATATATTTATATATATACCCTTATACACCATTTAATAAAAAATATCACAAAATTCTTCTAAGTCCCTCGGGAAGAGTGAAAGACGCGCACGTTCATTTTCAGAGCTCCTAGACCTTCCTATAAGAAGTTAGCCAAAAAGTAGCTTCGAAAAACGCTTAGGTTAAGTTTCAAAGTTGCTTCTAATGTACCAAAGCTGGACTTAGACATAATTTCACTCTCACAACATTATGGCTGGTTGGAGACAGTCCGAACCACAAGTACAGGGTCCATGGTTCTGGCCGTATACTGGGGGGACGGGGACGACTCCCATTAACCCCTGACTATACCGGGGATACGCTTATCACAATGCCTTTCTGGTCTGTGCTGAAGCAGGGCATTCTGGCAGCCAAGTGGCTTGACCTTTATTAGTGAGCCTGGTTACCCCCTCTCGGAACCACAGACTTAGAAATCGCCAGCTCATATACAGTGCATAAAATATATTTATATATATACCCTTATACACCATTTAATAAAAAATATCACAAAATTCTTCTAAGTCCCTCGGGAAGAGTGAAAGACGCGCACGTTCATTTTCAGAGCTCCTAGACCTTCCTATAAGAAGTTAGCCAAAAAGTAGCTTCGAAAAACGCTTAGGTTAAGTTTCAGAGTTGCTTCTAATGTACCAAAGCTGGACTTAGACATAATTTCACTCTCACAACATTATGGCTGGTTGGAGACAGTCCGAACCACAAGTACCGGGTCCATGGTTCTGGCCGTATACTGGGGGGGCGGGGACGACTCCCATTAACCCCTGACTATACCGGGGATACGCTTATCACAATGCCTTTCTGGTCTGTGCTGAAGCAGGGCATTCTGGCAGCCAAGTGGCTTGACCTTTATTAGTGAGCCTGGTTACCCCCTCTCGGAACCACAGACTTAGAAATCGCCAGCTCATATACAGTGCATAAAATATATTTATATATATACCCTTATACACCATTTAATAAAAAATATCACAAAATTCTTCTAAGTCCCTCGGGAAGAGTGAAAGACGCGCACGTTCATTTTCAGAGCTCCTAGACCTTCCTATAAGAAGTTAGCCAAAAAGTAGCTTCGAAAAACGCTTAGGTTAAGTTTCAGAGTTGCTTCTAATGTACCAAAGCTGGACTTAGACATAATTTCACTCTCACAACATTATGGCTGGTTGGAGACAGTCCGAACCACAAGTACCGGGTCCATGGTTCTGGCCGTATACTGGGGGGACGGGGACGACTCCCATTAACCCCTGACTATACCGGGGATACGCTTATCACAATGCCTTTCTGGTCTGTGCTGAAGCAGGGCATTCTGGCAGCCAAGTGGCTTGACCTTTATTAGTGAGCCTGGTTACCCCCTCTCGGAACCACAGACTTAGAAATCGCCAGCTCATATACAGTGCATAAAATATATTTATATATATACCCTTATACACCATTTAATAAAAAATATCACAAAATTCTTCTAAGTCCCTCGGGAAGAGTGAAAGACGCGCACGTTCATTTTCAGAGCTCCTAGACCTTCCTATAAGAAGTTAGCCAAAAAGTAGCTTCGAAAAACGCTTAGGTTAAGTTTCAGAGTTGCTTCTAATGTACCAAAGCTGGACTTAGACATAATTTCACTTTCACAACATTATGGCTGGTTGGAGACAGTCCGAACCACAAGTACCGGGTCCATGGTTCTGGCCGTATACTGGGGGGACGGGGACGACTCCAATTAACCCCTGACTATACCGGGGATACGCTTATCACAATGCCTTTCTGGTCTGTGCTGAAGCAGGGCATTCTGGCAGCCAAGTGGCTTGACCTTTATTAGTGAGCCTGGTTACCCCCTCTCGGAACCACAGACTTAGAAATCGCCAGCTCATATACAGTGCATAAAATATATTTATATATATACCCTTATACACCATTTAATAAAAAATATCACAAAATTCTTCTAAGTCCCTCGGGAAGAGTGAAAGACGCGCACGTTCATTTTCAGAGCTCCTAGACCTTCCTATAAGAAGTTAGCCAAAAAGTAGCTTCGAAAAACGCTTAGGTTAAGTTTCAAAGTTGCTTCTAATGTACCAAAGCTGGACTTAGACATAATTTCACTCTCACAACATTATGGCTGGTTGGAGACAGTCCGAACCACAAGTACAGGGTCCATGGTTCTGGCCGTATACTGGGGGGACGGGGACGACTCCCATTAACCCCTGACTATACCGGGGATACGCTTATCACAATGCCTTTCTGGTCTGTGCTGAAGCAGGGCATTCTGGCAGCCAAGTGGCTTGACCTTTATTAGTGAGCCTGGTTACCCCCTCTCGGAACCACAGACTTAGAAATCGCCAGCTCATATACAGTGCATAAAATATATTTATATATATACCCTTATACACCATTTAATAAAAAATATCACAAAATTCTTCTAAGTCCCTCGGGAAGAGTGAAAGACGCGCACGTTCATTTTCAGAGCTCCTAGACCTTCCTATAAGAAGTTAGCCAAAAAGTAGCTTCGAAAAACGCTTAGGTTAAGTTTCAGAGTTGCTTCTAATGTACCAAAGCTGGACTTAGACATAATTTCACTCTCACAACATTATGGCTGGTTGGAGACAGTCCGAACCACAAGTACCGGGTCCATGGTTCTGGCCGTATACTGGGGGGGCGGGGACGACTCCCATTAACCCCTGACTATACCGGGGATACGCTTATCACAATGCCTTTCTGGTCTGTGCTGAAGCAGGGCATTCTGGCAGCCAAGTGGCTTGACCTTTATTAGTGAGCCTGGTTACCCCCTCTCGGAACCACAGACTTAGAAATCGCCAGCTCATATACAGTGCATAAAATATATTTATATATATACCCTTATACACCATTTAATAAAAAATATCACAAAATTCTTCTAAGTCCCTCGGGAAGAGTGAAAGACGCGCACGTTCATTTTCAGAGCTCCTAGACCTTCCTATAAGAAGTTAGCCAAAAAGTAGCTTCGAAAAACGCTTAGGTTAAGTTTCAGAGTTGCTTCTAATGTACCAAAGCTGGACTTAGACATAATTTCACTCTCACAACATTATGGCTGGTTGGAGACAGTCCGAACCACAAGTACCGGGTCCATGGTTCTGGCCGTATACTGGGGGGACGGGGACGACTCCCATTAACCCCTGACTATACCGGGGATACGCTTATCACAATGCCTTTCTGGTCTGTGCTGAAGCAGGGCATTCTGGCAGCCAAGTGGCTTGACCTTTATTAGTGAGCCTGGTTACCCCCTCTCGGAACCACAGACTTAGAAATCGCCAGCTCATATACAGTGCATAAAATATATTATATATATACCCTTATACACCATTTAATAAAAAATATCACAAAATTCTTCTAAGTCCCTCGGGAAGAGTGAAAGACGCGCACGTTCATTTTCAGAGCTCCTAGACCTTCCTATAAGAAGTTAGCCAAAAAGTAGCTTCGAAAAACGCTTAGGTTAAGTTTCAGAGTTGCTTCTAATGTACCAAAGCTGGACTTAGACATAATTTCACTCTCACAACATTATGGCTGGTTGGAGACAGTCCGAACCACAAGTACCGGGTCCATGGTTCTGGCCGTATACTGGGGGGGCGGGGACGACTCCCATTAACCCCTGACTATACCGGGGATACGCTTATCACAATGCCTTTCTGGTCTGTGCTGAAGCAGGGCATTCTGGCAGCCAAGTGGCTTGACCTTTATTAGTGAGCCTGGTTACCCCCTCTCGGAACCACAGACTTAGAAATCGCCAGCTCATATACAGTGCATAAAATATATTTATATATATACCCTTATACACCATTTAATAAAAAATATCACAAAATTCTTCTAAGTCCCTCGGGAAGAGTGAAAGACGCGCACGTTCATTTTCAGAGCTCCTAGACCTTCCTATAAGAAGTTAGCCAAAAAGTAGCTTCGAAAAACGCTTAGGTTAAGTTTCAGAGTTGCTTCTAATGTACCAAAGCTGGACTTAGACATAATTTCACTCTCACAACATTATGGCTGGTTGGAGACAGTCCGAACCACAAGTACCGGGTCCATGGTTCTGGCCGTATACTGGGGGGACGGGGACGACTCCCATTAACCCCTGACTATACCGGGGATACGCTTATCACAATGCCTTTCTGGTCTGTGCTGAAGCAGGGCATTCTGGCAGCCAAGTGGCTTGACCTTTATTAGTGAGCCTGGTTACCCCCTCTCGGAACCACAGACTTAGAAATCGCCAGCTCATATACAGTGCATAAAATATATTTATATATATACCCTTATACACCATTTTAATAAAAAATATCACAAAATTCTTCTAAGTCCCTCGGGAAGAGTGAAAGACGCGCACGTTCATTTTCAGAGCTCCTAGACCTTCCTATAAGAAGTTAGCCAAAAAGTAGCTTCGAAAAACGCTTAGGTTAAGTTTCAGAGTTGCTTCTAATGTACCAAAGCTGGACTTAGACATAATTTCACTCTCACAACATTATGGCTGGTTGGAGACAGTCCGAACCACAAGTACCGGGTCCATGGTTCTGGCCGTATACTGGGGGGGCGGGGACGACTCCCATTAACCCCTGACTATACCGGGGATACGCTTATCACAATGCCTTTCTGGTCTGTGCTGAAGCAGGGCATTCTGGCAGCCAAGTGGCTTGACCTTTATTAGTGAGCCTGGTTACCCCCTCTCGGAACCACAGACTTAGAAATCGCCAGCTCATATACAGTGCATAAAATATATTTATATATATACCCTTATACACCATTTTAATAAAAAATATCACAAAATTCTTCTAAGTCCCTCGGGAAGAGTGAAAGACGCGCACGTTCATTTTCAGAGCTCCTAGACCTTCCTATAAGAAGTTAGCCAAAAAGTAGCTTCGAAAAACGCTTAGGTTAAGTTTCAGAGTTGCTTCTAATGTACCAAAGCTGGACTTAGACATAATTTCACTCTCACAACATTATGGCTGGTTGGAGACAGTCCGAACCACAAGTACCGGGTCCATGGTTCTGGCCGTATACTGGGGGGGCGGGGACGACTCCCATTAACCCCTGACTATACCGGGGATACGCTTATCACAATTCCTTTCTGGTCTGTGCACGGCATTCTGGCAGCCAAGTGGCTTGACCTTTATTAGTGAGCCTGGTTACCCCCTCTCGGAACCACAGACTTAGAAATCGCCAGCTCATATACAGTGCATAAAATATATTTATATATATACCCTTATACACCATTTAATAAAAAATATCACAAAATTCTTCTAAGTCCCTCGGGAAGAGTGAAAGACGCGCACGTTCATTTTCAGAGCTCCTAGACCTTCCTATAAGAAGTTAGCCAAAAAGTAGCTTCGAAAAACGCTTAGGTTAAGTTTCAGAGTTGCTTCTAATGTACCAAAGCTGGACTTAGACATAATTTCACTCTCACAACATTATGGCTGGTTGGAGACAGTCCGAACCACAAGTACCGGGTCCATGGTTCTGGCCGTATACTGGGGGGACGGGGACGACTCCCATTAACCCCTGACTATACCGGGGATACGCTTATCACAATGCCTTTCTGGTCTGTGCTGAAGCAGGGCATTCTGGCAGCCAAGTGGCTTGACCTTTATTAGTGAGCCTGGTTACCCCCTCTCGGAACCACAGATTTAGAAATCGCCAGCTCATATACAGTGCATAAAATATATTTATATATATACCCTTATACACCATTTAATAAAAAATATCACAAAATTCTTCTAAGTCCCTCGGGAAGAGTGAAAGACGCGCACGTTCATTTTCAGAGCTCCTAGACCTTCCTATAAGAAGTTAGCCAAAAAGTAGCTTCGAAAAACGCTTAGGTTAAGTTTCAGAGTTGCTTCTAATGTACCAAAGCTGGACTTAGACATAATTTCACTCTCACAACATTATGGCTGGTTGGAGACAGTCCGAACCACAAGTACCGGGTCCATGGTTCTGGCCGTATACTGGGGGGGCGGGGACGACTCCCATTAACCCCTGACTATACCGGGGATACGCTTATCACAATGCCTTTCTGGTCTGTGCTGAAGCAGGGCATTCTGGCAGCCAAGTGGCTTGACCTTTATTAGTAAGCCTGGTTACCCCCTCTCGGAACCACAGACTTAGAAATCGCCAGCTCATATACAGTGCATAAAATATATTTATATATATACCCTTATACACCATTTAATAAAAAATATCACAAAATTCTTCTAAGTCCCTCGGGAAGAGTGAAAGACGCGCACGTTCATTTTCAGAGCTCCTAGACCTTCCTATAAGAAGTTAGCCAAAAAGTAGCTTCGAAAAACGCTTAGGTTAAGTTTCAGAGTTGCTTCTAATGTACTAAAGCTGGACTTAGACATAATTTCACTCTCACAACATTATGGCTGGTTGGAGAGAGTCCGAACCACAAGTACCGGGTCCATGGTTCTGGCCGTATACTGGGGGGACGGGGACGACTCCCATTAACCCCTGACTATACCGGGGATACGCTTATCACAATGCCTTTCTGGTCTGTGCTGAAGCAGGGCATTCTGGCAGCCAAGTGGCTTGACCTTTATTAGTGAGCCTGGTTACCCCCTCTCGGAACCACAGACTTAGAAATCGCCAGCTCATATACAGTGCATAAAATATATTTATATATATACCCTTATACACCATTTAATAAAAAATATCACAAAATTCTTCTAAGTCCCTCGGGAAGAGTGAAAGACGCGCACGTTCATTTTCAGAGCTCCTAGACCTTCCTATAAGAAGTTAGCCAAAAAGTAGCTTCGAAAAACGCTTAGGTTAAGTTTCAGAGTTGCTTCTAATGTACCAAAGCTGGACTTAGACATAATTTCACTCTCACAACATTATGGCTGGTTGGAGACAGTCCGAACCACAAGTACCGGGTCCATGGTTCTGGCCGTATACTGGGGGGGCGGGGACGACTCCCATTAACCCCTGACTATACCGGGGATACGCTTATCACAATGCCTTTCTGGTCTGTGCTGAAGCAGGGCATTCTGGCAGCCAAGTGGCTTGACCTTTATTAGTGAGCCTGGTTACCCCCTCTCGGAACCACAGACTTAGAAATCGCCAGCTCATATACAGTGCATAAAATATATTTATATATATACCCTTATACACCATTTTAATAAAAAATATCACAAAATTCTTCTAAGTCCCTCGGGAAGAGTGAAAGACGCGCACGTTCATTTTCAGAGCTCCTAGACCTTCCTATAAGAAGTTAGCCAAAAAGTAGCTTCGAAAAACGCTTAGGTTAAGTTTCAGAGTTGCTTCTAATGTACCAAAGCTGGACTTAGACATAATTTCACTCTCACAACATTATGGCTGGTTGGAGACAGTCCGAACCACAAGTACCGGGTCCATGGTTCTGGCCGTATACTGGGGGGGCGGGGACGACTCCCATTAACCCCTGACTATACCGGGGATACGCTTATCACAATGCCTTTCTGGTCTGTGCTGAAGCACGGCATTCTGGCAGCCAAGTGGCTTGACCTTTATTAGTGAGCCTGGTTACCCCCTCTCGGAACCACAGACTTAGAAATCGCCAGCTCATATACAGTGCATAAAATATATTTATATATATACCCTTATACACCATTTAATAAAAAATATCACAAAATTCTTCTAAGTCCCTCGGGAAGAGTGAAAGACGCGCACGTTCATTTTCAGAGCTCCTAGACCTTCCTATAAGAAGTTAGCCAAAAAGTAGCTTCGAAAAACGCTTAGGTTAAGTTTCAGAGTTGCTTCTAATGTACCAAAGCTGGACTTAGACATAATTTCACTCTCACAACAATATGGCTGGTTGGAGACAGTCCGAACCACAAGTACCGGGTCCATGGTTCTGGCCGTATACTGGGGGGACGGGGACGACTCCCATTAACCCCTGACTATACCGGGGATACGCTTATCACAATGCCTTTCTGGTCTGTGCTGAAGCAGGGCATTCTGGCAGCCAAGTGGCTTGACCTTTATTAGTGAGCCTGGTTACCCCCTCTCGGAACCACAGACTTAGAAATCGCCAGCTCATATACAGTGCATAAAATATATTTATATATATACCCTTATACACCATTTAATAAAAAATATCACAAAATTCTTCTAAGTCCCTCGGGAAGAGTGAAAGACGCGCACGTTCATTTTCAGAGCTCCTAGACCTTCCTATAAGAAGTTAGCCAAAAAGTAGCTTCGAAAAACGCTTAGGTTAAGTTTCAGAGTTGCTTCTAATGTACCAAAGCTGGACTTAGACATAATTTCACTCTCACAACATTATGGCTGGTTGGAGACAGTCCGAACCACAAGTACCGGGTCCATGGTTCTGGCCGTATACTGGGGGGGCGGGGACGACTCCCATTAACCCCTGACTATACCGGGGATACGCTTATCACAATGCCTTTCTGGTCTGTGCTGAAGCAGGGCATTCTGGCAGCCAAGTGGCTTGACCTTTATTAGTGAGCCTGGTTACCCCCTCTCGGAACCACAGACTTAGAAATCGCCAGCTCATATACAGTGCATAAAATATATTTATATATATACCCTTATACACCATTTAATAAAAAATATCACAAAATTCTTCTAAGTCCCTCGGGAAGAGTGAAAGACGCGCACGTTCATTTTCAGAGCTCCTAGACCTTCCTATAAGAAGTTAGCCAAAAAGTAGCTTCGAAAAACGCTTAGGTTAAGTTTCAGAGTTGCTTCTAATGTACTAAAGCTGGACTTAGACATAATTTCACTCTCACAACATTATGGCTGGTTGGAGAGAGTCCGAACCACAAGTACAGGGTCCATGGTTCTGGCCGTATACTGGGGGGACGGGGACGACTCCCATTAACCCCTGACTATACCGGGGATACGCTTATCACAATGCCTTTCTGGTCTGTGCTGAAGCAGGGCATTCTGGCAGCCAAGTGGCTTGACCTTTATTAGTGAGCCTGGTTACCCCCTCTCGGAACCACAGACTTAGAAATCGCCAGCTCATATACAGTGCATAAAATATATTTATATATATACCCTTATACACCATTTAATAAAAAATATCACAAAATTCTTCTAAGTCCCTCGGGAAGAGTGAAAGACGCGCACGTTCATTTTCAGAGCTCCTAGACCTTCCTATAAGAAGTTAGCCAAAAAGTAGCTTCGAAAAACGCTTAGGTTAAGTTTCAAAGTTGCTTCTAATGTACCAAAGCTGGACTTAGACATAATTTCACTCTCACAACATTATGGCTGGTTGGAGACAGTCCGAACCACAAGTACCGGGTCCATGGTTCTGGCCGTATACTGGGGGGACGGGGACGACTCCCATTAACCCCTGACTATACCGGGGATACGCTTATCACAATGCCTTTCTGGTCTGTGCTGAAGCAGGGCATTCTGGCAGCCAAGTGGCTTGACCTTTATTAGTGAGCCTGGTTACCCCCTCTCGGAACCACAGACTTAGAAATCGCCAGCTCATATACAGTGCATAAAATATATTTATATATATACCCTTATACACCATTTTAATAAAAAATTTCACAAAATTCTTCTAAGTCCCTCGGGAAGAGTGAAAGACGCGCACGTTCATTTTCAGAGCTCCTAGACCTTCCTATAAGAAGTTAGCCAAAAAGTAGCTTCGAAAAACGCTTAGGTTAAGTTTCAGAGTTGCTTCTAATGTACCAAAGCTGGACTTAGACATAATTTCACTCTCACTACATTATGGCTGGTTGGAGACAGTCCGAACCACAAGTACCGGGTCCATGGTTCTGGCCGTATACTGGGGGGGCGGGGACGACTCCCATTAACCCCTGACTATACCGGGGATACGCTTATCACAATGCCTTTCTGGTCTGTGCTGAAGCACGGCATTCTGGCAGCCAAGTGGCTTGACCTTTATTAGTGAGCCTGGTTACCCCCTCTCGGAACCACAGACTTAGAAATCGCCAGCTCATATACAGTGCATAAAATATATTTATATATATATACCCTTATACACCATTTAATAAAAAATATCACAAAATTCTTCTAAGTCCCTCGGGAAGAGTGAAAGACGCGCACGTTCATTTTCAGAGCTCCTAGACCTTCCTATAAGAAGTTAGCCAAAAAGTAGCTTCGAAAAACGCTTAGGTTAAGTTTCAGAGTTGCTTCTAATGTACCAAAGCTGGACTTAGACATAATTTCACTCTCACAACATTATGGCTGGTTGGAGACAGTCCGAACCACAAGTACCGGGTCCATGGTTCTGGCCGTATACTGGGGGGGCGGGGACGACTCCCATTAACCCCTGACTATACCGGGGATACGCTTATCACAATGCCTTTCTGGTCTGTGCTGAAGCAGGGCATTCTGGCAGCCAAGTGGCTTGACCTTTATTAGTGAGCCTGGTTACCCCCTCTCGGAACCACAGACTTAGAAATCGCCAGCTCATATACAGTGCATAAAATATATTTATATATATACCCTTATACACCATTTAATAAAAAATATCACAAAATTCTTCTAAGTCCCTCGGGAAGAGTGAAAGACGCGCACGTTCATTTTCAGAGCTCCTAGACCTTCCTATAAGAAGTTAGCCAAAAAGTAGCTTCGAAAAACGCTTAGGTTAAGTTTCAAAGTTGCTTCTAATGTACCAAAGCTGGACTTAGACATAATTTCACTCTCACAACATTATGGCTGGTTGGAGACAGTCCGAACCACAAGTACAGGGTCCATGGTTCTGGCCGTATACTGGGGGGACGGGGACGACTCCCATTAACCCCTGACTATACCGGGGATACGCTTATCACAATGCCTTTCTGGTCTGTGCTGAAGCAGGGCATTCTGGCAGCCAAGTGGCTTGACCTTTATTAGTGAGCCTGGTTACCCCCTCTCGGAACCACAGACTTAGAAATCGCCAGCTCATATACAGTGCATAAAATATATTTATATATATACCCTTATACACCATTTAATAAAAAATATCACAAAATTCTTCTAAGTCCCTCGGGAAGAGTGAAAGACGCGCACGTTCATTTTCAGAGCTCCTAGACCTTCCTATAAGAAGTTAGCCAAAAAGTAGCTTCGAAAAACGCTTAGGTTAAGTTTCAGAGTTGCTTCTAATGTACCAAAGCTGGACTTAGACATAATTTCACTCTCACAACATTATGGCTGGTTGGAGACAGTCCGAACCACAAGTACCGGGTCCATGGTTCTGGCCGTATACTGGGGGGGCGGGGACGACTCCCATTAACCCCTGACTATACCGGGGATACGCTTATCACAATGCCTTTCTGGTCTGTGCTGAAGCAGGGCATTCTGGCAGCCAAGTGGCTTGACCTTTATTAGTGAGCCTGGTTACCCCCTCTCGGAACCACAGACTTAGAAATCGCCAGCTCATATACAGTGCATAAAATATATTTATATATATACCCTTATACACCATTTAATAAAAAATATCACAAAATTCTTCTAAGTCCCTCGGGAAGAGTGAAAGACGCGCACGTTCATTTTCAGAGCTCCTAGACCTTCCTATAAGAAGTTAGCCAAAAAGTAGCTTCGAAAAACGCTTAGGTTAAGTTTCAGAGTTGCTTCTAATGTACCAAAGCTGGACTTAGACATAATTTCACTCTCACAACATTATGGCTGGTTGGAGACAGTCCGAACCACAAGTACCGGGTCCATGGTTCTGGCCGTATACTGGGGGGACGGGGACGACTCCCATTAACCCCTGACTATACCGGGGATACGCTTATCACAATGCCTTTCTGGTCTGTGCTGAAGCAGGGCATTCTGGCAGCCAAGTGGCTTGACCTTTATTAGTGAGCCTGGTTACCCCCTCTCGGAACCACAGACTTAGAAATCGCCAGCTCATATACAGTGCATAAAATATATTATATATATACCCTTATACACCATTTAATAAAAAATATCACAAAATTCTTCTAAGTCCCTCGGGAAGAGTGAAAGACGCGCACGTTCATTTTCAGAGCTCCTAGACCTTCCTATAAGAAGTTAGCCAAAAAGTAGCTTCGAAAAACGCTTAGGTTAAGTTTCAGAGTTGCTTCTAATGTACCAAAGCTGGACTTAGACATAATTTCACTCTCACAACATTATGGCTGGTTGGAGACAGTCCGAACCACAAGTACCGGGTCCATGGTTCTGGCCGTATACTGGGGGGGCGGGGACGACTCCCATTAACCCCTGACTATACCGGGGATACGCTTATCACAATGCCTTTCTGGTCTGTGCTGAAGCAGGGCATTCTGGCAGCCAAGTGGCTTGACCTTTATTAGTGAGCCTGGTTACCCCCTCTCGGAACCACAGACTTAGAAATCGCCAGCTCATATACAGTGCATAAAATATATTTATATATATACCCTTATACACCATTTAATAAAAAATATCACAAAATTCTTCTAAGTCCCTCGGGAAGAGTGAAAGACGCGCACGTTCATTTTCAGAGCTCCTAGACCTTCCTATAAGAAGTTAGCCAAAAAGTAGCTTCGAAAAACGCTTAGGTTAAGTTTCAGAGTTGCTTCTAATGTACCAAAGCTGGACTTAGACATAATTTCACTCTCACAACATTATGGCTGGTTGGAGACAGTCCGAACCACAAGTACCGGGTCCATGGTTCTGGCCGTATACTGGGGGGACGGGGACGACTCCCATTAACCCCTGACTATACCGGGGATACGCTTATCACAATGCCTTTCTGGTCTGTGCTGAAGCAGGGCATTCTGGCAGCCAAGTGGCTTGACCTTTATTAGTGAGCCTGGTTACCCCCTCTCGGAACCACAGACTTAGAAATCGCCAGCTCATATACAGTGCATAAAATATATTTATATATATACCCTTATACACCATTTTAATAAAAAATATCACAAAATTCTTCTAAGTCCCTCGGGAAGAGTGAAAGACGCGCACGTTCATTTTCAGAGCTCCTAGACCTTCCTATAAGAAGTTAGCCAAAAAGTAGCTTCGAAAAACGCTTAGGTTAAGTTTCAGAGTTGCTTCTAATGTACCAAAGCTGGACTTAGACATAATTTCACTCTCACAACATTATGGCTGGTTGGAGACAGTCCGAACCACAAGTACCGGGTCCATGGTTCTGGCCGTATACTGGGGGGGCGGGGACGACTCCCATTAACCCCTGACTATACCGGGGATACGCTTATCACAATGCCTTTCTGGTCTGTGCTGAAGCAGGGCATTCTGGCAGCCAAGTGGCTTGACCTTTATTAGTGAGCCTGGTTACCCCCTCTCGGAACCACAGACTTAGAAATCGCCAGCTCATATACAGTGCATAAAATATATTTATATATATACCCTTATACACCATTTTAATAAAAAATATCACAAAATTCTTCTAAGTCCCTCGGGAAGAGTGAAAGACGCGCACGTTCATTTTCAGAGCTCCTAGACCTTCCTATAAGAAGTTAGCCAAAAAGTAGCTTCGAAAAACGCTTAGGTTAAGTTTCAGAGTTGCTTCTAATGTACCAAAGCTGGACTTAGACATAATTTCACTCTCACAACATTATGGCTGGTTGGAGACAGTCCGAACCACAAGTACCGGGTCCATGGTTCTGGCCGTATACTGGGGGGGCGGGGACGACTCCCATTAACCCCTGACTATACCGGGGATACGCTTATCACAATTCCTTTCTGGTCTGTGCACGGCATTCTGGCAGCCAAGTGGCTTGACCTTTATTAGTGAGCCTGGTTACCCCCTCTCGGAACCACAGACTTAGAAATCGCCAGCTCATATACAGTGCATAAAATATATTTATATATATACCCTTATACACCATTTAATAAAAAATATCACAAAATTCTTCTAAGTCCCTCGGGAAGAGTGAAAGACGCGCACGTTCATTTTCAGAGCTCCTAGACCTTCCTATAAGAAGTTAGCCAAAAAGTAGCTTCGAAAAACGCTTAGGTTAAGTTTCAGAGTTGCTTCTAATGTACCAAAGCTGGACTTAGACATAATTTCACTCTCACAACATTATGGCTGGTTGGAGACAGTCCGAACCACAAGTACCGGGTCCATGGTTCTGGCCGTATACTGGGGGGACGGGGACGACTCCCATTAACCCCTGACTATACCGGGGATACGCTTATCACAATGCCTTTCTGGTCTGTGCTGAAGCAGGGCATTCTGGCAGCCAAGTGGCTTGACCTTTATTAGTGAGCCTGGTTACCCCCTCTCGGAACCACAGATTTAGAAATCGCCAGCTCATATACAGTGCATAAAATATATTTATATATATACCCTTATACACCATTTAATAAAAAATATCACAAAATTCTTCTAAGTCCCTCGGGAAGAGTGAAAGACGCGCACGTTCATTTTCAGAGCTCCTAGACCTTCCTATAAGAAGTTAGCCAAAAAGTAGCTTCGAAAAACGCTTAGGTTAAGTTTCAGAGTTGCTTCTAATGTACCAAAGCTGGACTTAGACATAATTTCACTCTCACAACATTATGGCTGGTTGGAGACAGTCCGAACCACAAGTACCGGGTCCATGGTTCTGGCCGTATACTGGGGGGGCGGGGACGACTCCCATTAACCCCTGACTATACCGGGGATACGCTTATCACAATGCCTTTCTGGTCTGTGCTGAAGCAGGGCATTCTGGCAGCCAAGTGGCTTGACCTTTATTAGTAAGCCTGGTTACCCCCTCTCGGAACCACAGACTTAGAAATCGCCAGCTCATATACAGTGCATAAAATATATTTATATATATACCCTTATACACCATTTAATAAAAAATATCACAAAATTCTTCTAAGTCCCTCGGGAAGAGTGAAAGACGCGCACGTTCATTTTCAGAGCTCCTAGACCTTCCTATAAGAAGTTAGCCAAAAAGTAGCTTCGAAAAACGCTTAGGTTAAGTTTCAGAGTTGCTTCTAATGTACTAAAGCTGGACTTAGACATAATTTCACTCTCACAACATTATGGCTGGTTGGAGAGAGTCCGAACCACAAGTACCGGGTCCATGGTTCTGGCCGTATACTGGGGGGACGGGGACGACTCCCATTAACCCCTGACTATACCGGGGATACGCTTATCACAATGCCTTTCTGGTCTGTGCTGAAGCAGGGCATTCTGGCAGCCAAGTGGCTTGACCTTTATTAGTGAGCCTGGTTACCCCCTCTCGGAACCACAGACTTAGAAATCGCCAGCTCATATACAGTGCATAAAATATATTTATATATATACCCTTATACACCATTTAATAAAAAATATCACAAAATTCTTCTAAGTCCCTCGGGAAGAGTGAAAGACGCGCACGTTCATTTTCAGAGCTCCTAGACCTTCCTATAAGAAGTTAGCCAAAAAGTAGCTTCGAAAAACGCTTAGGTTAAGTTTCAGAGTTGCTTCTAATGTACCAAAGCTGGACTTAGACATAATTTCACTCTCACAACATTATGGCTGGTTGGAGACAGTCCGAACCACAAGTACCGGGTCCATGGTTCTGGCCGTATACTGGGGGGGCGGGGACGACTCCCATTAACCCCTGACTATACCGGGGATACGCTTATCACAATGCCTTTCTGGTCTGTGCTGAAGCAGGGCATTCTGGCAGCCAAGTGGCTTGACCTTTATTAGTGAGCCTGGTTACCCCCTCTCGGAACCACAGACTTAGAAATCGCCAGCTCATATACAGTGCATAAAATATATTTATATATATACCCTTATACACCATTTTAATAAAAAATATCACAAAATTCTTCTAAGTCCCTCGGGAAGAGTGAAAGACGCGCACGTTCATTTTCAGAGCTCCTAGACCTTCCTATAAGAAGTTAGCCAAAAAGTAGCTTCGAAAAACGCTTAGGTTAAGTTTCAGAGTTGCTTCTAATGTACCAAAGCTGGACTTAGACATAATTTCACTCTCACAACATTATGGCTGGTTGGAGACAGTCCGAACCACAAGTACCGGGTCCATGGTTCTGGCCGTATACTGGGGGGGCGGGGACGACTCCCATTAACCCCTGACTATACCGGGGATACGCTTATCACAATGCCTTTCTGGTCTGTGCTGAAGCACGGCATTCTGGCAGCCAAGTGGCTTGACCTTTATTAGTGAGCCTGGTTACCCCCTCTCGGAACCACAGACTTAGAAATCGCCAGCTCATATACAGTGCATAAAATATATTTATATATATACCCTTATACACCATTTAATAAAAAATATCACAAAATTCTTCTAAGTCCCTCGGGAAGAGTGAAAGACGCGCACGTTCATTTTCAGAGCTCCTAGACCTTCCTATAAGAAGTTAGCCAAAAAGTAGCTTCGAAAAACGCTTAGGTTAAGTTTCAGAGTTGCTTCTAATGTACCAAAGCTGGACTTAGACATAATTTCACTCTCACAACAATATGGCTGGTTGGAGACAGTCCGAACCACAAGTACCGGGTCCATGGTTCTGGCCGTATACTGGGGGGACGGGGACGACTCCCATTAACCCCTGACTATACCGGGGATACGCTTATCACAATGCCTTTCTGGTCTGTGCTGAAGCAGGGCATTCTGGCAGCCAAGTGGCTTGACCTTTATTAGTGAGCCTGGTTACCCCCTCTCGGAACCACAGACTTAGAAATCGCCAGCTCATATACAGTGCATAAAATATATTTATATATATACCCTTATACACCATTTAATAAAAAATATCACAAAATTCTTCTAAGTCCCTCGGGAAGAGTGAAAGACGCGCACGTTCATTTTCAGAGCTCCTAGACCTTCCTATAAGAAGTTAGCCAAAAAGTAGCTTCGAAAAACGCTTAGGTTAAGTTTCAGAGTTGCTTCTAATGTACCAAAGCTGGACTTAGACATAATTTCACTCTCACAACATTATGGCTGGTTGGAGACAGTCCGAACCACAAGTACCGGGTCCATGGTTCTGGCCGTATACTGGGGGGGCGGGGACGACTCCCATTAACCCCTGACTATACCGGGGATACGCTTATCACAATGCCTTTCTGGTCTGTGCTGAAGCAGGGCATTCTGGCAGCCAAGTGGCTTGACCTTTATTAGTGAGCCTGGTTACCCCCTCTCGGAACCACAGACTTAGAAATCGCCAGCTCATATACAGTGCATAAAATATATTTATATATATACCCTTATACACCATTTAATAAAAAATATCACAAAATTCTTCTAAGTCCCTCGGGAAGAGTGAAAGACGCGCACGTTCATTTTCAGAGCTCCTAGACCTTCCTATAAGAAGTTAGCCAAAAAGTAGCTTCGAAAAACGCTTAGGTTAAGTTTCAGAGTTGCTTCTAATGTACTAAAGCTGGACTTAGACATAATTTCACTCTCACAACATTATGGCTGGTTGGAGAGAGTCCGAACCACAAGTACAGGGTCCATGGTTCTGGCCGTATACTGGGGGGACGGGGACGACTCCCATTAACCCCTGACTATACCGGGGATACGCTTATCACAATGCCTTTCTGGTCTGTGCTGAAGCAGGGCATTCTGGCAGCCAAGTGGCTTGACCTTTATTAGTGAGCCTGGTTACCCCCTCTCGGAACCACAGACTTAGAAATCGCCAGCTCATATACAGTGCATAAAATATATTTATATATATACCCTTATACACCATTTAATAAAAAATATCACAAAATTCTTCTAAGTCCCTCGGGAAGAGTGAAAGACGCGCACGTTCATTTTCAGAGCTCCTAGACCTTCCTATAAGAAGTTAGCCAAAAAGTAGCTTCGAAAAACGCTTAGGTTAAGTTTCAAAGTTGCTTCTAATGTACCAAAGCTGGACTTAGACATAATTTCACTCTCACAACATTATGGCTGGTTGGAGACAGTCCGAACCACAAGTACCGGGTCCATGGTTCTGGCCGTATACTGGGGGGACGGGGACGACTCCCATTAACCCCTGACTATACCGGGGATACGCTTATCACAATGCCTTTCTGGTCTGTGCTGAAGCAGGGCATTCTGGCAGCCAAGTGGCTTGACCTTTATTAGTGAGCCTGGTTACCCCCTCTCGGAACCACAGACTTAGAAATCGCCAGCTCATATACAGTGCATAAAATATATTTATATATATACCCTTATACACCATTTTAATAAAAAATTTCACAAAATTCTTCTAAGTCCCTCGGGAAGAGTGAAAGACGCGCACGTTCATTTTCAGAGCTCCTAGACCTTCCTATAAGAAGTTAGCCAAAAAGTAGCTTCGAAAAACGCTTAGGTTAAGTTTCAGAGTTGCTTCTAATGTACCAAAGCTGGACTTAGACATAATTTCACTCTCACTACATTATGGCTGGTTGGAGACAGTCCGAACCACAAGTACCGGGTCCATGGTTCTGGCCGTATACTGGGGGGGCGGGGACGACTCCCATTAACCCCTGACTATACCGGGGATACGCTTATCACAATGCCTTTCTGGTCTGTGCTGAAGCACGGCATTCTGGCAGCCAAGTGGCTTGACCTTTATTAGTGAGCCTGGTTACCCCCTCTCGGAACCACAGACTTAGAAATCGCCAGCTCATATACAGTGCATAAAATATATTTATATATATATACCCTTATACACCATTTAATAAAAAATATCACAAAATTCTTCTAAGTCCCTCGGGAAGAGTGAAAGACGCGCACGTTCATTTTCAGAGCTCCTAGACCTTCCTATAAGAAGTTAGCCAAAAAGTAGCTTCGAAAAACGCTTAGGTTAAGTTTCAGAGTTGCTTCTAATGTACCAAAGCTGGACTTAGACATAATTTCACTCTCACAACATTATGGCTGGTTGGAGACAGTCCGAACCACAAGTACCGGGTCCATGGTTCTGGCCGTATACTGGGGGGGCGGGGACGACTCCCATTAACCCCTGACTATACCGGGGATACGCTTATCACAATGCCTTTCTGGTCTGTGCTGAAGCAGGGCATTCTGGCAGCCAAGTGGCTTGACCTTTATTAGTGAGCCTGGTTACCCCCTCTCGGAACCACAGACTTAGAAATCGCCAGCTCATATACAGTGCATAAAATATATTTATATATATACCCTTATACACCATTTAATAAAAAATATCACAAAATTCTTCTAAGTCCCTCGGGAAGAGTGAAAGACGCGCACGTTCATTTTCAGAGCTCCTAGACCTTCCTATAAGAAGTTAGCCAAAAAGTAGCTTCGAAAAACGCTTAGGTTAAGTTTCAGAGTTGCTTCTAATGTACCAAAGCTGGACTTAGACATAATTTCACTCTCACACCATTATGGCTGGTTGGAGATAGTCCGAACCACAAGTACCGGGTCCATGGTTCTGGCCGTATACTGGGGGGACGGGGACGACTCCCATTAACCCCTGACTATACCGGGGATACGCTTATCACAATGCCTTTCTGGTCTGTGCTGAAGCAGGGCATTCTGGCAGCCAAGTGGCTTGACCTTTATTAGTGAGCCTGGTTACCCCCTCTCGGAACCACAGACTTAGAAATCGCCAGCTCATATACAGTGCATAAAATATATTTATATATATACCCTTATACACCATTTTAATAAAAAATATCACAAAATTCTTCTAAGTCCCTCGGGAAGAGTGAAAGACGCGCACGTTCATTTTCAGAGCTCCTAGACCTTCTTATAAGAAGTTAGCCAAAAAGTAGCTTCGAAAAACGCTTAGGTTAAGTTTCAGAGTTGCTTCTAATGTACCAAAGCTGGACTTAGACATAATTTCACTCTCACAACATTATGGCTGGTTGGAGACAGTCCGAACCACAAGTACCGGGTCCATGGTTCTGGCCGTATACTGGGGGGGCGGGGACGACTCCCATTAACCCCTGACTATACCGGGGATACGCTTATCACAATGCCTTTCTGGTCTGTGCTGAAGCAGGGCATTCTGGCAGCCAAGTGGCTTGACCTTTATTAGTGAGCCTGGTTACCCCCTCTCGGAACCACAGACTTAGAAATCGCCAGCTCATATACAGTGCATAAAATATATTTATATATATACCCTTATACACCATTTAATAAAAAATATCACAAAATTCTTCTAAGTCCCTCGGGAAGAGTGAAAGACGCGCACGTTCATTTTCAGAGCTCCTAGACCTTCCTATAAGAAGTTAGCCAAAAAGTAGCTTCGAAAAACGCTTAGGTTAAGTTTCAGAGTTGCTTCTAATGTACCAAAGCTGGACTTAGACATAATTTCACTCTCACACCATTATGGCTGGTTGGAGATAGTCCGAACCACAAGTACCGGGTCCATGGTTCTGGCCGTATACTGGGGGGACGGGGACGACTCCCATTAACCCCTGACTATACCGGGGATACGCTTATCACAATGCCTTTCTGGTCTGTGCTGAAGCAGGGCATTCTGGCAGCCAAGTGGCTTGACCTTTATTAGTGAGCCTGGTTACCCCCTCTCGGAACCACAGACTTAGAAATCGCCAGCTCATATACAGTGCATAAAATATATTTATATATATACCCTTATACACCATTTTAATAAAAAATATCACAAAATTCTTCTAAGTCCCTCGGGAAGAGTGAAAGATGCGCACGTTCATTTTCAGAGCTCCTAGACCTTCTTATAAGAAGTTAGCCAAAAAGTAGCTTCGAAAAACGCTTAGGTTAAGTTTCAGAGTTGCTTCTAATGTACCAAAGCTGGACTTAGACATAATTTCACTCTCACAACATTATGGCTGGTTGGAGACAGTCCGAACCACAAGTACCGGGTCCATGGTTCTGGCCGTATACTGGGGGGACGGGGACGACTCCCATTAACCCCTGACTATACCGGGGATACGCTTATCACAATGCCTTTCTGGTCTGTGCTGAAGCAGGGCATTCTAGCAGCCAAGTGGCTTGACCTTTATTAGTGAGCCTGGTTACCCCCTCTCGGAACCACAGACTTAGAAATCGCCAGCTCATATACAGTGCATAAAATATATTTATATATATACCCTTATACACCATTTTAATAAAAAATATCACAAAATTCTTCTAAGTCCCTCGGGAAGAGTGAAAGACGCGCACGTTCATTTTCAGAGCTCCTAGACCTTCCTATAAGAAGTTAGCCAAAAAGTAGCTTCGAAAAACGCTTAGGTTAAGTTTCAGAGTTGCTTCTAATGTACCAAAGCTGGACTTAGACATAATTTCACTCTCACAACATTATGGCTGGTTGGAGACAGTCCGAACCACAAGTACAGGGTCCATGGTTCTGGCCGTATACTGGGGGGACGGGGACGACTCCCATTAATCCCTGACTATACCGGGGATACGCTTATCACAATGCCTTTCTGGTCTGTGCTGAAGCAAGGCATTCTGGCAGCCAAGTGGCTTGACCTTTATTAGTGAGCCTGGTTACCCCCTCTCGGAACCACAGACTTAGAAATCGCCAGCTCATATACAGTGCATAAAATATATTTATATATATACCCTTATACACCATTTTAATAAAAAATATCACAAAATTCTTCTAAGTCCCTCGGGAAGAGTGAAAGACGCGCACGTTCATTTTCAGAGCTCCTAGACCTTCCTATAAGAAGTTAGCTAAAAAGAAGCTTCGAAAAACGCTTAGGTTAAGTTTCAGAGTTGCTTCTAATGTACCAAAGCTGGACTTAGACATAATTTCACTCTCACAACATTATGGCTGGTTGGAGAGAGTCCGAACCACAAGTACAGGGTCCATGGTTCTGGCCGTATACTGGGGGGACGGGGACGACTCCCATTAACCCCTGACTATACCGGGGATACGCTTATCACAATGCCTTTCTGGTCTGTGCTGAAGCAGGGCATTCTGGCAGCCAAGTGGCTTGACCTTTATTAGTGAGCCTGGTTACCCCCTCTCGGAACCACAGACTTAGAAATCGCCAGCTCATATACAGTGCATAAAATATATTTATATATATACCCTTATACACCATTTAATAAAAAATATCACAAAATTCTTCTAAGTCCCTCGGGAAGAGTGAAAGACGCGCACGTTCATTTTCAGAGCTCCTAGACCTTCCTATAAGAAGTTAGCCAAAAAGTAGCTTCGAAAAACGCTTAGGTTAAGTTTCAGAGTTGCTTCTAATGTACCAAAGCTGGACTTAGACATAATTTCACTCTCACAACATTATGGCTGGTTGGAGACAGTCCGAACCACAAGTACCGGGTCCATGGTTCTGGCCGTATACTGGGGGGACGGGGACGACTCCCATTAACCCCTGACTATACCGGGGATACGCTTATCACAATGCCTTTCTGGTCTGTGCTGAAGCAGGGCATTCTGGCAGCCAAGTGGCTTGACCTTTATTAGTGAGCCTGGTTACCCCCTCTCGGAACCACAGACTTAGAAATCGCCAGCTCATATACAGTGCATAAAATATATTTATATATATACCCTTATACACCATTTTAATAAAAAATATCACAAAATTCTTCTAAGTCCCTCGGGAAGAGTGAAAGACGCGCACGTTCATTTTCAGAGCTCCTAGACCTTCCTATAAGAAGTTAGCCAAAAAGTAGCTTCGAAAAACGCTTAGGTTAAGTTTCAGAGTTGCTTCTAATGTACCAAAGCTGGACTTAGACATAATTTCACTCTCACAACATTATGGCTGGTTGGAGACAGTCCGAACCACAAGTACCGGGTCCATGGTTCTGGCCGTATACTGGGGGGACGGGGACGACTCCCATTAACCCCTGACTATACCGGGGATACGCTTATCACAATGCCTTTCTGGTCTGTGCTGAAGCAGGGCATTCTGGCAGCCAAGTGGCTTGACCTTTATTAGTGAGCCTGGTTACCCCCTCTCGGAACCACAGACTTAGAAATCGCCAGCTCATATACAGTGCATAAAATATATTTATATATATACCCTTATACACCATTTTAATAAAAAATATCACAAAATTCTTCTAAGTCCCTCGGGAAGAGTGAAAGACGCGCACGTTCATTTTCAGAGCTCCTAGACCTTCCTATAAGAAGTTAGCCAAAAAGTAGCTTCGAAAAACGCTTAGGTTAAGTTGCAGAGTTGCTTCTAATGTACCAAAGCTGGACTTAGACATAATTTCACTCTCACAACATTATGGCTGGTTGGAGACAGTCCGAACCACAAGTACCGGGTCCATGGTTCTGGCCGTATACTGGGGGGGCGGGGACGACTCCCATTAACCCCTGACTATACCGGGAATACGCTTATCACAATGCCTTTCTGGTCTGTGCTGAAGCAGGGCATTCTGGCAGCCAAGTGGCTTGACCTTTATTAGTGAGCCTGGTTACCCCCTCTCGGAACCACAGACTTAGAAATCGCCAGCTCATATACAGTGCATAAAATATATTTATATATATACCCTTATACACCATTTAATAAAAAATATCACAAAATTCTTCTAAGTCCCTCGGGAAGAGTGAAAGACGCGCACGTTCATTTTCAGAGCTCCTAGACCTTCCTATAAGAAGTTAGCCAAAAAGTAGCTTCGAAAAACGCTTAGGTTAAGTTTCAGAGTTGCTTCTAATGTACCAAAGCTGGACTTAGACATAATTTCACTCTCACACCATTATGGCTGGTTGGAGATAGTCCGAACCACAAGTACCGGGTCCATGGTTCTGGCCGTATACTGGGGGGACGGGGACGACTCCCATTAACCCCTGACTATACCGGGGATACGCTTATCACAATGCCTTTCTGGTCTGTGCTGAAGCAGGGCATTCTGGCAGCCAAGTGGCTTGACCTTTATTAGTGAGCCTGGTTACCCCCTCTCGGAACCACAGACTTAGAAATCGCCAGCTCATATACAGTGCATAAAATATATTTATATATATACCCTTATACACCATTTAATAAAAAATATCACAAAATTCTTCTAAGTCCCTCGGGAAGAGTGAAAGACGCGCACGTTCATTTTCAGAGCTCCTAGACCTTCCTATAAGAAGTTAGCCAAAAAGTAGCTTCGAAAAACGCTTAGGTTAAGTTTCAGAGTTGCTTCTAATGTACCAAAGCTGGACTTAGACATAATTTCACTCTCACACCATTATGGCTGGTTGGAGATAGTCCGAACCACAAGTACCGGGTCCATGGTTCTGGCCGTATACTGGGGGGACGGGGACGACTCCCATTAACCCCTGACTATACCGGGGATACGCTTATCACAATGCCTTTCTGGTCTGTGCTGAAGCAGGGCATTCTGGCAGCCAAGTGGCTTGACCTTTATTAGTGAGCCTGGTTACCCCCTCTCGGAACCACAGACTTAGAAATCGCCAGCTCATATACAGTGCATAAAATATATTTATATATATACCCTTATACACCATTTTAATAAAAAATATCACAAAATTCTTCTAAGTCCCTCGGGAAGAGTGAAAGACGCGCACGTTCATTTTCAGAGCTCCTAGACCTTCTTATAAGAAGTTAGCCAAAAAGTAGCTTCGAAAAACGCTTAGGTTAAGTTTCAGAGTTGCTTCTAATGTACCAAAGCTGGACTTAGACATAATTTCACTCTCACAACATTATGGCTGGTTGGAGACAGTCCGAACCACAAGTACCGGGTCCATGGTTCTGGCCGTATACTGGGGGGACGGGGACGACTCCCATTAACCCCTGACTATACCGGGGATACGCTTATCACAATGCCTTTCTGGTCTGTGCTGAAGCAGGGCATTCTAGCAGCCAAGTGGCTTGACCTTTATTAGTGAGCCTGGTTACCCCCTCTCGGAACCACAGACTTAGAAATCGCCAGCTCATATACAGTGCATAAAATATATTTATATATATACCCTTATACACCATTTTAATAAAAAATATCACAAAATTCTTCTAAGTCCCTCGGGAAGAGTGAAAGACGCGCACGTTCATTTTCAGAGCTCCTAGACCTTCCTATAAGAAGTTAGCCAAAAAGTAGCTTCGAAAAACGCTTAGGTTAAGTTTCAGAGTTGCTTCTAATGTACCAAAGCTGGACTTAGACATAATTTCACTCTCACAACATTATGGCTGGTTGGAGACAGTCCGAACCACAAGTACCGGGTCCATGGTTCTGGCCGTATACTGGGGGGACGGGGACGACTCCCATTAATCCCTGACTATACCGGGGATACGCTTATCACAATGCCTTTCTGGTCTGTGCTGAAGCAAGGCATTCTGGCAGCCAAGTGGCTTGACCTTTATTAGTGAGCCTGGTTACCCCCTCTCGGAACCACAGACTTAGAAATCGCCAGCTCATATACAGTGCATAAAATATATTTATATATATACCCTTATACACCATTTTAATAAAAAATATCACAAAATTCTTCTAAGTCCCTCGGGAAGAGTGAAAGACGCGCACGTTCATTTTCAGAGCTCCTAGACCTTCCTATAAGAAGTTAGCTAAAAAGAAGCTTCGAAAAACGCTTAGGTTAAGTTTCAGAGTTGCTTCTAATGTACCAAAGCTGGACTTAGACATAATTTCACTCTCACAACATTATGGCTGGTTGGAGAGAGTCCGAACCACAAGTACAGGGTCCATGGTTCTGGCCGTATACTGGGGGGACGGGGACGACTCCCATTAACCCCTGACTATACCGGGGATACGCTTATCACAATGCCTTTCTGGTCTGTGCTGAAGCAGGGCATTCTGGCAGCCAAGTGGCTTGACCTTTATTAGTGAGCCTGGTTACCCCCTCTCGGAACCACAGACTTAGAAATCGCCAGCTCATATACAGTGCATAAAATATATTTATATATATACCCTTATACACCATTTAATAAAAAATATCACAAAATTCTTCTAAGTCCCTCGGGAAGAGTGAAAGACGCGCACGTTCATTTTCAGAGCTCCTAGACCTTCCTATAAGAAGTTAGCCAAAAAGTAGCTTCGAAAAACGCTTAGGTTAAGTTTCAGAGTTGCTTCTAATGTACCAAAGCTGGACTTAGACATAATTTCACTCTCACAACATTATGGCTGGTTGGAGACAGTCCGAACCACAAGTACCGGGTCCATGGTTCTGGCCGTATACTGGGGGGACGGGGACGACTCCCATTAACCCCTGACTATACCGGGGATACGCTTATCACAATGCCTTTCTGGTCTGTGCTGAAGCAGGGCATTCTGGCAGCCAAGTGGCTTGACCTTTATTAGTGAGCCTGGTTACCCCCTCTCGGAACCACAGACTTAGAAATCGCCAGCTCATATACAGTGCATAAAATATATTTATATATATACCCTTATACACCATTTTAATAAAAAATATCACAAAATTCTTCTAAGTCCCTCGGGAAGAGTGAAAGACGCGCACGTTCATTTTCAGAGCTCCTAGACCTTCTTATAAGAAGTTAGCCAAAAAGTAGCTTCGAAAAACGCTTAGGTTAAGTTTCAGAGTTGCTTCTAATGTACCAAAGCTGGACTTAGACATAATTTCACTCTCACAACATTATGGCTGGTTGGAGACAGTCCGAACCACAAGTACCGGGTCCATGGTTCTGGCCGTATACTGGGGGGACGGGGACGACTCCCATTAACCCCTGACTATACCGGGGATACGCTTATCACAATGCCTTTCTGGTCTGTGCTGAAGCAGGGCATTCTAGCAGCCAAGTGGCTTGACCTTTATTAGTGAGCCTGGTTACCCCCTCTCGGAACCACAGACTTAGAAATCGCCAGCTCATATACAGTGCATAAAATATATTTATATATATACCCTTATACACCATTTTAATAAAAAATATCACAAAATTCTTCTAAGTCCCTCGGGAAGAGTGAAAGACGCGCACGTTCATTTTCAGAGCTCCTAGACCTTCCTATAAGAAGTTAGCCAAAAAGTAGCTTCGAAAAACGCTTAGGTTAAGTTTCAGAGTTGCTTCTAATGTACCAAAGCTGGACTTAGACATAATTTCACTCTCACAACATTATGGCTGGTTGGAGACAGTCCGAACCACAAGTACCGGGTCCATGGTTCTGGCCGTATACTGGGGGGACGGGGACGACTCCCATTAATCCCTGACTATACCGGGGATACGCTTATCACAATGCCTTTCTGGTCTGTGCTGAAGCAAGGCATTCTGGCAGCCAAGTGGCTTGACCTTTATTAGTGAGCCTGGTTACCCCCTCTCGGAACCACAGACTTAGAAATCGCCAGCTCATATACAGTGCATAAAATATATTTATATATATACCCTTATACACCATTTTAATAAAAAATATCACAAAATTCTTCTAAGTCCCTCGGGAAGAGTGAAAGACGCGCACGTTCATTTTCAGAGCTCCTAGACCTTCCTATAAGAAGTTAGCTAAAAAGAAGCTTCGAAAAACGCTTAGGTTAAGTTTCAGAGTTGCTTCTAATGTACCAAAGCTGGACTTAGACATAATTTCACTCTCACAACATTATGGCTGGTTGGAGAGAGTCCGAACCACAAGTACAGGGTCCATGGTTCTGGCCGTATACTGGGGGGACGGGGACGACTCCCATTAACCCCTGACTATACCGGGGATACGCTTATCACAATGCCTTTCTGGTCTGTGCTGAAGCAGGGCATTCTGGCAGCCAAGTGGCTTGACCTTTATTAGTGAGCCTGGTTACCCCCTCTCGGAACCACAGACTTAGAAATCGCCAGCTCATATACAGTGCATAAAATATATTTATATATATACCCTTATACACCATTTAATAAAAAATATCACAAAATTCTTCTAAGTCCCTCGGGAAGAGTGAAAGACGCGCACGTTCATTTTCAGAGCTCCTAGACCTTCCTATAAGAAGTTAGCCAAAAAGTAGCTTCGAAAAACGCTTAGGTTAAGTTTCAGAGTTGCTTCTAATGTACCAAAGCTGGACTTAGACATAATTTCACTCTCACAACATTATGGCTGGTTGGAGACAGTCCGAACCACAAGTACCGGGTCCATGGTTCTGGCCGTATACTGGGGGGACGGGGACGACTCCCATTAACCCCTGACTATACCGGGGATACGCTTATCACAATGCCTTTCTGGTCTGTGCTGAAGCAGGGCATTCTGGCAGCCAAGTGGCTTGACCTTTATTAGTGAGCCTGGTTACCCCCTCTCGGAACCACAGACTTAGAAATCGCCAGCTCATATACAGTGCATAAAATATATTTATATATATACCCTTATACACCATTTTAATAAAAAATATCACAAAATTCTTCTAAGTCCCTCGGGAAGAGTGAAAGACGCGCACGTTCATTTTCAGAGCTCCTAGACCTTCCTATAAGAAGTTAGCCAAAAAGTAGCTTCGAAAAACGCTTAGGTTAAGTTTCAGAGTTGCTTCTAATGTACCAAAGCTGGACTTAGACATAATTTCACTCTCACAACATTATGGCTGGTTGGAGACAGTCCGAACCACAAGTACCGGGTCCATGGTTCTGGCCGTATACTGGGGGGACGGGGACGACTCCCATTAACCCCTGACTATACCGGGGATACGCTTATCACAATGCCTTTCTGGTCTGTGCTGAAGCAGGGCATTCTGGCAGCCAAGTGGCTTGACCTTTATTAGTGAGCCTGGTTACCCACTCTCGGAACCACAGACTTAGAAATCGCCAGCTCATATACAGTGCATAAAATATATTTATATATATACCCTTATACACCATTTTAATAAAAAATATCACAAAATTCTTCTAAGTCCCTCGGGAAGAGTGAAAGACGCGCACGTTCATTTTCAGAGCTCCTAGACCTTCCTATAAGAAGTTAGCCAAAAAGTAGCTTCGAAAAACGCTTAGGTTAAGTTTCAGAGTTGCTTCTAATGTACCAAAGCTGGACTTAGACATAATTTCACTCTCACAACATTATGGCTGGTTGGAGAGAGTCCGAACCACAAGTACAGGGTCCATGGTTCTGGCCGTATACTGGGGGGACGGGGACGACTCCCATTAACCCCTGACTATACCGGGGATACGCTTATCACAATGCCTTTCTGGTCTGTGCTGAAGCAGGGCATTCTGGCAGCCAAGTGGCTTGACCTTTATTAGTGAGCCTGGTTACCCCCTCTCGGAACCACAGACTTAGAAATCGCCAGCTCATATACAGTGCATAAAATATATTTATATATATACCCTTATACACCATTTAATAAAAAATATCACAAAATTCTTCTAAGTCCCTCGAGAAGAGTGAAAGACGCGCACGTTCATTTTCAGAGCTCCTAGACCTTCCTATAAGAAGTTAGCCAAAAAGTAGCTTCGAAAAACGCTTAGGTTAAGTTTCAGAGTTGCTTCTAATGTACCAAAGCTGGACTTAGACATAATTTCACTCTCACAACATTATGGCTGGTTGGAGACAGTCCGAACCACAAGTACCGGGTCCATGGTTCTGGCCGTATACTGGGGGGACGGGGACGACTCCCATTAACCCCTGACTATACCGGGGATACGCTTATCACAATGCCTTTCTGGTCTGTGCTGAAGCAGGGCATTCTGGCAGCCAAGTGGCTTGACCTTTATTAGTGAGCCTGGTTACCCCCTCTCGGAACCACAGACTTAGAAATCGCCAGCTCATATACAGTGCATAAAATATATTTATATATATACCCTTATACACCATTTTAATAAAAAATATCACAAAATTCTTCTAAGTCCCTCGGGAAGAGTGAAAGACGCGCACGTTCATTTTCAGAGCTCCTAGACCTTCCTATAAGAAGTTAGCCAAAAAGTAGCTTCGAAAAACGCTTAGGTTAAGTTTCAGAGTTGCTTCTAATGTACCAAAGCTGGACTTAGACATAATTTCACTCTCACAACATTATGGCTGGTTGGAGAGAGTCCGAACCACAAGTACCGGGTCCATGGTTCTGGCCGTATACTGGGGGGACGGGGACGACTCCCATTAACCCCTGACTATACAGGGGATACGCTTATCACAATGCCTTTCTGGTCTGTGCTGAAGCAGGGCATTCTGGCAGCCAAGTGGCTTGACCTTTATTAGTGAGCCTGGTTACCCCCTCTCGGAACCACAGACTTAGAAATCGCCAGCTCATATACAGTGCATAAAATATATTTATATATATACCCTTATACACCATTTAATAAAAAATATCACAAAATTCTTCTAAGTCCCTCGGGAAGAGTGAAAGACGCGCACGTTCATTTTCAGAGCTCCTAGACCTTCCTATAAGAAGTTAGCCAAAAAGTAGCTTCGAAAAACGCTTAGGTTAAGTTTCAGAGTTGCTTCTAATGTACCAAAGCTGGACTTAGACATAATTTCACTCTCACAACATTATGGCTGGTTGGAGACAGTCCGAACCACAAGTACCGGGTCCATGGTTCTGGCCGTATACTGGGGGGACGGGGACGACTCCCATTAACCCCTGACTATACCGGGGATACGCTTATCACAATGCCTTTCTGGTCTGTGCTGAAGCAGGGCATTCTGGCAGCCAAGTGGCTTGACCTTTATTAATGAGCCTGGTTACCCCCTCTCGGAACCACAGACTTAGAAATCGCCAGCTCATATACAGTGCATAAAATATATTTATATATATACCCTTATACACCATTTTAATAAAAAATATCACAAAATTCTTCTAAGTCCCTCGGGAAGAGTGAAAGACGCGCACGTTCATTTTCAGAGCTCCTAGACCTTCCTATAAGAAGTTAGCCAAAAAGTAGCTTCGAAAAACGCTTAGGTTAAGTTTCAGAGTTGCTTCTAATGTACCAAAGCTGGACTTAGACATAATTTCACTCTCACAACATTATGGCTGGTTGGAGAGAGTCCGAACCACAAGTACAGGGTCCATGGTTCTGGCCGTATACTGGGGGGACGGGGACGACTCCCATTAACCCCTGACTATACCGGGGATACGCTTATCACAATGCCTTACTGGTCTGTGCTGAAGCAGGGCATTCTGGCAGCCAAGTGGCTTGACCTTTATTAGTGAGCCTGGTTACCCCCTCTCGGAACCACAGACTTAGAAATCGCCAGCTCATATACAGTGCATAAAATATATTTATATATATACCCTTATACACCATTTAATAAAAAATATCACAAAATTCTTCTAAGTCCCTCGAGAAGAGTGAAAGACGCGCACGTTCATTTTCAGAGCTCCTAGACCTTCCTATAAGAAGTTAGCCATAAAGTAGCTTCGAAAAACGCTTAGGTTAAGTTTCAGAGTTGCTTCTAATGTACCAAAGCTGGACTTAGACATAATTTCACTCTCACAACATTATGGCTGGTTGGAGACAGTCCGAACCACAAGTACCGGGTCCATGGTTCTGGCCGTATACTGGGGGGACGGGGACGACTCCCATTAACCCCTGACTATACCGGGGATACGCTTATCACAATGCCTTTCTGGTCTGTGCTGAAGCAGGGCATTCTGGCAGCCAAGTGGCTTGACCTTTATTAGTGAGCCTGGTTACCCCCTCTCGGAACCACAGACTTAGAAATCGCCAGCTCATATACAGTGCATAAAATATATTTATATATATACCCTTATACACCATTTAATAAAAAATATCACAAAATTCTTCTAAGTCCCTCGGGAAGAGTGAAAGACGCGCACGTTCATTTTCAGAGCTCCTAGACCTTCCTATAAGAAGTTAGCCAAAAAGTAGCTTCGAAAAACGCTTAGGTTAAGTTTCAGAGTTGCTTCTAATGTACCAAAGCTGGACTTAGACATAATTTCACTCTCACAACATTATGGCTGGTTGGAGAGAGTCCGAACCACAAGTACAGGGTCCATGGTTCTGGCCGTATACTGGGGGGACGGGGACGACTCCCATTAACCCCTGACTATACCGGGGATACGCTTATCACAATGCCTTACTGGTCTGTGCTGAAGCAGGGCATTCTGGCAGCCAAGTGGCTTGACCTTTATTAGTGAGCCTGGTTACCCCCTCTCGGAACCACAGACTTAGAAATCGCCAGCTCATATACAGTGCATAAAATATATTTATATATATACCCTTATACACCATTTAATAAAAAATATCACAAAATTCTTCTAAGTCCCTCGAGAAGAGTGAAAGACGCGCACGTTCATTTTCAGAGCTCCTAGACCTTCCTATAAGAAGTTAGCCATAAAGTAGCTTCGAAAAACGCTTAGGTTAAGTTTCAGAGTTGCTTCTAATGTACCAAAGCTGGACTTAGACATAATTTCACTCTCACAACATTATGGCTGGTTGGAGACAGTCCGAACCACAAGTACCGGGTCCATGGTTCTGGCCGTATACTGGGGGGACGGGGACGACTCCCATTAACCCCTGACTATACCGGGGATACGCTTATCACAATGCCTTTCTGGTCTGTGCTGAAGCAGGGCATTCTGGCAGCCAAGTGGCTTGACCTTTATTAGTGAGCCTGGTTACCCCCTCTCGGAACCACAGACTTAGAAATCGCCAGCTCATATACAGTGCATAAAATATATTTATATATATACCCTTATACACCATTTAATAAAAAATATCACAAAATTCTTCTAAGTCCCTCGAGAAGAGTGAAAGACGCGCACGTTCATTTTCAGAGCTCCTAGACCTTCCTATAAGAAGTTAGCCATAAAGTAGCTTCGAAAAACGCTTAGGTTAAGTTTCAGAGTTGCTTCTAATGTACCAAAGCTGGACTTAGACATAATTTCACTCTCACAACATTATGGCTGGTTGGAGACAGTCCGAACCACAAGTACCGGGTCCATGGTTCTGGCCGTATACTGGGGGGACGGGGACGACTCCCATTAACCCCTGACTATACCGGGGATACGCTTATCACAATGCCTTTCTGGTCTGTGCTGAAGCAGGGCATTCTGGCAGCCAAGTGGCTTGACCTTTATTAGTGAGCCTGGTTACCCCCTCTCGGAACCACAGACTTAGAAATCGCCAGCTCATATACAGTGCATAAAATATATTTATATATATACCCTTATACACCATTTTAATAAAAAATATCACAAAATTATTCTAAGTCCCTCGGGAAGAGTGAAAGACGCGCACGTTCATTTTCAGAGCTCCTAGACCTTCCTATAAGAAGTTAGCCAAAAAGTAGCTTCGAAAAACGCTTAGGTTAAGTTTCAGAGTTGCTTCTAATGTACCAAAGCTGGACTTAGACATAATTTCACTCTCACAACATTATGGCTGGTTGGAGAGAGTCCGAACCACAAGTACCGGGTCCATGGTTCTGGCCGTATACTGGGGGGACGGGGACGACTCCCATTAACCCCTGACTATACCGGGGATACGCTTATCACAATGCCTTACTGGTCTGTGCTGAAGCAGGGCATTCTGGCAGCCAAGTGGCTTGACCTTTATTAGTGAGCCTGGTTACCCCCTCTCGGAACCACAGACTTAGAAATCGCCAGCTCATATACAGTGCATAAAATATATTTATATATATACCCTTATACACCATTTAATAAAAAATATCACAAAATTCTTCTAAGTCCCTCGAGAAGAGTGAAAGACGCGCACGTTCATTTTCAGAGCTCCTAGACCTTCCTATAAGAAGTTAGCCATAAAGTAGCTTCGAAAAACGCTTAGGTTAAGTTTCAGAGTTGCTTCTAATGTACCAAAGCTGGACTTAGACATAATTTCACTCTCACAACATTATGGCTGGTTGGAGACAGTCCGAACCACAAGTACCGGGTCCATGGTTCTGGCCGTATACTGGGGGGACGGGGACGACTCCCATTAACCCCTGACTATACCGGGGATACGCTTATCACAATGCCTTTCTGGTCTGTGCTGAAGCAGGGCATTCTGGCAGCCAAGTGGCTTGACCTTTATTAGTGAGCCTGGTTACCCCCTCTCGGAACCACAGACTTAGAAATCGCCAGCTCATATACAGTGCATAAAATATATTTATATATATACCCTTATACACCATTTAATAAAAAATATCACAAAATTCTTCTAAGTCCCTCGAGAAGAGTGAAAGACGCGCACGTTCATTTTCAGAGCTCCTAGACCTTCCTATAAGAAGTTAGCCATAAAGTAGCTTCGAAAAACGCTTAGGTTAAGTTTCAGAGTTGCTTCTAATGTACCAAAGCTGGACTTAGACATAATTTCACTCTCACAACATTATGGCTGGTTGGAGACAGTCCGAACCACAAGTACCGGGTCCATGGTTCTGGCCGTATACTGGGGGGACGGGGACGACTCCCATTAACCCCTGACTATACCGGGGATACGCTTATCACAATGCCTTTCTGGTCTGTGCTGAAGCAGGGCATTCTGGCAGCCAAGTGGCTTGACCTTTATTAGTGAGCCTGGTTACCCCCTCTCGGAACCACAGACTTAGAAATCGCCAGCTCATATACAGTGCATAAAATATATTTATATATATACCCTTATACACCATTTTAATAAAAAATATCACAAAATTATTCTAAGTCCCTCGGGAAGAGTGAAAGACGCGCACGTTCATTTTCAGAGCTCCTAGACCTTCCTATAAGAAGTTAGCCAAAAAGTAGCTTCGAAAAACGCTTAGGTTAAGTTTCAGAGTTGCTTCTAATGTACCAAAGCTGGACTTAGACATAATTTCACTCTCACAACATTATGGCTGGTTGGAGAGAGTCCGAACCACAAGTACCGGGTCCATGGTTCTGGCCGTATACTGGGGGGACGGGGACGACTCCCATTAACCCCTGACTATACAGGGGATACGCTTATCACAATGCCTTTCTGGTCTGTGCTGAAGCAGGGCATTCTGGCAGCCAAGTGGCTTGACCTTTATTAGTGAGCCTGGTTACCCCCTCTCGGAACCACAGACTTAGAAATCGCCAGCTCATATACAGTGCATAAAATATATTTATATATATACCCTTATACACCATTTAATAAAAAATATCACAAAATTCTTCTAAGTCCCTCGGGAAGAGTGAAAGACGCGCACGTTCATTTTCAGAGCTTCTAGACCTTCCTATAAGAAGTTAGCCAAAAAGTAGCTTCGAAAAACGCTTAGGTTAAGTTTCAGAGTTGCTTCTAATGTACCAAAGCTGGACTTAGACATAATTTCACTCTCACAACATTATGGCTGGTTGGAGACAGTCCGAACCACAAGTACCGGGTCCATGGTTCTGGCCGTATACTGGGGGGACGGGGACGACTCCCATTAACCCCTGACTATACCGGGGATACGCTTATCACAATGCCTTTCTGGTCTGTGCTGAAGCAGGGCATTCTGGCAGCCAAGTGGCTTGACCTTTATTAGTGAGCCTGGTTACCCCCTCTCGGAACCACAGACTTAGAAATCGCCAGCTCATATACAGTGCATAAAATATATTTATATATATACCCTTATACACCATTTTAATAAAAAATATCACAAAATTCTTCTAAGTCCCTCGGGAAGAGTGAAAGACGCGCACGTTCATTTTCAGAGCTCCTAGACCTTCCTATAAGAAGTTAGCCAAAAAGTAGCTTCGAAAAACGCTTAGGTTAAGTTTCAGAGTTGCTTCTAATGTACCAAAGCTGGACTTAGACATAATTTCACTCTCACAACATTATGGCTGGTTGGAGAGAGTCCGAACCACAAGTACAGGGTCCATGGTTCTGGCCGTATACTGGGGGGACGGGGACGACTCCCATTAACCCCTGACTATACCGGGGATACGCTTATCACAATGCCTTTCTGGTCTGTGCTGAAGCAGGGCATTCTGGCAGCCAAGTGGCTTGACCTTTATTAGTGAGCCTGGTTACCCCCTCTCGGAACCACAGACTTAGAAATCGCCAGCTCATATACAGTGCATAAAATATATTTATATATATACCCTTATACACCATTTTAATAAAAAATATCACAAAATTCTTCTAAGTCCCTCGGGAAGAGTGAAAGACGCGCACGTTCATTTTCAGAGCTCCTAGACCTTCCTATAAGAAGTTAGCCAAAAAGTAGCTTCGAAAAACGCTTAGGTTAAGTTTCAGAGTTGCTTCTAATGTACCAAAGCTGGACTTAGACATAATTTCACTCTCACAACATTATGGCTGGTTGGAGACAGTCCGAACCACAAGTACCGGGTCCATGGTTCTGGCCGTATACTGGGGGGACGGGGACGACTCCCATTAACCCCTGACTATACCGGGGATACGCTTATCACAATGCCTTTCTGGTCTGTGCTGAAGCAGGGCATTCTGGCAGCCAAGTGGCTTGACCTTTATTAGTGAGCCTGGTTACCCCCTCTCGGAACCACAGACTTAGAAATCGCCAGCTCATATACAGTGCATAAAATATATTTATATATATACCCTTATACACCATTTAATAAAAAATATCACAAAATTCTTCTAAGTCCCTCGGGAAGAGTGAAAGACGCGCACGTTCATTTTCAGAGCTCCTAGACCTTCCTATAAGAAGTTAGCCAAAAAGTAGCTTCGAAAAACGCTTAGGTTAAGTTTCAGAGTTGCTTCTAATGTACCAAAGCTGGACTTAGACATAATTTCACTCTCACAACATTATGGCTGGTTGGAGACAGTCCGAACCACAAGTACCGGGTCCATGGTTCTGGCCGTATACTGGGGGGACGGGGACGACTCCCATTAACCCCTGACTATACCGGGGATACGCTTATCACAATGCCTTTCTGGTCTGTGCTGAAGCAGGGCATTCTGGCAGCCAAGTGGCTTGACCTTTATTAGTGAGCCTGGTTACCCCCTCTCGGAACCACAGACTTAGAAATCGCCAGCTCATATACAGTGCATAAAATATATTTATATATATACCCTTATACACCATTTTAATAAAAAATATCACAAAATTCTTCTAAGTCCCTCGGGAAGAGTGAAAGACGCGCACGTTCATTTTCAGAGCTCCTAGACCTTCCTATAAGAAGTTAGCCAAAAAGTAGCTTCGAAAAACGCTTAGGTTAAGTTTCAGAGTTGCTTCTAATGTACCAAAGCTGGACTTAGACATAATTTCACTCTCACAACATTATGGCTGGTTGGAGAGAGTCCGAACCACAAGTACAGGGTCCATGGTTCTGGCCGTATACTGGGGGGACGGGGACGACTCCCATTAACCCCTGACTATACCGGGGATACGCTTATCACAATGCCTTTCTGGTCTGTGCTGAAGCAGGGCATTCTGGCAGCCAAGTGGCTTGACCTTTATTAGTGAGCCTGGTTACCCCCTCTCGGAACCACAGACTTAGAAATCGCCAGCTCATATACAGTGCATAAAATATATTTATATATATACCCTTATACACCATTTAATAAAAAATATCACAAAATTCTTCTAAGTCCCTCGGGAAGAGTGAAAGACGCGCACGTTCATTTTCAGAGCTCCTAGACCTTCCTATAAGAAGTTAGCCAAAAAGTAGCTTCGAAAAACGCTTAGGTTAAGTTTCAGAGTTGCTTCTAATGTACCAAAGCTGGACTTAGACATAATTTCACTCTCACAACATTATGGCTGGTTGGAGACAGTCCGAACCACAAGTACCGGGTCCATGGTTCTGGCCGTATACTGGGGGGACGGGGACGACTCCCATTAACCCCTGACTATACCGGGGATACGCTTATCACAATGCCTTTCTGGTCTGTGCTGAAGCAGGGCATTCTGGCAGCCAAGTGGCTTGACCTTTATTAGTGAGCCTGGTTACCCCCTCTCGGAACCACAGACTTAGAAATCGCCAGCTCATATACAGTGCATAAAATATATTTATATATATACCCTTATACACCATTTTAATAAAAAATATCACAAAATTCTTCTAAGTCCCTCGGGAAGAGTGAAAGACGCGCACGTTCATTTTCAGAGCTCCTAGACCTTCCTATAAGAAGTTAGCCAAAAAGTAGTTTTGAAAATCGCTTAGGTTAAGTTTCAGAGTTGCTTCTAATGTACCAAAGCTGGACTTAGACATAATTTCACTCTCACACCATTATGGCTGGTTGGAGATAGTCCGAACCACAAGTACCGGGTCCATGGTTCTGGCCGTATACTGGGGGGACGGGGACGACTCCCATTAACCCCTGACTATACCGGGGATACGCTTATCACAATGCCTTTCTGGTCTGTGCTGAAGCAGGGCATTCTGGCAGCCAAGTGGCTTGACCTTTATTAGTGAGCCTGGTTACCCCCTCTCGGAACCACAGACTTAGAAATCGCCAGCTCATATACAGTGCATAAAATATATTTATATATATATACCCTTATACACCATTTTAATAAAAAATATCACAAAATTCTTCTAAGTCCCTCGGGAAGAGTGAAAGACGCGCACATTCATTTTCAGAGCTCCTAGACCTTCCTATAAGAAGTTAGCCAAAAAGTAGCTTCGAAAAACGCTTAGGTTAAGTTTCAGAGTTGCTTCTAATGTACCAAAGCTGGACTTAGACATAATTTCACTCTCACAACATTATGGCTGGTTGGAGACAGTCCGAACCACAAGTACCGGGTCCATGGTTCTGGCCGTATACTGGGGGGACGGGGACGACTCCCATTAACCCCTGACTATACCGGGGATACGCTTATCACAATGCCTTTCTGGTCTGTGCTGAAGCAGGGCATTCTAGCAGCCAAGTGGCTTGACCTTTATTAGTGAGCCTGGTTACCCCCTCTCGGAACCACAGACTTAGAAATCGCCAGCTCATATACAGTGCATAAAATATATTTATATATATACCCTTATACACCATTTTAATAAAAAATATCACAAAATTCTTCTAAGTCCCTCGGGAAGAGTGAAAGACGCGCACGTTCATTTTCAGAGCTCCTAGACCTTCCTATAAGAAGTTAGCCAAAAAGTAGCTTCGAAAAACGCTTAGGTTAAGTTTCAGAGTTGCTTCTAATGTACCAAAGCTGGACTTAGACATAATTTCACTCTCACAACATTATGGCTGGTTGGAGACAGTCCGAACCACAAGTACCGGGTCCATGGTTCTGGCCGTATACTGGGGGGACGGGGACGACTCCCATTAACCCCTGACTATACCGGGGATACGCTTATCACAATGCCTTTCTGGTCTGTGCTGAAGCAGGGCATTCTAGCAGCCAAGTGGCTTGACCTTTATTAGTGAGCCTGGTTACCCCCTCTCGGAACCACAGACTTAGAAATCGCCAGCTCATATACAGTGCATAAAATATATTTATATATATACCCTTATACACCATTTTAATAAAAAATATCACAAAATTCTTCTAAGTCCCTCGGGAAGAGTGAAAGACGCGCACGTTCATTTTCAGAGCTCCTAGACCTTCCTATAAGAAGTTAGCCAAAAAGTAGCTTCGAAAAACGCTTAGGTTAAGTTTCAGAGTTGCTTCTAATGTACCAAAGCTGGACTTAGACATAATTTCACTCTCACAACATTATGGCTGGTTGGAGACAGTCCGAACCACAAGTACCGGGTCCATGGTTCTGGCCGTATACTGGGGGGACGGGGACGACTCCCATTAACCCCTGACTATACCGGGGATACGCTTATCACAATGCCTTTCTGGTCTGTGCTGAAGCAGGGCATTCTAGCAGCCAAGTGGCTTGACCTTTATTAGTGAGCCTGGTTACCCCCTCTCGGAACCACAGACTTAGAAATCGCCAGCTCATATACAGTGCATAAAATATATTTATATATATACCCTTATACACCATTTTAATAAAAAATATCACAAAATTCTTCTAAGTCCCTCGGGAAGAGTGAAAGACGCGCACGTTCATTTTCAGAGCTCCTAGACCTTCCTATAAGAAGTTAGCCAAAAAGTAGCTTCGAAAAACGCTTAGGTTAAGTTTCAGAGTTGCTTCTAATGTACCAAAGCTGGACTTAGACATAATTTCACTCTCACAACATTATGGCTGGTTGGAGACAGTCCGAACCACAAGTACCGGGTCCATGGTTCTGGCCGTATACTGGGGGGACGGGGACGACTCCCATTAACCCCTGACTATACCGGGGATACGCTTATCACAATGCCTTTCTGGTCTGTGCTGAAGCAGGGCATTCTGGCAGCCAAGTGGCTTGACCTTTATTAGTGAGCCTGGTTACCCCCTCTCGGAACCACAGACTTAGAAATCGCCAGCTCATATACAGTGCATAAAATATATTTATATATATACCCTTATACACCATTTTAATAAAAAATATCACAAAATTCTTCTAAGTCCCTCGGGAAGAGTGAAAGACGCGCACGTTCATTTTCAGAGCTCCTAGACCTTCCTATAAGAAGTTAGCCAAAAAGTAGCTTCGAAAAACGCTTAGGTTAAGTTTCAGAGTTGCTTCTAATGTACCAAAGCTGGACTTAGACATAATTTCACTCTCACAACATTATGGCTGGTTGGAGACAGTCCGAACCACAAGTACCGGGTTCATGGTTCTGGCCGTATACTGGGGGGACAGGGACGACTCCCATTAACCCCTGACTATACCGGGGATACGCTTATCACAATGCCTTTCTGGTCTGTGCTGAAGCAGGGCATTCTGGCAGCCAAGTGGCTTGACCTTTATTAGTGAGCCTGGTTACCCCCTCTCGGAACCACAGACTTAGAAATCGCCAGCTCATATACAGTGCATAAAATATATTTATATATATACCCTTATACACCATTTAATAAAAAATATCACAAAATTCTTCTAAGTCCCTCGAGAAGAGTGAAAGACGCGCACGTTCATTTTCAGAGCTCCTAGACCTTCCTATAAGAAGTTAGCCAAAAAGTAGCTTCGAAAAACGCTTAGGTTAAGTTTCAGAGTTGCTTCTAATGTACCAAAGCTGGACTTAGACATAATTTCACTCTCACAACATTATGGCTGGTTGGAGACAGTCCGAACCACAAGTACCGGGTCCATGGTTCTGGCCGTATACTGGGGGGACGGGGACGACTCCCATTAACCCCTGACTATACCGGGGATACGCTTATCACAATGCCTTTCTGGTCTGTGCTGAAGCAGGGCATTCTGGCAGCCAAGTGGCTTGACCTTTATTAGTGAGCCTGGTTACCCCCTCTCGGAACCACAGACTTAGAAATCGCCAGCTCATATACAGTGCATAAAATATATTTATATATATACCCTTATACACCATTTTAATAAAAAATATCACAAAATTCTTCTAAGTCCCTCGGGAAGAGTGAAAGACGCGCACGTTCATTTTCAGAGCTCCTAGACCTTCCTATAAGAAGTTAGCCAAAAAGTAGCTTCGAAAAACGCTTAGGTTAAGTTTCAGAGTTGCTTCTAATGTACCAAAGCTGGACTTAGACATAATTTCACTCTCACAACATTATGGCTGGTTGGAGACAGTCCGAACCACAAGTACCGGGTCCATGGTTCTGGCCGTATACTGGGGGGACGGGGACGACTCCCATTAACCCCTGACTATACCGGGGATACGCTTATCACAATGCCTTTCTGGTCTGTGCTGAAGCAGGGCATTCTGGCAGCCAAGTGGCTTGACCTTTATTAGTGAGCCTGGTTACCCCCTCTCGGAACCACAGACTTAGAAATCGCCAGCTCATATACAGTGCATAAAATATATTTATATATATACCCTTATACACCATTTAATAAAAAATATCACAAAATTCTTCTAAGTCCCTCGGGAAGAGTGAAAGACGCGCACGTTCATTTTCAGAGCTCCTAGACCTTCCTATAAGAAGTTAGCCAAAAAGTAGCTTCGAAAAACGCTTAGGTTAAGTTTCAGAGTTGCTTCTAATGTACCAAAGCTGGACTTAGACATAATTTCACTCTCACAACATTATGGCTGGTTGGAGACAGTCCGAACCACAAGTACCGGGTCCATGGTTCTGGCCGTATACTGGGGGGACGGGGACGACTCCCATTAACCCCTGACTATACCGGGGATACGCTTATCACAATGCCTTTCTGGTCTGTGCTGAAGCAGGGCATTCTGGCAGCCAAGTGGCTTGACCTTTATTAGTGAGCCTGGTTACCCCCTCTCGGAACCACAGACTTAGAAATCGCCAGCTCATATACAGTGCATAAAATATATTTATATATATACCCTTATACACCATTTTAATAAAAAATATCACAAAATTCTTCTAAGTCCCTCGGGAAGAGTGAAAGACGCGCACGTTCATTTTCAGAGCTCCTAGACCTTCCTATAAGAAGTTAGCCAAAAAGTAGCTTCGAAAAACGCTTAGGTTAAGTTTCAGAGTTGCTTCTAATGTACCAAAGCTGGACTTAGACATAATTTCACTCTCACAACATTATGGCTGGTTGGAGAGAGTCCGAACCACAAGTACAGGGTCCATGGTTCTGGCCGTATACTGGGGGGACGGGGACGACTCCCATTAACACCTGACTATACCGGGGATACGCTTATCACAATGCCTTTCTGGTCTGTGCTGAAGCAGGGCATTCTGGCAGCCAAGTGGCTTGACCTTTATTAGTGAGCCTGGTTACCCCCTCTCGGAACCACAGACTTAGAAATCGCCAGCTCATATACAGTGCATAAAATATATTTATATATATACCCTTATACACCATTTAATAAAAAATATCACAAAATTCTTCTAAGTCCCTCGGGAAGAGTGAAAGACGCGCACGTTCATTTTCAGAGCTCCTAGACCTTCCTATAAGAAGTTAGCCAAAAAGTAGCTTCGAAAAACGCTTAGGTTAAGTTTCAGAGTTGCTTCTAATGTACCAAAGCTGGACTTAGACATAATTTCACTCTCACAACATTATGGCTGGTTGGAGACAGTCCGAACCACAAGTACCGGGTCCATGGTTCTGGCCGTATACTGGGGGGACGGGGACGACTCCCATTAACCCCTGACTATACCGGGGATACGCTTATCACAATGCCTTTCTGGTCTGTGCTGAAGCAGGGCATTCTGGCAGCCAAGTGGCTTGACCTTTATTAGTGAGCCTGGTTACCCCCTCTCGGAACCACAGACTTAGAAATCGCCAGCTCATATACAGTGCATAAAATATATTTATATATATACCCTTATACACCATTTTAATAAAAAATATCACAAAATTCTTCTAAGTCCCTCGGGAAGAGTGAAAGACGCGCACGTTCATTTTCAGAGCTCCTAGACCTTCCTATAAGAAGTTAGCCAAAAAGTAGTTTTGAAAATCGCTTAGGTTAAGTTTCAGAGTTGCTTCTAATGTACCAAAGCTGGACTTAGACATAATTTCACTCTCACACCATTATGGCTGGTTGGAGATAGTCCGAACCACAAGTACCGGGTCCATGGTTCTGGCCGTATACTGGGGGGACGGGGACGACTCCCATTAACCCCTGACTATACCGGGGATACGCTTATCACAATGCCTTTCTGGTCTGTGCTGAAGCAGGGCATTCTGGCAGCCAAGTGGCTTGACCTTTATTAGTGAGCCTGGTTACCCCCTCTCGGAACCACAGACTTAGAAATCGCCAGCTCATATACAGTGCATAAAATATATTTATATATATACCCTTATACACCATTTTTTTTTTTTTTTTTTTTTTTTTTGTAAATATTTTTCCTTTATTGGTGTCATACATCACGAGGGTACATAATATCGATACTGGCTCGCAGGCCAACTTGTAAATACGGCGCAGTGCATGTACATGGCATAGAAGGGGTAAATGACACTCAATAAACCCTTTTTCCTGCTTTCAATAGTGAAAAAGAGAGGGGGAGACGAAGGAAAGGTGGATAGTTGGGAACGACTTTGGAGAAAGAGGGGGGAGGGAGGGGCTAGGGTTCGTCGGCCGTAGGGGGGGGGGGGGGGAGGGGGGTAGCTGAGGGGTTTATGTGGGGGTTGGAAGCCCTATCCAGGGTTCCCAGGTAGAATAGAATTGTGGGGTTTTTTGCTTTAACATTGCCGTCAGTTTTTCCATGTTCATAATTCCGTCTATTCTGGAAATCACGGTTCTTCTAGAGGGGGCTTTAATTTTCTTCCATGCCGCCGCGATACAGCATCTCGCAGCTGTCAGTATTGCTGCCGCGAGTCTGGCCGCCGGGGCAGGAAGGTCGTCAATTGGTTTTCCCAGCACGTAGGTCAGCGGGTCCAGGGGTATTTCTATATCCAGGGTCTCGGTCAGGAGGCCCTGGATCCGGGACCAGAATCTTTGGATCTCCGGACATGTCCACCAAATATGGGGCATGTCCCCCCTTTGACCACAGCCTCTCCAGCATTCGTCTGAAGTGCCTGGGTAGATTTGGCTCAGTCTACTCGGGGTCAGGTACCAGTGGAATAATATTTTATAGATGTTTTCTTTCGTGACGGAACAGATTGAGGTTTTGGTGGCTGCCTCCCAAATATCCTCCCAATCCTCAAGGTCCAAGTTTGTGTTTAGATCTTCATTCCATTTCTGCATGTATTGATGGTTAGGGGGGGGCTGAGATGCTTCGAGCGTTTTATAAATTTCTGATATGAGGCCCTTTTGGTATTTGCCTTTGAGGCAGAGGGTCTCGAATCTAGAACGCGGCGGGAACTTGAGAGTAGGGGATTGGGTTCTTAGGAAATGTCGGATCTGGAGGTATTGGAAAATGGGCAAGTTGGGGGACGTGTATGAGGTTCTTAATTCTGGGAGGGACATGGCCTCATCTTTTTCCAGCAAATCCGCAACCACTCTGATGTTTAAGCCTTGAAATTGGCTGAATTGGGATCGGGCGCATCCGGGTGGGAAGTCCGGGTTCCCGAATATGGGGGTCAGTTGAGAGGGGGTTGAAGCTAGGCCATATTTCCCTTTGGTTTTTAACCATGTCGACCTCGTGCATCTCATTGCCCCGAGACCAAGTCTCAACGATTTCCTGTTTTTGGGAGCTGGGGACCACAGTAGGGTAGGGAGGGGGTTCGGGAAAGCGTGGTGTGTCTCGATTTCTAGCCAGCAATTGGTGTCGGGGGAGCTGTTCCATACTACCGCCTGCCTCAGTTGGGCCGAAAGGTAGTATCGGAGTATGTCCGGGGCCCCCAGACCACCTCTCGACCTCGAGGCTAATAGGACCGATCGTGGGACCCTGGCTCTACGTTGTTGCCATATAAATTTTAATATATGGGCCTGGATATTCCTTAGTTCTGCTAGTGGAACAGGGACGGGGAGGGTCTGAAAAAAGTAGAGCAGGCGGGGTAGGATGTTCATTTTGGTGGATACTATCCTTCCGAACCAGGAGATCTGGTGGGATAGCCAGGACTCAAGATCTTTTAAGATCTGGCGGAAGAGGGGGGGGTAGTTAATTTGATACAGCGAGTTATATGAACTTGCTATTTTGATTCCGAGGTACTTGATGTGGGAGGTGTTCCATTTATATTTAAATTTCTGTTGTAGGGCTGACCATACGGGGTTCGGGAGGGAGATGCTAAGCGCCTCTGACTTGTCAGTATTGACTTTATAGTCTGATAGTTGGCCGAATTCGTCAAGGAGTTTTTCTAAGTTAGGGAGGGAGGTGAGGGGGTCTGACAGAGTGAGAATTATGTCGTCGGCGAACAGGGATATTTTGTATTCCCTGTCTCCGATTGGGATACCTTTAATAGTGGGTTCAGTTCGAATTCGGGCGGCCAGGGGCTCTATGGATAGGGCAAATAGTAAAGGGGAGAGCGGGCAGCCTTGTCTGGTGCCGTTTTGAATTTTTATTGGGTTGGAGCGGCCTCCTGGGAGTTTTAGTAGGGCTGTTGGATTAGTATAGAGGGCCTGGACGCCGGTAAGAAATGGTCCGGAGAAGCCGAATTGGCGCATCGTTTGGTCTAGATAGGACCATCTGATGCGGTCAAAGGCCTTCTCCGCGTCGAGACTTAGTATCAGGGCCTGGGATTGTTTGAGGTGCACGTGGTCTATAATATCAATAATTTTGCGGGTGTTGTCAGAGGCCTGTCTTCCTGACACAAATCCCACCTGGTCTATATGAATTAGCCTTGGGAGAATAGGATTCAGCCTGTTTGCTAGGATTTTGCTGAAAAGTTTGAGGTCAGAGTTTAGGAGGGATATTGGGCGGTAGCTGGCGCATTGAAGGGGGTCTCTACCCTCTTTATGAATAATAGCCAGATTGGCTGCTGACATAGTGTCTGGGATCTGTTGGTCTTGCATAAAGGAGTTGTACATTTCTAGGAGGTGGGGGGACAGGGGGCCTACAAATTTTTTATAGTACCCGTTGGAAAATCCGTCGGGTCCGGGTGTTTTAGCTAATTTAAGTGAGGATATCGCTTTTTTTAGTTCCTCTAGAGTTATTTTCTTGTTTAAGAACTCAAGTTCTTCTTGAGTGAGGGATGGGAGGTTGCATTTGGATAGATAGTCGGATGTATTTTTGGCGATATCTTTTGGCATGCTAGTTGGGTGTAGATTGTATAGATCTGTGTAGAACTCTGCGAACTCATTCGCGATGTCCTTCTCGTTATAGGAGACTAGGCCGCTTTTAGTTCTGATCTTTGTGATCTGGGACTTTGTCCTCAAGCCTCTTAATTTGGAGGCCAGAAGTTTGTCCGCTTTGTTGCCCCTATCGTAGAACCGCTGTTTGGTCCATTTCAGGGCTCTCTCTACCTCGTCAAGTTGCAACACTTTTAGGTCGGATCTCGCTTTCTCAAGTGTTCTGAACACCTTTTTTGATAGGGATTGTTTGTGTGAGTGCTCTAGCGCTAGGATTTTATCTGTGAGTTCCTTCTGGGCTCTCTGTTTAAGTTTCCTCTTGTAGGAGGCTATTGATATAAGTTCCCCTCTGATAGTGGCTTTGTGGGCCTCCCACAGAGTTGCTGCTGAGGGCACTGAACCTTTGTTTATTTGGAAGAAGGTGAACAGTTTTTGTTTCACTGTTTTGACTACTAGTGGGTCGTTGAGAAGCGAGTCGTCGAGTTTCCAATTGTATGTTAAGGACTTGACGAAAGGTAGAGAGAGGGTGAGTACGATAGGGGCATGGTCGGACCACGTTATTGGGCCTATTTCGGAGTGGGAGGATGCCTGGAGTACATTATTGGTGCCCAGAAAATAGTCGATCCTCGAGTAAGACTGATGGGGGGATGAGTAGAAAGAATAGTCTCGCTGACCCACGTGCTGGGCTCGCCAAATATCCGTCAGAGAGTACTCCCCGAGGATATCTTGAAATTTTTGGGCTTTTGTCTGTAGTTGGATGGAATATGGGGCAGTAGTTTGGCCTGATCTGTCTTGGGCTGGGTTAAGTACCATATTTACGTCTCCGACTAGGAGAAGGGAAGAGAGCGTCGGTTGGTCGAGGGTGCTAAGGAGGTTCTGTAGGAATTGGGTTTGGTTGGCGTTTGGGGCGTAAATATTTAGGATGGCTAAGGGGGTGCCTGAAAGCGTACCTTGGAGGAGTATGTACCGTCCCTCGGGGTCCTTAGTTACTGTCGTCAGGGCAAATGGGGTGTTGTTTTTAATCAGGACGGCCACCCCTCTTTTCTTGCTGGGGGAGGAAGCGAAAAACGCCTGGGGGTATACGTGTTTAAATGTGTTTGGTGGGTCTACATTGTTATAATGGGTTTCTTGGATACAAATTATATCCCCTTTAGTTTTTTTAAATTCTTGAAGGGCTAGTTTGCGTTTGCGAACCGAATTAAGGCCTTTGACGTTCAGGGAAATAATTTTGATCGATGCCATCAGTGTGGGGGGGGGGTCTTAGGGGAAAGCCCCTGTCCCTGAATTGTTCCCATGTCAGGGTTGGTTCGTGCGTCTGTTTGGGACTGTGGGGGGTAGTCTTTAGTGGTCCCACAAGGGGGATTGGGTGGAGGTCGACGGGGGAGGGGTGGGGTGGTGGGGAAGAGGTGGGGGAGGGGGAGGACACAAGAGGGCAGGAAAGAGAATGGGCTGTCTTGGAGCCCGAAAAAGGTTCCTCTTGACATTTTGATGTCAAGGGAATGGGGAATAAAAACCCCTGGGAGAACTTTCGGGGCGTCACTCATGGACCGTAGCCAGAGAGAAGGGTCCAGCACCCCCACCTCATTGCTTATGGGGGGGGGGGGGGTCCCTTGTAGGGGAGGGCACCTCTGGCTTATGGAGGCCTTACTCTCCTTTGGTTTGGGCCATAGACAATCTTTTACATCTTTAGTAAACATTGTTGGGGAAGGGTGAGGGGTGGGGGGTGGGTAGGGGGGGGGGTAAGGGGGGGGTAAGGGAGGGGGGGGAGAGGGAGGGGGGAGGGTTGGGGGGGAGGGTTGGGGGGAGGGAGGGGTGGGGGGGGGAGGGGGGAAGGGCAGTAGGGGTAGGGGTGGGGGGGGAGGGGGGGGGGAAGGGGGGGAGGGCGGAGGGGGTGGGGAGGGGGGAGGGGGGAGGGGCAGTGGGGGTAGGGGTGGGGAGGAGGGGGGGAGGAGGGAGGGGGGAGGGAGGGGTGGGGGAGGGGGGAGGGAGGTAGGGGTAGGGGTGGGGGGGAGGGGGGGAGGGAGGGGGGGGGAGGGAGGTGGGAGGAGGGGGGAGGAAGGGGGGGGTGAGGGGATAGGAGGGAGGGGATAGGGGGGGAGGGGGGGGGAAGGGGGGGGGTAGAGGGCAAGGGTACACGGGGTAGGGGGGGGGAGTGGGGAAGAGTTAGGGAGAGGGGGGGGGGGAGGGTGGGAGCATATAGTATACACATAAATAGCATCTAGATTAAACAATGCTTTCGGGGGGAGTCCTCCTCCCAGTCCAAGATTTCTCTTGCACTTTGCTAGTATCAACTGCTCTTAGGATATACGATCAGACGGTAGTATATAGCAGTATAGGTTGGGTTGACATAAGACATTTCTCCTCTGGGGGGAGGGGGGGAGCATATAGTATACATACATTTAGCAGCGAGTTTAAACCTTGCTCTCTGGGGGGGGGTCCCAATCCTAGGCCAAGGTTTCCCTTGTACATTACTATTATCAGCTGCTCATTATATACACATTCAGACATTGGTATATAACAATACATGTTGGTTCGACATAAAACATTTCTCCTCTGGGGGGGGGGAGGGGGGGATAGGTGGGGGGGGGGCGCCCTGGGGCAGGGGGGGGGAGCATACATTGTTCGTGTACTTAACATGGGATTTAAACAGTGCGTTCGGGAGGAATCTCAAACCTAGGCTGAGGAATCTCTTACAGAATGTAGTTTTCTTCTATTCAATCAGTAGTTGTTCATATATTGGCATATATCTATGCAAGCTGGATAAACATAGTATAGGTCTTCGTTTATGGTGGGAGGGGGGCAGGTGGGAGGGGGGCAGGTGAGGGGGGGGGGGGAGAGCTATCCGCGGCGGGGAGGGGGGCGGGAGGGAGATTTGGGGGGGTATCTTACATGGTGTTTAGTCTGGATATTGAGGGGGGGGGGGTTAGAAGGGGAGGGGGGGGAGGGGGGACATATTATGTATGTCCTTTTCTATTGTTTGGGGTTAGCCTCCGAGGGGGTCTTAGTTTTGGGTCGGGGCGATGGCAGGGGGTGTATAGTTGTAGCTTACTGAGATTTTTATGGTATGTCTACTGCTGTGGGGAGAGTTATAGTGTCTAGTGCTAGTCCGGATCAGTTCAGGGGGGGGGGGGGGAGTGTATATATGGGGTGAAGGGGGGGGGGGGGTGGGGGGGGGACCGGGTGGTTCAAATTGGGACCATACAATTGTGGGTTCAGTTGGGAGCCATATAGATCTGAGGGAGAGCTTCAGTAGAGGTGCATAATTGAGACAAGACCTTGAAGGTATACATCTTTGTTTTGGCGGGGAGAGGGGGGGGGGTGTGGCTCGGGGGGGGTCGCGGTAGACTGGGGTAATAGGGATTCCATGGGGGATATCTGGGTACATCACTTTTATCGCAGGGAGAGAAGGAGAGAGAGGGGGGGGGGTGGGGGAGATTTCTGTTCATACAACCTGCCACTTGCGGGAGGGGGGGGGGGGATGCCTCTGGGAGCGGATCACGGGATGCAGTGTCCATAGATGAAGTCTCTGGTTCTGCTAACTTGGTTCACGGGAATCTTTAGGTTGGGGATCCGGTGCACCTCTTGTCCATCAGGAGCGCCGACCGGACGTGCTTGTGGAGGTGTGCAGCAGCCGGACCGCGTCTCCGGAGCTTGGGTCTCCATAGATGCAGCCCCGGGACGCGTGAGTGACGCGAGGGGGACTCGCCCCGCAGGGATCATTGCGGATGTCGTTTCCTCCCGCTGCTGTCCGAGACACCGCGGGAGGAGCCTCGGTTCCCCTCGGACTCAGGGGGGGGCGGAAAAGGTAAGTGGACATTTAGCGTATAGGGGGGTGGGGAGGGGGGGGCTGGGGGGGGGGGGGGGAGGGGGGTATGGGTGGGTTATGAGGAGATGGTGGCGGGGGGGGGGGAGGGGGGAAGAGTGGTGGGGGAAAGGGGGGAGAAGAGGGGGGGTGGTGAGGGGTGAAGGAGGGGCTGGGGGGGGGTCGGGAAGGGGGGGATAGTTTCGTGGGGTGTAATCTAGGGGACCTCGTGGCCAAGGGGTTGTTTTATTCATTGAGGGTTCTTGTGTTGGGTATTTGCTGGTGTCTTTAGGGCCTCTGGTTCAGTGTAGGATGACTGTGGGGGCCTCTTGTGGTTTTCATGGGTCTTGCAGTTGGCTGGATCCTCAGGGTTCACCGGAGACGCTGACTCGCTAGTCTCTCCGATGTTCGGGGGACTTCTTGGGGGGTCATCTCCGGCGTCTCCTCAGTGCTGAGGCGGTTGCTCTTCTGCGGTGGGAGAGGGATCCCCAGCGCTTTCAGAAAGTCCTTAGCGCCTTCAGGGGTTGTTACTGTGTGGTGGCGGCCATTGCGGAGCACCACTAGTTTGAAGGGGAATCCCCATCGATACTTTACCCCCTGGTCCCTGAGATAGGAGGTAAGTGGGCGCAGCGCATTCCTTTTATTCATTGTTATTTGGGAGAGGTCGTTGTAGAGTTGGATTTGTACCCCATCCATGGTCACCGTTCTCAGTTCTCTGGCCGCTGTCATGATGCGGTCTTTAGCAGAGTATGCGTGCATTCTCAGCACCACATCTCTGTGCCGGTTTGGGTCCGATGATTTCTGGGCCAGGGCTCTGTGGGCACGGTCTGTGTGTAGGTCGTGATCTGATAGATCAGGGACGAGCTGCAGGAAGAGTCTGCGGAGGTATGGTTGGAGTTCTTCGTGGGTGATAGTTTCAGGGATATTTTTGAGGCGGATGTTCTGCCTCCGTTCCCTGTTCTCCATATCCTCTAGTTTGTCTTGTATGTGTCGGATCGCATCTCCGCATCTCAGAACCTCTTCGTGAGTCTCAGCCTGCTCGTTTGAGACTACCTCCATCTTTACTTCCAGATCTTCTGTCCGCTCCGTCAGTGCTTCCACTTCTGCTCGGATGGTTTGGAGGGCCTTTTCCGTGTCCTCCTGAACTCCTCTCCTCATTTTAATAATTAAAGCGTCAAAAAAATCTTTATTTAAGACGGGGGGGTCTGAGTCAGTCGGGCTCTGTCGGCCGCTGCGCACCTCGTGTTCTGGTTCTTCACCGGCGCCATCTTGCTCCTCGGGGTTGATCTCAGCTAGGCGTTGGGCCGGAGGGAAGAACTTGGTGACGGGGCATTGGCTCTTTCTCTGCGGCTTCCCTGCCATCTCTCCAGAGTTTGTTCTCGGTGTGGGGACGATTTTCAGGGTTTTTGAGGTGTGGGATAAGCTTATTCTGGTGTCTGTATTGGTGAGGGCGCCGGGAGCTCTTCCACTAGCAGACCATCGGCTGTGACGTCACCGGAAGTCTCCCCTTATACACCATTTTAATAAAAAATATCACAAAATTCTTCTAAGTCCCTCGGGAAGAGTGAAAGACGCGCACGTTCATTTTCAGAGCTCCTAGACCTTCCTATAAGAAGTTAGCCAAAAAGTAGCTTCGAAAAACGCTTAGGTTAAGTTTCAGAGTTGCTTCTAATGTACCAAAGCTGGACTTAGACATAATTTCACTCTCACAACATTATGGCTGGTTGGAGACAGTCCGAACCACAAGTACCGGGTCCATGGTTCTGGCCGTATACTGGGGGGACGGGGACGACTCCCATTAACCCCTGACTATACCGGGGATACGCTTATCACAATGCCTTTCTGGTCTGTGCTGAAGCAGGGCATTCTGGCAGCCAAGTGGCTTGACCTTTATTAGTGAGCCTGGTTACCCCCTCTCGGAACCACAAACTTAGAAATCGCCAGCTCATATACAGTGCATAAAATATATTTATATATATACCCTTATACACCATTTTAATAAAAAATATCACAAAATTCTTCTAAGTCCCTCGGGAAGAGTGAAAGACGCGCACGTTCATTTTCAGAGCTCCTAGACCTTCCTATAAGAAGTTAGCCAAAAAGTAGCTTCGAAAAACGCTTAGGTTAAGTTTCAGAGTTGCTTCTAATGTACCAAAGCTGGACTTAGACATAATTTCACTCTCACAACATTATGGCTGGTTGGAGAGAGTCCGAACCACAAGTACAGGGTCCATGGTTCTGGCCGTATACTGGGGGGACGGGGACGACTCCCATTAACACCTGACTATACCGGGGATACGCTTATCACAATGCCTTTCTGGTCTGTGCTGAAGCAGGGCATTCTGGCAGCCAAGTGGCTTGACCTTTATTAGTGAGCCTGGTTACCCCCTCTCGGAACCACAGACTTAGAAATCGCCAGCTCATATACAGTGCATAAAATATATTTATATATATACCCTTATACACCATTTAATAAAAAATATCACAAAATTCTTCTAAGTCCCTCGGGAAGAGTGAAAGACGCGCACGTTCATTTTCAGAGCTCCTAGACCTTCCTATAAGAAGTTAGCCAAAAAGTAGCTTCGAAAAACGCTTAGGTTAAGTTTCAGAGTTGCTTCTAATGTACCAAAGCTGGACTTAGACATAATTTCACTCTCACAACATTATGGCTGGTTGGAGACAGTCCGAACCACAAGTACCGGGTCCATGGTTCTGGCCGTATACTGGGGGGACGGGGACGACTCCCATTAACCCCTGACTATACCGGGGATACGCTTATCACAATGCCTTTCTGGTCTGTGCTGAAGCAGGGCATTCTGGCAGCCAAGTGGCTTGACCTTTATTAGTGAGCCTGGTTACCCCCTCTCGGAACCACAGACTTAGAAATCGCCAGCTCATATACAGTGCATAAAATATATTTATATATATACCCTTATACACCATTTTAATAAAAAATATCACAAAATTCTTCTAAGTCCCTCGGGAAGAGTGAAAGACGCGCACGTTCATTTTCAGAGCTCCTAGACCTTCCTATAAGAAGTTAGCCAAAAAGTAGTTTTGAAAATCGCTTAGGTTAAGTTTCAGAGTTGCTTCTAATGTACCAAAGCTGGACTTAGACATAATTTCACTCTCACACCATTATGGCTGGTTGGAGATAGTCCGAACCACAAGTACCGGGTCCATGGTTCTGGCCGTATACTGGGGGGACGGGGACGACTCCCATTAACCCCTGACTATACCGGGGATACGCTTATCACAATGCCTTTCTGGTCTGTGCTGAAGCAGGGCATTCTGGCAGCCAAGTGGCTTGACCTTTATTAGTGAGCCTGGTTACCCCCTCTCGGAACCACAGACTTAGAAATCGCCAGCTCATATACAGTGCATAAAATATATTTATATATATACCCTTATACACCATTTTAATAAAAAATATCACAAAATTCTTCTAAGTCCCTCGGGAAGAGTGAAAGACGCGCACGTTCATTTTCAGAGCTCCTAGACCTTCCTATAAGAAGTTAGCCAAAAAGTAGCTTCGAAAAACGCTTAGGTTAAGTTTCAGAGTTGCTTCTAATGTACCAAAGCTGGACTTAGACATAATTTCACTCTCACAACATTATGGCTGGTTGGAGACAGTCCGAACCACAAGTACCGGGTCCATGGTTCTGGCCGTATACTGGGGGGACGGGGACGACTCCCATTAACCCCTGACTATACCGGGGATACGCTTATCACAATGCCTTTCTGGTCTGTGCTGAAGCAGGGCATTCTGGCAGCCAAGTGGCTTGACCTTTATTAGTGAGCCTGGTTACCCCCTCTCGGAACCACAGACTTAGAAATCGCCAGCTCATATACAGTGCATAAAATATATTTATATATATACCCTTATACACCATTTTAATAAAAAATATCACAAAATTCTTCTAAGTCCCTCGGGAAGAGTGAAAGACGCGCACATTCATTTTCAGAGCTCCTAGACCTTCCTATAAGAAGTTAGCCAAAAAGTAGCTTCGAAAAACGCTTAGGTTAAGTTTCAGAGTTGCTTCTAATGTACCAAAGCTGGACTTAGACATAATTTCACTCTCACAACATTATGGCTGGTTGGAGACAGTCCGAACCACAAGTACCGGGTCCATGGTTCTGGCCGTATACTGGGGGGACGGGGACGACTCCCATTAACCCCTGACTATACCGGGGATACGCTTATCACAATGCCTTTCTGGTCTGTGCTGAAGCAGGGCATTCTAGCAGCCAAGTGGCTTGACCTTTATTAGTGAGCCTGGTTACCCCCTCTCGGAACCACAGACTTAGAAATCGCCAGCTCATATACAGTGCATAAAATATATTTATATATATACCCTTATACACCATTTTAATAAAAAATATCACAAAATTCTTCTAAGTCCCTCGGGAAGAGTGAAAGACGCGCACGTTCATTTTCAGAGCTCCTAGACCTTCCTATAAGAAGTTAGCCAAAAAGTAGCTTCGAAAAACGCTTAGGTTAAGTTTCAGAGTTGCTTCTAATGTACCAAAGCTGGACTTAGACATAATTTCACTCTCACAACATTATGGCTGGTTGGAGACAGTCCGAACCACAAGTACCGGGTCCATGGTTCTGGCCGTATACTGGGGGGACGGGGACGACTCCCATTAACCCCTGACTATACCGGGGATACGCTTATCACAATGCCTTTCTGGTCTGTGCTGAAGCAGGGCATTCTAGCAGCCAAGTGGCTTGACCTTTATTAGTGAGCCTGGTTACCCCCTCTCGGAACCACAGACTTAGAAATCGCCAGCTCATATACAGTGCATAAAATATATTTATATATATACCCTTATACACCATTTTAATAAAAAATATCACAAAATTCTTCTAAGTCCCTCGGGAAGAGTGAAAGACGCGCACGTTCATTTTCAGAGCTCCTAGACCTTCCTATAAGAAGTTAGCCAAAAAGTAGCTTCGAAAAACGCTTAGGTTAAGTTTCAGAGTTGCTTCTAATGTACCAAAGCTGGACTTAGACATAATTTCACTCTCACAACATTATGGCTGGTTGGAGACAGTCCGAACCACAAGTACCGGGTCCATGGTTCTGGCCGTATACTGGGGGGACGGGGACGACTCCCATTAACCCCTGACTATACCGGGGATACGCTTATCACAATGCCTTTCTGGTCTGTGCTGAAGCAGGGCATTCTAGCAGCCAAGTGGCTTGACCTTTATTAGTGAGCCTGGTTACCCCCTCTCGGAACCACAGACTTAGAAATCGCCAGCTCATATACAGTGCATAAAATATATTTATATATATACCCTTATACACCATTTTAATAAAAAATATCACAAAATTCTTCTAAGTCCCTCGGGAAGAGTGAAAGACGCGCACGTTCATTTTCAGAGCTCCTAGACCTTCCTATAAGAAGTTAGCCAAAAAGTAGCTTCGAAAAACGCTTAGGTTAAGTTTCAGAGTTGCTTCTAATGTACCAAAGCTGGACTTAGACATAATTTCACTCTCACAACATTATGGCTGGTTGGAGACAGTCCGAACCACAAGTACCGGGTCCATGGTTCTGGCCGTATACTGGGGGGACGGGGACGACTCCCATTAACCCCTGACTATACCGGAGATACGCTTATCACAATGCCTTTCTGGTCTGTGCTGAAGCAGGGCATTCTGGCAGCCAAGTGGCTTGACCTTTATTAGTGAGCCTGGTTACCCCCTCTCGGAACCACAGACTTAGAAATCGCCAGCTCATATACAGTGCATAAAATATATTTATATATATACCCTTATACACCATTTTAATAAAAAATATCACAAAATTCTTCTAAGTCCCTCGGGAAGAGTGAAAGACGCGCACGTTCATTTTCAGAGCTCCTAGACCTTCCTATAAGAAGTTAGCCAAAAAGTAGCTTCGAAATACGCTTAGGTTAAGTTTCAGAGTTGCTTCTAATGTACCAAAGCTGGACTTAGACATAATTTCACTCTCACAACATTATGGCTGGTTGGAGACAGTCCGAACCACAAGTACCGGGTTCATGGTTCTGGCCGTATACTGGGGGGACAGGGACGACTCCCATTAACCCCTGACTATACCGGGGATACGCTTATCACAATGCCTTTCTGGTCTGTGCTGAAGCAGGGCATTCTGGCAGCCAAGTGGCTTGACCTTTATTAGTGAGCCTGGTTACCCCCTCTCGGAACCACAGACTTAGAAATCGCCAGCTCATATACAGTGCATAAAATATATTTATATATATACCCTTATACACCATTTAATAAAAAATATCACAAAATTCTTCTAAGTCCCTCGAGAAGAGTGAAAGACGCGCACGTTCATTTTCAGAGCTCCTAGACCTTCCTATAAGAAGTTAGCCAAAAAGTAGCTTCGAAAAACGCTTAGGTTAAGTTTCAGAGTTGCTTCTAATGTACCAAAGCTGGACTTAGACATAATTTCACTCTCACAACATTATGGCTGGTTGGAGACAGTCCGAACCACAAGTACCGGGTCCATGGTTCTGGCCGTATACTGGGGGGACGGGGACGACTCCCATTAACCCCTGACTATACCGGGGATACGCTTATCACAATGCCTTTCTGGTCTGTGCTGAAGCAGGGCATTCTGGCAGCCAAGTGGCTTGACCTTTATTAGTGAGCCTGGTTACCCCCTCTCGGAACCACAGACTTAGAAATCGCCAGCTCATATACAGTGCATAAAATATATTTATATATATACCCTTATACACCATTTTAATAAAAAATATCACAAAATTCTTCTAAGTCCCTCGGGAAGAGTGAAAGACGCGCACGTTCATTTTCAGAGCTCCTAGACCTTCCTATAAGAAGTTAGCCAAAAAGTAGCTTCGAAAAACGCTTAGGTTAAGTTTCAGAGTTGCTTCTAATGTACCAAAGCTGGACTTAGACATAATTTCACTCTCACAACATTATGGCTGGTTGGAGACAGTCCGAACCACAAGTACCGGGTCCATGGTTCTGGCCGTATACTGGGGGGACGGGGACGACTCCCATTAACCCCTGACTATACCGGGGATACGCTTATCACAATGCCTTTCTGGTCTGTGCTGAAGCAGGGCATTCTGGCAGCCAAGTGGCTTGACCTTTATTAGTGAGCCTGGTTACCCCCTCTCGGAACCACAGACTTAGAAATCGCCAGCTCATATACAGTGCATAAAATATATTTATATATATACCCTTATACACCATTTAATAAAAAATATCACAAAATTCTTCTAAGTCCCTCGGGAAGAGTGAAAGACGCGCACGTTCATTTTCAGAGCTCCTAGACCTTCCTATAAGAAGTTAGCCAAAAAGTAGCTTCGAAAAACGCTTAGGTTAAGTTTCAGAGTTGCTTCTAATGTACCAAAGCTGGACTTAGACATAATTTCACTCTCACAACATTATGGCTGGTTGGAGACAGTCCGAACCACAAGTACCGGGTCCATGGTTCTGGCCGTATACTGGGGGGACGGGGACGACTCCCATTAACCCCTGACTATACCGGGGATACGCTTATCACAATGCCTTTCTGGTCTGTGCTGAAGCAGGGCATTCTGGCAGCCAAGTGGCTTGACCTTTATTAGTGAGCCTGGTTACCCCCTCTCGGAACCACAGACTTAGAAATCGCCAGCTCATATACAGTGCATAAAATATATTTATATATACCCTTATACACCATTTTAATAAAAAATATCACAAAATTCTTCTAAGTCCCTCGGGAAGAGTGAAAGACGCGCACGTTCATTTTCAGAGCTCCTAGACCTTCCTATAAGAAGTTAGCCAAAAAGTAGCTTCGAAAAACGCTTAGGTTAAGTTTCAGAGTTGCTTCTAATGTACCAAAGCTGGACTTAGACATAATTTCACTCTCACAACATTATGGCTGGTTGGAGAGAGTCCGAACCACAAGTACAGGGTCCATGGTTCTGGCCGTATACTGGGGGGACGGGGACGACTCCCATTAACACCTGACTATACCGGGGATACGCTTATCACAATGCCTTTCTGGTCTGTGCTGAAGCAGGGCATTCTGGCAGCCAAGTGGCTTGACCTTTATTAGTGAGCCTGGTTACCCCCTCTCGGAACCACAGACTTAGAAATCGCCAGCTCATATACAGTGCATAAAATATATTTATATATATACCCTTATACACCATTTAATAAAAAATATCACAAAATTCTTCTAAGTCCCTCGGGAAGAGTGAAAGACGCGCACGTTCATTTTCAGAGCTCCTAGACCTTCCTATAAGAAGTTAGCCAAAAAGTAGCTTCGAAAAACGCTTAGGTTAAGTTTCAGAGTTGCTTCTAATGTACCAAAGCTGGACTTAGACATAATTTCACTCTCACAACATTATGGCTGGTTGGAGACAGTCCGAACCACAAGTACCGGGTCCATGGTTCTGGCCGTATACTGGGGGGACGGGGACGACTCCCATTAACCCCTGACTATACCGGGGATACGCTTATCACAATGCCTTTCTGGTCTGTGCTGAAGCAGGGCATTCTGGCAGCCAAGTGGCTTGACCTTTATTAGTGAGCCTGGTTACCCCCTCTCGGAACCACAGACTTAGAAATCGCCAGCTCATATACAGTGCATAAAATATATTTATATATATACCCTTATACACCATTTTAATAAAAAATATCACAAAATTCTTCTAAGTCCCTCGGGAAGAGTGAAAGACGCGCACGTTCATTTTCAGAGCTCCTAGACCTTCCTATAAGAAGTTAGCCAAAAAGTAGTTTTGAAAATCGCTTAGGTTAAGTTTCAGAGTTGCTTCTAATGTACCAAAGCTGGACTTAGACATAATTTCACTCTCACACCATTATGGCTGGTTGGAGATAGTCCGAACCACAAGTACCGGGTCCATGGTTCTGGCCGTATACTGGGGGGACGGGGACGACTCCCATTAACCCCTGACTATACCGGGGATACGCTTATCACAATGCCTTTCTGGTCTGTGCTGAAGCAGGGCATTCTGGCAGCCAAGTGGCTTGACCTTTATTAGTGAGCCTGGTTACCCCCTCTCGGAACCACAGACTTAGAAATCGCCAGCTCATATACAGTGCATAAAATATATTTATATATATACCCTTATACACCATTTTAATAAAAAATATCACAAAATTCTTCTAAGTCCCTCGGGAAGAGTGAAAGACGCGCACGTTCATTTTCAGAGCTCCTAGACCTTCCTATAAGAAGTTAGCCAAAAAGTAGCTTCGAAAAACGCTTAGGTTAAGTTTCAGAGTTGCTTCTAATGTACCAAAGCTGGACTTAGACATAATTTCACTCTCACAACATTATGGCTGGTTGGAGACAGTCCGAACCACAAGTACCGGGTCCATGGTTCTGGCCGTATACTGGGGGGACGGGGACGACTCCCATTAACCCCTGACTATACCGGGGATACGCTTATCACAATGCCTTTCTGGTCTGTGCTGAAGCAGGGCATTCTGGCAGCCAAGTGGCTTGACCTTTATTAGTGAGCCTGGTTACCCCCTCTCGGAACCACAGACTTAGAAATCGCCAGCTCATATACAGTGCATAAAATATATTTATATATATACCCTTATACACCATTTTAATAAAAAATATCACAAAATTCTTCTAAGTCCCTCGGGAAGAGTGAAAGACGCGCACGTTCATTTTCAGAGCTCCTAGACCTTCCTATAAGAAGTTAGCCAAAAAGTAGCTTCGAAATACGCTTAGGTTAAGTTTCAGAGTTGCTTCTAATGTACCAAAGCTGGACTTAGACATAATTTCACTCTCACAACATTATGGCTGGTTGGAGACAGTCCGAACCACAAGTACCGGGTTCATGGTTCTGGCCGTATACTGGGGGGACAGGGACGACTCCCATTAACCCCTGACTATACCGGGGATACGCTTATCACAATGCCTTTCTGGTCTGTGCTGAAGCAGGGCATTCTGGCAGCCAAGTGGCTTGACCTTTATTAGTGAGCCTGGTTACCCCCTCTCGGAACCACAGACTTAGAAATCGCCAGCTCATATACAGTGCATAAAATATATTTATATATATATACCCTTATACACCATTTTAATAAAAAATATCACAAAATTCTTCTAAGTCCCTCGGGAAGAGTGAAAGACGCGCACGTTCATTTTCAGAGCTCCTAGACCTTCCTATAAGAAGTTAGCCAAAAAGTAGCTTCGAAAAACGCTTAGGTTAAGTTTCAGAGTTGCTTCTAATGTACCAAAGCTGGACTTAGACATAATTTCACTCTCACAACATTATGGCTGGTTGGAGACAGTCCGAACCACAAGTACCGGGTCCATGGTTCTGGCCGTATACTGGGGGGACGGGGACGACTCCCATTAACCCCTGACTATACCGGGGATACGCTTATCACAATGCCTTTCTGGTCTGTGCTGAAGCAGGGCATTCTGGCAGCCAAGTGGCTTGACCTTTATTAGTGAGCCTGATTACCCCCTCTCGGAACCACAGACTTAGAAATCGCCAGCTCATATACAGTGCATAAAATATATTTATATATATACCCTTATACACCATTTTAATAAAAAATATCACAAAATTCTTCTAAGTCCCTCGGGAAGAGTGAAAGACGCGCACGTTCATTTTCAGAGCTCCTAGACCTTCCTATAAGAAGTTAGCCAAAAAGTAGCTTCGAAAAACGCTTAGGTTAAGTTTCAGAGTTGCTTCTAATGTACCAAAGCTGGACTTAGACATAATTTCACTCTCACAACATTATGGCTGGTTGGAGAGAGTCCGAACCACAAGTACAGGGTCCATGGTTCTGGCCGTATACTGGGGGGACGGGGACGACTCCCATTAACCCCTGACTATACCGGGGATACGCTTATCACAATGCCTTTCTGGTCTGTGCTGAAGCAGGGCATTCTGGCAGCCAAGTGGCTTGACCTTTATTAGTGAGCCTGGTTACCCCCTCTCGGAACCACAGACTTAGAAATCGCCAGCTCATATACAGTGCATAAAATATATTTATATATATACCCTTACTGTATACACCATTTTAATAAAAAATATCACAAAATTATTCTAAGTCCCTCGGGAAGAGTGAAAGACGCGCACGTTCATTTTCAGAGCTCCTAGACCTTCCTATAAGAAGTTAGCCAAAAAGTAGTTTTGAAAATCGCTTAGGTTAAGTTTCAGAGTTGCTTCTAATGTACCAAAGCTGGACTTAGACATAATTTCACTCTCACACCATTATGGCTGGTTGGAGATAGTCCGAACCACAAGTACCGGGTCCATGGTTCTGGCCGTATACTGGGGGGACGGGGACGACTCCCATTAACCCCTGACTATACCGGGGATACGCTTATCACAATGCCTTTCTGGTCTGTGCTGAAGCAGGGCATTCTGGCAGCCAAGTGGCTTGACCTTTATTAGTGAGCCTGGTTACCCCCTCTCGGAACCACAGACTTAGAAATCGCCAGCTCATATACAGTGCATAAAATATATTTATATATATATACCCTTATACACCATTTTAATAAAAAATATCACAAAATTCTTCTAAGTCCCTCGGGAAGAGTGAAAGACGCGCACGTTCATTTTCAGAGCTCCTAGACCTTCCTATAAGAAGTTAGCCAAAAAGTAGCTTCGAAAAACGCTTAGGTTAAGTTTCAGAGTTGCTTCTAATGTACCAAAGCTGGACTTAGACATAATTTCACTCTCACAACATTATGGCTGGTTGGAGACAGTCCGAACCACAAGTACCGGGTCCATGGTTCTGGCCGTATACTGGGGGGACGGGGACGACTCCCATTAACCCCTGACTATACCGGGGATACGCTTATCACAATGCCTTTCTGGTCTGTGCTGAAGCAGGGCATTCTGGCAGCCAAGTGGCTTGACCTTTATTAGTGAGCCTGATTACCCCCTCTCGGAACCACAGACTTAGAAATCGCCAGCTCATATACAGTGCATAAAATATATTTATATATATACCCTTATACACCATTTTAATAAAAAATATCACAAAATTCTTCTAAGTCCCTCGGGAAGAGTGAAAGACGCGCACGTTCATTTTCAGAGCTCCTAGACCTTCCTATAAGAAGTTAGCCAAAAAGTAGCTTCGAAAAACGCTTAGGTTAAGTTTCAGAGTTGCTTCTAATGTACCAAAGCTGGACTTAGACATAATTTCACTCTCACAACATTATGGCTGGTTGGAGAGAGTCCGAACCACAAGTACAGGGTCCATGGTTCTGGCCGTATACTGGGGGGACGGGGACGACTCCCATTAACCCCTGACTATACCGGGGATACGCTTATCACAATGCCTTTCTGGTCTGTGCTGAAGCAGGGCATTCTGGCAGCCAAGTGGCTTGACCTTTATTAGTGAGCCTGGTTACCCCCTCTCGGAACCACAGACTTAGAAATCGCCAGCTCATATACAGTGCATAAAATATATTTATATATATACCCTTACTGTATACACCATTTTAATAAAAAATATCACAAAATTCTTCTAAGTCCCTCGGGAAGAGTGAAAGACGCGCACGTTCATTTTCAGAGCTCCTAGACCTTCCTATAAGAAGTTAGCCAAAAAGTAGTTTTGAAAATCGCTTAGGTTAAGTTTCAGAGTTGCTTCTAATGTACCAAAGCTGGACTTAGACATAATTTCACTCTCACACCATTATGGCTGGTTGGAGATAGTCCGAACCACAAGTACCGGGTCCATGGTTCTGGCCGTATACTGGGGGGACGGGGACGACTCCCATTAACCCCTGACTATACCGGGGATACGCTTATCACAATGCCTTTCTGGTCTGTGCTGAAGCAGGGCATTCTGGCAGCCAAGTGGCTTGACCTTTATTAGTGAGCCTGGTTACCCCCTCTCGGAACCACAGACTTAGAAATCGCCAGCTCATATACAGTGCATAAAATATATTTATATATATATACCCTTATACACCATTTTAATAAAAAATATCACAAAATTCTTCTAAGTCCCTCGGGAAGAGTGAAAGACGCGCACGTTCATTTTCAGAGCTCCTAGACCTTCCTATAAGAAGTTAGCCAAAAAGTAGCTTCGAAAAACGCTTAGGTTAAGTTTCAGAGTTGCTTCTAATGTACCAAAGCTGGACTTAGACATAATTTCACTCTCACAACATTATGGCTGGTTGGAGAGAGTCCGAACCACAAGTACAGGGTCCATGGTTCTGGCCGTATACTGGGGGGACGGGGACGACTCCCATTAACCCCTGACTATACCGGGGATACGCTTATCACAATGCCTTTCTGGTCTGTGCTGAAGCAGGGCATTCTGGCAGCCAAGTGGCTTGACCTTTATTAGTGAGCCTGGTTACCCCCTCTCGGAACCACAGACTTAGAAATCGCCAGCTCATATACAGTGCATAAAATATATTTATATATATACCCTTACTGTATACACCATTTTAATAAAAAATATCACAAAATTCTTCTAAGTCCCTCGGGAAGAGTGAAAGACGCGCACGTTCATTTTCAGAGCTCCTAGACCTTCCTATAAGAAGTTAGCCAAAAAGTAGTTTTGAAAATCGCTTAGGTTAAGTTTCAGAGTTGCTTCTAATGTACCAAAGCTGGACTTAGACATAATTTCACTCTCACACCATTATGGCTGGTTGGAGATAGTCCGAACCACAAGTACCGGGTCCATGGTTCTGGCCGTATACTGGGGGGACGGGGACCACTCCCATTAACCCCTGACTATACCGGGGATACGCTTATCACAATGCCTTTCTGGTCTGTGCTGAAGCAGGGCATTCTGGCAGCCAAGTGGCTTGACCTTTATTAGTGAGCCTGGTTACCCCCTCTCGGAACCACAGACTTAGAAATCGCCAGCTCATATACAGTGCATAAAATATATTTATATATATATACCCTTATACACCATTTTAATAAAAAATATCACAAAATTCTTCTAAGTCCCTCGGGAAGAGTGAAAGACGCGCACGTTCATTTTCAGAGCTCCTAGACCTTCCTATAAGAAGTTAGCCAAAAAGTAGCTTCGAAAAACGCTTAGGTTAAGTTTCAGAGTTGCTTCTAATGTACCAAAGCTGGACTTAGACATAATTTCACTCTCACAACATTATGGCTGGTTGGAGACAGTCCGAACCACAAGTACCGGGTCCATGGTTCTGGCCGTATACTGGGGGGACGGGGACGACTCCCATTAACCCCTGACTATACCGGGGATACGCTTATCACAATGCCTTTCTGGTCTGTGCTGAAGCAGGGCATTCTGGCAGCCAAGTGGCTTGACCTTTATTAGTGAGCCTGGTTACCCCCTCTCGGAACCACAGACTTAGAAATCGCCAGCTCATATACAGTGCATAAAATATATTTATATATATACCCTTATACACCATTTTAATAAAAAATATCACAAACTTCTTCTAAGTCCCTCGGGAAGAGTGAAAGACGCGCACGTACATTTTCAGAGCTCCTAGACCTTCCTATAAGAAGTTAGCCAAAAAGTAGCTTCGAAAAACGCTTAGGTTAAGTTTCAGAGTTGCTTTTAATGTACCAAAGCTGGACTTAGACATAATTTCACTCTCACAACATTATGGCTGGTTGGAGAGAGTCCGAACCACAAGTACAGGGTCCATGGTTCTGGCCGTATACTGGGGGGACGGGGACGACTCCCATTAACCCCTGACTATACCGGGGATACGCTTATCACAATGCCTTTCTGGTCTGTGCTGAAGCAGGGCATTCTGGCAGCCAAGTGGCTTGACCTTTATTAGTGAGCCTGGTTACCCCCTCTCGGAACCACAGACTTAGAAATCGCCAGCTCATATACAGTGCATAAAATATATTTATATATATACCCTTATACACCATTTTAATAAAAAATATCACAAACTTCTTCTAAGTCCCTCGGGAAGAGTGAAAGACGCGCACGTTCATTTTCAGAGCTCCTAGACCTTCCTATAAGAAGTTAGCCAAAAAGTAGCTTCGAAAAACGCTTAGGTTAAGTTTCAGAGTTGCTTTTAATGTACCAAAGCTGGACTTAGACATAATTTCACTCTCACAACATTATGGCTGGTTGGAGAGAGTCCGAACCACAAGTACAGGGTCCATGGTTCTGGCCGTATACTGGGGGGACGGGGACGACTCCCATTAACCCCTGACTATACCGGGGATACGCTTATCACAATGCCTTTCTGGTCTGTGCTGAAGCAGGGCATTCTGGCAGCCAAGTGGCTTGACCTTTATTAGTGAGCCTGGTTACCCCCTCTCGGAACCACAGACTTAGAAATCGCCAGCTCATATACAGTGCATAAAATATATTTATATATATACCCTTACTGTATACACCATTTTAATAAAAAATATCACAAAATTCTTCTAAGTCCCTCGGGAAGAGTGAAAGACGCGCACGTTCATTTTCAGAGCTCCTAGACCTTCCTATAAGAAGTTAGCCAAAAAGTAGTTTTGAAAATCGCTTAGGTTAAGTTTCAGAGTTGCTTCTAATGTACCAAAGCTGGACTTAGACATAATTTCACTCTCACACCATTATGGCTGGTTGGAGATAGTCCGAACCACAAGTACCGGGTCCATGGTTCTGGCCGTATACTGGGGGGACGGGGACGACTCCCATTAACCCCTGACTATACCGGGGATACGCTTATCACAATGCCTTTCTGGTCTGTGCTGAAGCAGGGCATTCTGGCAGCCAAGTGGCTTGACCTTTATTAGTGAGCCTGGTTACCCCCTCTCGGAACCACAGACTTAGAAATCGCCAGCTCATATACAGTGCATAAAATATATTTATATATATACCCTTATACACCATTTAATAAAAAATATCACAAAATTCTTCTAAGTCCCTCGAGAAGAGTGAAAGACGCGCACGTTCATTTTCAGAGCTCCTAGACCTTCCTATAAGAAGTTAGCCATAAAGTAGCTTCGAAAAACGCTTAGGTTAAGTTTCAGAGTTGCTTCTAATGTACCAAAGCTGGACTTAGACATAATTTCACTCTCACAACATTATGGCTGGTTGGAGACAGTCCGAACCACAAGTACCGGGTCCATGGTTCTGGCCGTATACTGGGGGGACGGGGACGACTCCCATTAACCCCTGACTATACCGGGGATACGCTTATCACAATGCCTTTCTGGTCTGTGCTGAAGCAGGGCATTCTGGCAGCCAAGTGGCTTGACCTTTATTAGTGAGCCTGGTTACCCCCTCTCGGAACCACAGACTTAGAAATCGCCAGCTCATATACAGTGCATAAAATATATTTATATATATACCCTTATACACCATTTTAATAAAAAATATCACAAAATTATTCTAAGTCCCTCGGGAAGAGTGAAAGACGCGCACGTTCATTTTCAGAGCTCCTAGACCTTCCTATAAGAAGTTAGCCAAAAAGTAGCTTCGAAAAACGCTTAGGTTAAGTTTCAGAGTTGCTTCTAATGTACCAAAGCTGGACTTAGACATAATTTCACTCTCACAACATTATGGCTGGTTGGAGAGAGTCCGAACCACAAGTACCGGGTCCATGGTTCTGGCCGTATACTGGGGGGACGGGGACGACTCCCATTAACCCCTGACTATACAGGGGATACGCTTATCACAATGCCTTTCTGGTCTGTGCTGAAGCAGGGCATTCTGGCAGCCAAGTGGCTTGACCTTTATTAGTGAGCCTGGTTACCCCCTCTCGGAACCACAGACTTAGAAATCGCCAGCTCATATACAGTGCATAAAATATATTTATATATATACCCTTATACACCATTTTAATAAAAAATATCACAAAATTCTTCTAAGTCCCTCGGGAAGAGTGAAAGACGCGCACGTTCATTTTCAGAGCTCCTAGACCTTCCTATAAGAAGTTAGCCAAAAAGTAGCTTCGAAAAACGCTTAGGTTAAGTTTCAGAGTTGCTTCTAATGTACCAAAGCTGGACTTAGACATAATTTCACTCTCACAACATTATGGCTGGTTGGAGAGAGTCCGAACCACAAGTACAGGGTCCATGGTTCTGGCCGTATACTGGGGGGACGGGGACGACTCCCATTAACCCCTGACTATACCGGGGATACGCTTATCACAATGCCTTTCTGGTCTGTGCTGAAGCAGGGCATTCTGGCAGCCAAGTGGCTTGACCTTTATTAGTGAGCCTGGTTACCCCCTCTCGGAACCACAGACTTAGAAATCGCCAGCTCATATACAGTGCATAAAATATATTTATATATATACCCTTATACACCATTTTAATAAAAAATATCACAAAATTCTTCTAAGTCCCTCGGGAAGAGTGAAAGACGCGCACGTTCATTTTCAGAGCTCCTAGACCTTCCTATAAGAAGTTAGCCAAAAAGTAGCTTCGAAAAACGCTTAGGTTAAGTTTCAGAGTTGCTTCTAATGTACCAAAGCTGGACTTAGACATAATTTCACTCTCACAACATTATGGCTGGTTGGAGACAGTCCGAACCACAAGTACCGGGTCCATGGTTCTGGCCGTATACTGGGGGGACGGGGACGACTCCCATTAACCCCTGACTATACCGGGGATACGCTTATCACAATGCCTTTCTGGTCTGTGCTGAAGCAGGGCATTCTGGCAGCCAAGTGGCTTGACCTTTATTAGTGAGCCTGGTTACCCCCTCTCGGAACCACAGACTTAGAAATCGCCAGCTCATATACAGTGCATAAAATATATTTATATATATACCCTTATACACCATTTAATAAAAAATATCACAAAATTCTTCTAAGTCCCTCGGGAAGAGTGAAAGACGCGCACGTTCATTTTCAGAGCTCCTAGACCTTCCTATAAGAAGTTAGCCAAAAAGTAGCTTCGAAAAACGCTTAGGTTAAGTTTCAGAGTTGCTTCTAATGTACCAAAGCTGGACTTAGACATAATTTCACTCTCACAACATTATGGCTGGTTGGAGACAGTCCGAACCACAAGTACCGGGTCCATGGTTCTGGCCGTATACTGGGGGGACGGGGACGACTCCCATTAACCCCTGACTATACCGGGGATACGCTTATCACAATGCCTTTCTGGTCTGTGCTGAAGCAGGGCATTCTGGCAGCCAAGTGGCTTGACCTTTATTAGTGAGCCTGGTTACCCCCTCTCGGAACCACAGACTTAGAAATCGCCAGCTCATATACAGTGCATAAAATATATTTATATATATACCCTTATACACCATTTTAATAAAAAATATCACAAAATTCTTCTAAGTCCCTCGGGAAGAGTGAAAGACGCGCACGTTCATTTTCAGAGCTCCTAGACCTTCCTATAAGAAGTTAGCCAAAAAGTAGCTTCGAAAAACGCTTAGGTTAAGTTTCAGAGTTGCTTCTAATGTACCAAAGCTGGACTTAGACATAATTTCACTCTCACAACATTATGGCTGGTTGGAGAGAGTCCGAACCACAAGTACAGGGTCCATGGTTCTGGCCGTATACTGGGGGGACGGGGACGACTCCCATTAACCCCTGACTATACCGGGGATACGCTTATCACAATGCCTTTCTGGTCTGTGCTGAAGCAGGGCATTCTGGCAGCCAAGTGGCTTGACCTTTATTAGTGAGCCTGGTTACCCCCTCTCGGAACCACAGACTTAGAAATCGCCAGCTCATATACAGTGCATAAAATATATTTATATATATACCCTTATACACCATTTAATAAAAAATATCACAAAATTCTTCTAAGTCCCTCGGGAAGAGTGAAAGACGCGCACGTTCATTTTCAGAGCTCCTAGACCTTCCTATAAGAAGTTAGCCAAAAAGTAGCTTCGAAAAACGCTTAGGTTAAGTTTCAGAGTTGCTTCTAATGTACCAAAGCTGGACTTAGACATAATTTCACTCTCACAACATTATGGCTGGTTGGAGACAGTCCGAACCACAAGTACCGGGTCCATGGTTCTGGCCGTATACTGGGGGGACGGGGACGACTCCCATTAACCCCTGACTATACCGGGGATACGCTTATCACAATGCCTTTCTGGTCTGTGCTGAAGCAGGGCATTCTGGCAGCCAAGTGGCTTGACCTTTATTAGTGAGCCTGGTTACCCCCTCTCGGAACCACAGACTTAGAAATCGCCAGCTCATATACAGTGCATAAAATATATTTATATATATACCCTTATACACCATTTTAATAAAAAATATCACAAAATTCTTCTAAGTCCCTCGGGAAGAGTGAAAGACGCGCACGTTCATTTTCAGAGCTCCTAGACCTTCCTATAAGAAGTTAGCCAAAAAGTAGTTTTGAAAATCGCTTAGGTTAAGTTTCAGAGTTGCTTCTAATGTACCAAAGCTGGACTTAGACATAATTTCACTCTCACACCATTATGGCTGGTTGGAGATAGTCCGAACCACAAGTACCGGGTCCATGGTTCTGGCCGTATACTGGGGGGACGGGGACGACTCCCATTAACCCCTGACTATACCGGGGATACGCTTATCACAATGCCTTTCTGGTCTGTGCTGAAGCAGGGCATTCTGGCAGCCAAGTGGCTTGACCTTTATTAGTGAGCCTGGTTACCCCCTCTCGGAACCACAGACTTAGAAATCGCCAGCTCATATACAGTGCATAAAATATATTTATATATATACCCTTATACACCATTTTAATAAAAAATATCACAAAATTCTTCTAAGTCCCTCGGGAAGAGTGAAAGACGCGCACATTCATTTTCAGAGCTCCTAGACCTTCCTATAAGAAGTTAGCCAAAAAGTAGCTTCGAAAAACGCTTAGGTTAAGTTTCAGAGTTGCTTCTAATGTACCAAAGCTGGACTTAGACATAATTTCACTCTCACAACATTATGGCTGGTTGGAGAGAGTCCGAACCACAAGTACCGGGTCCATGGTTCTGGCCGTATACTGGGGGGACGGGGACGACTCCCATTAACCCCTGACTATACCGGGGATACGCTTATCACAATGCCTTTCTGGTCTGTGCTGAAGCAGGGCATTCTAGCAGCCAAGTGGCTTGACCTTTATTAGTGAGCCTGGTTACCCCCTCTCGGAACCACAGACTTAGAAATCGCCAGCTCATATACAGTGCATAAAATATATTTATATATATACCCTTATACACCATTTTAATAAAAAATATCACAAAATTCTTCTAAGTCCCTCGGGAAGAGTGAAAGACGCGCACGTTCATTTTCAGAGCTCCTAGACCTTCATATAAGAAGTTAGCCAAAAAGTAGCTTCGAAAAACGCTTAGGTTAAGTTTCAGAGTTGCTTCTAATGTACCAAAGCTGGACTTAGACATAATTTCACTCTCACAACATTATGGCTGGTTGGAGACAGTCCGAACCACAAGTACCGGGTCCATGGTTCTGGCCGTATACTGGGGGGACGGGGACGACTCCCATTAACCCCTGACTATACCGGGGATACGCTTATCACAATGCCTTTCTGGTCTGTGCTGAAGCAGGGCATTCTAGCAGCCAAGTGGCTTGACCTTTATTAGTGAGCCTGGTTACCCCCTCTCGGAACCACAGACTTAGAAATCGCCAGCTCATATACAGTGCATAAAATATATTTATATATATACCCTTATACACCATTTTAATAAAAAATATCACAAAATTCTTCTAAGTCCCTCGGGAAGAGTGAAAGACGCGCACGTTCATTTTCAGAGCTCCTAGACCTTCCTATAAGAAGTTAGCCAAAAAGTAGCTTCGAAAAACGCTTAGGTTAAGTTTCAGAGTTGCTTCTAATGTACCAAAGCTGGACTTAGACATAATTTCACTCTCACAACATTATGGCTGGTTGGAGACAGTCCGAACCACAAGTACCGGGTCCATGGTTCTGGCCGTATACTGGGGGGACGGGGACGACTCCCATTAACCCCTGACTATACCGGGGATACGCTTATCACAATGCCTTTCTGGTCTGTGCTGAAGCAGGGCATTCTAGCAGCCAAGTGGCTTGACCTTTATTAGTGAGCCTGGTTACCCCCTCTCGGAACCACAGACTTAGAAATCGCCAGCTCATATACAGTGCATAAAATATATTTATATATATACCCTTATACACCATTTTAATAAAAAATATCACAAAATTCTTCTAAGTCCCTCGGGAAGAGTGAAAGACGCGCACGTTCATTTTCAGAGCTCCTAGACCTTCCTATAAGAAGTTAGCCAAAAAGTAGCTTCGAAAAACGCTTAGGTTAAGTTTCAGAGTTGCTTCTAATGTACCAAAGCTGGACTTAGACATAATTTCACTCTCACAACATTATGGCTGGTTGGAGACAGTCCGAACCACAAGTACCGGGTCCATGGTTCTGGCCGTATACTGGGGGGACGGGGACGACTCCCATTAACCCCTGACTATACCGGGGATACGCTTATCACAATGCCTTTCTGGTCTGTGCTGAAGCAGGGCATTCTGGCAGCCAAGTGGCTTGACCTTTATTAGTGAGCCTGGTTACCCCCTCTCGGAACCACAGACTTAGAAATCGCCAGCTCATATACAGTGCATAAAATATATTTATATATATACCCTTATACACCATTTTAATAAAAAATATCACAAAATTCTTCTAAGTCCCTCGGGAAGAGTGAAAGACGCGCACGTTCATTTTCAGAGCTCCTAGACCTTCCTATAAGAAGTTAGCCAAAAAGTAGCTTCGAAAAACGCTTAGGTTAAGTTTCAGAGTTGCTTCTAATGTACCAAAGCTGGACTTAGACATAATTTCACTCTCACAACATTATGGCTGGTTGGAGACAGTCCGAACCACAAGTACCGGGTTCATGGTTCTGGCCGTATACTGGGGGGACAGGGACGACTCCCATTAACCCCTGACTATACCGGGGATACGCTTATCACAATGCCTTTCTGGTCTGTGCTGAAGCAGGGCATTCTGGCAGCCAAGTGGCTTGACCTTTATTAGTGAGCCTGGTTACCCCCTCTCGGAACCACAGACTTAGAAATCGCCAGCTCATATACAGTGCATAAAATATATTTATATATATACCCTTATACACCATTTAATAAAAAATATCACAAAATTCTTCTAAGTCCCTCGAGAAGAGTGAAAGACGCGCACGTTCATTTTCAGAGCTCCTAGACCTTCCTATAAGAAGTTAGCCAAAAAGTAGCTTCGAAAAACGCTTAGGTTAAGTTTCAGAGTTGCTTCTAATGTACCAAAGCTGGACTTAGACATAATTTCACTCTCACAACATTATGGCTGGTTGGAGACAGTCCGAACCACAAGTACCGGGTCCATGGTTCTGGCCGTATACTGGGGGGACGGGGACGACTCCCATTAACCCCTGACTATACCGGGGATACGCTTATCACAATGCCTTTCTGGTCTGTGCTGAAGCACGGCATTCTGGCAGCCAAGTGGCTTGACCTTTATTAGTGAGCCTGGTTACCCCCTCTCGGAACCACAGACTTAGAAATCGCCAGCTCATATACAGTGCATAAAATATATTTATATATATACCCTTATACACCATTTTAATAAAAAATATCACAAAATTCTTCTAAGTCCCTCGGGAAGAGTGAAAGACGCGCACGTTCATTTTCAGAGCTCCTAGACCTTCCTATAAGAAGTTAGCCAAAAAGTAGCTTCGAAAAACGCTTAGGTTAAGTTTCAGAGTTGCTTCTAATGTACCAAAGCTGGACTTAGACATAATTTCACTCTCACAACATTATGGCTGGTTGGAGACAGTCCGAACCACAAGTACCGGGTCCATGGTTCTGGCCGTATACTGGGGGGACGGGGACGACTCCCATTAACCCCTGACTATACCGGGGATACGCTTATCACAATGCCTTTCTGGTCTGTGCTGAAGCAGGGCATTCTGGCAGCCAAGTGGCTTGACCTTTATTAGTGAGCCTGGTTACCCCCTCTCGGAACCACAGACTTAGAAATCGCCAGCTCATATACAGTGCATAAAATATATTTATATATATACCCTTATACACCATTTAATAAAAAATATCACAAAATTCTTCTAAGACCCTCGGGAAGAGTGAAAGACGCGCACGTTCATTTTCAGAGCTCCTAGACCTTCCTATAAGAAGTTAGCCAAAAAGTAGCTTCGAAAAACGCTTAGGTTAAGTTTCAGAGTTGCTTCTAATGTACCAAAGCTGGACTTAGACATAATTTCACTCTCACAACATTATGGCTGGTTGGAGACAGTCCGAACCACAAGTACCGGGTCCATGGTTCTGGCCGTATACTGGGGGGACGGGGACGACTCCCATTAACCCCTGACTATACCGGGGATACGCTTATCACAATGCCTTTCTGGTCTGTGCTGAAGCAGGGCATTCTGGCAGCCAAGTGGCTTGACCTTTATTAGTGAGCCTGGTTACCCCCTCTCGGAACCACAGACTTAGAAATCGCCAGCTCATATACAGTGCATAAAATATATTTATATATATACCCTTATACACCATTTTAATAAAAAATATCACAAAATTCTTCTAAGTCCCTCGGGAAGAGTGAAAGACGCGCACGTTCATTTTCAGAGCTCCTAGACCTTCCTATAAGAAGTTAGCCAAAAAGTAGCTTCGAAAAACGCTTAGGTTAAGTTTCAGAGTTGCTTCTAATGTACCAAAGCTGGACTTAGACATAATTTCACTCTCACAACATTATGGCTGGTTGGAGAGAGTCCGAACCACAAGTACAGGGTCCATGGTTCTGGCCGTATACTGGGGGGACGGGGACGACTCCCATTAACACCTGACTATACCGGGGATACGCTTATCACAATGCCTTTCTGGTCTGTGCTGAAGCAGGGCATTCTGGCAGCCAAGTGGCTTGACCTTTATTAGTGAGCCTGGTTACCCCCTCTCGGAACCACAGACTTAGAAATCGCCAGCTCATATACAGTGCATAAAATATATTTATATATATACCCTTATACACCATTTAATAAAAAATATCACAAAATTCTTCTAAGTCCCTCGGGAAGAGTGAAAGACGCGCACGTTCATTTTCAGAGCTCCTAGACCTTCCTATAAGAAGTTAGCCAAAAAGTAGCTTCGAAAAACGCTTAGGTTAAGTTTCAGAGTTGCTTCTAATGTACCAAAGCTGGACTTAGACATAATTTCACTCTCACAACATTATGGCTGGTTGGAGACAGTCCGAACCACAAGTACCGGGTCCATGGTTCTGGCCGTATACTGGGGGGACGGGGACGACTCCCATTAACCCCTGACTATACCGGGGATACGCTTATCACAATGCCTTTCTGGTCTGTGCTGAAGCAGGGCATTCTGGCAGCCAAGTGGCTTGACCTTTATTAGTGAGCCTGGTTACCCCCTCTCGGAACCACAGACTTAGAAATCGCCAGCTCATATACAGTGCATAAAATATATTTATATATATACCCTTATACACCATTTTAATAAAAAATATCACAAAATTCTTCTAAGTCCCTCGGGAAGAGTGAAAGACGCGCACGTTCATTTTCAGAGCTCCTAGACCTTCCTATAAGAAGTTAGCCAAAAAGTAGTTTTGAAAATCGCTTAGGTTAAGTTTCAGAGTTGCTTCTAATGTACCAAAGCTGGACTTAGACATAATTTCACTCTCACACCATTATGGCTGGTTGGAGATAGTCCGAACCACAAGTACCGGGTCCATGGTTCTGGCCGTATACTGGGGGGACGGGGACGACTCCCATTAACCCCTGACTATACCGGGGATACGCTTATCACAATGCCTTTCTGGTCTGTGCTGAAGCAGGGCATTCTGGCAGCCAAGTGGCTTGACCTTTATTAGTGAGCCTGGTTACCCCCTCTCGGAACCACAGACTTAGAAATCGCCAGCTCATATACAGTGCATAAAATATATTTATATATATACCCTTATACACCATTTTAATAAAAAATATCACAAAATTCTTCTAAGTCCCTCGGGAAGAGTGAAAGACGCGCACGTTCATTTTCAGAGCTCCTAGACCTTCCTATAAGAAGTTAGCCAAAAAGTAGCTTCGAAAAACGCTTAGGTTAAGTTTCAGAGTTGCTTCTAATGTACCAAAGCTGGACTTAGACATAATTTCACTCTCACAACATTATGGCTGGTTGGAGACAGTCCGAACCACAAGTACCGGGTCCATGGTTCTGGCCGTATACTGGGGGGACGGGGACGACTCCCATTAACCCCTGACTATACCGGGGATACGCTTATCACAATGCCTTTCTGGTCTGTGCTGAAGCAGGGCATTCTGGCAGCCAAGTGGCTTGACCTTTATTAGTGAGCCTGGTTACCCCCTCTCGGAACCACAGACTTAGAAATCGCCAGCTCATATACAGTGCATAAAATATATTTATATATATACCCTTATACACCATTTTAATAAAAAATATCACAAAATTCTTCTAAGTCCCTCGGGAAGAGTGAAAGACGCGCACGTTCATTTTCAGAGCTCCTAGACCTTCCTATAAGAAGTTAGCCAAAAAGTAGCTTCGAAAAACGCTTAGGTTAAGTTTCAGAGTTGCTTCTAATGTACCAAAGCTGGACTTAGACATAATTTCACTCTCACAACATTATGGCTGGTTGGAGAGAGTCCGAACCACAAGTACAGGGTCCATGGTTCTGGCCGTATACTGGGGGGACGGGGACGACTCCCATTAACACCTGACTATACCGGGGATACGCTTATCACAATGCCTTTCTGGTCTGTGCTGAAGCAGGGCATTCTGGCAGCCAAGAGGCTTGACCTTTATTAGTGAGCCTGGTTACCCCCTCTCGGAACCACAGACTTAGAAATCGCCAGCTCATATACAGTGCATAAAATATATTTATATATATACCCTTATACACCATTTAATAAAAAATATCACAAAATTCTTCTAAGTCCCTCGGGAAGAGTGAAAGACGCGCACGTTCATTTTCAGAGCTCCTAGACCTTCCTATAAGAAGTTAGCCAAAAAGTAGCTTCGAAAAACGCTTAGGTTAAGTTTCAGAGTTGCTTCTAATGTACCAAAGCTGGACTTAGACATAATTTCACTCTCACAACATTATGGCTGGTTGGAGACAGTCCGAACCACAAGTACCGGGTCCATGGTTCTGGCCGTATACTGGGGGGACGGGGACGACTCCCATTAACCCCTGACTATACCGGGGATACGCTTATCACAATGCCTTTCTGGTCTGTGCTGAAGCAGGGCATTCTGGCAGCCAAGTGGCTTGACCTTTATTAGTGAGCCTGGTTACCCCCTCTCGGAACCACAGACTTAGAAATCGCCAGCTCATATACAGTGCATAAAATATATTTATATATATACCCTTATACACCATTTTAATAAAAAATATCACAAAATTCTTCTAAGTCCCTCGGGAAGAGTGAAAGACGCGCACGTTCATTTTCAGAGCTCCTAGACCTTCCTATAAGAAGTTAGCCAAAAAGTAGCTTCGAAAAACGCTTAGGTTAAGTTTCAGAGTTGCTTCTAATGTACCAAAGCTGGACTTAGACATAATTTCACTCTCACAACATTATGGCTGGTTGGAGACAGTCCGAACCACAAGTACCGGGTCCATGGTTCTGGCCGTATACTGGGGGGACGGGGACGACTCCCATTAACCCCTGACTATACCGGGGATACGCTTATCACAATGCCTTTCTGGTCTGTGCTGAAGCAGGGCATTCTGGCAGCCAAGTGGCTTGACCTTTATTAGTGAGCCTGGTTACCCCCTCTCGGAACCACAGACTTAGAAATCGCCAGCTCATATACAGTGCATAAAATATATTTATATATATACCCTTATACACCATTTTAATAAAAAATATCACAAAATTCTTCTAAGTCCCTCGGGAAGAGTGAAAGACGCGCACATTCATTTTCAGAGCTCCTAGACCTTCCTATAAGAAGTTAGCCAAAAAGTAGCTTCGAAAAACGCTTAGGTTAAGTTTCAGAGTTGCTTCTAATGTACCAAAGCTGGACTTAGACATAATTTCACTCTCACAACATTATGGCTGGTTGGAGACAGTCCGAACCACAAGTACCGGGTCCATGGTTCTGGCCGTATACTGGGGGGACGGGGACGACTCCCATTAACCCCTGACTATACCGGGGATACGCTTATCACAATGCCTTTCTGGTCTGTGCTGAAGCAGGGCATTCTAGCAGCCAAGTGGCTTGACCTTTATTAGTGAGCCTGGTTACCCCCTCTCGGAACCACAGACTTAGAAATCGCCAGCTCATATACAGTGCATAAAATATATTTATATATATACCCTTATACACCATTTTAATAAAAAATATCACAAAATTCTTCTAAGTCCCTCGGGAAGAGTGAAAGACGCGCACGTTCATTTTCAGAGCTCCTAGACCTTCCTATAAGAAGTTAGCCAAAAAGTAGCTTCGAAAAACGCTTAGGTTAAGTTTCAGAGTTGCTTCTAATGTACCAAAGCTGGACTTAGACATAATTTCACTCTCACAACATTATGGCTGGTTGGAGACAGTCCGAACCACAAGTACCGGGTCCATGGTTCTGGCCGTATACTGGGGGGACGGGGACGACTCCCATTAACCCCTGACTATACCGGGGATACGCTTATCACAATGCCTTTCTGGTCTGTGCTGAAGCAGGGCATTCTAGCAGCCAAGTGGCTTGACCTTTATTAGTGAGCCTGGTTACCCCCTCTCGGAACCACAGACTTAGAAATCGCCAGCTCATATACAGTGCATAAAATATATTTATATATATACCCTTATACACCATTTTAATAAAAAATATCACAAAATTCTTCTAAGTCCCTCGGGAAGAGTGAAAGACGCGCACGTTCATTTTCAGAGCTCCTAGACCTTCCTATAAGAAGTTAGCCAAAAAGTAGCTTCGAAAAACGCTTAGGTTAAGTTTCAGAGTTGCTTCTAATGTACCAAAGCTGGACTTAGACATAATTTCACTCTCACAACATTATGGCTGGTTGGAGACAGTCCGAACCACAAGTACCGGGTCCATGGTTCTGGCCGTATACTGGGGGGACGGGGACGACTCCCATTAACCCCTGACTATACCGGGGATACGCTTATCACAATGCCTTTCTGGTCTGTGCTGAAGCAGGGCATTCTAGCAGCCAAGTGGCTTGACCTTTATTAGTGAGCCTGGTTACCCCCTCTCGGAACCACAGACTTAGAAATCGCCAGCTCATATACAGTGCATAAAATATATTTATATATATACCCTTATACACCATTTTAATAAAAAATATCACAAAATTCTTCTAAGTCCCTCGGGAAGAGTGAAAGACGCGCACGTTCATTTTCAGAGCTCCTAGACCTTCCTATAAGAAGTTAGCCAAAAAGTAGCTTCGAAATACGCTTAGGTTAAGTTTCAGAGTTGCTTCTAATGTACCAAAGCTGGACTTAGACATAATTTCACTCTCACAACATTATGGCTGGTTGGAGACAGTCCGAACCACAAGTACCGGGTTCATGGTTCTGGCCGTATACTGGGGGGACAGGGACGACTCCCATTAACCCCTGACTATACCGGGGATACGCTTATCACAATGCCTTTCTGGTCTGTGCTGAAGCAGGGCATTCTGGCAGCCAAGTGGCTTGACCTTTATTAGTGAGCCTGGTTACCCCCTCTCGGAACCACAGACTTAGAAATCGCCAGCTCATATACAGTGCATAAAATATATTTATATATATACCCTTATACACCATTTAATAAAAAATATCACAAAATTCTTCTAAGTCCCTCGAGAAGAGTGAAAGACGCGCACGTTCATTTTCAGAGCTCCTAGACCTTCCTATAAGAAGTTAGCCAAAAAGTAGCTTCGAAAAACGCTTAGGTTAAGTTTCAGAGTTGCTTCTAATGTACCAAAGCTGGACTTAGACATAATTTCACTCTCACAACATTATGGCTGGTTGGAGACAGTCCGAACCACAAGTACCGGGTCCATGGTTCTGGCCGTATACTGGGGGGACGGGGACGACTCCCATTAACCCCTGACTATACCGGGGATACGCTTATCACAATGCCTTTCTGGTCTGTGCTGAAGCAGGGCATTCTGGCAGCCAAGTGGCTTGACCTTTATTAGTGAGCCTGGTTACCCCCTCTCGGAACCACAGACTTAGAAATCGCCAGCTCATATACAGTGCATAAAATATATTTATATATATACCCTTATACACCATTTTAATAAAAAATATCACAAAATTCTTCTAAGTCCCTCGGGAAGAGTGAAAGACGCGCACGTTCATTTTCAGAGCTCCTAGACCTTCCTATAAGAAGTTAGCCAAAAAGTAGCTTCGAAAAACGCTTAGGTTAAGTTTCAGAGTTGCTTCTAATGTACCAAAGCTGGACTTAGACATAATTTCACTCTCACAACATTATGGCTGGTTGGAGACAGTCCGAACCACAAGTACCGGGTCCATGGTTCTGGCCGTATACTGGGGGGACGGGGACGACTCCCATTAACCCCTGACTATACCGGGGATACGCTTATCACAATGCCTTTCTGGTCTGTGCTGAAGCAGGGCATTCTGGCAGCCAAGTGGCTTGACCTTTATTAGTGAGCCTGGTTACCCCCTCTCGGAACCACAGACTTAGAAATCGCCAGCTCATATACAGTGCATAAAATATATTTATATATATACCCTTATACACCATTTAATAAAAAATATCACAAAATTCTTCTAAGTCCCTCGGGAAGAGTGAAAGACGCGCACGTTCATTTTCAGAGCTCCTAGACCTTCCTATAAGAAGTTAGCCAAAAAGTAGCTTCGAAAAACGCTTAGGTTAAGTTTCAGAGTTGCTTCTAATGTACCAAAGCTGGACTTAGACATAATTTCACTCTCACAACATTATGGCTGGTTGGAGACAGTCCGAACCACAAGTACCGGGTCCATGGTTCTGGCCGTATACTGGGGGGACGGGGACGACTCCCATTAACCCCTGACTATACCGGGGATACGCTTATCACAATGCCTTTCTGGTCTGTGCTGAAGCAGGGCATTCTGGCAGCCAAGTGGCTTGACCTTTATTAGTGAGCCTGGTAACCCCCTCTCGGAACCACAGACTTAGAAATCGCCAGCTCATATACAGTGCATAAAATATATTTATATATATACCCTTATACACCATTTTAATAAAAAATATCACAAAATTCTTCTAAGTCCCTCGGGAAGAGTGAAAGACGCGCACGTTCATTTTCAGAGCTCCTAGACCTTCCTATAAGAAGTTAGCCAAAAAGTAGCTTCGAAAAACGCTTAGGTTAAGTTTCAGAGTTGCTTCTAATGTACCAAAGCTGGACTTAGACATAATTTCACTCTCACAACATTATGGCTGGTTGGAGAGAGTCCGAACCACAAGTACAGGGTCCATGGTTCTGGCCGTATACTGGGGGGACGGGGACGACTCCCATTAACACCTGACTATACCGGGGATACGCTTATCACAATGCCTTTCTGGTCTGTGCTGAAGCAGGGCATTCTGGCAGCCAAGTGGCTTGACCTTTATTAGTGAGCCTGGTTACCCCCTCTCGGAACCACAGACTTAGAAATCGCCAGCTCATATACAGTGCATAAAATATATTTATATATATACCCTTATACACCATTTAATAAAAAATATCACAAAATTCTTCTAAGTCCCTCGGGAAGAGTGAAAGACGCGCACGTTCATTTTCAGAGCTCCTAGACCTTCCTATAAGAAGTTAGCCAAAAAGTAGCTTCGAAAAACGCTTAGGTTAAGTTTCAGAGTTGCTTCTAATGTACCAAAGCTGGACTTAGACATAATTTCACTCTCACAACATTATGGCTGGTTGGAGACAGTCCGAACCACAAGTACCGGGTCCATGGTTCTGGCCGTATACTGGGGGGACGGGGACGACTCCCATTAACCCCTGACTATACCGGGGATACGCTTATCACAATGCCTTTCTGGTCTGTGCTGAAGCAGGGCATTCTGGCAGCCAAGTGGCTTGACCTTTATTAGTGAGCCTGGTTACCCCCTCTCGGAACCACAGACTTAGAAATCGCCAGCTCATATACAGTGCATAAAATATATTTATATATATACCCTTATACACCATTTTAATAAAAAATATCACAAAATTCTTCTAAGTCCCTCGGGAAGAGTGAAAGACGCGCACGTTCATTTTCAGAGCTCCTAGACCTTCCTATAAGAAGTTAGCCAAAAAGTAGTTTTGAAAATCGCTTAGGTTAAGTTTCAGAGTTGCTTCTAATGTACCAAAGCTGGACTTAGACATAATTTCACTCTCACACCATTATGGCTGGTTGGAGATAGTCCGAACCACAAGTACCGGGTCCATGGTTCTGGCCGTATACTGGGGGGACGGGGACGACTCCCATTAACCCCTGACTATACCGGGGATACGCTTATCACAATGCCTTTCTGGTCTGTGCTGAAGCAGGGCATTCTGGCAGCCAAGTGGCTTGACCTTTATTAGTGAGCCTGGTTACCCCCTCTCGGAACCACAGACTTAGAAATCGCCAGCTCATATACAGTGCATAAAATATATTTATATATATACCCTTATACACCATTTTAATAAAAAATATCACAAAATTCTTCTAAGTCCCTCGGGAAGAGTGAAAGACGCGCACGTTCATTTTCAGAGCTCCTAGACCTTCCTATAAGAAGTTAGCCAAAAAGTAGCTTCGAAAAACGCTTAGGTTAAGTTTCAGAGTTGCTTCTAATGTACCAAAGCTGGACTTAGACATAATTTCACTCTCACAACATTATGGCTGGTTGGAGACAGTCCGAACCACAAGTACCGGGTCCATGGTTCTGGCCGTATACTGGGGGGACGGGGACGACTCCCATTAACCCCTGACTATACCGGGGATACGCTTATCACAATGCCTTTCTGGTCTGTGCTGAAGCAGGGCATTCTGGCAGCCAAGTGGCTTGACCTTTATTAGTGAGCCTGGTTACCCCCTCTCGGAACCACAGACTTAGAAATCGCCAGCTCATATACAGTGCATAAAATATATTTATATATATACCCTTATACACCATTTTAATAAAAAATATCACAAAATTCTTCTAAGTCCCTCGGGAAGAGTGAAAGACGCGCACGTTCATTTTCAGAGCTCCTAGACCTTCCTATAAGAAGTTAGCCAAAAAGTAGCTTCGAAATACGCTTAGGTTAAGTTTCAGAGTTGCTTCTAATGTACCAAAGCTGGACTTAGACATAATTTCACTCTCACAACATTATGGCTGGTTGGAGACAGTCCGAACCACAAGTACCGGGTTCATGGTTCTGGCCGTATACTGGGGGGACAGGGACGACTCCCATTAACCCCTGACTATACCGGGGATACGCTTATCACAATGCCTTTCTGGTCTGTGCTGAAGCAGGGCATTCTGGCAGCCAAGTGGCTTGACCTTTATTAGTGAGCCTGGTTACCCCCTCTCGGAACCACAGACTTAGAAATCGCCAGCTCATATACAGTGCATAAAATATATTTATATATATATACCCTTATACACCATTTTAATAAAAAATATCACAAAATTCTTCTAAGTCCCTCGGGAAGAGTGAAAGACGCGCACGTTCATTTTCAGAGCTCCTAGACCTTCCTATAAGAAGTTAGCCAAAAAGTAGCTTCGAAAAACGCTTAGGTTAAGTTTCAGAGTTGCTTCTAATGTACCAAAGCTGGACTTAGACATAATTTCACTCTCACAACATTATGGCTGGTTGGAGACAGTCCGAACCACAAGTACCGGGTCCATGGTTCTGGCCGTATACTGGGGGGACGGGGACGACTCCCATTAACCCCTGACTATACCGGGGATACGCTTATCACAATGCCTTTCTGGTCTGTGCTGAAGCAGGGCATTCTGGCAGCCAAGTGGCTTGACCTTTATTAGTGAGCCTGATTACCCCCTCTCGGAACCACAGACTTAGAAATCGCCAGCTCATATACAGTGCATAAAATATATTTATATATATACCCTTATACACCATTTTAATAAAAAATATCACAAAATTCTTCTAAGTCCCTCGGGAAGAGTGAAAGACGCGCACGTTCATTTTCAGAGCTCCTAGACCTTCCTATAAGAAGTTAGCCAAAAAGTAGCTTCGAAAAACGCTTAGGTTAAGTTTCAGAGTTGCTTCTAATGTACCAAAGCTGGACTTAGACATAATTTCACTCTCACAACATTATGGCTGGTTGGAGAGAGTCCGAACCACAAGTACAGGGTCCATGGTTCTGGCCGTATACTGGGGGGACGGGGACGACTCCCATTAACCCCTGACTATACCGGGGATACGCTTATCACAATGCCTTTCTGGTCTGTGCTGAAGCAGGGCATTCTGGCAGCCAAGTGGCTTGACCTTTATTAGTGAGCCTGGTTACCCCCTCTCGGAACCACAGACTTAGAAATCGCCAGCTCATATACAGTGCATAAAATATATTTATATATATACCCTTACTGTATACACCATTTTAATAAAAAATATCACAAAATTCTTCTAAGTCCCTCGGGAAGAGTGAAAGACGCGCACGTTCATTTTCAGAGCTCCTAGACCTTCCTATAAGAAGTTAGCCAAAAAGTAGTTTTGAAAATCGCTTAGGTTAAGTTTCAGAGTTGCTTCTAATGTACCAAAGCTGGACTTAGACATAATTTCACTCTCACACCATTATGGCTGGTTGGAGATAGTCCGAACCACAAGTACCGGGTCCATGGTTCTGGCCGTATACTGGGGGGACGGGGACGACTCCCATTAACCCCTGACTATACCGGGGATACGCTTATCACAATGCCTTTCTGGTCTGTGCTGAAGCAGGGCATTCTGGCAGCCAAGTGGCTTGACCTTTATTAGTGAGCCTGGTTACCCCCTCTCGGAACCACAGACTTAGAAATCGCCAGCTCATATACAGTGCATAAAATATATTTATATATATATACCCTTATACACCATTTTAATAAAAAATATCACAAAATTCTTCTAAGTCCCTCGGGAAGAGTGAAAGACGCGCACGTTCATTTTCAGAGCTCCTAGACCTTCCTATAAGAAGTTAGCCAAAAAGTAGCTTCGAAAAACGCTTAGGTTAAGTTTCAGAGTTGCTTCTAATGTACCAAAGCTGGACTTAGACATAATTTCACTCTCACAACATTATGGCTGGTTGGAGACAGTCCGAACCACAAGTACCGGGTCCATGGTTCTGGCCGTATACTGGGGGGACGGGGACGACTCCCATTAACCCCTGACTATACCGGGGATACGCTTATCACAATGCCTTTCTGGTCTGTGCTGAAGCAGGGCATTCTGGCAGCCAAGTGGCTTGACCTTTATTAGTGAGCCTGATTACCCCCTCTCGGAACCACAGACTTAGAAATCGCCAGCTCATATACAGTGCATAAAATATATTTATATATATACCCTTATACACCATTTTAATAAAAAATATCACAAAATTCTTCTAAGTCCCTCGGGAAGAGTGAAAGACGCGCACGTTCATTTTCAGAGCTCCTAGACCTTCCTATAAGAAGTTAGCCAAAAAGTAGCTTCGAAAAACGCTTAGGTTAAGTTTCAGAGTTGCTTCTAATGTACCAAAGCTGGACTTAGACATAATTTCACTCTCACAACATTATGGCTGGTTGGAGAGAGTCCGAACCACAAGTACAGGGTCCATGGTTCTGGCCGTATACTGGGGGGACGGGGACGACTCCCATTAACCCCTGACTATACCGGGGATAAGCTTATCACAATGCCTTTCTGGTCTGTGCTGAAGCAGGGCATTCTGGCAGCCAAGTGGCTTGACCTTTATTAGTGAGCCTGGTTACCCCCTCTCGGAACCACAGACTTAGAAATCGCCAGCTCATATACAGTGCATAAAATATATTTATATATATACCCTTACTGTATACACCATTTTAATAAAAAATATCACAAAATTCTTCTAAGTCCCTCGGGAAGAGTGAAAGACGCGCACGTTCATTTTCAGAGCTCCTAGACCTTCCTATAAGAAGTTAGCCAAAAAGTAGTTTTGAAAATCGCTTAGGTTAAGTTTCAGAGTTGCTTCTAATGTACCAAAGCTGGACTTAGACATAATTTCACTCTCACACCATTATGGCTGGTTGGAGATAGTCCGAACCACAAGTACCGGGTCCATGGTTCTGGCCGTATACTGGGGGGACGGGGACGACTCCCATTAACCCCTGACTATACCGGGGATACGCTTATCACAATGCCTTTCTGGTCTGTGCTGAAGCAGGGCATTCTGGCAGCCAAGTGGCTTGACCTTTATTAGTGAGCCTGGTTACCCCCTCTCGGAACCACAGACTTAGAAATCGCCAGCTCATATACAGTGCATAAAATATATTTATATATATATACCCTTATACACCATTTTAATAAAAAATATCACAAAATTCTTCTAAGTCCCTCGGGAAGAGTGAAAGACGCGCACGTTCATTTTCAGAGCTCCTAGACCTTCCTATAAGAAGTTAGCCAAAAAGTAGCTTCGAAAAACGCTTAGGTTAAGTTTCAGAGTTGCTTCTAATGTACCAAAGCTGGACTTAGACATAATTTCACTCTCACAACATTATGGCTGGTTGGAGAGAGTCCGAACCACAAGTACAGGGTCCATGGTTCTGGCCGTATACTGGGGGGACGGGGACGACTCCCATTAACCCCTGACTATACCGGGGATACGCTTATCACAATGCCTTTCTGGTCTGTGCTGAAGCAGGGCATTCTGGCAGCCAAGTGGCTTGACCTTTATTAGTGAGCCTGGTTACCCCCTCTCGGAACCACAGACTTAGAAATCGCCAGCTCATATACAGTGCATAAAATATATTTATATATATACCCTTACTGTATACACCATTTTAATAAAAAATATCACAAAATTCTTCTAAGTCCCTCGGGAAGAGTGAAAGACGCGCACGTTCATTTTCAGAGCTCCTAGACCTTCCTATAAGAAGTTAGCCAAAAAGTAGTTTTGAAAATCGCTTAGGTTAAGTTTCAGAGTTGCTTCTAATGTACCAAAGCTGGACTTAGACATAATTTCACTCTCACACCATTATGGCTGGTTGGAGATAGTCCGAACCACAAGTACCGGGTCCATGGTTCTGGCCGTATACTGGGGGGACGGGGACGACTCCCATTAACCCCTGACTATACCGGGGATACGCTTATCACAATGCCTTTCTGGTCTGTGCTGAAGCAGGGCATTCTGGCAGCCAAGTGGCTTGACCTTTATTAGTGAGCCTGGTTACCCCCTCTCGGAACCACAGACTTAGAAATCGCCAGCTCATATACAGTGCATAAAATATATTTATATATATATACCCTTATACACCATTTTAATAAAAAATATCACAAAATTCTTCTAAGTCCCTAGGGAAGAGTGAAAGACGCGCACGTTCATTTTCAGAGCTCCTAGACCTTCCTATAAGAAGTTAGCCAAAAAGTAGCTTCGAAAAACGCTTAGGTTAAGTTTCAGAGTTGCTTCTAATGTACCAAAGCTGGACTTAGACATAATTTCACTCTCACAACATTATGGCTGGTTGGAGACAGTCCGAACCACAAGTACCGGGTCCATGGTTCTGGCCGTATACTGGGGGGACGGGGACGACTCCCATTAACCCCTGACTATACCGGGGATACGCTTATCACAATGCCTTTCTGGTCTGTGCTGAAGCAGGGCATTCTGGCAGCCAAGTGGCTTGACCTTTATTAGTGAGCCTGGTTACCCCCTCTCGGAACCACAGACTTAGAAATCGCCAGCTCATATACAGTGCATAAAATATATTTATATATATACCCTTATACACCATTTTAATAAAAAATATCACAAACTTCTTCTAAGTCCCTCGGGAAGAGTGAAAGACGCGCACGTTCATTTTCAGAGCTCCTAGACCTTCCTATAAGAAGTTAGCCAAAAAGTAGCTTCGAAAAACGCTTAGGTTAAGTTTCAGAGTTGCTTTTAATGTACCAAAGCTGGACTTAGACATAATTTCACTCTCACAACATTATGGCTGGTTGGAGAGAGTCCGAACCACAAGTACAGGGTCCATGGTTCTGGCCGTATACTGGGGGGACGGGGACGACTCCCATTAACCCCTGACTATACCGGGGATACGCTTATCACAATGCCTTTCTGGTCTGTGCTGAAGCAGGGCATTCTGGCAGCCAAGTGGCTTGACCTTTATTAGTGAGCCTGGTTACCCCCTCTCGGAACCACAGACTTAGAAATCGCCAGCTCATATACAGTGCATAAAATATATTTATATATATACCCTTATACACCATTTTAATAAAAAATATCACAAACTTCTTCTAAGTCCCTCGGGAAGAGTGAAAGACGCGCACGTTCATTTTCAGAGCTCCTAGACCTTCCTATAAGAAGTTAGCCAAAAAGTAGCTTCGAAAAACGCTTAGGTTAAGTTTCAGAGTTGCTTTTAATGTACCAAAGCTGGACTTAGACATAATTTCACTCTCACAACATTATGGCTGGTTGGAGAGAGTCCGAACCACAAGTACAGGGTCCATGGTTCTGGCCGTATACTGGGGGGACGGGGACGACTCCCATTAACCCCTGACTATACCGGGGATACGCTTATCACAATGCCTTTCTGGTCTGTGCTGAAGCAGGGCATTCTGGCAGCCAAGTGGCTTGACCTTTATTAGTGAGCCTGGTTACCCCCTCTCGGAACCACAGACTTAGAAATCGCCAGCTCATATACAGTGCATAAAATATATTTATATATATACCCTTACTGTATACACCATTTTAATAAAAAATATCACAAAATTCTTCTAAGTCCCTCGGGAAGAGTGAAAGACGCGCACGTTCATTTTCAGAGCTCCTAGACCTTCCTATAAGAAGTTAGCCAAAAAGTAGTTTTGAAAATCGCTTAGGTTAAGTTTCAGAGTTGCTTCTAATGTACCAAAGCTGGACTTAGACATAATTTCACTCTCACACCATTATGGCTGGTTGGAGATAGTCCGAACCACAAGTACCGGGTCCATGGTTCTGGCCGTATACTGGGGGGACGGGGACGACTCCCATTAACCCCTGACTATACCGGGGATACGCTTATCACAATGCCTTTCTGGTCTGTGCTGAAGCAGGGCATTCTGGCAGCCAAGTGGCTTGACCTTTATTAGTGAGCCTGGTTACCCCCTCTCGGAACCACAGACTTAGAAATCGCCAGCTCATATACAGTGCATAAAATATATTTATATATATATACCCTTATACACCATTTTAATAAAAAATATCACAAAATTCTTCTAAGTCCCTCGGGAAGAGTGAAAGACGCGCACGTTCATTTTCAGAGCTCCTAGACCTTCCTATAAGAAGTTAGCCAAAAAGTAGCTTCGAAAAACGCTTAGGTTAAGTTTCAGAGTTGCTTCTAATGTACCAAAGCTGGACTTAGACATAATTTCACTCTCACAACATTATGGCTGGTTGGAGACAGTCCGAACCACAAGTACCGGGTCCATGGTTCTGGCCGTATACTGGGGGGACGGGGACGACTCCCATTAATCCCTGACTATACCGGGGATACGCTTATCACAATGCCTTTCTGGTCTGTGCTGAAGCAGGGCATTCTGGCAGCCAAGTGGCTTGACCTTTATTAGTGAGCCTGGTTACCCCCTCTCGGAACCACAGACTTAGAAATCGCCAGCTCATATACAGTGCATAAAATATATTTATATATATACCCTTATACACCATTTTAATAAAAAATATCACAAACTTCTTCTAAGTCCCTCGGGAAGAGTGAAAGACGCGCACGTTCATTTTCAGAGCTCCTAGACCTTCCTATAAGAAGTTAGCCAAAAAGTAGCTTCGAAAAACGCTTAGGTTAAGTTTCAGAGTTGCTTTTAAAGTACCAAAGCTGGACTTAGACATAATTTCACTCTCACAACATTATGGCTGGTTGGAGAGAGTCCGAACCACAAGTACAGGGTCCATGGTTCTGGCCGTATACTGGGGGGACGGGGACGACTCCCATTAACCCCTGACTATACCGGGGATACGCTTATCACAATGCCTTTCTGGTCTGTGCTGAAGCAGGGCATTCTGGCAGCCAAGTGGCTTGACCTTTATTAGTGAGCCTGGTTACCCCCTCTCGGAACCACAGACTTAGAAATCGCCAGCTCATATACAGTGCATAAAATATATTTATATATATACCCTTATACACCATTTAATAAAAAATATCACAAAATTCTTCTAAGTCCCTCGGGAAGAGTGAAAGACGCGCACGTTCATTTTCAGAGCTCCTAGAGCTTCCTATAAGAAGTTAGCCAAAAAGTAGCTTCGAAAAACGCTTAGGTTAAGTTTCAGAGTTGCTTCTAATGTACCAAAGCTGGACTTAGACATAATTTCACTCTCACAACATTATGGCTGGTTGGAGACAGTCCGAACCACAAGTACCGGGTCCATGGTTCTGGCCGTATACTGGGGGGACGGGGACGACTCCCATTAACCCCTGACTATACCGGGGATACGCTTATCACAATGCCTTTCTGGTCTGTGCTGAAGCAGGGCATTCTGGCAGCCAAGTGGCTTGACCTTTATTAGTGAGCCTGGTTACCCCCTCTCGGAACCACAGACTTAGAAATCGCCAGCTCATATACAGTGCATAAAATATATTTATATATATATACCCTTATACACCATTTTAATAAAAAATATCACAAAATTCTTCTAAGTCCCTCGGGAAGAGTGAAAGACGCGCACGTTCATTTTCAGAGCTCCTAGACCTTCCTATAAGAAGTTAGCCAAAAAGTAGCTTCGAAAAACGCTTAGGTTAAGTTTCAGAGTTGCTTCTAATGTACCAAAGCTGGACTTAGACATAATTTCACTCTCACAACATTATGGCTGGTTGGAGACAGTCCGAACCACAAGTACCGGGTCCATGGTTCTGGCCGTATACTGGGGGGACGGGGACGACTCCCATTAACCCCTGACTATACCGGGGATACGCTTATCACAATGCCTTTCTGGTCTGTGCTGAAGCAGGGCATTCTGGCAGCCAAGTGGCTTGACCTTTATTAGTGAGCCTGGTTACCCCCTCTCGGAACCACAGACTTAGAAATCGCCAGCTCATATACAGTGCATAAAATATATTTATATATATACCCTTACTGTATACACCATTTTAATAAAAAATATCACAAAATTCTTCTAAGTCCCTCGGGAAGAGTGAAAGACGCGCACGTTCATTTTCAGAGCTCCTAGACCTTCCTATAAGAAGTTAGCCAAAAAGTAGTTTTGAAAATCGCTTAGGTTAAGTTTCAGAGTTGCTTCTAATGTACCAAAGCTGGACTTAGACATAATTTCACTCTCACACCATTATGGCTGGTTGGAGATAGTCCGAACCACAAGTACCGGGTCCATGGTTCTGGCCGTATACTGGGGGGACGGGGACGACTCCCATTAACCCCTGACTATACCGGGGATACGCTTATCACAATGCCTTTCTGGTCTGTGCTGAAGCAGGGCATTCTGGCAGCCAAGTGGCTTGACCTTTATTAGTGAGCCTGGTTACCCCCTCTCGGAACCACAGACTTAGAAATCGCCAGCTCATATACAGTGCATAAAATATATTTATATATATATACCCTTATACACCATTTTAATAAAAAATATCACAAAATTCTTCTAAGTCCCTCGGGAAGAGTGAAAGACGCGCACGTTCATTTTCAGAGCTCCTAGACCTTCCTATAAGAAGTTAGCCAAAAAGTAGCTTCGAAAAACGCTTAGGTTAAGTTTCAGAGTTGCTTCTAATGTACCAAAGCTGGACTTAGACATAATTTCACTCTCACAACATTATGGCTGGTTGGAGACAGTCCGAACCACAAGTACCGGGTCCATGGTTCTGGCCGTATACTGGGGGGACGGGGACGACTCCCATTAACCCCTGACTATACCGGGGATACGCTTATCACAATGCCTTTCTGGTCTGTGCTGAAGCAGGGCATTCTGGCAGCCAAGTGGCTTGACCTTTATTAGTGAGCCTGGTTACCCCCTCTCGGAACCACAGACTTAGAAATCGCCAGCTCATATACAGTGCATAAAATATATTTATATATATACCCTTATACACCATTTTAATAAAAAATATCACAAACTTCTTCTAAGTCCCTCGGGAAGAGTGAAAGACGCGCACGTTCATTTTCAGAGCTCCTAGACCTTCCTATAAGAAGTTAGCCAAAAAGTAGCTTCGAAAAACGCTTAGGTTAAGTTTCAGAGTTGCTTCTAATGTACCAAAGCTGGACTTAGACATAATTTCACTCTCACAACATTATGGCTGGTTGGAGAGAGTCCGAACCACAAGTACAGGGTCCATGGTTCTGGCCGTATACTGGGGGGACGGGGACGACTCCCATTAACCCCTGACTATACCGGGGATACGCTTATCACAATGCCTTTCTGGTCTGTGCTGAAGCAGGGCATTCTGGCAGCCAAGTGGCTTGACCTTTATTAGTGAGCCTGGTTACCCCCTCTCGGAACCACAGACTTAGAAATCGCCAGCTCATATACAGTGCATAAAATATATTTATATATATACCCTTATACACCATTTAATAAAAAATATCACAAAATTCTTCTAAGTCCCTCGGGAAGAGTGAAAGACGCGCACGTTCATTTTCAGAGCTCCTAGAGCTTCCTATAAGAAGTTAGCCAAAAAGTAGCTTCGAAAAACGCTTAGGTTAAGTTTCAGAGTTGCTTCTAATGTACCAAAGCTGGACTTAGACATAATTTCACTCTCACAACATTATGGCTGGTTGGAGACAGTCCGAACCACAAGTACCGGGTCCATGGTTCTGGCCGTATACTGGGGGGACGGGGACGACTCCCATTAACCCCTGACTATACCGGGGATACGCTTATCACAATGCCTTTCTGGTCTGTGCTGAAGCAGGGCATTCTGGCAGCCAAGTGGCTTGACCTTTATTAGTGAGCCTGGTTACCCCCTCTCGGAACCACAGACTTAGAAATCGCCAGCTCATATACAGTGCATAAAATATATTTATATATATACCCTTATACACCATTTTAATAAAAAATATCACAAACTTCTTCTAAGTCCCTCGGGAAGAGTGAAAGACGCGCACGTTCATTTTCAGAGCTCCTAGACCTTCCTATAAGAAGTTAGCCAAAAAGTAGCTTCGAAAAACGCTTAGGTTAAGTTTCAGAGTTGCTTCTAATGTACCAAAGCTGGACTTAGACATAATTTCACTCTCACAACATTATGGCTGGTTGGAGAGAGTCCGAACCACAAGTACAGGGTCCATGGTTCTGGCCGTATACTGGGGGGACGGGGACGACTCCCATTAACCCCTGACTATACCGGGGATACGCTTATCACAATGCCTTTCTGGTCTGTGCTGAAGCAGGGCATTCTGGCAGCCAAGTGGCTTGACCTTTATTAGTGAGCCTGGTTACCCCCTCTCGGAACCACAGACTTAGAAATCGCCAGCTCATATACAGTGCATAAAATATATTTATATATATACCCTTACTGTATACACCATTTTAATAAAAAATATCACAAAATTCTTCTAAGTCCCTCGGGAAGAGTGAAAGACGCGCACGTTCATTTTCAGAGCTCCTAGACCTTCCTATAAGAAGTTAGCCAAAAAGTAGTTTTGAAAATCGCTTAGGTTAAGTTTCAGAGTTGCTTCTAATGTACCAAAGCTGGACTTAGACATAATTTCACTCTCACACCATTATGGCTGGTTGGAGATAGTCCGAACCACAAGTACCGGGTCCATGGTTCTGGCCGTATACTGGGGGGACGGGGACGACTCCCATTAACCCCTGACTATACCGGGGATACGCTTATCACAATGCCTTTCTGGTCTGTGCTGAAGCAGGGCATTCTGGCAGCCAAGTGGCTTGACCTTTATTAGTGAGCCTGGTTACCCCCTCTCGGAACCACAGACTTAGAAATCGCCAGCTCATATACAGTGCATAAAATATATTTATATATATATACCCTTATACACCATTTTAATAAAAAATATCACAAAATTCTTCTAAGTCCCTCGGGAAGAGTGAAAGACGCGCACGTTCATTTTCAGAGCTCCTAGACCTTCCTATAAGAAGTTAGCCAAAAAGTAGCTTCGAAAAACGCTTAGGTTAAGTTTCAGAGTTGCTTCTAATGTACCAAAGCTGGACTTAGACATAATTTCACTCTCACAACATTATGGCTGGTTGGAGACAGTCCGAACCACAAGTACCGGGTCCATGGTTCTGGCCGTATACTGGGGGGACGGGGACGACTCCCATTAACCCCTGACTATACCGGGGATACGCTTATCACAATGCCTTTCTGGTCTGTGCTGAAGCAGGGCATTCTGGCAGCCAAGTGGCTTGACCTTTATTAGTGAGCCTGGTTACCCCCTCTCGGAACCACAGACTTAGAAATCGCCAGCTCATATACAGTGCATAAAATATATTTATATATATACCCTTATACACCATTTTAATAAAAAATATCACAAACTTCTTCTAAGTCCCTCGGGAAGAGTGAAAGACGCGCACGTTCATTTTCAGAGCTCCTAGACCTTCCTATAAGAAGTTAGCCAAAAAGTAGCTTCGAAAAACGCTTAGGTTAAGTTTCAGAGTTGCTTCTAATGTACCAAAGCTGGACTTAGACATAATTTCACTCTCACAACATTATGGCTGGTTGGAGAGAGTCCGAACCACAAGTACAGGGTCCATGGTTCTGGCCGTATACTGGGGGGACGGGGACGACTCCCATTAACCCCTGACTATACCGGGGATACGCTTATCACAATGCCTTTCTGGTCTGTGCTGAAGCAGGGCATTCTGGCAGCCAAGTGGCTTGACCTTTAATTAGTGAGCCTGGTTACCCCCTCTCGGAACCACAGACTTAGAAATCGCCAGCTCATATACAGTGCATAAAATATATTTATATATATACCCTTATACACCATTTAATAAAAAATATCACAAAATTCTTCTAAGTCCCTCGGGAAGAGTGAAAGACGCGCACGTTCATTTTCAGAGCTCCTAGAGCTTCCTATAAGAAGTTAGCCAAAAAGTAGCTTCGAAAAACGCTTAGGTTAAGTTTCAGAGTTGCTTCTAATGTACCAAAGCTGGACTTAGACATAATTTCACTCTCACAACATTATGGCTGGTTGGAGACAGTCCGAACCACAAGTACCGGGTCCATGGTTCTGGCCGTATACTGGGGGGACGGGGACGACTCCCATTAACCCCTGACTATACCGGGGATACGCTTATCACAATGCCTTTCTGGTCTGTGCTGAAGCAGGGCATTCTGGCAGCCAAGTGGCTTGACCTTTATTAGTGAGCCTGGTTACCCCCTCTCGGAACCACAGACTTAGAAATCGCCAGCTCATATACAGTGCATAAAATATATTTATATATATACCCTTATACACCATTTTAATAAAAAATATCACAAAATTCTTCTAAGTCCCTCGGGAAGAGTGAAAGACGCGCACGTTCATTTTCAGAGCTCCTAGACCTTCCTATAAGAAGTTAGCCAAAAAGTAGCTTCGAAAAACGCTTAGGTTAAGTTTCAGAGTTGCTTCTAATGTACCAAAGCTGGACTTAGACATAATTTCACTCTCACAACATTATGGCTGGTTGGAGAGAGTCCGAACCACAAGTACAGGGTCCATGGTTCTGGCCGTATACTGGGGGGACGGGGACGACTCCCATTAACCCCTGACTATACCGGGGATACGCTTATCACAATGCCTTTCTGGTCTGTGCTGAAGCAGGGCATTCTGGCAGCCAAGTGGCTTGACCTTTATTAGTGAGCCTGGTTACCCCCTCTCGGAACCACAGACTTAGAAATCGCCAGCTCATATACAGTGCATAAAATATATTTATATATATACCCTTACTGTATACACCATTTTAATAAAAAATATCACAAAATTCTTCTAAGTCCCTCGGGAAGAGTGAAAGACGCGCACGTTCATTTTCAGAGCTCCTAGACCTTCCTATAAGAAGTTAGCCAAAAAGTAGTTTTGAAAATCGCTTAGGTTAAGTTTCAGAGTTGCTTCTAATGTACCAAAGCTGGACTTAGACATAATTTCACTCTCACACCATTATGGCTGGTTGGAGATAGTCCGAACCACAAGTACCGGGTCCATGGTTCTGGCCGTATACTGGGGGGACGGGGACGACTCCCATTAACCCCTGACTATACCGGGGATACGCTTATCACAATGCCTTTCTGGTCTGTGCTGAAGCAGGGCATTCTGGCAGCCAAGTAGCTTGACCTTTATTAGTGAGCCTGGTTACCCCCTCTCGGAACCACAGACTTAGAAATCGCCAGCTCATATACAGTGCATAAAATATATTTATATATATATACCCTTATACACCATTTTAATAAAAAATATCACAAAATTCTTCTAAGTCCCTCGGGAAGAGTGAAAGACGCGCACGTTCATTTTCAGAGCTCCTAGACCTTCCTATAAGAAGTTAGCCAAAAAGTAGCTTCGAAAAACGCTTAGGTTAAGTTTCAGAGTTGCTTCTAATGTACCAAAGCTGGACTTAGACATAATTTCACTCTCACAACATTATGGCTGGTTGGAGACAGTCCGAACCACAAGTACCGGGTCCATGGTTCTGGCCGTATACTGGGGGGACGGGGACGACTCCCATTAACCCCTGACTATACCGGGGATACGCTTATCACAATGCCTTTCTGGTCTGTGCTGAAGCAGGGCATTCTGGCAGCCAAGTGGCTTGACCTTTATTAGTGAGCCTGGTTACCCCCTCTCGGAACCACAGACTTAGAAATCGCCAGCTCATATACAGTGCATAAAATATATTTATATATATACCCTTATACACCATTTTAATAAAAAATATCACAAACTTCTTCTAAGTCCCTCGGGAAGAGTGAAAGACGCGCACGTTCATTTTCAGAGCTCCTAGACCTTCCTATAAGAAGTTAGCCAAAAAGTAGCTTCGAAAAACGCTTAGGTTAAGTTTCAGAGTTGCTTCTAATGTACCAAAGCTGGACTTAGACATAATTTCACTCTCACAACATTATGGCTGGTTGGAGACAGTCCGAACCACAAGTACCGGGTCCATGGTTCTGGCCGTATACTGGGGGGACGGGGACGACTCCCATTAACCCCTGACTATACCGGGGATACGCTTATCACAATGCCTTTCTGGTCTGTGCTGAAGCAGGGCATTCTGGCAGCCAAGTGGCTTGACCTTTATTAGTGAGCCTGGTTACCCCCTCTCGGAACCACAGACTTAGAAATCGCCAGCTCATATACAGTGCATAAAATATATTTATATATATACCCTTATACACCATTTTAATAAAAAATATCACAAACTTCTTCTAAGTCCCTCGGGAAGAGTGAAAGACGCGCACGTTCATTTTCAGAGCTCCTAGACCTTCCTATAAGAAGTTAGCCAAAAAGTAGCTTCGAAAAACGCTTAGGTTAAGTTTCAGAGTTGCTTCTAATGTACCAAAGCTGGACTTAGACATAATTTCACTCTCACAACATTATGGCTGGTTGGAGAGAGTCCGAACCACAAGTACAGGGTCCATGGTTCTGGCCGTATACTGGGGGGACGGGGACGACTCCCATTAACCCCTGACTATACCGGGGATACGCTTATCACAATGCCTTTCTGGTCTGTGCTGAAGCAGGGCATTCTGGCAGCCAAGTGGCTTGACCTTTATTAGTGAGCCTGGTTACCCCCTCTCGGAACCACAGACTTAGAAATCGCCAGCTCATATACAGTGCATAAAATATATTTATATATATACCCTTATACACCATTTAATAAAAAATATCACAAAATTCTTCTAAGTCCCTCGGGAAGAGTGAAAGACGCGCACGTTCATTTTCAGAGCTCCTAGAGCTTCCTATAAGAAGTTAGCCAAAAAGTAGCTTCGAAAAACGCTTAGGTTAAGTTTCAGAGTTGCTTCTAATGTACCAAAGCTGGACTTAGACATAATTTCACTCTCACAACATTATGGCTGGTTGGAGACAGTCCGAACCACAAGTACCGGGTCCATGGTTCTGGCCGTATACTGGGGGGGCGGGGACGACTCCCATTAACCCCTGACTATACCGGGGATACGCTTATCACAATGCCTTTCTGGTCTGTGCTGAAGCACGGCATTCTGGCAGCCAAGTGGCTTGACCTTTATTAGTGAGCCTGGTTACCCCCTCTCGGAACCACAGACTTAGAAATCGCCAGCTCATATACAGTGCATAAAATATATTTATATATATACCCTTATACACCATTTAATAAAAAATATCACAAAATTCTTCTAAGTCCCTCGGGAAGAGTGAAAGACGCGCACGTTCATTTTCAGAGCTCCTAGACCTTCCTATAAGAAGTTAGCCAAAAAGTAGTTTTGAAAATCGCTTAGGTTAAGTTCCGAGAGGGGGTAACCAGGCTCACTAATAAAGGTCAAGCCACTTGGCTGCCAGAATGCCCTGCTTCAGCACAGACCAGAAAGGCATTGTGATAAGCGTATCCCCGGTATAGTCAGGGGTTAATGGGAGTCGTCCCCGCCCCCCCAGTATACGGCCAGAACCATGGACCCGGTACTTGTGGTTCGGACTCTCTCCAACCAGCCATAATGTTGTGAGAGTGAAATTATGTCTAAGTCCAGCTTTGGTACATTAAATGCAACTCTGAAACTTAACCTAAGCGTTTTTCGAAGCTACTTTTTGGCTAACTTCTTATAGGAAGGTCTAGGAGCTCTGAAAATGAACGTGCGCGTCTTTCAGTCTTCCCGAGGGACTTAGAAGAATTTTGTGATATTTTTTATTAAATGGTGTATAAGGGTATATATATAAATATATTTTATGGACTGTATTTGAGCTGGCGATTTCTAAGTCTGTGGTTCCGAGAGGGGGTAACCAGGCTCACTAATAAAGGTCAAGCCACTTGGCTGCCAGAATGCCCTGCTTCAGCACAGACCAGAAAGGCATTGTGATAAGCGTATCCCCGGTATAGTCAGGGGTTAATGGGAGTCGTCCCCGTCCCCCCAGTATACGGCCAGAACCATGGACCCTGTACTTGTGGTTCGGACTCTCTCCAACCAGCCATAATGTTGTGAGATTGAAATTATGTCTAAGTCCAGCTTTGGTACATTAGAAGCAACTCTGAAACTTAACCTAAGCGTTTTTCGAAGCTACTTTTTGGCTAACTTCTTATAGGAAGGTCTAGGAGCTCTGAAAATGAACGTGCGCGTCTTTCACTCTTCCCGAGGGACTTAGAAGAATTTTGTGATATTTTTTATTAAATGGTGTATAAGGGTATATATATAAATATATTTTATGCACTGTATATGAGCTGGCGATTTCTAAGTCTGTGGTTCCGAGAGGGGGTAACCAGGCTCACTAATAAAGGTCAAGCCACTTGGCTGCCAGAATGCCGTGCTTCAGCACAGACCAGAAAGGCATTGTGATAAGCGTATCCCCGGTATAGTCAGGGGTTAATGGGAGTCGTCCCCGCCCCCCCAGTATACGGCCAGAACCATGGACCCGGTACTTGTGGTTCGGACTGTCTCCAACCAGCCATAATGTTGTGAGAGTGAAATTATGTCTAAGTCCAGCTTTGGTACATTAGAAGCAACTCTGAAACTTAACCTAAGCGTTTTTCGAAGCTACTTTTTGGCTAACTTCTTATAGGAAGGTCTAGGAGCTCTGAAAATGAACGTGCGCGTCTTTCACTCTTCCCGAGGGACTTAGAAGAATTTTGTGATATTTTTTATTAAATGGTGTATAAGGGTATATATATAAATATATTTTATGCACTGTATATGAGCTGGCGATTTCTAAGTCTGTGGTTCCGAGAGGGGGTAACCAGGCTCACTAATAAAGGTCAAGCCACTTGGCTGCCAGAATGCCCTGCTTCAGCACAGACCAGAAAGGCATTGTGATATGCGTATCCCCGGTATAGTCAGGGGTTAATGGGAGTCGTCCCCGTCCCCCCAGTATACGGCCAGAACCATGGACCGGTACTTGTGGTTCGGACTGTCTCCAACCAGCCATAATGTTGTGAGAGTGAAATTATGTCTAAGTCCAGCTTTGGTACATTAGAAGCAACTCTGAAACTTAACCTAAGCGTTTTTCGAAGCTACTTTTTGGCTAACTTCTTATAGGAAGGTCTAGGAGCTCTGAAAATGAACGTGCGCGTCTTTCACTCTTCCCGAGGGACTTAGAAGAATTTTGTGATATTTTTTATTAAAATGGTGTATAAGGGTATATATATAAATATATTTTATGCACTGTATATGAGCTGGCGATTTCTAAGTCTGTGGTTCCGAGAGGGGGTAACCAGGCTCACTAATAAAGGTCAAGCCACTTGGCTGCCAGAATGCCCTGCTTCAGCACAGACCAGAAAGGCATTGTGATAAGCGTATCCCCGGTATAGTCAGGGGTTAATGGGAGTCGTCCCCGTCCCCCCAGTATACGGCCAGTACCATGGACCCGGTACTTGTGGTTCGGACTGTCTCCAACCAGCCATAATGTTGTGAGAGTGAAATTATGTCTAAGTCCAGCTTTGGTACATTAGAAGCAACTCTGAAACTTAACCTAAGCGTTTTTCGAAGCTACTTTTTGGCTAACTTCTTATAGGAAGGTCTAGGAGCTCTGAAAATGAACGTGCGCGTCTTTCACTCTTCCCGAGGGACTAAGAAGAATTTTGTGATATTTTTTATTAAAATGGTGTATAAGGGTATATATATAAATATATTTTATGCACTGTATATGAGCTGGCGATTTCTAAGTCTGTGGTTCCGAGAGGGGGTAACCAGGCTCACTAATAAAGGTCAAGCCACTTGCCTGCCAGAATGCCCTGCTTCAGCACAGACCAGAAAGGCATTGTGATAAGCGTATCCCCGGTATAGTCAGGGGTTAATGGGAGTCGTCCCCGTCCCTCCAGTATACGGCCAGAACCATGGACCCGGTACTTGTGGTTCGGACTGTCTCCAACGAGCCATAATGTTGTGAGAGTGAAATTATATCTAAGTCCAGCTTTGGTACATTAGAAGCAACTCTGAAACTTAACCTAAGCGTTTTTCGAAGCTACTTTTTGGCTAACTTCTTATAGGAAGGTCTAGGAGCTCTGAAAATGAACGTGCGCGTCTTTCACTCTTCCCAAGGGACTTAGAAGAATTTTGTGATATTTTTTATTAAAATGGTGTATAAGGGTATATATATAAATATATTTTATGCACTGTATATGAGCTGGCGATTTCTAAGTCTGTGGTTCCGAGAGGGGGTAACCAGGCTCACTAATAAAGGTCAAGCCACTTGGCTGCCAGAATGCCCTGCTTCAGCACAGACCAGAAAGGCATTGTGATAAGCGTATCCCCGGTATAGTCAGGGGTTAATGGGAGTCGTCCCCGTCCCCCCAGTATACGGCCAGAACCATGGACCCGGTACTTGTGGTTCGGACCCTCTCCAACCAGCCATAATGTTGTGAGAGTGAAATTATGTCTAAGTTCAGCTTTGGTACATTAGAAGCAACTCTGAAACTTAACCTAAGCGTTTTTCGAAGCTACTTTTTGGCTAACTTCTTATAGGAAGGTCTAGGAGCTCTAAAAATGAACGTGCGCGTCTTTCACTCTTCCCGAGGGACTTAGAAGAATTTTGTGATATTTTTTATTAAAATGGTGTATAAGGGTATATATATAAATATATTTTATGCACTGTATATGAGCTGGCGATTTCTAAGTCTGTGGTTCCGAGAGGGGGTAACCAGGCTCACTAATAAAGGTCAAGCCACTTGGCTGCCAGAATACCCTGCTTCAGCACAGACCAGAAAGGCATTGTGATATGCGTATCCCCGGTATAGTCAGGGGTTAATGGGAGTCGTCCCCGTCCCCCCAGTATACGGCCAGAACCATGGACCCGGTACTTGTGGTTCGGACTGTCTCCAACCAGCCATAATGTTGTGAGAGTGAAATTATGTCTAAGTCCAGCTTTGGTACATTAGAAGCAACTCTGAAACTTAACCTAAGCGTTTTTCGAAGCTACTTTTTGGCTAACTTCTTATAGGAAGGTCTAGGAGCTCTGAAAATGAACGTGCGCGTCTTTCACTCTTCCCGAGGGACTTAGAAGAATTTTGTGATATTTTTTATTAAAATGGTGTATAAGGGTATATATATAAATATATTTTATGCACTGTATATGAGCTGGCGATTTCTAAGTCTGTGGTTCCGAGAGGGGGTAACCAGGCTCACTAATAAAGGTCAAGCCACTTGGCTGCCAGAATGCCCTGCTTCAGCACAGACCAGAAAGGCATTGTGATAAGCGTATCCCCGGTATAGTCAGGGGTTAATGGGAGTCGTCCCCGTCCCCCCAGTATACGGCCAGAACCATGGACCCGGTACTTGTGGTTCGGACTGTCTCCAACCAGCCATAATGTTGTGAGAGTGAAATTATGTCTAAGTCCAGCTTTGGTACATTAGAAGCAACTCTGAAACTTAACCTAAGCGTTTTTCGAAGCTACTTTTTGGCTAACTTCTTATAGGAAGGTCTAGGAGCTCTGAAAATGAACGTGCGCGTCTTTCACTCTTCCCGAGGGACTAAGAAGAATTTTGTGATATTTTTTATTAAAATGGTGTATAAGGGTATATATATAAATATATTTTATGCACTGTATATGAGCTGGCGATTTCTAAGTCTGTGGTTCCGAGAGGGGGTAACCAGGCTCACTAATAAAGGTCAAGCCACTTGGCTGCCAGAATGCCCTGCTTCAGCACAGACCAGAAAGGCATTGTGATAAGCGTATCCCCGGTATAGTCAGGGGTTAATGGGAGTCGTCCCCGTCCCCCCAGTATACGGCCAGAACCATGGACCCGGTACTTGTGGTTCGGACCCTCTCCAACCAGCCATAATGTTGTGAGAGTGAAATTATGTCTAAGTCCAGCTTTGGTACATTAGAAGCAACTCTGAAACTTAACCTAAGCGTTTTTCGAAGCTACTTTTTGGCTAACTTCTTATAGGAAGGTCTAGGAGCTCTAAAAATGAACGTGCGCGTCTTTCACTCTTCCCGAGGGACTTAGAAGAATTTTGTGATATTTTTTATTAAAATGGTGTATATGGGTATATATATAAATATATTTTATGCACTGTATATGAGCTGGCGATTTCTAAGTCTGTGGTTCCGAGAGGGGGTAACCAGGCTCACTAATAAAGGTCAAGCCACTTGGCTGCCAGAATACCCTGCTTCAGCACAGACCAGAAAGGCATTGTGATATGCGTATCCCCGGTATAGTCAGGGGTTAATGGGAGTCGTCCCCGTCCCCCCAGTATACGGCCAGAACCATGGACCCGGTACTTGTGGTTCGGACTGTCTCCAACCAGCCATAATGTTGTGAGAGTGAAATTATGTCTAAGTCCAGCTTTGGTACATTAGAAGCAACTCTGAAACTTAACCTAAGCGTTTTTCGAAGCTACTTTTTGGCTAACTTCTTATAGGAAGGTCTAGGAGCTCTGAAAATGAACGTGCGCGTCTTTCACTCTTCCCGAGGGACTTAGAAGAATTTTGTGATATTTTTTATTAAAATGGTGTATAAGGGTATATATATAAATAAATTTTATGCACTGTATATGAGCTGGCGATTTCTAAGTCTGTGGTTCCGAGAGGGGGTAACCAGGCTCACTAATAAAGGTCAAGCCACTTGGCTGCCAGAATGCCCTGCTTCAGCACAGACCAGAAAGGCATTGTGATAAGCGTATCCCCGGTATAGTCAGGGGTTAATGGGAGTCGTCCCCGTCCCCCCAGTATACGGCCAGAACCATGGACCCGGTACTTGTGGTTCGGACTGTCTCCAACCAGCCATAATGTTGTGAGAGTGAAATTATGTCTAAGTCCAGCTTTGGTACATTAGAAGCAACTCTGAAACTTAACCTAAGCGTTTTTCGAAGCTACTTTTTGGCTAACTTCTTATAGGAAGGTCTAGGAGCTCTGAAAATGAACGTGCGCGTCTTTCACTCTTCCCGAGGGACTAAGAAGAATTTTGTGATATTTTTTATTAAAATGGTGTATAAGGGTATATATATAAATATATTTTATGCACTGTATATGAGCTGGCGATTTCTAAGTCTGTGGTTCCGAGAGGGGGTAACCAGGCTCACTAATAAAGGTCAAGCCACTTGCCTGCCAGAATGCCCTGCTTCAGCACAGACCAGAAAGGCATTGTGATAAGCGTATCCCCGGTATAGTCAGGGGTTAATGGGAGTCGTCCCCGTCCCTCCAGTATACGGCCAGAACCATGGACCCGGTACTTGTGGTTCGGACTGTCTCCAACCAGCCATAATGTTGTGAGAGTGAAATTATATCTAAGTCCAGCTTTGGTACATTAGAAGCAACTCTGAAACTTAACCTAAGCGTTTTTCGAAGCTACTTTTTGGCTAACTTCTTATAGGAAGGTCTAGGAGCTCTGAAAATGAACGTGCGCGTCTTTCACTCTTCCCAAGGGACTTAGAAGAATTTTGTGATATTTTTTATTAAAATGGTGTATAAGGGTATATATATAAATATATTTTATGCACTGTATATGAGCTGGCGATTTCTAAGTCTGTGGTTCCGAGAGGGGGTAACCAGGCTCACTAATAAAGGTCAAGCCACTTGGCTGCCAGAATGCCCTGCTTCAGCACAGACCAGAAAGGCATTGTGATAAGCGTATCCCCGGTATAGTCAGGGGTTAATGGGAGTCGTCCCCGTCCCCCCAGTATACGGCCAGAACCATGGACCCGGTACTTGTGGTTCGGACCCTCTCCAACCAGCCATAATGTTGTGAGAGTGAAATTATGTCTAAGTCCAGCTTTGGTACATTAGAAGCAACTCTGAAACTTAACCTAAGCGTTTTTCGAAGCTACTTTTTGGCTAACTTCTTATAGGAAGGTCTAGGAGCTCTAAAAATGAACGTGCGCGTCTTTCACTCTTCCCGAGGGACTTAGAAGAATTTTGTGATATTTTTTATTAAAATGGTGTATAAGGGTATATATATAAATATATTTTATGCACTGTATATGAGCTGGCGATTTCTAAGTCTGTGGTTCCGAGAGGGGGTAACCAGGCTCACTAATAAAGGTCAAGCCACTTGGCTGCCAGAATACCCTGCTTCAGCACAGACCAGAAAGGCATTGTGATATGCGTATCCCCGGTATAGTCAGGGGTTAATGGGAGTCGTCCCCGTCCCCCCAGTATACGGCCAGAACCATGGACCCGGTACTTGTGGTTCGGACTGTCTCCAACCAGCCATAATGTTATGAGAGTGAAATTATGTCTAAGTCCAGCTTTGGTACATTAGAAGCAACTCTGAAACTTAACCTAAGCGTTTTTCGAAGCTACTTTTTGGCTAACTTCTTATAGGAAGGTCTAGGAGCTCTGAAAATGAACGTGCGCGTCTTTCACTCTTCCCGAGGGACTTAGAAGAATTTTGTGATATTTTTTATTAAAATGGTGTATAAGGGTATATATATAAATATATTTTATGCACTGTATATGAGCTGGCGATTTCTAAGTCTGTGGTTCCGAGAGGGGGTAACCAGGCTCACTAATAAAGGTCAAGCCACTTGGCTGCCAGAATGCCCTGCTTCAGCACAGACCAGAAAGGCATTGTGATAAGCGTATCCCCGGTATAGTCAGGGGTTAATGGGAGTCGTCCCCGTCCCTCCAGTATACGGCCAGAACCATGGACCCGGTACTTGTGGTTCGGACTGTCTCCAACCAGCCATAATGTTGTGAGAGTGAAATTATATCTAAGTCCAGCTTTGGTACATTAGAAGCAACTCTGAAACTTAACCTAAGCGTTTTTCGAAGCTACTTTTTGGCTAACTTCTTATAGGAAGGTCTAGGAGCTCTGAAAATGAACGTGCGCGTCTTTCACTCTTCCCGAGGGACTTAGAAGAATTTTGTGATATTTTTTATTAAAATGGTGTATAAGGGTATATATATAAATATATTTTATGCACTGTATATGAGCTGGCGATTTCTAAGTCTGTGGTTCCGAGAGGGGGTAACCAGGCTCACTAATAAAGATCAAGCCACTTGGCTGCCAGAATGCCCTGCTTCAGCACAGACCAGAAAGGCATTGTGATAAGCGTATCCCCGGTATAGTCAGGGGTTAATGGGAGTCGTCCCCGTCCCCCCAGTATACGGCCAGAACCATGGACCCGGTACTTGTGGTTCGGACCCTCTCCAACCAGCCATAATGTTGTGAGAGTGAAATTATGTCTAAGTCCAGCTTTGGTACATTAGAAGCAACTCTGAAACTTAACCTAAGCGTTTTTCGAAGCTACTTTTTGGCTAACTTCTTATAGGAAGGTCTAGGAGCTCTAAAAATGAACGTGCGCGTCTTTCACTCTTCCCGAGGGACTTAGAAGAATTTTGTGATATTTTTTATAAAAATGGTGTATAAGGGTATATATATATAAATATATTTTATGCACTGTATATGAGCTGGCGATTTCTAAGTCTGTGGTTCCGAGAGGGGGTAACCAGGCTCACTAGTAAAGGTCAAGCCACTTGGCTGCCAGAATTCCCTCCTTCAGCACAGACCAGAAAGGCATTGTGATAAGCGTATCCCCGGTATAGTCAGGGGTTAATGGGAGTCGTCCCCGTCCCCCCAGTATACGGCCAGAACCATGGACCCGGTACTTGTGGTTCGGACTGTCTCCAACCAGCCATAATGTTGTGAGAGTGAAATTATGCCTACTGTAAGTCCAGCTTTGGTACATTAGAAGCAACTCTGCAACTTAACCTAAGCGTTTTTCGAAGCTACTTTTTGGCTAACTTCTTATAGGAAGGTCTAGGAGCTCTGAAAATGAACGTGCGCGTCTTTCACTCTTCCCGAGGGACTTAGAAGAGTTTTGTGATATTTTTTATTAAAATGGTGTATAAGGGTATATATATAAATATATTTTATGCACTGTATATGAGCTGGCGATTTCTAAGTCTGTGGTTCCGAGAGGGGGTAACCAGGCTCACTAATAAAGATCAAGCCACTTGGCTGCCAGAATGCCCTGCTTCAGCACAGACCAGAAAGGCATTGTGATAAGCGTATCCCCGGTATAGTCAGGGGTTAATGGGAGTCGTCCCCGTCCCCCCAGTATACGGCCAGAACCATGGACCCGGTACTTGTGGTTCGGACCCTCTCCAACCAGCCATAATGTTGTGAGAGTGAAATTATGTCTAAGTCCAGCTTTGGTACATTAGAAGCAACTCTGAAACTTAACCTAAGCGTTTTTCGAAGCTACTTTTTGGCTAACTTCTTATAGGAAGGTCTAGGAGCTCTAAAAATGAACGTGCGCGTCTTTCACTCTTCCCGAGGGACTTAGAAGAATTTTGTGATATTTTTTATAAAAATGGTGTATAAGGGTATATATATATAAATATATTTTATGCACTGTATATGAGCTGGCGATTTCTAAGTCTGTGGTTCCGAGAGGGGGTAACCAGGCTCACTAGTAAAGGTCAAGCCACTTGGCTGCCAGAATTCCCTCCTTCAGCACAGACCAGAAAGGCATTGTGATAAGCGTATCCCCGGTATAGTCAGGGGTTAATGGGAGTCGTCCCCGTCCCCCCAGTATACGGCCAGAACCATGGACCCGGTACTTGTGGTTCGGACTGTCTCCAACCAGCCATAATGTTGTGAGAGTGAAATTATGTCTAAGTCCAGCTTTGGTACATTAGAAGCAACTCTGAAACTTAACCTAAGCGTTTTTCGAAGCTACTTTTTGGCTAACTTCTTATAGGAAGGTCTAGGAGCTCTGAAAATGAACGTGCGCGTCTTTCACTCTTCCCGAGGGACTAAGAAGAATTTTGTGATATTTTTTATTAAAATGGTGTATAAGGGTATATATATAAATATATTTTATGCACTGTATATGAGCTGGCGATTTCTAAGTCTGTGGTTCCGAGAGGGGGTAACCAGGCTCACTAATAAAGGTCAAGCCACTTGGCTGCCAGAATGCCCTGCTTCAGCACAGACCAGAAAGGCATTGTGATAAGCGTATCCCCGGTATAGTCAGGGGTTAATGGGAGTCGTCCCCGTCCCCCCAGTATACGGCCAGAACCATGGACCCGGTACTTGTGGTTCGGACTGTCTCCAACCAGCCATAATGTTGTGAGAGTGAAATTATGTCTAAGTCCAGCTTTGGTACATTAGAAGCAACTCTGAAACTTAACCTAAGCGTTTTTCGAAGCTACTTTTTGGCTAACTTCTTATAGGAAGGTCTAGGAGCTCTGAAAATGAACGTGCGCGTCTTTCACTCTTCCCGAGGGACTAAGAAGAATTTTGTGATATTTTTTATTAAAATGGTGTATAAGGGTATATATATAAATATATTTTATGCACTGTATATGAGCTGGCGATTTCTAAGTCTGTGGTTCCGAGAGGGGGTAACCAGGCTCACTAATAAAGGTCAAGCCACTTGCCTGCCAGAATGCCCTGCTTCAGCACAGACCAGAAAGGCATTGTGATAAGCGTATCCCCGGTATAGTCAGGGGTTAATGGGAGTCGTCCCCGTCCCTCCAGTATACGGCCAGAACCATGGACCCGGTACTTGTGGTTCGGACTGTCTCCAACCAGCCATAATGTTGTGAGAGTGAAATTATATCTAAGTCCAGCTTTGGTACATTAGAAGCAACTCTGAAACTTAACCTAAGCGTTTTTCGAAGCTACTTTTTGGCTAACTTCTTATAGGAAGGTCTAGGAGCTCTGAAAATGAACGTGCGCGTCTTTCACTCTTCCCAAGGGACTTAGAAGAATTTTGTGATATTTTTTATTAAAATGGTGTATAAGGGTATATATATAAATATATTTTATGCACTGTATATGAGCTGGCGATTTCTAAGTCTGTGGTTCCGAGAGGGGGTAACCAGGCTCACTAATAAAGGTCAAGCCACTTGGCTGCCAGAATGCCCTGCTTCAGCACAGACCAGAAAGGCATTGTGATAAGCGTATCCCCGGTATAGTCAGGGGTTAATGGGAGTCGTCCCCGTCCCCCCAGTATACGGCCAGAACCATGGACCCGGTACTTGTGGTTCGGACCCTCTCCAACCAGCCATAATGTTGTGAGAGTGAAATTATGTCTAAGTCCAGCTTTGGTACATTAGAAGCAACTCTGAAACTTAACCTAAGCGTTTTTCGAAGCTACTTTTTGGCTAACTTCTTATAGGAAGGTCTAGGAGCTCTAAAAATGAACGTGCGCGTCTTTCACTCTTCCCGAGGGACTTAGAAGAATTTTGTGATATTTTTTATTAAAATGGTGTATAAGGGTATATATATAAATATATTTTATGCACTGTATATGAGCTGGCGATTTCTAAGTCTGTGGTTCCGAGAGGGGGTAACCAGGCTCACTAATAAAGGTCAAGCCACTTGGCTGCCAGAATACCCTGCTTCAGCACAGACCAGAAAGGCATTGTGATATGCGTATCCCCGGTATAGTCAGGGGTTAATGGGAGTCGTCCCCGTCCCCCCAGTATACGGCCAGAACCATGGACCCGGTACTTGTGGTTCGGACTGTCTCCAACCAGCCATAATGTTATGAGAGTGAAATTATGTCTAAGTCCAGCTTTGGTACATTAGAAGCAACTCTGAAACTTAACCTAAGCGTTTTTCGAAGCTACTTTTTGGCTAACTTCTTATAGGAAGGTCTAGGAGCTCTGAAAATGAACGTGCGCGTCTTTCACTCTTCCCGAGGGACTTAGAAGAATTTTGTGATATTTTTTATTAAAATGGTGTATAAGGGTATATATATAAATATATTTTATGCACTGTATATGAGCTGGCGATTTCTAAGTCTGTGGTTCCGAGAGGGGGTAACCAGGCTCACTAATAAAGGTCAAGCCACTTGGCTGCCAGAATGCCCTGCTTCAGCACAGACCAGAAAGGCATTGTGATAAGCGTATCCCCGGTATAGTCAGGGGTTAATGGGAGTCGTCCCCGTCCCTCCAGTATACGGCCAGAACCATGGACCCGGTACTTGTGGTTCGGACTGTCTCCAACCAGCCATAATGTTGTGAGAGTGAAATTATATCTAAGTCCAGCTTTGGTACATTAGAAGCAACTCTGAAACTTAACCTAAGCGTTTTTCGAAGCTACTTTTTGGCTAACTTCTTATAGGAAGGTCTAGGAGATCTGAAAATGAACGTGCGCGTCTTTCACTCTTCCCAAGGGACTTAGAAGAATTTTGTGATATTTTTTATTAAAATGGTGTATAAGGGTATATATATAAATATATTTTATGCACTGTATATGAGCTGGCGATTTCTAAGTCTGTGGTTCCGAGAGGGGGTAACCAGGCTCACTAATAAAGGTCAAGCCACTTGGCTGCCAGAATGCCCTGCTTCAGCACAGACCAGAAAGGCATTGTGATAAGCGTATCCCCGGTATAGTCAGGGGTTAATGGGAGTCGTCCCCGTCCCCCCAGTATACGGCCAGAACCATGGACCCGGTACTTGTGGTTCGGACCCTCTCCAACCAGCCATAATGTTGTGAGTGTGAAATTATGTCTAAGTCCAGCTTTGGTACATTAGAAGCAACTCTGAAACTTAACCTAAGCGTTTTTCGAAGCTACTTTTTGGCTAACTTCTTATAGGAAGGTCTAGGAGCTCTGAAAATGAACGTGCGCGTCTTTCACTCTTCCCGAGGGACTTAGAAGAATTTTGTGATATTTTTTATTAAAATGGTGTATAAGGGTATATATATAAATATATTTTATGCACTGTATATGAGCTGGCGATTTCTAAGTCTGTGGTTCCGAGAGGGGGTAACCAGGCTCACTAATAAAGATCAAGCCACTTGGCTGCCAGAATGCCCTGCTTCAGCACAGACCAGAAAGGCATTGTGATAAGCGTATCCCCGGTATAGTCAGGGGTTAATGGGAGTCGTCCCCGTCCCCCCAGTATACGGCCAGAACCATGGACCCGGTACTTGTGGTTCGGACCCTCTCCAACCAGCCATAATGTTGTGAGAGTGAAATTATGTCTAAGTCCAGCTTTGGTACATTAGAAGCAACTCTGAAACTTAACCTAAGCGTTTTTCGAAGCTACTTTTTGGCTAACTTCTTATAGGAAGGTCTAGGAGCTCTAAAAATGAACGTGCGCGTCTTTCACTCTTCCCGAGGGACTTAGAAGAATTTTGTGATATTTTTTATAAAAATGGTGTATAAGGGTATATATATATAAATATATTTTATGCACTGTATATGAGCTGGCGATTTCTAAGTCTGTGGTTCCGAGAGGGGGTAACCAGGCTCACTAGTAAAGGTCAAGCCACTTGGCTGCCAGAATTCCCTCCTTCAGCACAGACCAGAAAGGCATTGTGATAAGCGTATCCCCGGTATAGTCAGGGGTTAATGGGAGTCGTCCCCGTCCCCCCAGTATACGGCCAGAACCATGGACCCGGTACTTGTGGTTCGGACTGTCTCCAACCAGCCATAATGTTGTGAGAGTGAAATTATGCCTAAGTCCAGCTTTGGTACATTAGAAGCAACTCTGCAACTTAACCTAAGCGTTTTTCGAAGCTACTTTTTGGCTAACTTCTTATAGGAAGGTCTAGGAGCTCTGAAAATGAACGTGCGCGTCTTTCACTCTTCCCGAGGGACTTAGAAGAATTTTGTGATATTTTTTATTAAAATGGTGTATAAGGGTATATATATAAATATATTTTATGCACTGTATATGAGCTGGCGATTTCTAAGTCTGTGGTTCCGAGAGGGGGTAACCAGGCTCACTAATAAAGATCAAGCCACTTGGCTGCCAGAATGCCCTGCTTCAGCACAGACCAGAAAGGCATTGTGATAAGCGTATCCCCGGTATAGTCAGGGGTTAATGGGAGTCGTCCCCGTCCCCCCAGTATACGGCCAGAACCATGGACCCGGTACTTGTGGTTCGGACCCTCTCCAACCAGCCATAATGTTGTGAGAGTGAAATTATGTCTAAGTCCAGCTTTGGTACATTAGAAGCAACTCTGAAACTTAACCTAAGCGTTTTTCGAAGCTACTTTTTGGCTAACTTCTTATAGGAAGGTCTAGGAGCTCTAAAAATGAACGTGCGCGTCTTTCACTCTTCCCGAGGGACTTAGAAGAATTTTGTGATATTTTTTATAAAAATGGTGTATAAGGGTATATATATATAAATATATTTTATGCACTGTATATGAGCTGGCGATTTCTAAGTCTGTGGTTCCGAGAGGGGGTAACCAGGCTCACTAGTAAAGGTCAAGCCACTTGGCTGCCAGAATTCCCTCCTTCAGCACAGACCAGAAAGGCATTGTGATAAGCGTATCCCCGGTATAGTCAGGGGTTAATGGGAGTCGTCCCCGTCCCCCCAGTATACGGCCAGAACCATGGACCCGGTACTTGTGGTTCGGACTGTCTCCAACCAGCCATAATGTTGTGAGAGTGAAATTATGTCTAAGTCCAGCTTTGGTACATTAGAAGCAACTCTGCAACTTAACCTAAGCGTTTTTCGAAGCTACTTTTTGGCTAACTTCTTATAGGAAGGTCTAGGAGCTCTGAAAATGAACGTGCGCGTCTTTCACTCTTCCCGAGGGACTTAGAAGAATTTTGTGATATTTTTTATTAAAATGGTGTATAAGGGTATATATATAAATATATTTTATGCACTGTATATGAGCTGGCGATTTCTAAGTCTGTGGTTCCGAGAGGGGGTAACCAGGCTCACTAATAAAGATCAAGCCACTTGGCTGCCAGAATGCCCTGCTTCAGCACAGACCAGAAAGGCATTGTGATAAGCGTATCCCCGGTATAGTCAGGGGTTAATGGGAGTCGTCCCCGTCCCCCCAGTATACGGCCAGAACCATGGACCCGGTACTTGTGGTTCGGACCCTCTCCAACCAGCCATAATGTTGTGAGAGTGAAATTATGTCTAAGTCCAGCTTTGGTACATTAGAAGCAACTCTGAAACTTAACCTAAGCGTTTTTCGAAGCTACTTTTTGGCTAACTTCTTATAGGAAGGTCTAGGAGCTCTGAAAATGAACGTGCGCGTCTTTCACTCTTCCCGAGGGACTTAGAAGAATTTTGTGATATTTTTTATTAAAATGGTGTATAAGGGTATATATATAAATATATTTTATGCACTGTATATGAGCTGGCGATTTCTAAGTCTGTGGTTCCGAGAGGGGGTAACCAGGCTCACTAATAAAGGTCAAGCCACTTGGCTGCCAGAATGCCCTGCTTCAGCACAGACCAGAAAGGCATTGTGATAAGCGTATCCCCGGTATAGTCAGGGGTTAATGGGAGTCGTCCCCGTCCCTCCAGTATACGGCCAGAACCATGGACCCGGTACTTGTGGTTCGGACTGTCTCCAACCAGCCATAATGTTGTGAGAGTGAAATTATATCTAAGTCCAGCTTTGGTACATTAGAAGCAACTCTGAAACTTAACCTAAGCGTTTTTCGAAGCTACTTTTTGGCTAACTTCTTATAGGAAGGTCTAGGAGCTCTGAAAATGAACGTGCGCGTCTTTCACTCTTCCCAAGGGACTTAGAAGAATTTTGTGATATTTTTTATTAAAATGGTGTATAAGGGTATATATATAAATATATTTTATGCACTGTATATGAGCTGGCGATTTCTAAGTCTGTGGTTCCGAGAGGGGGTAACCAGGCTCACTAATAAAGGTCAAGCCACTTGGCTGCCAGAATGCCCTGCTTCAGCACAGACCAGAAAGGCATTGTGATAAGCGTATCCCCGGTATAGTCAGGGGTTAATGGGAGTCGTCCCCGTCCCCCCAGTATACGGCCAGAACCATGGACCCGGTACTTGTGGTTCGGACCCTCTCCAACCAGCCATAATGTTGTGAGAGTGAAATTATGTCTAAGTCCAGCTTTGGTACATTAGAAGCAACTCTGAAACTTAACCTAAGCGTTTTTCGAAGCTACTTTTTGGCTAACTTCTTATAGGAAGGTCTAGGAGCTCTGAAAATGAACGTGCGCGTCTTTCACTCTTCCCGAGGGACTTAGAAGAATTTTGTGATATTTTTTATTAAAATGGTGTATAAGGGTATATATATAAATATATTTTATGCACTGTATATGAGCTGGCGATTTCTAAGTCTGTGGTTCCGAGAGGGGGTAACCAGGCTCACTAATAAAGATCAAGCCACTTGGCTGCCAGAATGCCCTGCTTCAGCACAGACCAGAAAGGCATTGTGATAAGCGTATCCCCGGTATAGTCAGGGGTTAATGGGAGTCGTCCCCGTCCCCCCAGTATACGGCCAGAACCATGGACCCGGTACTTGTGGTTCGGACCCTCTCCAACCAGCCATAATGTTGTGAGAGTGAAATTATGTCTAAGTCCAGCTTTGGTACATTAGAAGCAACTCTGAAACTTAACCTAAGCGTTTTTCGAAGCTACTTTTTGGCTAACTTCTTATAGGAAGGTCTAGGAGCTCTAAAAATGAACGTGCGCGTCTTTCACTCTTCCCGAGGGACTTAGAAGAATTTTGTGATATTTTTTATAAAAATGGTGTATAAGGGTATATATATATAAATATATTTTATGCACTGTATATGAGCTGGCGATTTCTAAGTCTGTGGTTCCGAGAGGGGGTAACCAGGCTCACTAGTAAAGGTCAAGCCACTTGGCTGCCAGAATTCCCTCCTTCAGCACAGACCAGAAAGGCATTGTGATAAGCGTATCCCCGGTATAGTCAGGGGTTAATGGGAGTCGTCCCCGTCCCCCCAGTATACGGCCAGAACCATGGACCCGGTACTTGTGGTTCGGACTGTCTCCAACCAGCCATAATGTTGTGAGAGTGAAATTATGCCTAAGTCCAGCTTTGGTACATTAGAAGCAACTCTGCAACTTAACCTAAGCGTTTTTCGAAGCTACTTTTTGGCTAACTTCTTATAGGAAGGTCTAGGAGCTCTGAAAATGAACGTGCGCGTCTTTCACTCTTCCCGAGGGACTTAGAAGAATTTTGTGATATTTTTTATTAAAATGGTGTATAAGGGTATATATATAAATATATTTTATGCACTGTATATGAGCTGGCGATTTCTAAGTCTGTGGTTCCGAGAGGGGGTAACCAGGCTCACTAATAAAGATCAAGCCACTTGGCTGCCAGAATGCCCTGCTTCAGCACAGACCAGAAAGGCATTGTGATAAGCGTATCCCCGGTATAGTCAGGGGTTAATGGGAGTCGTCCCCGTCCCCCCAGTATACGGCCAGAACCATGGACCCGGTACTTGTGGTTCGGACCCTCTCCAACCAGCCATAATGTTGTGAGAGTGAAATTATGTCTAAGTCCAGCTTTGGTACATTAGAAGCAACTCTGAAACTTAACCTAAGCGTTTTTCGAAGCTACTTTTTGGCTAACTTCTTATAGGAAGGTCTAGGAGCTCTAAAAATGAACGTGCGCGTCTTTCACTCTTCCCGAGGGACTTAGAAGAATTTTGTGATATTTTTTATAAAAATGGTGTATAAGGGTATATATATATAAATATATTTTATGCACTGTATATGAGCTGGCGATTTCTAAGTCTGTGGTTCCGAGAGGGGGTAACCAGGCTCACTAGTAAAGGTCAAGCCACTTGGCTGCCAGAATTCCCTCCTTCAGCACAGACCAGAAAGGCATTGTGATAAGCGTATCCCCGGTATAGTCAGGGGTTAATGGGAGTCGTCCCCGTCCCCCCAGTATACGGCCAGAACCATGGACCCGGTACTTGTGGTTCGGACTGTCTCCAACCAGCCATAATGTTGTGAGAGTGAAATTATGTCTAAGTCCAGCTTTGGTACATTAGAAGCAACTCTGCAACTTAACCTAAGCGTTTTTCGAAGCTACTTTTTGGCTAACTTCTTATAGGAAGGTCTAGGAGCTCTGAAAATGAACGTGCGCGTCTTTCACTCTTCCCGAGGGACTTAGAAGAATTTTGTGATATTTTTTATTAAAATGGTGTATAAGGGTATATATATAAATATATTTTATGCACTGTATATGAGCTGGCGATTTCTAAGTCTGTGGTTCCGAGAGGGGGTAACCAGGCTCACTAATAAAGATCAAGCCACTTGGCTGCCAGAATGCCCTGCTTCAGCACAGACCAGAAAGGCATTGTGATAAGCGTATCCCCGGTATAGTCAGGGGTTAATGGGAGTCGTCCCCGTCCCCCCAGTATACGGCCAGAACCATGGACCCGGTACTTGTGGTTCGGACCCTCTCCAACCAGCCATAATGTTGTGAGAGTGAAATTATGTCTAAGTCCAGCTTTGGTACATTAGAAGCAACTCTGAAACTTAACCTAAGCGTTTTTCGAAGCTACTTTTTGGCTAACTTCTTATAGGAAGGTCTAGGAGCTCTAAAAATGAACGTGCGCGTCTTTCACTCTTCCCGAGGGACTTAGAAGAATTTTGTGATATTTTTTATAAAAATGGTGTATAAGGGTATATATATATAAATATATTTTATGCACTGTATATGAGCTGGCGATTTCTAAGTCTGTGGTTCCGAGAGGGGGTAACCAGGCTCACTAGTAAAGGTCAAGCCACTTGGCTGCCAGAATTCCCTCCTTCAGCACAGACCAGAAAGGCATTGTGATAAGCGTATCCCCGGTATAGTCAGGGGTTAATGGGAGTCGTCCCCGTCCCCCCAGTATACGGCCAGAACCATGGACCCGGTACTTGTGGTTCGGACTGTCTCCAACCAGCCATAATGTTGTGAGAGTGAAATTATGTCTAAGTCCAGCTTTGGTACATTAGAAGCAACTCTGCAACTTAACCTAAGCGTTTTTCGAAGCTACTTTTTGGCTAACTTCTTATAGGAAGGTCTAGGAGCTCTGAAAATGAACGTGCGCGTCTTTCACTCTTCCCGAGGGACTTAGAAGAATTTTGTGATATTTTTTATAAAAATGGTGTATAAGGGTATATATATATAAATATATTTTATGCACTGTATATGAGCTGGCGATTTCTAAGTCTGTGGTTCCGAGAGGGGGTAACCAGGCTCACTAGTAAAGGTCAAGCCACTTGGCTGCCAGAATTCCCTCCTTCAGCACAGACCAGAAAGGCATTGTGATAAGCGTATCCCCGGTATAGTCAGGGGTTAATGGGAGTCGTCCCCGTCCCCCCAGTATACGGCCAGAACCATGGACCCGGTACTTGTGGTTCGGACTGTCTCCAACCAGCCATAATGTTGTGAGAGTGAAATTATGTCTAAGTCCAGCTTTGGTACATTAGAAGCAACTCTGCAACTTAACCTAAGCGTTTTTCGAAGCTACTTTTTGGCTAACTTCTTATAGGAAGGTCTAGGAGCTCTGAAAATGAACGTGCGCGTCTTTCACTCTTCCCGAGGGACTTAGAAGAATTTTGTGATATTTTTTATTAAAATGGTGTATAAGGGTATATATATATAAATATATTTTATGCACTGTATATGAGCTGGCGATTTCTAAGTCTGTGGTTCCGAGAGGGGGTAACCAGGCTCACTAATAAAGATCAAGCCACTTGGCTGCCAGAATGCCCTGCTTCAGCACAGACCAGAAAGGCATTGTGATAAGCGTATCCCCGGTATAGTCAGGGGTTAATGGGAGTCGTCCCCGTCCCCCCAGTATACGGCCAGAACCATGGACCCGGTACTTGTGGTTCGGACCCTCTCCAACCAGCCATAATGTTGTGAGAGTGAAATTATGTCTAAGTCCAGCTTTGGTACATTAGAAGCAACTCTGAAACTTAACCTAAGCGTTTTTCGAAGCTACTTTTTGGCTAACTTCTTATAGGAAGGTCTAGGAGCTCTAAAAATGAACGTGCGCGTCTTTCACTCTTCCCGAGGGACTTAGAAGAATTTTGTGATATTTTTTATAAAAATGGTGTATAAGGGTATATATATATAAATATATTTTATGCACTGTATATGAGCTGGCGATTTCTAAGTCTGTGGTTCCGAGAGGGGGTAACCAGGCTCACTAGTAAAGGTCAAGCCACTTGGCTGCCAGAATTCCCTCCTTCAGCACAGACCAGAAAGGCATTGTGATAAGCGTATCCCCGGTATAGTCAGGGGTTAATGGGAGTCGTCCCCGTCCCCCCAGTATACGGCCAGAACCATGGACCCGGTACTTGTGGTTCGGACTGTCTCCAACCAGCCATAATGTTGTGAGAGTGAAATTATGTCTAAGTCCAGCTTTGGTACATTAGAAGCAACTCTGCAACTTAACCTAAGCGTTTTTCGAAGCTACTTTTTGGCTAACTTCTTATAGGAAGGTCTAGGAGCTCTGAAAATGAACGTGCGCGTCTTTCACTCTTCCCGAGGGACTTAGAAGAATTTTGTGATATTTTTTATTAAAATGGTGTATAAGGGTATATATATAAATATATTTTATGCACTGTATATGAGCTGGCGATTTCTAAGTCTGTGGTTCCGAGAGGGGGTAACCAGGCTCACTAATAAAGGTCAAGCCACTTGGCTGCCAGAATGCCCTGCTTCAGCACAGACCAGAAAGGCATTGTGATAAGCGTATCCCCGGTATAGTCAGGGGTTAATGGGAGTCGTCCCCGTCCCCCCAGTATACGGCCAGAACCATGGACCCGGTACTTGTGGTTCGGACCCTCTCCAACCAGCCATAATGTTGTGAGAGTGAAATTATGTCTAAGTCCAGCTTTGGTACATTAGAAGCAACTCTGAAACTTAACCTAAGCGTTTTTCGAAGCTACTTTTTGGCTAACTTCTTATAGGAAGGTCTAGGAGCTCTAAAAATGAACGTGCGCGTCTTTCACTCTTCCCGAGGGACTTAGAAGAATTTTGTGATATTTTTTATTAAAATGGTGTATAAGGGTATATATATAAATATATTTTATGCACTGTATATGAGCTGGCGATTTCTAAGTCTGTGGTTCCGAGAGGGGGTAACCAGGCTCACTAATAAAGGTCAAGCCACTTGGCTGCCAGAATACCCTGCTTCAGCACAGACCAGAAAGGCATTGTGATATGCGTATCCCCGGTATAGTCAGGGGTTAATGGGAGTCGTCCCCGTCCCCCCAGTATACGGCCAGAACCATGGACCCGGTACTTGTGGTTCGGACTGTCTCCAACCAGCCATAATGTTATGAGAGTGAAATTATGTCTAAGTCCAGCTTTGGTACATTAGAAGCAACTCTGAAACTTAACCTAAGCGTTTTTCGAAGCTACTTTTTGGCTAACTTCTTATAGGAAGGTCTAGGAGCTCTGAAAATGAACGTGCGCGTCTTTCACTCTTCCCGAGGGACTTAGAAGAATTTTGTGATATTTTTTATTAAAATGGTGTATAAGGGTATATATATAAATATATTTTATGCACTGTATATGAGCTGGCGATTTCTAAGTCTGTGGTTCCGAGAGGGGGTAACCAGGCTCACTAATAAAGGTCAAGCCACTTGGCTGCCAGAATGCCCTGCTTCAGCACAGACCAGAAAGGCATTGTGATAAGCGTATCCCCGGTATAGTCAGGGGTTAATGGGAGTCGTCCCCGTCCCCCCAGTATACGGCCAGAACCATGGACCCGGTACTTGTGGTTCGGACCCTCTCCAACCAGCCATAATGTTGTGAGAGTGAAATTATGTCTAAGTCCAGCTTTGGTACATTAGAAGCAACTCTGAAACTTAACCTAAGCGTTTTTCGAAGCTACTTTTTGGCTAACTTCTTATAGGAAGGTCTAGGAGCTCTGAAAATGAACGTGCGCGTCTTTCACTCTTCCCGAGGGACTTAGAAGAATTTTGTGATATTTTTTATTAAAATGGTGTATAAGGGTATATATATAAATATATTTTATGCACTGTATATGAGCTGGCGATTTCTAAGTCTGTGGTTCCGAGAGGGGGTAACCAGGCTCACTAATAAAGATCAAGCCACTTGGCTGCCAGAATGCCCTGCTTCAGCACAGACCAGAAAGGCATTGTGATAAGCGTATCCCCGGTATAGTCAGGGGTTAATGGGAGTCGTCCCCGTCCCCCCAGTATACGGCCAGAACCATGGACCCGGTACTTGTGGTTCGGACCCTCTCCAACCAGCCATAATGTTGTGAGAGTGAAATTATGTCTAAGTCCAGCTTTGGTACATTAGAAGCAACTCTGAAACTTAACCTAAGCGTTTTTCGAAGCTACTTTTTGGCTAACTTCTTATAGGAAGGTCTAGGAGCTCTAAAAATGAACGTGCGCGTCTTTCACTCTTCCCGAGGGACTTAGAAGAATTTTGTGATATTTTTTATAAAAATGGTGTATAAGGGTATATATATATAAATATATTTTATGCACTGTATATGAGCTGGCGATTTCTAAGTCTGTGGTTCCGAGAGGGGGTAACCAGGCTCACTAGTAAAGGTCAAGCCACTTGGCTGCCAGAATTCCCTCCTTCAGCACAGACCAGAAAGGCATTGTGATAAGCGTATCCCCGGTATAGTCAGGGGTTAATGGGAGTCGTCCCCGTCCCCCCAGTATACGGCCAGAACCATGGACCCGGTACTTGTGGTTCGGACTGTCTCCAACCAGCCATAATGTTGTGAGAGTGAAATTATGTCTAAGTCCAGCTTTGGTACATTAGAAGCAACTCTGCAACTTAACCTAAGCGTTTTTCGAAGCTACTTTTTGGCTAACTTCTTATAGGAAGGTCTAGGAGCTCTGAAAATGAACGTGCGCGTCTTTCACTCTTCCCGAGGGACTTAGAAGAATTTTGTGATATTTTTTATTAAAATGGTGTATAAGGGTATATATATAAATATATTTTATGCACTGTATATGAGCTGGCGATTTCTAAGTCTGTGGTTCCGAGAGGGGGTAACCAGGCTCACTAATAAAGATCAAGCCACTTGGCTGCCAGAATGCCCTGCTTCAGCACAGACCAGAAAGGCATTGTGATAAGCGTATCCCCGGTATAGTCAGGGGTTAATGGGAGTCGTCCCCGTCCCCCCAGTATACGGCCAGAACCATGGACCCGGTACTTGTGGTTCGGACCCTCTCCAACCAGCCATAATGTTGTGAGAGTGAAATTATGTCTAAGTCCAGCTTTGGTACATTAGAAGCAACTCTGCAACTTAACCTAAGCGTTTTTCGAAGCTACTTTTTGGCTAACTTCTTATAGGAAGGTCTAGGAGCTCTAAAAATGAACGTGCGCGTCTTTCACTCTTCCCGAGGGACTTAGAAGAATTTTGTGATATTTTTTATAAAAATGGTGTATAAGGGTATATATATATAAATATATTTTATGCACTGTATATGAGCTGGCGATTTCTAAGTCTGTGGTTCCGAGAGGGGGTAACCAGGCTCACTAGTAAAGGTCAAGCCACTTGGCTGCCAGAATTCCCTCCTTCAGCACAGACCAGAAAGGCATTGTGATAAGCGTATCCCCGGTATAGTCAGGGGTTAATGGGAGTCGTCCCCGTCCCCCCAGTATACGGCCAGAACCATGGACCCGGTACTTGTGGTTCGGACTGTCTCCAACCAGCCATAATGTTGTGAGAGTGAAATTATGTCTAAGTCCAGCTTTGGTACATTAGAAGCAACTCTGCAACTTAACCTAAGCGTTTTTCGAAGCTACTTTTTGGCTAACTTCTTATAGGAAGGTCTAGGAGCTCTGAAAATGAACGTGCGCGTCTTTCACTCTTCCCGAGGGACTTAGAAGAATTTTGTGATATTTTTTATTAAAATGGTGTATAAGGGTATATATATAAATATATTTTATGCACTGTATATGAGCTGGCGATTTCTAAGTCTGTGGTTCCGAGAGGGGGTAACCAGGCTCACTAATAAAGGTCAAGCCACTTGGCTGCCAGAATGCCCTGCTTCAGCACAGACCAGAAAGGCATTGTGATAAGCGTATCCCCGGTATAGTCAGGGGTTAATGGGAGTCGTCCCCGTCCCCCCAGTATACGGCCAGAACCATGGACCCGGTACTTGTGGTTCGGACCCTCTCCAACCAGCCATAATGTTGTGAGAGTGAAATTATGTCTAAGTCCAGCTTTGGTACATTAGAAGCAACTCTGAAACTTAACCTAAGCGTTTTTCGAAGCTACTTTTTGGCTAACTTCTTATAGGAAGGTCTAGGAGCTCTAAAAATGAACGTGCGCGTCTTTCACTCTTCCCGAGGGACTTAGAAGAATTTTGTGATATTTTTTATTAAAATGGTGTATAAGGGTATATATATAAATATATTTTATGCACTGTATATGAGCTGGCGATTTCTAAGTCTGTGGTTCCGAGAGGGGGTAACCAGGCTCACTAATAAAGGTCAAGCCACTTGGCTGCCAGAATACCCTGCTTCAGCACAGACCAGAAAGGCATTGTGATATGCGTATCCCCGGTATAGTCAGGGGTTAATGGGAGTCGTCCCCGTCCCCCCAGTATACGGCCAGAACCATGGACCCGGTACTTGTGGTTCGGACTGTCTCCAACCAGCCATAATGTTATGAGAGTGAAATTATGTCTAAGTCCAGCTTTGGTACATTAGAAGCAACTCTGAAACTTAACCTAAGCGTTTTTCGAAGCTACTTTTTGGCTAACTTCTTATAGGAAGGTCTAGGAGCTCTGAAAATGAACGTGCGCGTCTTTCACTCTTCCCGAGGGACTTAGAAGAATTTTGTGATATTTTTTATTAAAATGGTGTATAAGGGTATATATATAAATATATTTTATGCACTGTATATGAGCTGGCGATTTCTAAGTCTGTGGTTCCGAGAGGGGGTAACCAGGCTCACTAATAAAGGTCAAGCCACTTGGCTGCCAGAATGCCCTGCTTCAGCACAGACCAGAAAGGCATTGTGATAAGCGTATCCCCGGTATAGTCAGGGGTTAATGGGAGTCGTCCCCGTCCCCCCAGTATACGGCCAGAACCATGGACCCGGTACTTGTGGTTCGGACCCTCTCCAACCAGCCATAATGTTGTGAGAGTGAAATTATGTCTAAGTCCAGCTTTGGTACATTAGAAGCAACTCTGAAACTTAACCTAAGCGTTTTTCGAAGCTACTTTTTGGCTAACTTCTTATAGGAAGGTCTAGGAGCTCTGAAAATGAACGTGCGCGTCTTTCACTCTTCCCGAGGGACTTAGAAGAATTTTGTGATATTTTTTATTAAAATGGTGTATAAGGGTATATATATAAATATATTTTATGCACTGTATATGAGCTGGCGATTTCTAAGTCTGTGGTTCCGAGAGGGGGTAACCAGGCTCACTAATAAAGATCAAGCCACTTGGCTGCCAGAATGCCCTGCTTCAGCACAGACCAGAAAGGCATTGTGATAAGCGTATCCCCGGTATAGTCAGGGGTTAATGGGAGTCGTCCCCGTCCCCCCAGTATACGGCCAGAACCATGGACCCGGTACTTGTGGTTCGGACCCTCTCCAACCAGCCATAATGTTGTGAGAGTGAAATTATGTCTAAGTCCAGCTTTGGTACATTAGAAGCAACTCTGAAACTTAACCTAAGCGTTTTTCGAAGCTACTTTTTGGCTAACTTCTTATAGGAAGGTCTAGGAGCTCTAAAAATGAACGTGCGCGTCTTTCACTCTTCCCGAGGGACTTAGAAGAATTTTGTGATATTTTTTATAAAAATGGTGTATAAGGGTATATATATATAAATATATTTTATGCACTGTATATGAGCTGGCGATTTCTAAGTCTGTGGTTCCGAGAGGGGGTAACCAGGCTCACTAGTAAAGGTCAAGCCACTTGGCTGCCAGAATTCCCTCCTTCAGCACAGACCAGAAAGGCATTGTGATAAGCGTATCCCCGGTATAGTCAGGGGTTAATGGGAGTCGTCCCCGTCCCCCCAGTATACGGCCAGAACCATGGACCCGGTACTTGTGGTTCGGACTGTCTCCAACCAGCCATAATGTTGTGAGAGTGAAATTATGTCTAAGTCCAGCTTTGGTACATTAGAAGCAACTCTGCAACTTAACCTAAGCGTTTTTCGAAGCTACTTTTTGGCTAACTTCTTATAGGAAGGTCTAGGAGCTCTGAAAATGAACGTGCGCGTCTTTCACTCTTCCCGAGGGACTTAGAAGAATTTTGTGATATTTTTTATTAAAATGGTGTATAAGGGTATATATATAAATATATTTTATGCACTGTATATGAGCTGGCGATTTCTAAGTCTGTGGTTCCGAGAGGGGGTAACCAGGCTCACTAATAAAGATCAAGCCACTTGGCTGCCAGAATGCCCTGCTTCAGCACAGACCAGAAAGGCATTGTGATAAGCGTATCCCCGGTATAGTCAGGGGTTAATGGGAGTCGTCCCCGTCCCCCCAGTATACGGCCAGAACCATGGACCCGGTACTTGTGGTTCGGACCCTCTCCAACCAGCCATAATGTTGTGAGAGTGAAATTATGTCTAAGTCCAGCTTTGGTACATTAGAAGCAACTCTGAAACTTAACCTAAGCGTTTTTCGAAGCTACTTTTTGGCTAACTTCTTATAGGAAGGTCTAGGAGCTCTAAAAATGAACGTGCGCGTCTTTCACTCTTCCCGAGGGACTTAGAAGAATTTTGTGATATTTTTTATAAAAATGGTGTATAAGGGTATATATATATAAATATATTTTATGCACTGTATATGAGCTGGCGATTTCTAAGTCTGTGGTTCCGAGAGGGGGTAACCAGGCTCACTAGTAAAGGTCAAGCCACTTGGCTGCCAGAATTCCCTCCTTCAGCACAGACCAGAAAGGCATTGTGATAAGCGTATCCCCGGTATAGTCAGGGGTTAATGGGAGTCGTCCCCGTCCCCCCAGTATACGGCCAGAACCATGGACCCGGTACTTGTGGTTCGGACTGTCTCCAACCAGCCATAATGTTGTGAGAGTGAAATTATGTCTAAGTCCAGCTTTGGTACATTAGAAGCAACTCTGCAACTTAACCTAAGCGTTTTTCGAAGCTACTTTTTGGCTAACTTCTTATAGGAAGGTCTAGGAGCTCTGAAAATGAACGTGCGCGTCTTTCACTCTTCCCGAGGGACTTAGAAGAATTTTGTGATATTTTTTATTAAAATGGTGTATAAGGGTATATATATAAATATATTTTATGCACTGTATATGAGCTGGCGATTTCTAAGTCTGTGGTTCCGAGAGGGGGTAACCAGGCTCACTAATAAAGGTCAAGCCACTTGGCTGCCAGAATGCCCTGCTTCAGCACAGACCAGAAAGGCATTGTGATAAGCGTATCCCCGGTATAGTCAGGGGTTAATGGGAGTCGTCCCCGTCCCCCCAGTATACGGCCAGAACCATGGACCCGGTACTTGTGGTTCGGACTGTCTCCAACCAGCCATAATGTTGTGAGAGTGAAATTATGTCTAAGTCCAGCTTTGGTACATTAGAAGCAACTCTGCAACTTAACCTAAGCGTTTTTCGAAGCTACTTTTTGGCTAACTTCTTATAGGAAGGTCTAGGAGCTCTGAAAATGAACGTGCGCGTCTTTCACTCTTCCCGAGGGACTTAGAAGAATTTTGTGATATTTTTTATTAAAATGGTGTATAAGGGTATATATATAAATATATTTTATGCACTGTATATGAGCTGGCGATTTCTAAGTCTGTGGTTCCGAGAGGGGGTAACCAGGCTCACTAATAAAGGTCAAGCCACTTGGCTGCCAGAATGCCCTGCTTCAGCACAGACCAGAAAGGCATTGTGATAAGCGTATCCCCGGTATAGTCAGGGGTTAATGGGAGTCGTCCCCGTCCCCCCAGTATACGGCCAGAACCATGGACCCGGTACTTGTGGTTCGGACCCTCTCCAACCAGCCATAATGTTGTGAGAGTGAAATTATGTCTAAGTCCAGCTTTGGTACATTAGAAGCAACTCTGAAACTTAACCTAAGCGTTTTTCGAAGCTACTTTTTGGCTAACTTCTTATAGGAAGGTCTAGGAGCTCTAAAAATGAACGTGCGCGTCTTTCACTCTTCCCGAGGGACTTAGAAGAATTTTGTGATATTTTTTATTAAAATGGTGTATAAGGGTATATATATAAATATATTTTATGCACTGTATATGAGCTGGCGATTTCTAAGTCTGTGGTTCCGAGAGGGGGTAACCAGGCTCACTAATAAAGGTCAAGCCACTTGGCTGCCAGAATACCCTGCTTCAGCACAGACCAGAAAGGCATTGTGATATGCGTATCCCCGGTATAGTCAGGGGTTAATGGGAGTCGTCCCCGTCCCCCCAGTATACGGCCAGAACCATGGACCCGGTACTTGTGGTTCGGACTGTCTCCAACCAGCCATAATGTTATGAGAGTGAAATTATGTCTAAGTCCAGCTTTGGTACATTAGAAGCAACTCTGAAACTTAACCTAAGCGTTTTTCGAAGCTACTTTTTGGCTAACTTCTTATAGGAAGGTCTAGGAGCTCTGAAAATGAACGTGCGCGTCTTTCACTCTTCCCGAGGGACTTAGAAGAATTTTGTGATATTTTTTATTAAAATGGTGTATAAGGGTATATATATAAATATATTTTATGCACTGTATATGAGCTGGCGATTTCTAAGTCTGTGGTTCCGAGAGGGGGTAACCAGGCTCACTAATAAAGGTCAAGCCACTTGGCTGCCAGAATGCCCTGCTTCAGCACAGACCAGAAAGGCATTGTGATAAGCGTATCCCCGGTATAGTCAGGGGTTAATGGGAGTCGTCCCCGTCCCCCCAGTATACGGCCAGAACCATGGACCCGGTACTTGTGGTTCGGACCCTCTCCAACCAGCCATAATGTTGTGAGAGTGAAATTATGTCTAAGTCCAGCTTTGGTACATTAGAAGCAACTCTGAAACTTAACCTAAGCGTTTTTCGAAGCTACTTTTTGGCTAACTTCTTATAGGAAGGTCTAGGAGCTCTGAAAATGAACGTGCGCGTCTTTCACTCTTCCCGAGGGACTTAGAAGAATTTTGTGATATTTTTTATTAAAATGGTGTATAAGGGTATATATATAAATATATTTTATGCACTGTATATGAGCTGGCGATTTCTAAGTCTGTGGTTCCGAGAGGGGGTAACCAGGCTCACTAATAAAGATCAAGCCACTTGGCTGCCAGAATGCCCTGCTTCAGCACAGACCAGAAAGGCATTGTGATAAGCGTATCCCCGGTATAGTCAGGGGTTAATGGGAGTCGTCCCCGTCCCCCCAGTATACGGCCAGAACCATGGACCCGGTACTTGTGGTTCGGACCCTCTCCAACCAGCCATAATGTTGTGAGAGTGAAATTATGTCTAAGTCCAGCTTTGGTACATTAGAAGCAACTCTGAAACTTAACCTAAGCGTTTTTCGAAGCTACTTTTTGGCTAACTTCTTATAGGAAGGTCTAGGAGCTCTAAAAATGAACGTGCGCGTCTTTCACTCTTCCCGAGGGACTTAGAAGAATTTTGTGATATTTTTTATAAAAATGGTGTATAAGGGTATATATATATAAATATATTTTATGCACTGTATATGAGCTGGCGATTTCTAAGTCTGTGGTTCCGAGAGGGGGTAACCAGGCTCACTAGTAAAGGTCAAGCCACTTGGCTGCCAGAATTCCCTCCTTCAGCACAGACCAGAAAGGCATTGTGATAAGCGTATCCCCGGTATAGTCAGGGGTTAATGGGAGTCGTCCCCGTCCCCCCAGTATACGGCCAGAACCATGGACCCGGTACTTGTGGTTCGGACTGTCTCCAACCAGCCATAATGTTGTGAGAGTGAAATTATGTCTAAGTCCAGCTTTGGTACATTAGAAGCAACTCTGCAACTTAACCTAAGCGTTTTTCGAAGCTACTTTTTGGCTAACTTCTTATAGGAAGGTCTAGGAGCTCTGAAAATGAACGTGCGCGTCTTTCACTCTTCCCGAGGGACTTAGAAGAATTTTGTGATATTTTTTATTAAAATGGTGTATAAGGGTATATATATAAATATATTTTATGCACTGTATATGAGCTGGCGATTTCTAAGTCTGTGGTTCCGAGAGGGGGTAACCAGGCTCACTAATAAAGATCAAGCCACTTGGCTGCCAGAATGCCCTGCTTCAGCACAGACCAGAAAGGCATTGTGATAAGCGTATCCCCGGTATAGTCAGGGGTTAATGGGAGTCGTCCCCGTCCCCCCAGTATACGGCCAGAACCATGGACCCGGTACTTGTGGTTCGGACCCTCTCCAACCAGCCATAATGTTGTGAGAGTGAAATTATGTCTAAGTCCAGCTTTGGTACATTAGAAGCAACTCTGAAACTTAACCTAAGCGTTTTTCGAAGCTACTTTTTGGCTAACTTCTTATAGGAAGGTCTAGGAGCTCTAAAAATGAACGTGCGCGTCTTTCACTCTTCCCGAGGGACTTAGAAGAATTTTGTGATATTTTTTATAAAAATGGTGTATAAGGGTATATATATATAAATATATTTTATGCACTGTATATGAGCTGGCGATTTCTAAGTCTGTGGTTCCGAGAGGGGGTAACCAGGCTCACTAGTAAAGGTCAAGCCACTTGGCTGCCAGAATTCCCTCCTTCAGCACAGACCAGAAAGGCATTGTGATAAGCGTATCCCCGGTATAGTCAGGGGTTAATGGGAGTCGTCCCCGTCCCCCCAGTATACGGCCAGAACCATGGACCCGGTACTTGTGGTTCGGACTGTCTCCAACCAGCCATAATGTTGTGAGAGTGAAATTATGTCTAAGTCCAGCTTTGGTACATTAGAAGCAACTCTGCAACTTAACCTAAGCGTTTTTCGAAGCTACTTTTTGGCTAACTTCTTATAGGAAGGTCTAGGAGCTCTGAAAATGAACGTGCGCGTCTTTCACTCTTCCCGAGGGACTTAGAAGAATTTTGTGATATTTTTTATTAAAATGGTGTATAAGGGTATATATATAAATATATTTTATGCACTGTATATGAGCTGGCGATTTCTAAGTCTGTGGTTCCGAGAGGGGGTAACCAGGCTCACTAATAAAGGTCAAGCCACTTGGCTGCCAGAATGCCCTGCTTCAGCACAGACCAGAAAGGCATTGTGATAAGCGTATCCCCGGTATAGTCAGGGGTTAATGGGAGTCGTCCCCGTCCCCCCAGTATACGGCCAGAACCATGGACCCGGTACTTGTGGTTCGGACTGTCTCCAACCAGCCATAATGTTGTGAGAGTGAAATTATGTCTAAGTCCAGCTTTGGTACATTAGAAGCAACTCTGAAACTTAACCTAAGCGTTTTTCGAAGCTACTTTTTGGCTAACTTCTTATAGGAAGGTCTAGGAGCTCTGAAAATGAACGTGCGCGTCTTTCACTCTTCCCGAGGGACTAAGAAGAATTTTGTGATATTTTTTATTAAAATGGTGTATAAGGGTATATATATAAATATATTTTATGCACTGTATATGAGCTGGCGATTTCTAAGTCTGTGGTTCCGAGAGGGGGTAACCAGGCTCACTAATAAAGGTCAAGCCACTTGCCTGCCAGAATGCCCTGCTTCAGCACAGACCAGAAAGGCATTGTGATAAGCGTATCCCCGGTATAGTCAGGGGTTAATGGGAGTCGTCCCCGTCCCTCCAGTATACGGCCAGAACCATGGACCCGGTACTTGTGGTTCGGACTGTCTCCAACCAGCCATAATGTTGTGAGAGTGAAATTATATCTAAGTCCAGCTTTGGTACATTAGAAGCAACTCTGAAACTTAACCTAAGCGTTTTTCGAAGCTACTTTTTGGCTAACTTCTTATAGGAAGGTCTAGGAGCTCTAAAAATGAACGTGCGCGTCTTTCACTCTTCCCGAGGGACTTAGAAGAATTTTGTGATATTTTTTATAAAAATGGTGTATAAGGGTATATATATAAATATATTTTATGCACTGTATATGAGCTGGCGATTTCTAAGTCTGTGGTTCCGAGAGGGGGTAACCAGGCTCACTAATAAAGGTCAAGCCACTTGGCTGCCAGAATGCCCTGCTTCAGCACAGACCAGAAAGGCATTGTGATAAGCGTATCCCCGGTATAGTCAGGGGTTAATGGGAGTCGTCCCCGTCCCCCCAGTATACGGCCAGAACCATGGACCCGGTACTTGTGGTTCGTACCCTCTCCAACCAGCCATAATGTTGTGAGAGTGAAATTATGTCTAAGTCCAGCTTTGGTACATTAGAAGCAACTCTGAAACTTAACCTAAGCGTTTTTCGAAGCTACTTTTTGGCTAACTTCTTATAGGAAGGTCTAGGAGCTCTGAAAATGAACGTGCGCGTCTTTCACTCTTCCCGAGGGACTTAGAAGAATTTTGTGATATTTTTTATTAAAATGGTGTATAAGGGTATATATATAAATATATTTTATGCACTGTATATGAGCTGGCGATTTCTAAGTCTGTGGTTCCGAGAGGGGGTAACCAGGCTCACTAATAAAGGTCAAGCCACTTGCCTGCCAGAATGCCCTGCTTCAGCACAGACCAGAAAGGCATTGTGATAAGCGTATCCCCGGTATAGTCAGGGGTTAATGGGAGTCGTCCCCGTCCCTCCAGTATACGGCCAGAACCATGGACCCGGTACTTGTGGTTCGGACTGTCTTCAACCAGCCATAATGTTGTGAGAGTGAAATTATATCTAAGTCCAGCTTTGGTACATTAGAAGCAACTCTGAAACTTAACCTAAGCGTTTTTCGAAGCTACTTTTTGGCTAACTTCTTATAGGAAGGTCTAGGAGCTCTGAAAATGAACGTGCGCGTCTTTCACTCTTCCCAAGGGACTTAGAAGAATTTTGTGATATTTTTTATTAAAATGGTGTATAAGGGTATATATATAAATATATTTTATGCACTGTATATGAGCTGGCGATTTCTAAGTCTGTGGTTCCGAGAGGGGGTAACCAGGCTCACTAATAAAGGTCAAGCCACTTGGCTGCCAGAATGTCCTGCTTCAGCACAGACCAGAAAGGCATTGTGATAAGCGTATCCCCGGTATAGTCAGGGGTTAATGGGAGTCGTCCCCGTCCCCCCAGTATACGGCCAGAACCATGGACCCGGTACTTGTGGTTCGGACTGTCTCCAACCAGCCATAATGTTGTGAGAGTGAAATTATATCTAAGTCCAGCTTTGGTACATTAGAAGCAACTCTGAAACTTAACCTAAGCGTTTTTCGAAGCTACTTTTTGGCTAACTTCTTATAGGAAGGTCTAGGAGCTCTGAAAATGAACGTGCGCGTCTTTCACTCTTCCCAAGGGACTTAGAAGAATTTTGTGATATTTTTTATTAAAATGGTGTATAAGGGTATATATATAAATATATTTTATGCACTGTATATGAGCTGGCGATTTCTAAGTCTGTGGTTCCGAGAGGGGGTAACCAGGCTCACTAATAAAGGTCAAGCCACTTGGCTGCCAGAATGTCCTGCTTCAGCACAGACCAGAAAGGCATTGTGATAAGCGTATCCCCGGTATAGTCAGGGGTTAATGGGAGTCGTCCCCGTCCCCCCAGTATACGGCCAGAACCATGGACCCTGTACTTGTGGTTCGGACTGTCTCCAACCAGCCATAATGTTGTGAGAGTGAAATTATATCTAAGTCCAGCTTTGGTACATTAGAAGCAACTCTGAAACTTAACCTAAGCGTTTTTCGAAGCTACTTTTTGGCTAACTTCTTATAGGAAGGTCTAGGAGCTCTGAAAATGAACCATTATTACATAGCACTGACAGTGACGTGGCGCTGTACATACAGGGATAAGGATAGTATTATTACATAGCACTGACAGTGATGGTGGAACTGTACATAACGGGATAAGGATAGTATTACATAGCACTGACAGTGACGTGGCGCTGTACATACAGGGATAAGGATAGTGTTACATAGCACTGACAGTGACGGCGACGCTGTACATACAGGGATAAGGATAGTATTACACAGCACTGACAGTGACGGCGGCGCTGTACATACAGGGATAAGGATAGTATTACATAGCACTGACAGTTACGGCGGCGCTGTACATACAGGGATAAGGATATTATTATTACATAGCACTGACAGTGACGACGGCGCTGTACATACAGGGATAAGGATAGTATTATTACATAGCAGTGACAGTGACGGTGGCGCTGTACATACAGGGATAAGGATAGTATTACATAGAACTGACAGTGAGGGCGGTGCTGTACATACAGGGATAAGGATAGTAATTCACAGCACTGACAGTGACGCTGTACATACAGGGATAAGGATAGTATTACATAGCACTGACAGTGACGGCGGCGCTGTACACAAAGGGATAAGGATATTATTATTGCATAGCACTGACGGGCATTTACACTGCGCATCTCATTACAGGGGCATTTACACTGCGCATCTCATTACGGAGCATTTACACTGCGCATCTCATTACAGGGCATTTACACTGCGCATCTCATTACGGGGCATTTACACTGCGCATCTCATTACAGGGGCATTTACACTGTGCATCTCATTACGGGGCATTTACACTGCGCATCTCATTACAGGGCATTTACACTGCGCATCTCATTACGGGGCATTTACACTGCGCATCTCATTAAAGGGGCATTTACACTGCGCATCTCATTACGGGGCATTTACACTGCGCTTCTCATTACAGGGGCATTTACACTGCGCATCTCATTACAGGGGCATTTACACTGCGCATGTCATTACAGGGGCATTTACAATGCGCATCTCATTACAGGGGCATTTACACTGTGCATCTCATTACGGGGCATTTACACTGCGCATCTCATTACAGGGCATTTACACTGTGCATCTCATTAAGGGGCATTTACACTGTGCATCTCATTAAGGGGCATTTACACTGGGCATCCCATTACGGGGCATTTACACTGCGCATCTCATTACAGTGGCATTTACATTGCGCATCTCATTACAGGGGCCTTTACACGGCGCATCTAATTACAGGGGCCTTTACACGGCGCATCTCATTATATAGGCCGTTACACGGCGCATCTCATTACAGGGGCCTTTACACTGCGCATCTCATTACAGGGGCCTTTACACTGCGCATCTAATTACAAGGGCCTTTACACTGCGCATCTCATTACAGGGGCATTTACACTGTGCATCTCATTACGGGGCATTTACACTGCGCATCTCATTACAGGGCATTTACACTGCGCATCTCATTACGGGGCATTTACACTGCGCATCTCATTACAGTGGCATTTACATTGCGCATCTCAATACAGGGGCCTTTACACGGCGCATCTCATTACAGGGGCCTTTACACGGCGCATCTCATTACATAGGCCGTTACACGGCGCATCTCATTACAGGGGCCTTTACACTGCGCATCTCATTACAGGGGCCTTTACACTGCGCATCTAATTACAAGGGCCTTTACACTGCGCATCTCATTACAGGGGCATTTACACTGCGCATCTCATTACAGGGGCATCTACACTGCGCATCTCATTACAGGGGCAATTACACGGCGCATCTCATTACAGGGGCATTTACACGGCGCAACTCATTACAAGGGCCTTTACACGGCGCATATCATTACAGGGGCCTTTACACTGCACATCTCATTACAGGTGCCTTTACACTGCGCATCTCATTACAGGGGCCTTTACACTGCGCATCTCATTACAGGGGCCTTTACACTGCGCATCTCATTACAGGGGCCTTTACACTGCGCATCTCATTACAGGGGCATTTACACTGCGCATCTCATTACAGGGGCATTTACACTGCGCATCTCATTACAGGGGCATTTACACTGCGCATCTCATTAAGGGGCATTTACAATGCGCATCTCATTACGGGGCATTTACACTGCGCATCTCATTACAGGGTCATTTACACTGCGCATCTCATTACTGGGCATTTACACTGCGCATCTCATTACAGGGGCATTTACACTGCGCATCTCATTACAGGGGCATTTACACTGCGCATCTCATTACAGGGGCATTTACACTGCGCATCTCATTACAGGGGCATTTACACTGCGCATCTCATTACAGGGACATTTACACTGCGCATCTCATTACAGGGGCATTTACACTGCGCATCTCATTAAAGGGGCCTTTACACTGCGCATCTCATTACGGGGCTTTTACACTGCGCATCTCATTAAAGGGGCCTTTACACTGCGCATCTCATTACGGGGCTTTTGCACTGCGCATCTCATTACAGGGGCCTTTACACTGCGCATCTCATTACGGGGCATTTACACTGCGCATCTCATTACAGGGGCATTTACACTGCGCATCTCATTACAGGGGCATTTACACTGGGCATCTCATTACAGGGGCATTTACACTGCGCATCTCATTACAGGGGCATTTACATGGCACATCTCATTACAGGCGCCTTTCCACTGCGCATCTCATTACAGGGGCCTTTACACTGCGCATCTCATTACAGGGGCCTCTACACTGCGCATCTCATTACGGGGCCTCTACACTGCGCATCTCATTACAGGGGCATTTACACTGCGCATCTCATTAAAGGGGCATTTACACTGCGCATCTCATTACAGGGGCATATACACTGCGCATCTCATTACAGGGGCATTTACACTGCACATCTCATTACAGGGGCATTTACACTGCGCATCTCATTACAGGGGCATTTAGACTGCGCATCTCATTACGGGGCATTTACACTGTGCATCTCATTAAGGGGCATTTACACTGGGCATCTCATTACGGTGCATTTACACTGCGCATCTCATTACAGGGGCATTTATACTGCGCATCTCATTACAGGGGCCTTTACACGGCGCATCTCATTACAGGGGCCTTTACACGGCGCATCTCATTACAGGGGCCTTTACACTGCGCATCTCATTACAAGGGCCTTTACACTGCGCATCTCATTACAGGGGCATTTACACTGCACATCTCATTACAGGGACATTTACACTGCGCATCTCATTACAGGGGCATTTACACTGCGCATCTCATTACGGAGCATTTACACTGCGCATCTCATTACAGGGCATTTACACTGCGCATCTCATTACGGGGCATTTACACTGCGCATCTCGTTACAGGGGCATTTACACTGTGCATCTCATTACGGGGCATTTACACTGCGCATCTCATTACAGGGCATTTACACTGCGCATCTCATTACGGGGCATTTACACTGCGCATCTCATTAAAGGGGCATTTACACTGCGCATCTCATTACGGGGCATTTACACTGCGCTTCTCATTACAGGGGCATTTACACTGCGCATCTCATTACAGGGGCATTTACACTGCGCATGTCATTACAGGGGCATTTACAATGCGCATCTCATTACAGGGGCATTTACACTGTGCATCTCATTACGGGGCATTTACACTGCGCATCTCATTACAGGGCATTTACACTGTGCATCTCATTAAGGGGCATTTACACTGTGCATCTCATTAAGGGGCATTTACACTGGGCATCCCATTACGGGGCATTTACACTGCGCATCTCATTACAGTGGCATTTACATTGCGCATCTCATTACAGGGGCCTTTACACGGCGCATCTAATTACAGGGGCCTTTACACGGCGCATCTCATTATATAGGCCATTACACGGCGCATCTCATTACAGGGGCCTTTACACTGCGCATCTCATTACAGGGGCCTTTACACTGCGCATCTAATTACAAGGGCCTTTACACTGCGCATCTCATTACAGGGGCATTTACACTGTGCATCTCATTACGGGGCATTTACACTGCGCATCTCATTACAGGGCATTTACACTGCGCATCTCATTACGGGGCATTTACACTGCGCATCTCATTACAGTGGCATTTACATTGCGCATCTCAATACAGGGGCCTTTACACGGCGCATCTCATTACAGGGGCCTTTACACGGCGCATCTCATTACATAGGCCGTTACACGGCACATCTCATTACAGGGGCCTTTACACTGCGCATCTCATTACAGGGGCCTTTACACTGCGCATCTAATTACAAGGGCCTTTACACTGCGCATCTCATTACAGGGGCATTTACACTGCGCATCTCATTACAGGGGCATCTACACTGCGCATCTCATTACAGGGGCAATTACACGGCGCATCTCATTACAGGGGCATTTACACGGCGCAACTCATTACAAGGGCCTTTACACGGCGCATATCATTACAGGGGCCTTTACACTGCACATCTCATTACAGGTGCCTTTACACTGCGCATCTCATTACAGGGGCCTTTACACTGCGCATCTCATTACAGGGGCCTTTACACTGCGCATCTCATTACAGGGGCCTTTACACTGCGCATCTCATTACAGGGGCATTTACACTGCGCATCTCATTACAGGGGCATTTACACTGCGCATCTCATTACAGGGGCATTTACACTGCGCATCTCATTAAGGGGCATTTACAATGCGCATCTCATTACGGGGCATTTACACTGCGCATCTCATTACAGGGTCATTTACACTGCGCATCTCATTACTGGGCATTTACACTGCGCATCTCATTACAGGGGCATTTACACTGCGCATCTCATTACAGGGGCATTTACACTGCGCATCTCATTACAGGGGCATTTACACTGCGCATCTCATTACAGGGGCATTTACACTGCGCATCTCATTACAGGGACATTTACACTGCGCATCTCATTACAGGGGCATTTACACTGCGCATCTCATTAAAGGGGCCTTTACACTGCGCATCTCATTACGGGGCTTTTACACTGCGCATCTCATTAAAGGGGCCTTTACACTGCGCATCTCATTACGGGGCTTTTGCACTGCGCATCTCATTACAGGGGCCTTTACACTGCGCATCTCATTACGGGGCATTTACACTGCGCATCTCATTACAGGGGCATTTACACTGCGCATCTCATTACAGGGGCATTTACACTGGGCATCTCATTACAGGGGCATTTACACTGCGCATCTCATTACAGGGGCATTTACATGGCACATCTCATTACAGGCGCCTTTCCACTGCGCATCTCATTACAGGGGCCTTTACACTGCGCATCTCATTACAGGGGCCTCTACACTGCGCATCTCATTACGGGGCCTCTACACTGCGCATCTCATTACAGGGGCATTTACACTGCGCATCTCATTAAAGGGGCATTTACACTGCGCATCTCATTACAGGGGCATATACACTGCGCATCTCATTACAGGGGCATTTACACTGCACATCTCATTACAGGGGCATTTACACTGCGCATCTCATTACAGGGGCATTTAGACTGCGCATCTCATTACGGGGCATTTACACTGTGCATCTCATTAAGGGGCATTTACACTGGGCATCTCATTACGGTGCATTTACACTGCGCATCTCATTACAGGGGCATTTATACTGCGCATCTCATTACAGGGGCCTTTACACGGCGCATCTCATTACAGGGGCCTTTACACGGCGCATCTCATTACAGGGGCCTTTACACTGCGCATCTCATTACAAGGGCCTTTACACTGCGCATCTCATTACAGGGGCATTTACACTGCACATCTCATTACAGGGACATTTACACTGCGCATCTCATTACAGGGGCATTTACACTGCGCATCTCATTAAAGGGGCCTTTACACTGCGCATCTCATTACGGGGCTTTTACACTGCGCATCTCATTACAGGGGCCTTTACACTGCGCATCTCGTTACTGGGCATTTACACTGCGCATCTCATTACAGGGGCATTTACACTGCGCATCTCATTACAGGGGCATTTACACTGCGCATCTCATTACAGGGACATTTACACTGCGCATCTCATTAAAGGGGCCTTTACACTGCGCATCTCATTATGGGTCTTTTACACTGCGCATCTCTTTACAGGGGCCTTTACACTGCGCATCTCATTACGGGGCATTTACACTGCGCATCTCATTACAGGGGCATTTACACTGCGCATCTTATTACAGGGGCATTTACACTTGGCATCTCATTACAGGGGCATTTACACTGCGCATCTCATTACAGGGGCATTTACATGGCGCATCTCATTACAGGGGCCTTTACACTGCGCATCTCATTACGGGGCCTTTCCACTGCGCATCTCATTACAGGGGCCTTTACACTGCGCATCTCATTACAGGGGCCTCTACACTGCGCATCTCATTACGGGGCCTCAACACTGCGCATCTCATTACAGGGCATTTACACTGCGCATCTCATTAAAGGGGCATTTACACTGCGCATCTCATTACAGGGGCATTTACACTGCGCATCTCATTACAGGGGCATTTACACTGCGCATCTCATTACAAGGGCCTTTACACTGCGCATCTCATTACAGGGGCATTTACACTGCACATCTCATTACAGGGGCATTTACACTGCACATCTCATTACAGGGGCATTTACACTGCGCATCTCATTAAAGGGGCCTTTACACTGCGCATCTCATTACGGGGCTTTTACACTGCACATCTCATTACAGGGGCCTTTACACTGCGCATCTCGTAACTGGGCATTTACACTGCGCATCTCATTACAGGGGCATTTACACTGCGCATCTCATTACAGGAGCATTTACACTTGGCATCTCATTACAGGGGCATTTACACTGCGCATCTCATTACAGGGGCATTTACATGGCGCATCTCATTACAGGGGCCTTTACACTGCGCATCTCATTACGGGGCCTTTCCACTGCGCATCTCATTACAGGGGCCTTTACACTGCGCATCTCATTACAGGGGCCTCTACACTGCGCATCTCATTACGGGGCCTCAACACTGCGCATCTCATTACAGGGCATTTACACTGCGCATCTCATTAAAGGGGCATTTACACTGCGCATCTCATTACAGGGGCATTTACACTGCGCATCTCATTACAGGGGCATTTACACTGCGCATCTCATTACAAGGGCCTTTACACTGCGCATCTCATTACAGGGGCATTTACACTGCACATCTCATTACAGGGGCATTTACACTGCACATCTCATTACAGGGGCATTTACACTGCGCATCTCATTAAAGGGGCCTTTACACTGCGCATCTCATTACGGGGCTTTTACACTGCACATCTCATTACAGGGGCCTTTACACTGCGCATCTCGTTACTGGGCATTTACACTGCGCATCTCATTACAGGGGCATTTACACTGCGCATCTCATTACAGGAGCATTTACACTGCGCATCTCATTACAGGGACATTTACACTGCGCATCTCATTACAGGGGCATTTACACTGCGCATCTCATTAAAGGGGCCTTTACACTGCGCATCTCATTACGGGGCTTTTACACTGCGCATCTCATTAAAGGGGCCTTTACACTGCGCATCTCATTATGGGTCTTTTACACTGCGCATCTCATTACAGGGGCCTTTACACTGCGCATCTCATTACGGGGCATTTACACTGCGCATCTCATTACAGGGGCATTTACACTGCGCATCTTATTACAGGGGCATTTACACTTGGCATCTCATTACAGGGGCATTTACACTGCGCATCTCATTATAGGGGCATTTACATGGCGCATCTCATTACAGGGGCCTTTACACTGCGCATCTCATTACGGGGCCTTTCCACTGCGCATCTCATTACAGGGGCCTTTACACTGCGCATCTCATTACAGGGGCCTCTACACTGCGCATCTCATTACGGGGCCTCAACACTGCGCATCTCATTACAGGGCATTTACACTGCGCATCTCATTAAAGGGGCATTTACACTGCGCATCTCATTACAGGGGCATATACACTGCGCATCTCATTACAGGGGCATTTACACTGCACATCTCATTACAGGGGCATTTACACTGCGCATCTCATTACAGGGGCATTTACACTGCGCATCTCATTACAGGGGCATTTACACTGTGCATCTCATTAAGGGGCATTTACACTGGGCATCTCATTACGGTGCATTTACACTGCGCTTCTCATTACAGGGGCATTTATACTGCGCATCTCATTACAGGGGCATTTACACGGCGCATCTCATTACAGGGGCCTTTACACGGCACATCTCATTACAGGGGCCTTTACACGGCGCATCTCATTACAGGGGCCTTTACACGGCACATCTCATTACAGTGGCATTTACACGGCGCATCTCATTACAGGGGCCTTTACACTGTGCATCTCATTACAAGGGCCTTTACACTGCGCATCTCATTACAGGGGCATTTACACTGCACATCTCATTACAGGGGCATTTACACTGCGCATCTCATTACAGGGGCATTTACACGGCGCATCTCATTACAGGGGCATTTACACGGCGCATCTCATTACAGGGGCCTTTACACGGCGCATCTCATTACAGGGGCCTTTACACTGCGCATCTCATTACAGGGGCCTTTACACTGCGCATCTCATTACAGGGGCCTTTACACTGCGCATCTCATTACAGGGGCCTTTACACTGCGCATCTCATTACAGGGGCATTTACACTGCGCATCTCATTACAGGGGCATTTACACTGCACATGTCATTACAGGGGCATTTACAATGCGCATCTCATTACAGGGGCATTTACACTGTGCATCTCATTACGGGGCATTTACACTGCGCATCTCATTACAGGGCATTTACACTGTGCATCTCATTAAGGGGCATTTACACTGGGCATCCCATTACGGGGCATTTACACTGCGCATCTCATTACAGGGGCATTTACATTGCGCATCTCATTACAGGGGCCTTTACATGGCGCATCTCATTACAGGGGCCTTTACACGGCGCATCTCATTACATAGGCCTTTACACGGCGCATCTCATTACAGGGGCCTTTACACTGCGCATCTCATTACAGGGGCCTTTACACTGCGCATCTCATTACAAGAGCCTTTACACTGCGCATCTCATTACAGGGGCATTTACACTGCGCATCTCATTACAGGGGCAATTACACGGCGCATCTCATTACAGGGGCATTTACACGGCGCATCTCATTACAAAGGCCTTTACACGGCGCATATCATTACAGGGGCCTTTACACTGCGCATCTCATTACAGGGGCCTTTACACTGCGCATCTCATTACAGGGGCCTTTACATGGTGCATCTCATTACAGGGGCCTTTACACTGCGCATCTCATTACAGGGGCATTTACACTGCGCATCTCATTACAGGGGCATTTACACTGGGCATCTCATTACAGGGGCATTTACACTGGGCATCTCATTACAGGGGGCATTTACACTGCACATCTCATTAAGGGGCATTTACACTGCGCATCTCATTAAGGGGCATTTACACTGCGCATCTCATTACGGGGCATTTACACTGGGCATCTCATTACAGGGGCCTTTACACTGCGCATCTCATTATGGGGCCTTTACACTGCGCATCTCATTACAGGGGCCTTTACACTGCGCATCTCATTACTGGGCATTTACACTGCGCATCTCATTACAGGGGAATTTACACTGCGCATCTCATTACAGGGGCATTTACACTGCGCATCTCATGACAGGGACATTTACACTGCGCATCTCATTACAGGGGCATTTACACTGCGCATCTCATTAAAGGGGCCTTTACACTGCGCATCTCATTACGGGGCTTTTACACTGCGCATCTCATTAAAGGGGCCTTTACACTGCGCATCTCATTACGGGTCTTTTACACTGCGCATCTCATTACAGGGGCCTTTACACTGCGCATCTCATTATGGAACATTTACACTGCGCATCTCATTACAGGGGCATTTACACTGCGCATCTTATTACAGGGGCCTTTACACTGCGCATCTCATTACGGGGCCTTTCCACTGCGCATCTCATTACAGGGGCCTTTACACTGCGCATCTCATTACAGGGGCCTCTACACTGCGCATCTCATTACGGGGCCTCTACACTGCGCATCTCATTACAGGGGCATTTACACTGCGCATCTCATTAAAGGGGCATTTACACTGCGCATCTCATTACAGGGGCATATACACTGCGCATCTCATTACAGGGGCATTTACACTGCACATCTCATTACAGGGGCATTTACACTGCGCATCTCATTACAGGGGCATTTACACTGCGCATCTCATTACAGGGGCATTTACACTGTGCATCTCATTAAGGGGCATTTACACTGGGCATCTCATTACGGTGCATTTACACTGCGCATCTCATTACAGGGGCATTTATACTGCGCATCTCATTACAGGGGCCTTTACACGGCGCATCTCATTACAGGGGCCTTTACACGGCACATCTCATTACAGGGGCCTTTACACGGCGCATCTCATTACAGGGGCCTTTACACGGCACATCTCATTACAGTGGCATTTACACGGCGCATCTCATTACAGGGGCCTTTACACTGTGCATCTCATTACAAGGGCCTTTACACTGCACATCTCATTACAGGGGCATTTACACTGCACATCTCATTACAGGGGCATTTACACTGCGCATCTCATTACAGGGGCATTTACACGGCGCATCTCATTACAGGGGCATTTACACGGCGCATCTCATTACAGGGGCCTTTACACGGCGCATCTCATTACAGGGGCCTTTACACTGCGCATCTCATTACAGGGGCCTTTACTGTAAGTGCTATGTAATACTATCCTTATCCCTGTGTGTACAGCGCCGCCGTCACTGTCAGTGCTATGTAATAATACTATCCTTATCCCTGTATGTACAGCGCCCCCTGTATGTACAGCGCCGCCGTCACTGTCAGTGCTATGTAATAATATTATCCTTATCCCTGTATGTACAGCACTGCCGTCACTGTCAGTGCTATGTAATAATACTATCCTTATCTCTGTACTGTATGTACAGTGACGCCGTCACTGTCAGTGCTATGTAATAATACTATCCTTATCCCTGTATATACAGCGCCGCCGTCACTGTCACTGCTATGTAATAATACTATCCTTATCCCTGTATGTACAGCGCCGCCGTCACTGTCACTGCTATGTAATAATACTATCCTTATCCCTGTATGTACAGCGCCGCCGTTACATAGCACTGACAGTGACGGCGGCGCTGTACATACATCTCTCTGCGCTCTTTTTCTCTCTCTGCGCTCTTTCTCTCTCTCTGCGCTCTTTCTTTCTCTCTCTGTGCTCTTTCTTTCTCTCTCTGCGCTCTTTCTTTCTCTCTCTCTCTGCGCTCTTTCTTCCTCTGTCTCTCTGCGCTCTTTCTTTCTCTGCGCTCTTTCTCTCTCTCTGCGCTCTTTCTTTCTCTCTCTCTGCGCTCTCTCTCTCTCTCTGCGCTCTCTCTCTCTGGGCTCTCTCTCTGTCTGCGCTCTCTCTCTCTCTCTGCGCTCTTTCTTTCTCTTTCTCTCTGCGCTCTTTCTCTCTCTCTCTACGCTCTTTCTCTCTCTCTCTGTGTGTTCTTTCATCCTCTCTCTCTGCGCTCTCTCTCTCTTTCTGCGCTCTTTCTTTCTTTCTCTCTCTGCGCTCTTTCTTTCTCTCTCTCTCTGCGCTCTTTCTTTCTCTCTCTTTGCACTCTTTCTCTCTCTCTCTGTGCTCTTTCTCTCTCTCTCTGCGCTCTTTCTATCTCTCTCTGCGCTCTTTCTTTCTCTCTCTCTGCGCTCTTTCTCTCTGCGCTCTTTCTTTCTCTCTCTGCGCTCTTTCTTTCTCTCTGCGCTCTTTCTTTCTCTCTCTCTCTGCACTCTTTCTTTCTCTCTCTGTGCTCTTTCTCTCTCTCTGCGCACTTCCTTTCTCTCTCTGCGCTCTTTCTTGCTCTCTCTCTGCGCTCTTTATCTCTCTCTCTGCGCTCTTTCTCTCTCTCTGCACTCTTTCTTTCTCTCTCTGCGTTCTTTCTTCCTCTCTCTCTCTGCGCTCTTTCTTTCTCTGCGCTTTTTCTCTCTCTCTGCGCTCTTTCTTTCTTTCTCTCTCTGCGCTCTTTCTTTCTCACTCTCTCTGCGCTCTTTCTTTCTCTGCGCTCTTTCTCTCTCTCTGCGCTCTTTCTTTCTCTCTCTCTGCGCTCTCTCTCTCTCTCTCTCTGCGCTCTCTCTCTCTGGGCTCTCTCTCTGTCTGCGCTCTCTCTCTCTCTGCGCTCTTTTTTTCTCTTTCTCTCTGCGCTCTTTCTCTCTCTCTCTCTCTGCGCTCTTTCTTTCTTTCTCTCTCTGCACTCTTTCTCTCTCTCTCTGCGCTCTCTCTCTCTCTCTGCGCTCTTTCTTTCTTTCTCTCTCTGCGCTCTTTCTCTCTCTCTCTGCGCTCTTTCTCTCTCTCTCTGCGCTCTTTCTCTCTCTCTCTGCGCTCTTTCTTTCTCTCTCTCTGCGCTCTTTCTCTCTGCGCTCTTTCTTTCTCTCTCTGCACTCTTTCTCTCTCTCTGCGCTCTTTCCTTCTCTCTCTCTCTGCACTCTCTCTCTCTCTGCGCTCTCTCTGCACTCTTTCTCTCTCTCTGCGCTCTTTCTTTCTCTCTCTCTGCACTCTTTCTTTCTCTCTCTGCGCTCTTTCTCTCTCTCTGCGCTCTTTCTTTTTCTCTCTGCGCTCTTTCTTTCTCTCTCTCTGCGCTCTTTCTCTCTCTCTCTGCGCTCTTTCTCTCTCTCTGCGCTCTTTCTTTCTCTCTCTGCATTCTTTCTTTCTCTCTCTCTCTGCACTCTTTCTTCCTCTCTCTCTCTGCGCTCTTTCTTTCTCTGCGCTTTTTCTCTCTCTCTGCGCTCTTTCTTTCTTTCTCTCTGCGCACTTTCTTTCTCTCTGCGCTCTTACTTTCTCTCTGCGCTCTTTCTTTCTCTCTGCGCTCTTTCTCTCTCTCTCTCTGCGCTCTTTTTCTCTCTCTCTATGCACTCTTTCTTTCTCAATCTGCGCTCTTTCTTTCTCTCTCTCTCTGCGCTCTTTGTCTCTCTCTGCGCTCTTTCTTTCTCTCTCTGCGCTCTCTCTCTCTCTCTGCGCTCTTTCTTTCTCTATCTCTGCGCTCATTCTTTCTCTATCTCTGCGCTCTTCTCTCTCTCTGTGCTCTTTCTCTCTCTCTGCGCTCTTTCTCTCTCTCTCTCTCTGCGCTCTTTCTTTCTCTCTCACACACAAGGCACAGCTATCTCTCACTCCCTGTCACACACGAGGCACAGCTATCTCTCACTCCCTGTCACACACGAGGCACAGCTATCTCTCACTCTCTGTCATACATGAGGCACAGTTATCTCTCACTCCCTGTCACACACGAGGCACAGCTATCTCTCACTCCCTGTCACACATGAGGCACAGTTATCTCTCCCTCCCTGTCACACACGAGGCACAGTGATCTGTGCTGATTATTGAGTGACAGCTGCTCCGCCTGCAACAAAACTCTCTAATTAAACAGAAGCATCTGGCTCAGCGGAGAGATCCTCGGCCCCTCACTCATTGCCCCGGGGGGCGGCCCGGGGTACGTCAGGCACTGCCACCTGCCAATATGTAACACCAGCATCTAATATAGAGCAGGGCCGAGTATTATTCCTGCAGGGATTCCTCTTCTCGAGACTTAACCCCTTTTGGGGTTACATTTGACATGACTGTGTCATGACTGTTGACTGTGACATGGAGAGATAGCTGTGCATCGTGTGTGTGATAGTGAGAGATTACTGTTCATCGTGTGTGTGTGACAGTGAGAGATAGTTGTGCATCGTGTGTGTGACATGGAGAGATAGCTTTGCATCGTGTGTGTGTGATAGTGAGAGATAGCTGTGCATCGTGTGTGTGTGTGTCAGTGAGTGAGAGATAGCTGTGCATCGTGTGTGTGTGACAGGGAGAGATAGCTGTTCATTGTGTGTGTGTGACAGAGAGAGATAGCTGTGCATCGTGTGTGTGATAGTGAGAGATTACTGTTCATCGTGTGTGTGTGTGACAGTGAAAGATAGTTGTGCATCGTGTGTGTGTGACAGGGAGAGATAGCTGTGCATCGTGTGTGTGACATGGAGAGATAGCTTTGCATCGTGTGTGTGTGTAATGGAGTGAGAGATATCTGTGCATCGTGTGTGTGTATGACAGGGAGAGATAGCTGTGCATCGTGTGTGTGTCAGGGAGTAAGAGATAGCTGTGCATCGTGTGTGTGACAGGGAGAGATAGCTGTGCATCGTGTGTGTGTGTCAGGGAGTGAGAGATAGCTGTGCATCGTGTGTGACAGTGATAGATAGCTGTGCATCGTGTGTGTGTGACAGTGAGAGATAGCTGTGCATCGTGTGTGTGTGTGGCAGTGAGAGTTAGCTATGCATCGTGTGCGTGTGACAGGGAGAGATAGCTTTGCATCGTGTGTGTGTGTGTGACAGGGATAAATGCCCCGTAATGAGATGCGCAGTGTAAATGCCCCTTAATGAGATGCGCAGTGTAAATGCCCCTTAATGAGATGTGCAGTGTAAATGCCCCCTGTAATGAGATGCCCAGTGTAAATGCCCCTGTAATGAGATGCCCAGTGTAAATGCCCCTGTAATGAGATGCCCAGTGTAAATGCCCCTGTAATGAGATGCGCAGTGTAAATGCCCCTGTAATGAGATGCGCAGTGTAAAGGCCCCTGTAATGAGATGCGCAGTGTAAAGGCCCCTGTAATGAGATGCGCAGTGTAAAGGCCCCTGTAATGAGATGCGCAGTGTAAGGGCCCCTGTAATGAGATGCGCAGTGTAAAGGCCCCTGTAATGAGATGCGCCGTGTATATGCCCCTGTAATGAGATGCGCCGTGTAAATGCCCCTGTAATGAGATGCGCAGTGTAGATGCCCCTGTAATGAGATGCGCAGTGTAAATGCCCCTGTAATGAGATGCGCAGTGTAAAGGCCCTTGTAATGAGATGCGCAGTGTAAAGGCCCCTGTAATGAGATGCGCAGTGTAAAGGCCCCTGTAATGAGATGCACCGTGTAAAGGCCCCTGTAATGAGATGCGCCGTGTAAAGGCCCCTGTAATGAGATGCGCAGTGTAAAGGCCCCTGTAATGAGATGCACAGTGTAAAGGCCCCTGTAATGAGATGCGCAGTGTAAAGGCCCCTGTAATGAGATGCGCAGTGTAAGGGCCCCTGTAATGAGATGCGCAGTGTAAAGGCCCCTGTAATGAGATGCGCCGTGTATATGCCCCTGTAATGAGATGCGCCGTGTAAATGCCCCTGTAATGAGATGCGCAGTGTAGATGCCCCTGTAATGAGATGCGCAGTGTAAATGCCCCTGTAATGAGATGCGCAGTGTAAAGGCCCTTGTAATGAGATGCGCAGTGTAAAGGCCCCTGTAATGAGATGCGCAGTGTAAATGCCCCTGTAATTAGATGCGCATTGTAAATGCCCCTGTAATGAGATGCCCAGTGTAAATGCCCCTGTAATGAGATGCGCAGTGTAAATGCCCCTGTAATGAGATTCGCAGTGTAAATTTCCCGTAATGAGATGCGCAGTGTAAAGGCCCCTGTAATGAGATGCGCAGTGTAAAGGCCCCTTTAATGAGATGCGCAGTGTAAAGGCCCCTTTAAAGAGATGCGCAGTGTAAATGCCCCTGTAATGAGATGCGCAGTGTAAATGTCCCTGTAATGAAATGCGCAGTGTAAATGCCCCTGTAATGATATGCGCAGTGTAAATGCCCCTGTATTGAGATGCGCAGTGTAAATGCCCAGTAATGAGATGCGCAGTGTAAAGGCCCTTGTAATGAGATGCGCAGTGTAAAGGCTCCTGTAATGAGATGCGCAGTGTAAAGGCCCCTGTAATGAGATGCGCCGTGTAAAGGCCCCTGTAATGAGATGCGCCGTGTAAAGGCCCCTGTAATGAGATGCGCTGTGTAAAGGCCCCTGTAATGAGATGCGCCGTGTAAAGGCCCCTGTAATGAGATGCGCAGTGTAAAGGCCCCTGTAATGAGATGCGCAGTGGAAATGCCCCTGTAATGAGATGCGCAGTGTAAATGCCCCTGTAATGAGATGCGCAGTGTAAATGCCCCTGTAATGAGATGCGCAGTGTAAATGCCCCTGTAATGAGATGCGCAGTGTAAATGCCCCTGTAATGAGATGCGCAGTGTAAATGCCCCTGTAATGAGATGCCCAGTGTAAATGCCCCTGTAATGAGTTGCGCAGTGTAAATGCCTCTGTAATTAGATACGCAGTGTAAATGCCCCGTAATGAGATGCGCAGTGTAAAGGCCCCTGTAATGAGATGCGCAGTGTAAAGGCCCCTTTAATGAGATGCACAGTGTAAAGGCCCCTTTAATGAGATGCGCAGTGTAAAGGCCCCTGTAATGAGATGCGCAGTGTAAAGGCCCCTGTAATGAGATGCGCAGTGTAAATGCCCCTGTAATGAGATGCGCAGTGTAAATGCCCCTGTAATGAGATGAGCACTGTAAATGTCCCTGTAATGAGATGCGCAGTGTAAATGCCCCTGTAATGAGATGCGCAGTGTAAATGCCCCTGTAATGAGATGCGCAGTGTAAATGCCCAGTAATGAGATGTGCAGTGTAAAGGCCCCTGTAATGAGATGCGCAGTGTAAAGGCCCCATAATGAGATGCGCAGTGTAAAGGCCCCTGTATTGAGATGCGCAGTGTAAATGCCCAGTAATGAGATGCGCAGTGTAAAGGCCCTTGTAATGAGATGCGCAGTGTAAAGGCTCCTGTAATGAGATGCGCAGTGTAAAGGCCCCTGTAATGAGATGCGCCGTGTAAAGGCCCCTGTAATGAGATGCGCCGTGTAAAGGCCCCTGTAATGAGATGCGCAGTGTAAAGGCCCCTGTAATGAGATGCGCAGTGGAAATGCCCCTGTAATGAGATGCGCAGTGTAAATGCCCCTGTAATGAGATGCGCAGTGTAAATGCCCCTGTAATGAGATGCGCAGTGTAAATGCCCCTGTAATGAGATGCGCAGTGTAAATGCCCCTGTAATGAGATGCGCAGTGTAAATGCCCCTGTAATGAGATGCCCAGTGTAAATGCCCCTGTAATGAGTTGCGCAGTGTAAATGCCCCTGTAATAAGATACGCAGTGTAAATGCCCCGTAATTAGATGCGCAGTGTAAAGGCCCCTGTAATGAGATGCGCAGTGTAAAGGCCCCTTTAATGAGATGCACAGTGTAAAGGCCCCTTTAATGAGATGCGCAGTGTAAAGGCCCCTGTAATGAGATGCGCAGTGTAAAGGCCCCTGTAATGAGATGCGCAGTGTAAATGCCCCTGTAATGAGATGCGCAGTGTAAATGCCCCTGTAATGAGATGCGCAGTGTAAATGCCCCTGTAATGAGATGCGCAGTGTAAATGCCCCGTAATGAGATGCGCAGTGTAAATGCCCCTTAATGAGATGTGCAGTGTAAATGCCCCTTAATGAGATGTGCAGTGTAAATGCCTCTGTAATGAGATGCGCAGTGTAAATGCCCCTGTAATGAGATGCGCAGTGTAAATGCCCAGTAATGAGATGCGCAGTGTAAAGGCCCTTGTAATGAGATGCGCAGTGTAAAGGCTCCTGTAATGAGATGCGCAGTGTAAAGGCCCCTGTAATGAGATGCGCCGTGTAAAGGCCCCTGTAATGAGATGCGCCGTGTAAAGGCCCCTGTAATGAGATGCGCAGTGTAAATGCCCCTGTAATGAGATGCGCAGTGTAAATGCCCCTGTAATGAGATGCGCAGTGTAAATGCCCCTGTAATGAGATGCCCAGTGTAAATGCCCCTGTAATGAGTTGCGCAGTGTAAATGTCCCTGTAATGAGATACGCAGTGTAAATGCCCCGTAATGAGATGCGCAGTGTAAAGGCCCCTGTAATGAGATGCGCAGTGTAAAGGCCCCTTTAATGAGATGCACAGTGTAAAGGCCCCTTTAATGAGATGCGCAGTGTAAATGCCCCTGTAATGAGATGCGCAGTGTAAATGTCCCTGTAATGAGATACGCAGTGTAAATGCCCCTGTAATGAGATGCGCAGTGTAAATGCCCCTGTAATGAGATGCGCAGTGTAAATGCCCAGTAATGAGATGCGCAGTGTAAAGGCCCCTGTAATGAGATGCGCAGTGTAAAGGCCCCTGTAATGAGATGCGCAGTGTAAATGCCCCTGTAATGAGATGCGCAGTGTAAATGCCCAGTAATGAGATGCGCAGTGTAAAGGCCCTTGTAATGAGATGCGCAGTGTAAAGGCTCCTGTAATGAGATGCGCAGTGTAAAGGCCCCTGTAATGAGATGCGCCGTGTAAAGGCCCCTGTAATGAGATGCGCCGTGTAAAGGCCCCTGTAATGAGATGCGCCATGTAAAGGCCCCTGTAATGAGATGCGCAGTGTAAAGGCCCCTGTAATGAGATGCGCAGTGTAAATGCCCCTGTAATGAGATGCGCAGTGTAAATGCCCCTGTAATGAGATGCGCAGTGTTAATGCCCCTGTAATGAGATGCGCAGTGTAAATGCCCCTGTAATGAGATGCGCAGTGTAAATGCCCCTGTAATGAGATGCGCAGTGTAAATGCCCCTGTAATGAGATGTGCAGTGTAAATGCCCCTGTAATGAGATGCACAGTGTAAATGCCCCTGTAATGAGTTGCGCAGTGTAAATGCCCCTGTAATGAGATACGCAGTGTAAATGCCCCGTAATGAGATGCGCAGTGTAAAGGCCCCTGTAATGTGATGCGCAGTGTAAATGCCCCTTTAATGAGATGCACAGTGAAAAGGCCCCTTTAATGAGATGCGCAGTGTAAATGCCCCTGTAATGAGATGCGCAGTGTAAATGTCCCTGTAATGAGATGCGCAGTGTAAATGCCCCTGTAATGAGATACGCAGTGTAAATGCCCCTGTAATGAGATGCGCAGTGTAAATGCCCAGTAATGAGATGCGCAGTGTAAAGGCCCCTGTAATGAGATGCGCAGTGTAAAGGCCCCATAATGAGATGCGCAGTGTAAAGGCCCCTGTAATGAGATGCGCAGTGTAAATGCCCCTGTAATGAGATGCGCAGTGTAAATGCCCCTGTAATGAGATGCGCAGTGTAAATGCCCCGTAATGAGATGCGCAGTGTAAATGCCCCGTAATGAGATGAGCATGGTGTAATTGCCCCTTAATGAGATGTGCAGTGTAAATGCCCCCTGTAATGAGATGCCCAGTGTAAATGCCCCTGTAATGAGATGCCCAGTGTAAATGCCCCTGTAATGAGATGCGCAGTGTAAATGCCCCTGTAATGAGATGCGCAGTGTAAAGGCCCCTGTAATGAGATGCGCAGTGTAAAGGCCCCTGTAATGAGATGCGCAGTGTAAAGGCCCCTGTAATGAGATGCACAGTGTAAAGGCCCCTGTAATGAGATGCGCTGTGTAAAGGCCCCTGTAATGAGATGCGCCGTGTAAATGCCCCTGTAATGAGATGCGCCGTGTAATTGCCCCTGTAATGAGATGCGCAGTGTAGATGCCCCTGTAATGAGATGCGCAGTGTAAATGCCCCTGTAATGAGATGCGCAGTGTAAAGGCCCTTGTAATGAGATGCGCAGTGTAAAGGCCCCTGTAATGAGATGCGCAGTGTAAAGGCCCCTGTAATGAGATGAGCAGTGTAAAGGCCCCTGTAATGAGATGCGCCGTGTAAAGGCCCCTGTAATGAGATGCGCCGTGTAAAGGCCCCTGTAATGAGATGCGCCGTGTAAAGGCCCCTGTAATGAGATGCGCCGTGTAAAGGCCCCTGTAATGAGATGCGCAATGTAAATGCCCCTGTAACGAGATGCGCAGTGTAAATACCCCGTAATGGGATGCCCAGTGTAAATGCCCCTGTAATGAGATGCACAGTGTAAATGCCCTGAAATGAGATGCGCAGTGTAAATGCCCCATCATGAGATGCGCAGTGTAAATGCCCCATCATGAGATGCGCAGTGTAAATGCCCCTGTAATGAGATGCGCAGTGCAAATGCCCCGTAATGAGATGCGCAGTGTAAATGCCCTGTAATGAGATGCATAGTGTAAATGCCCCGTAATGAGATGCGCAGTGTAAATGCCCCTGTAATGAGATGCGCAGTGTAAATGCCCGTCAGTGCTATGCAATAATAATATCCTTATCCCTTTGTGTACAGCGCCGCCGTCACTGTCAGTGCTGTGTAATACTATCCTTATCCCTGTATGTACAGCACCGCCCTCACTGTCAGTGCTATGTAATACTATCCTTATTCCTGTATGTACAGCGCCGCCGTCACTGTCAGTTCTATGTGATACTATCCTTATCCCTGTATGTACAGCGCCGCCGTCACTGTCACTGCTATGTAATAATACTATCCTTATCCCTGTATGTACAGCGCCGCCGTCACTGCTATGTAATAATAATATCCTTATCCCTGTATGTACAGCGCCGTCGTCACTGTCAGTGCTATGTAATACTATCCTTATCCCTGTATGTACAGCGCTGCCGTCACTGTAACTGCTATGTAATAATACTATCCTTATCCCTGTATGTACAGCGCCGCCGTTACATAGCACTGACAGTGACGGCGGCGCTGTACATACAGGGATAAGGATAGTATTATTACATAGCACTGACAGTGACGGCGGCGCTCTACATACAGGGATAAGGATAGTATTATTACATAGCACTGACAGTGATGGTGGCGCTGTACATACAGGGATAAGGATAGTATTATTACATAGCACTGACAGTGACGGCGGCGCTGTACATACAGGGATAAGGATAGTATTATTACATAGCACTGACAGTGACGGCGGCGCTGTACATACAGGGATAAGAATAGTATTATTACATAGCACTGACAGTGACGGCGGCGCTGTACATACAGGGATAAGGATAGTATTACATAGCACTGACAGTGACGGCGGGGCTGTACATACGGGGATAAGAATAGTATTATTGCACAGCACTGACAGTGACGGCGGCGCTGCACATACAGGGTTAAGGATAGCATTATTACATAGAACTGACAGTGACGGCGGTGCTGTACATACAGGGATAAGGATAGTATTACATAGCACTGACAGTGACGGCGGTGCTGTAAATACAGGGATAAGGATAGTATTATTACATAGCACTGACAGTGACGGCGGCGCTGTACATACAGGGATAAGGATTGTATTATTACATAGCACTGACAGTGACGGCGGCGCTGTACATACAGGAATAAGGATAGTATTATTACATAGCACTGACAGTGACGGTGGCGCTGTACATACAGGGATAAGGATAGTATTATTACATAGCACTGACAGTGATGGTGGAACTGTACATACAGGGATAAGGATAGTATTATTACATAGCACTGACAGTGACGGCGGCGCTGTACACACAGGGATAAGGATAGTATTACATAGCACTGACAGTGACGGCGGCGCTGTACATACAGGGATAAGGATAGTATTACATAGCACTGACAGTGACGGCGGTGCTGTACATACAAGGATAAGGATAGTATTACACAGCACTGACAGTGACGGCGGCGCTGTACATACAGGGATAAGGATAGTATTACATAGCACTGACAGTGACGGCGGCGCTGTACACAAAGGGATAAGGATATTATTATTGCATAGCACTGACAGTGACGGCGGCGCTGTACATAAAGGGATAAGGATAGTATTATTACATAGCAGTGACTGTGACGGCGGCGCTGTACATACAGGGATAAGGATAGTAATACATAGAACTGACAGTGACGGGGGTACTGTACATACAGGGATAAGGATAGTATTATTACATAGCACTGACAGTGACGGCGGCGCTGTACACAAAGGGATAAGGATATTATTATTGCATAGCACTGACAGTGACGGCGGCGCTGTACATACAGGGATAAGGATAGTATTATTACATAGCAGTGACTGTGACGGCGGCTCTGTACAGACAGGGATAAGGATAGTAATACATAGAACTGACAGTGACGGGGGTACTGTACATACAGGGATAAGGATAGTATTATTACATAGCACTGACAGTGACGGCGGCGTTGTACATACAGGGATAAGAATAGTATTATTGCATAGCACTGACAGTGACGGCGGCGCTGTACATACAGGGATAAGAATAGTATTATTACATAGCACTGACAGTGATGGCGGCGCTGTACATACAGGGATAAGGATAGTATTATTACATAGCACTGACAGTGACGGCGGCGCTGTACATACAGGGATAAGGATAGTATTATTACATAGCACTGACAGTGACGGCGGCGCTGTACATACAGGGATAAGGATAGTATTATTACATAGCACTGACAGTGACGGCGGCGCTGTACATACAGGGAAAGATAGTATTATTACAAAGCACTGACAGTGACGGCGGCGCTGTCACTGCAATGTAATAATACTATCCTTATCCCTGTATGTACAGCGCCGCCATCACTGTCAGTGGGTAGAAAGTACTTTTCTCCACCCCTGTTATTGCCACAGATTTGCTCTTTACAGGTCGCCGCCATCACTGTCAGTGCTATGTAATACTATCCTTATCCCTGTATCTACAGCGCCGCCATCACTGTCACTGCTATGTAATAATACTATCCTTATCCCTGTATGTACAGTGCCGCCGTCACTGTCACTGCTATGCAATAATACTATCCTTATCTCTGTATGTACAGCGCCGCCGTCACTGTCAGTGCTATGTTAAAATACTATCCTTATCCCTGTATGTACTGCGCCGCGGTCACTGTCAGTGCAATGTAATAATACTATTCTTATCCCTGTATGTTCAACACCGCCGTTACTGTCAGTGCTATGTAATTGTACGTACAGGGATAAGGATAGTATTACATAGCACTGACAGTGACGGCGGCGCTGTACATACAGATATAAGGATATTATTATTACATAGCACTGACAGTGACGGCGGCGCTGTACATACAGGGATAAGGATAGTATTATTACATAGCAGTAACAGTGACTTCGGCGCTGTACATACAGGGATAAGGATAGTATTACATAGCACTGTCAGTGACGGCAGCGCTGTACATACAGGGATAAGGATAATATTATTACATAGCACTGACAGTGATGGAGGCGCTGTACATACAGGGGGCGCTGTACATACAGGAATAAGGATAGTATTATTACATAGCACTGACAGTGACGGTGGCGCTGTACATACAGGGATAAGGATAGTATTATTACATAGCACTGACAGTGACGGTGGCACTGTACATACAGGGATAAGGATAGTATTATAATATAGCACTGACAGTGACGGCGGCGCTGTACACACAGGGATAAGGATAGTATTACATAGCACTGACAGTGACGGCGGGGCTGTACATACGGGGATAAGAATAGTATTATTGCACAGCACTGACAGTGACGGCGGCGCTGCACATACAGGGTTAAGGATAGCATTATTACATAGCACTGACAGTGACAGTGGCGCTGTACATACAGGGATAAGGATAGGATATATAAGACAGTACTGACAGTGACGGCGGCACTTATCCCTGTATGTACAGCACCGCCGTCACTGTCAGTGCTATGTAATAATACTATCCTTATCCCTGTATGTACAGCGCAACCATCACTGTCAGTGAGTATAAAGTACTTTTCTCCACCCCTGTTATTGCCACAGACTTGCCCTTTACAGGGCGCCGCCGTCACTGTCAGTGCTATGTAATACTATCCTTATCCCTGTATCTACAGCGCCGCCGTCAAATTCACTGCTATGTAATAATACTATCCTTATACCTGTATGTACAGTGCCGCCGTCACTGTCACTGCTATGCAATAATACTATCCTTATCTCTGTATGTACAGCGCCGCCGTCACTGTCAGTGCTATGTAATAATACTATACTTATCCCTGTATGTACAGCGCCACCGTCACTGTCAGTGCTATGTAATAATACTATCCTTATCCCTGTATGTACAGCGCCACGGTCACTGTCAGTGCTATGTAATAATACTATTCTTATCCCTGTATGTACAACGCCGCCATTACTGTCAGTGCTATGTAATTGTACGTACAGGGATAGGGATAGTATTACATAGAACTGACAGTGACGGCGGTGCTGTACATACAGGGATAAGGATAGTATTACATAGCACTGACAGTGACGGCGGCGCTGTACATACAGGGATAAGGATAGTATTATTACATAGCAGTAACAGTGACTTCGGCGCTGTACATACAGGGATAAGGATAGTATTACATAGCACTGTCAGTGACAGCAGCGCTGTACATACAGGGATAAGGATAGTATTATTACATAGCACTGACAGTGATGGTGGAACTGTACATACAGGGATAAGGATAGTATTATTACATAGCACTGACAGTGACGGCGGCGCTGTACACACAGGGATAAGGATAGTATTACATAGCACTGACAGTGACGGCGGCGCTGTACATACAGGGATAAGGATAGTATTACATAGCACTGACAGTGACGGCAGTGCTGTACATACAAGGATAAGGATAGTATTACACAGCACTGACAGTGACGGCGGCGCTGTACATACAGGGATAAGGATAGTATTACATAGCACTGACAGTGACGGCGGCGCTGTACACAAAGGGATAAGGATATTATTATTGCATAGCACTGACAGTGACGGCGGCGCTGTACATACAGGGATAAGGATAGTATTATTACATAGCAGTGACTGTGACGGCGGCGCTGTACATACAGGGATAAGGATAGTAATACATAGAACTGACAGTGACGGGGGTACTGTACATACAGGGATAAGGATAGTATTATTACATAGCACTGACAGTGACGGCGGCGCTGTACACACAGGGATAAGGATAGTATTATTACATAGCACTTACAGTGACGGCGGCGCTGTACATACAGCGATAAGGATAGTATTATTACATAGCACTGACAGTGACGGCGGCGCTGTACATACAGGGATAAGGATAGTATTATTACATAGCACTGACAGTGACGGCGGCGTTGTACATACAGGGATAAGGATAGTATTATTACATAGCACTGACAGTGACGGCGGCGCTGTACATACAGGGATAAGGATAGTATTATTACATAGCACTGACAGTGACGGCGGCGCTGTACATACAGGGAAAGATAGTATTATTACATAGCACTGACAGTGACGGCGGCGCTGTCACTGCTATGTAATAATACTATCCTTATCCCTGTATGTACAGCGCCGCCGTCACTGTCAGTGCTATGTAATAATACTATCCTTATCCCTGTATGTACAGCGCCGCCATCACTGTCAGTGGGTTGAAAGTACTTTTCTCCACCCCTGTTATTGCCACAGATTTGCTCTTTACAGGTCGCCGCCATCACTGTCAGTGCTATGTAATACTATCCTTATCCCTGTATCTACAGTGCCGCCGTCACTGTCACTGCTATGTAATAATACTATCCTTATCCCTGTATGTACAGTGCCACCGTCACTGTCACTGCTATGCAATAATACTATCCTTATCTCTGTATGTACAGCGCCGCCGTCACTGTCAGTGCTATGTAATAATACTATACTTATCCCTGTATGTACAGCGCCACCGTCACTGTCAGTGCTATGTTAAAATACTATCCTTATCCCTGTATGTACAGCGCCGCGGTCACTGTCAGTGCAATGTAATAATACTATTCTTATCCCTGTATGTTCAACACCGCCGTTACTGTCAGTGCTATGTAATTGTACAAACAGGGATAAGGATAGTATTACATAGCACTGACAGTGACGGCGGCGCTGTACATACAGATATAAGGATATTATTATTACATAGCACTGACAGTGACGGCGGCGCTGTACATACAGGGATAAGGATAGTATTATTACATAGCAGTAACAGTGACGGCGGCGCTGTACATACAGGGATAGGGATAGTATTACATAGCACTGTCAGTGACGGCAGCGCTGTACATACAGGGATAAGGATAATATTATTACATAGCACTGACAGTGACGGAGGCGCTGTACATACAGGGGGCGCTGTACATACAGGAATAAGGATAGTATTATTACATAGCACTGACAGTGACGGTGGCGCTGTACATACAGGGATAAGGATAGTATTATTACATAGCACTGACAGTGACGGTGGCACTGTACATACAGGGATAAGGATAGTATTATTACATAGCACTGACAGTGACGGCGGCGCTGTACACACAGGGATAAGGATAGTATTACATAGCACTGACAGTGACGCGGCGCTGTACATTCAGGGATAAGGATAGTATTACATAGCACTGACAGTGACGGCGGTGCTGTAAATACAGGGATAAGGATAGTATTACACAGCACTGACAGTGACGGCGGCGCTGTACATACAGGGATAAGGATAGTATTACATAGCACTGACAGTGACGGCGGCGCTGTACATACAGGGATAAGGATATTATTATTCGCATAGCACTGACAGTGACGGCGGCGCTGTACATACAAGGATAAGGATAGTATTATTACATAGCAGTGACAGTGACGGCGGCGCTGTACATACAGGGATAAGGATAGTATTACATAGAACTGACAGTGACGGCGGCGCTGTACATACAGGGGGCGCTGTACATACAGGAATATTGATAGTATTATTACATAGCACTGACAGTGACGGTGGCGCTGTACATACAGGGATAAGGATAGTATTATTACATAGCACTTACAGTGACGGTGGCACTGTACATACAGGGATAAGGATAGTATTATTACATAGCACTGACAGTGACGGCGGCGCTGTACACACAGGGATAAGGATAGTATTACATAGCACTGACAGTGACGCGGCGCTGTACATACAGGGATAAGGATAGTATTACATAGCACTGACAGTGACGGCGGCGCTGTACATACAGGGATAAGGATATTATTATTGCATAGCACTGACAGTGACGGCGGCGCTGTACATACAGGGATAAGGAAAGTATCATTACATAGCAGTGACAGTGACGGAGGCGCTGTACACACAGGGATAAGGATAGTTTTACATAGCACTGACAGTGACGCGGTGCTGTACATACAGGGATAAGGATAGTATTACATAGCACTGACAGTGACGGCGACGCTGTACATACAGGGATAAGGATAGTATTACACAGCACTGACAGTGACGGCGGCGCTGTACATACAGGGATAAGGATAGTATTACTTAGCACTGACAGTGACGGCGGCGCTGTACATACAGGGATAAGGATATTATTATTACATAGCACTGACAGTGATGGCGGCGCTGTACATACAGGGTTAAGGATAGTGTAATTACATAGCAGTGACAGTGACGGCGGCGCTGTACATACAGGGATAAGGATAGTATTACATAGAACTGACAGTGACGGCGGCGCTGTACATACAGGGATAAGGATAGTATTACATAGCACTGACAGTGACGGCGGCGCTGTACATACAGGGATAAGAATAGTATTATTACATAGCACTGACAGTGACCGCAGCGCTGTACATACAGGGATAAGGATAGTATTATTACATAGCACTGACAGTGACGGAGGCGCTGTACATACAGGGATAAGGATAATATTATTACATAGCACTGACAGTGACGGAGGCGCTGTACATACAGGGGGCGCTGTACATACAGGAATAAGGATAGTATTATTACATAGCACTGACAGTGACGGTGGCGCTGTACATACAGGGATAAGGATAGTATTATTACATAGCACTGACAGTGACGGTGGCACTGTACATACAGGGATAAGGATAGTATTATTACATAGCACTGACAGTGACGGCGGCGCTGTACACACAGGGATAAGGATAGTATTACATAGCACTGACAGTGACGCGGCGCTGTACATACAGGGATAAGGATAGTATTACATAGCACTGACAGTGACGGCGGTGCTGTAAATACAGGGATAAGGATAGTATTACACAGCACTGACAGTGACGGCGGCGCTGTACATACAGGGTTAAGGATAGTATTACATAGCACTGACAGTGACGGCGGCGCTGTACATACAGGGACAAGGATATTATTATTCGCATAGCACTGACAGTGACGGCGGCGCTGTACATACAAGGATAAGGATAGTATTATCACATAGCACTGACAGTGACGTGGCGCTGTACATACAGGGATAAGGATAGTATTACATAGAACTGACAGTGACGGCGGCGCTGTACATACAGGGGGCGCTATACATACAGGAATAAGGATAGTATTATTACATAGCACTGACAGTGACGGTGGCGCTGTACATACAGGGATAAGGATAGTATTATTACATAGCACTGACAGTGACGGTGGCGCTGTACACACAGGGATAAGGATAGTATTACATAGCACTGACAGTGACGCGGCGCTGTACATACAGGGATAAGGATAGTATTACATAGCACTGACAGTGACGGCGGCGCTGTACATACAGGGATAAGGATATTATTATTGCCTAGCACTGACAGTGACGGCGGCGCTGTACATACAGGGATAAGGAAAGTATCATTACATAGCAGTGACAGTGACGGCGGCGCTGTACACACAGGGATAAGGATAGTTTTACATAGCACTGACAGTGACGCGGTGCTGTACATACAGGGATAAGGATAGTATTACATAGCACTGACAGTGACGGCGACGCTGTACATACAGGGATAAGGATAGTATTACACAGCACTGACAGTGACGGCGGCGCTGTACATACAGGGATAAGGATAGTATTACTTAGCACTGACAGTGACGGCGGCGCTGTACATACAGGGATAAGGATATTATTATTACATAGCACTGACAGTGACGGCGGCGCTGTACATACAGGGTTAAGGATAGTGTTATTACATAGCAGTGACAGTGACGGCGGCGCTGTACATACAGGGATAAGGATAGTATTACATAGAACTGACAGTGACGGCGGCGCTGTACATACAGGGATAAGGATAGTATTACATAGCACTGACAGTGACGGCGGCGCTGTACATACAGGGATAAGAATAGTATTATTACATAGCACTGACAGTGACCGCGGCGCTGTACATACAGGGATAAGGATAGTATTATTACATAGCACTGACAGTGACGGTGGCGCTGTACATACAGGGATAAGTATAGTATTATTACATAGCACTGACAGTGACGGCGGCGCTGTACATACAGAGATAAGGATAGTATTATTGCATAGCAGTGACAGTGACAGCGGCACTGTACATACAGGGATAAGGATAGTATTATTACATAGCAGTGACAGTGACGGCGGCGCTGTAGATACAGTGATAAGGATAGTACTACATAGCACTGACAGTGACGGCGGCGCCCTGTAAAGGGCAAGTCTGTGGCAATAACAGGGGTGGAGAAAAGTACTTTCTACTCACTGACAGTGATGGCGGCGCTGTACATACAGGGATAAGGATAGTATTATTACATACCAGGCTCACTAATAAAGGTCAAGCCACTTGGCTGCCAGAATGCCCTGCTTCAGCACAGACCAGAAAGGCATTGTGATAAGCGTATCCCCGGTATAGTCAGGGGTTAATGGGAGTCGTCCCCGTCCCCCCAGTATACGGCCAGAACCATGGACCCGGTACTTGTGGTTCGGACTGTCTCCAACCAGCCATAATGTTGTGAGAGTGAAATTATGTCTAAGTCCAGCTTTGGTACATTAGAAGCAACTCTGAAACTTAACCTAAGCGTTTTTCGAAGCTACTTTTTAGCTAACTTCTTATAGGAAGATCTAGGAGCTCTGAAAATGAACGTGCGCGTCTTTCACTCTTCCCGAGAGACTTAGAAGAATTTTGTGATATTTTTTATTAAAATGGTGTATAAGGGTATATATATAAATATATTTTATGCACTGTATATGAGCTGGCGATTTCTAAGTCTGTGGTTCCGAGAGGGGGTAACCAGGCTCACTAATAAAGGTCAAGCCACTTACTATGGGGTGAGGCAGGGGTTAATATGGTGTGAGGCAGGAGTTACTATAGGGTGAGGCAGGGGTTACTATGGGGTGAGACAGGGGTTACTATGGGGTGTGGCAGGGGTTACTATGGGGTGCGGCAGGGGTTACTATAGGTGTGAGGCAGGGGTTACTATGGGGTGAGGCAGGGGTTACTATGGGGTGAGACTGGGGTTACTATGGGGTGAGGCAGGGGTTAATATGGGGTGAGGCAGGGGTTAGTATGTGGTGAGGCAGGGGTTAATATGGGGTGAGGCAGGGGTTAATATGGGGTGAGGCAGGGGTTACTATGGGGTGAGGCAGGGGTTACTATGGGGTGAGGCAGGGGTTACTATGGGGTGAGGCAGGGGTTACTATGGGGTGCGGCAGGAGTTACTATGGGGTGAGGCTGGGGTTACTATCGGGTGAGGCAGGGGTTACTATGGGGTGAGGCAGGGGTTACTTCTTTCTCTCTCAGGCCTGAGTAACTACAGGCACACCCGCATTAACGTACGCAATGGGACTAAGCTAACAGGCCTGAGTAACTACAGGCATACCCCGCAGTAACATACGCAATGGGACTAGGCTAACAGGCCTGAGTAACACAGGCATACCCCGCATTAACGTACACAATGGGACTAAGCTAACAGGCCTGAGTAACACAGGCATACCCCGCATTAATGTACGCAATGGGACAAAGCTAACAGGCCTGAGTAACTAAAGGCATACCCCGCATTAACGTACGCAATGGGACTAAGCTAACAGGCCTGAGTAACTACAGGCATACCCCGCATTAACGTACGCGATGGGACTAAGCTAACAGGCCTGAGTAACTACAGGCATACCCTGCATTAACGTACGCAATGGGACTAAGATAACAGGCCTGAGTAACACAGGCATACCCCGCATTAAAGTTTGCAATGGGACCATGGCCTCTACAGTATATCACAAAAGGGGTTAAGTCTCGAGAAGAGGAATCCCTGCAGGAATGATACTCGGCCCTGCTCTATATTAGATGCTGGTGTTACATATTGGCAGGTGGCAGTGCCTGACGTACCCCGGGCCGCCCCCCGGGGCAATGGGTGAGGGGCCGAGGATCTCTCCGCTGAGCCAGATGCTTCTGTTTAATTAGAGAGTTTTGTTGCAGGCGGAGCAGCTGTCACTCAATAATCAGCACAGATCACTGTGCCTCATGTGTGACAGGGAGGGAGAGATAACTGTGCCTCATGTGTGACAGGGAGTGAGAGATAGCTGTGCCTCGTGTGTGACAGGGAGTGAGAGATGACTGTGCATCGTGTGTGACAGGGAGTGAGAGATAGCTGTGCCTCGTGTGTGTGACAGGGAGTGAGATATAGCTGTGCCTTGTGTGTGACAGGGAGTGAGAGATAGCTGTGCCCCATGTGTGACGGAGTGAGAGATAACTGTGCATCGTGTGTGTGACAGTGAGAGATAGCTGTGCAGCGTGTGTGTGTGACAGGGAGAGATAGCTGTGCATCGTGTGTGTATGACAGGGAGAGATAGCTGTGCATCGTGTGTGTGTGACAGGGAGAGATAGCTGTGCATCGTGTGTGTGTGGCGGAGTGAGAGCTGTGCATCGTGTGTGTGTGACAGTGTGAGATAGCTGTGCATCGTGTGTGTGTGACAGTGTGAGATAGCTGTGCATCGTTTGTGTGTGTGACAGTGAGAGAAAGCTGTGCATCGTGTATGTGTGTGAGACAGTGAGAGATAGCTGTGCATTGTATGTGTGTGACAGGGAGAGATAGCTGTGCATCGTGTGTGTGACAGTGAAAGATAGCTGTGCATCGTGTGTGTGTGTGACAGTGAGAGATAGCTGTGCATCGTGTGTGTGACAGGGAGAGATAGCTGCGCATCGTGTGTGTATGACAGGGAGAGATAGCTGTGTATCGTGTATGTGTGACAGGGAGAGATAGCTGTGCATCGTGTGTGTGTGACAGGGAGAGATAGCTGTGCATCGTGTGTGTGTGACAGGGAGAGATAGCTGTGCATCGTGTGTGTGTGTGACAGGGAGAGATAGCTGTGCATCATGTGTGTGTGACAGTGAGAGATAGCTGTGCATCGTTTGTGTGTGTCAGGGAGTGAGAGATAGGTGTGCATCGTGTGTGTGTGACAGGGAGAGATAGCTGTGCATTGTGTGTGTGTGACAGGGAGAGATAGCTGTGCATCGTGTGTGTGTCAGGGAGTGAGAGATAGCTGTGCATCGTGTGTGTGTGTGTGTGACAGGGAAAGATAGCTGTGCATCGTGTGTGTGATAGTGAGAGATTACTGTTCATCGTGTGTGACAGTGAGAGGTAGCTGTGCATCGTGTGTGTGTGACAGGGAGAGATAGCTGTGAATCGTGTGTGTGATACAGGGAGAGATAGCTGTGCATCATGTGTGTGTGACAGAGAGAGGTAGCTGTGCATCGTGTGTGTGTCAGGGAGTGAGAGATAGCTGTGCATCTTGTGTGTGTGACAGGGAATGATAGCTGTGCATCGTGTGTGTGTCAGGGAGAGAGAGATAGTTGTGCATCGTGTGTGTGAGACAGTGTGAGATAGCTGTGCATCATGTGTGTGTGTGTGACATGGAGAGATAGCTGTGCATTGTGTATGTGTGACAGGGAGAGATAGCTGTGCATTGTGTGTGTGTGACAGGGAGAGATAGCTGTGCATTGTGTATGTGTGACAGGGAGAGATAGCTGTGCATTGTGTGTGTTTCAGGGAGTGAGAGATATCTGTGCATCGTGTGTGTGACAGGGAGAGATAGCTGTGCATCGTGTGTGTGTGACAGTGAGACATAGCTGTGCATCATGTGTGTGTGTGTGACAGTGAGACATAGCTGTGCATCGTGTGTGTGTGACAGTGAGAGATAGCTGTGCATCGTGTGTGTTTCAAGGAGTGAGAGATAGCTGTGCATTGTGTGCGTGTGTCAGGGAGTGAGAGATAGCTGTGCATCGTGTGTGTGAGAGTGAGAGATAGCTGTGCATTGTTTGTGTGTGTGTGTCAGGGAGTGAGAGATAGCTGTGCATTGTGTGTGTGTGACAGGGAGTGATAGATAGCTGTGCCTCGTGTGTGTGTGACAGTGAGAGTTAGCTGTGCATCGTGTGTGTGTGTGTGTGTGTGTGTGTGTGTGTGTGTGACAGGAAGAGATAGCTGTGCCGTGTGTGTGTGTGTGTGTGTGTGTGTGTGTGTGTGTGTGTGTGTGTGTGTGTGTGTGTGTGTGTGTGTGTGTGTGTGTGTGTGTGTGTGTGTGACAGTGTGAGATAGCTGTGCATCGTGTGTGTGTGACAAGGAGAGATAGCTGTGCATCGTATGTGTGACAGTGAGAGATGCACACACGATGTACAACTATCTCTCCCTGTCACACACACACATGATGCACAGCTATCTCTCACTCCCTGAAACACACACACGATGCACAGCTTTCTCTCACTCCCTGACACACACACGATGCACAACTATCTCTCACTCAATGACACACACACACACACACGATGAACAGCTATCTCTCCCTGTCACACACACACGATGCACAGATATCTCTCACTGTCACACACACACACAATGCACAGCTATCTTTCCCTGTCACACACACATGATGCACAGCTATCTCTCACTCCCTGACACACACACGATGCACAGCTATCTCTCCCTGTCACACACACACGATGCACAGCTATCTCTCACTGTCACACACACACAATGCACAGCTATCTCTCACTGTCTCACACACACGATGCACAACTATCTCTCACTCCCTGACACACACGATGCACAGCTATCTCTCCCTTTCACACACACACAATGCACAGCTATCTCTCCCTGTCACACACACACACGATGCACAGCTATCTCTCACTCCCTGACACACACACGATGCACAGCTATCTCTCTCTGTCACACACACACGATGCACAGCTATCTCTCCCTGTCTCACACACACGATGCACAGCTATCTCTCCCTGTCACACACACACAATGCACAGCTATCTCTCCCTGTCACACACACGATGCACATCTATCTCTCCCTGTCACAGACACACGATGCACAGCTAACTCTCACTGTCACACTCACACGATGCACAGCTATCTATCACTCCCTGAAACACTCACACGATGCACAGCTATCTCTCACTCCCTGACACACACAAGATTCACAACTATCTCTCACTCCTTGACACACACACACACGATGAACAGCTATCTCTCCCTGTCACACACACACACCCGATGCACAGCTATCTCTCAATGTCACACACAATGCACAGCTATCTCTCCCTGTCACACACACATGATGCACAGCTATCACTCACTCCCTGACACACACACGATGCACAGCTATCTCTCCCTGTCACACACACAATGCACAGCTATCTATCCCTGTCACACACACACGATGCACAGCTATCTATCACTGTCACACACACACACGATGCACAGCTATCTCTCACTGTCACACACACATGATGCACCGCTATCTCTCACTGTCACACACACACGATGCACAGCTATCTCTCCCTGTCACACACACACACACACACGAAGCAATGCTATCTCTCCCTGTCACACGCACACGATGCATAGCTAACTCTCACTGTCACACACACACGATGCACAGCTATCTCTCACTGTCACACACACACGATGCACAGCTATCTATCACTGTCACACACGATGCACAGCTATCTCTCACTCCCTGACACACACACGATGCACAGCTATCTCTCCCTGTCATACACACACACGATGCACAGCTATCTCTCACTCCCTGACACACACACACGATGCAAAGCTATCTCTCCATGTCACACACACGATGCACAGCTATCTCTCCCTGTCACACACACACGATGCACAACTATCTTTCACTGTCACACACACACACGATGAACAGTAATCTCTCCATGTCACACACACGATGCACAGCTATCTCTCCCTGTCACACACACACGATGCACAACTATCTCTCACTGTCACACACACACGATGAACAGTAATCTCTCACTATCACACACACGATGCACAGCTATCTCTCCATGTCACAGTCAACAGTCATGACACAGTCATGTCAAATGTAACCCCAAAAGGGGTTAAGTCTCGAGAAGAGGAATCCCTGCAGGAATGATACTCGGCCCTGCTCTATATTAGATGCTGGTGTTACATATTGGCAGGTGGCAGTGCCTGACGTACCCCGGGCCGCCCCCCAGGGCAATGAGTGAGGGGCCGAGGATCTCTCCGCTGAGCCAGATGCTTCTGTTTAATTAGAGAGTTTTGTTGCAGGCGGAGCAGCTGTCACTCAATAATCAGCACAGATCACTGTGCCTCGTGTGTGACAGGGAGGGAGAGATAACTGTGCCTCATGTGTGACAGGGAGTGAGAGATAGCTGTGCCTCGTGTGTGACAGGGAGTGAGAGATAACTGTGCCTCATGTATGACAGAGAGTGAGAGATAGCTGTAGCTCGTGTGTGACAGGGAGTGAGAGATAGCTGTGCCTCGTGTGTGACAGGGAGTGAGAGATAGCTGTGCCTTGTGTGTGAGAGAGAAAGAAAGAGCGCAGAGAGAGAGAGAGAGAAAGAGCGCAGAGAGAGAGAAAGAGCACAGAGAGAGAGAAAGAGCGCAGAGATAGAGAAAGAATGAGCGCAGAGATAGAGAAAGAAAGAGCGCAGAGAGAGAGAGAGAGCGCAGAGAGAGAAAGAAAGAGCGCAGAGAGAGACAAAGAGCGCAGAGAGAGAGAGAAAGAAAGAGCGCAGATTGAGAAAGAAAGAGTGCATAGAGAGAGAGAAAAAGAGCGCAGAGAGAGAGAGAGAAAGAGCGCAGAGAGAAAGAAAGAGCGCAGAGAGAAAGTAAGAGCGCAGAGAGAAAGAAAGAGCGCAGAGAGAAAGAAAGAAAGAGCGCAGAGAGAGAGAAAAAGCGCAGAGAAAGAAAGAGCGCAGAGAGAGAGAGGAAGAAAGAGTGCAAAGAGAGAGAGAAAGAAAGAACGCAGAGAGAGAAAGAAAGAGCGCAGAGAGAGAGAAAGAGCGCAGAGAGAGAGAGAAAGAGCGCAGAGAGAGAGAAAGAAAGAGCGCAGAGAGAGAAAGAAAGAGCGCAGAGAGAGAGAAAGAGCGCAGAGAGAGAAAGAAAGAGTGCAGAGAGAGAGAAAGAAAGAGCGCAGAGAGAGAGAAAGAGTGCAGAGAGAGCGCAGAGAGAGAGAGTGCAGAGAGAGAGAGAAAGAAAGAGCGCAGAGAGAGAGAAAGAGCGCAGAGAGAGAAAGAAAGAGCGCAGAGAGAAAGAGCGCAGAGAGAGAGAAAGAAATAGCGCATAGAGAGAGAGAAAGAGCGCAGAGAGAGAGAAAGAGCGCAGAGAGAGAGAGAAAGAGCGCAGAGAGAGAAAGAAAGAAAGAGCGCAGAGAGAGAGAGAGAGCGCAGAGAGAGAGGATGAAAGAACGCAGAGAGAGAGAGAAAGAGCGCAGAGAGAGAGAGAAAGAGCGCAGAGAGAAAGAGAAAAAAAGAGCGCAGAGAGAGAGAGAGAGCGCAGACAGAGAGAGAGCCCAGAGAGAGAGAGCGCAGAGAGAGAGAGAGAGAGCGCAGAGAGAGAGAAAGAAAGAGCGCAGAGAGAGAGAAAGAGCGCAGAGAAAGAAAGAGCGCAGAGAGAGAGAGAAAGAAAGAGCGCACAGAGAGAAAGAAAGAAAGAGCGCAGAGAGAGAGAAAAAGCACAGAGAAAGAAAGAGCGCAGAGAGAGAGAGGAAGAAAGAGTGCAGAGAGAGAGAGAGAGCGCAGAGAGAGAGAGAAAGAGCGCAGAGAGAGAGAAAGAAAGAGCGCAGAGAGAGAAAGAAAGAGCGCAGAGAGAGAGAAAGAGCGCAGAGAGAGAAAGAAAGAGTGCAGAGAGAGAGAGAAAGAAAGAGCGCAGAGAGAGAGAAAGAGCACAGAGAGAGAGAAAGAGCGCAGAGATAGAGAAAGAATGAGCGCAGAGATAGAGAAAGAAAGAGCGCAGAGAGAGAGAGAGAGAGCGCAGAGAGAGAAAGAAAGAGCGCAGAGAGAGACAAAGAGCGCAGAGAGAGAGAGAAAGAAAGAGCGCAGATTGAGAAAGAAAGAGCGCAGAGAGAGAGAGAAAAAGAGCGCAGAGAGAGAGAGAGAAAGAGCGCAGAGAGAAAGAAAGAGCGCAGAGAGAAAGTAAGAGCGCAGAGAGAAAGAAAGAGCGCAGAGAGAAAGAAAGAAAGAGCGCAGAGAGAGAGAAAAAGCGCAGAGAAAGAAAGAGCACAGAGAGAGAGAGGAAGAAAGAGTGCAAAGAGAGAGAGAAAGAAAGAACGCAGAGAGAGAAAGAAAGAGCGCAGAGAGAGAGAAAGAGCGCAGAGAGAGAGAGAAAGAGCGCAGAGAGAGAGAAAGAAAGAGCGCAGAGAGAGAGAAAGAGTGCAGAGAGAGCGCAGAGAGAGAGAGTGCAGAGAGAGAGAGAAAGAAAGAGCGCAGAGAGAGAGAAAGAGCGCAGAGAGAGAAAGAAAGAGCGCAGAGAGAAAGAGCGCAGAGAGAGAGAAAGAAAGAGCGCATAGAGAGAGAGAAAGAGCGCAGAGAGAGAGAAAGAGCGCAGAGAGAGAGAGAGAGCGCAGAGAGAGGATGAAAGAACGCAGAGAGAGAGAGAAAGAGCGCAGAGAGAGAGAGAGAAAGAGCGCAGAGAGAAAGAGAAAAAAAGAGCGCAGAGAGAGAGAGAGAGCGCAGACAGAGAGAGAGCCCAGAGAGAGACAGAGCAGAGAGAGAGAGAGAGAGAGCGCAGAGAGAGAGAAAGAAAGAGCGCAGAGAGAGAGAAAGAGCGCAGAGAAAGAAAGAGCGCAGAGAGAGAGAGAAAGAAAGAGCGTGTAAAGGCCCCTGTAATGAGATGCGCCGTGTAAAGGCCCCTGTAATGAGATGCGCCGTGACTGTAGAATAGAGTGTAAAGCAAAGCACAATACATTTCTATGTGTAGAAGCAAAGATATACGCGATTTCACAATGTGTTCCAAGAACAGCTGTGAGCAACTTTTTTACACAACGTTAACAACACATTTGAAGCTCAATATTTCATGGGCTGAAGCGGGGAAGATAGAAAACGTGTGCCCTGTAAAGGCGAAGTCTGTGGCATTAACAGGAAGGGAGAAAAAGTACTTTCTACCCATTTTTAGGTTCAGCGGTAAAATGGCAAGTTTCTATGGAACTGCATCTCGGCTTGTGACTGTGGTTTTCCCGGTCACACAAAAATGCTGAAATTCGACTTATACAGTGTATTTGCTTATTAAACTTGATGAATTCTCTCCTCTTGACTGTAGAATAGTGTGTAAAGCAAAGCACAATACATTCCTATGTGTAGAATAAAAGATATACGCGATTTCACAATGTGTTCCTAGAACAGCTGTGAGCAACTTTTTTACACAAAGTTAACAACACATTTGAAGCTCAATATTTCATGGGCTGAAGCGGGGAAGATAGAAAACGTGTGCCCTGTAAAGGCGAAGTCTGTGGCATTAACAGGAAGGGAGAAAAAGTACTTTCTACCCATTTTTAGGTTCAGCGGTAAAATGGCAAGTTTCTATGGAACTGCATCTCGTCTTGTGACTGTGGTTTTCCCGGTCACACAAAAATGCTGAAAGTCGACTTATACAGTGTTTTTGCTTATTAAACTTGATGAATTCTCTCCTCTTGACTGTAGAATAGTGTGTTAAGCAAAGCACAAAACATTCCTATGTGTAGAAGAAAAGATATACGCGATTTCACAATGTGTTCCTAGAACAGCTGTGAGCAACTTTTTTACACAATGTTAACAACACATTTGAAGCTCAATATTTCATGGGCTGAAGCGGGGAAGATAGAAAACGTGTGCCCTGTAAAGGCCAAGTCTGTGGCATTAACAGGAAGGGAGAAAAAGTACTTTCTACCCATTTTTAGGTTCAGCGGTAAAATGGCAAGTTTCTATGGAACTGCATCTCGGCTTGTGACTGTGGTTTTCCCGGTCACACAAAAATGCTGAAATTCGACTTATACAGTGTTTGTGCTTATTAAACTTGACGAATTCTCTCCTCTTGACTGTAGAATAGTGTGTAAAGCAAAGCACAATACATTCCTTTGTGTAGAAGCAAAGATATACGCGATTTCACAATGTGTTCCTAGAACAGCTGTGAGCAACTTTTTTACACAATGTTAACAACACATTTGAAGCTCAATATTTCATGGGCTGAAGCGGGGAAGATAGAAAACGTGTGCCCTGTAAAGGCGAAGTCTGTGGCATTAACAGGAAGGGAGAAAAAGTACTTTCTACCCATTTTTAGGTTCAGCGGTAAAATGGCAAGTTTCTATGGAACTGCATCTCGGCTTGTGACTGTGGTTTTCCCGGTCACACAAAAATGCTGAAATTCGACTTATACAGTGTTTTTGCTTATTAAACTTGATGAATTCTCTCCTCTTGACTGTAGAATAGTGTGTAAAGCAAAGCACAATACATTCCTATGTGTAGAAGCAAAGATATACGCGATTTCACAATGTGTTCCTAGAACAGCTGTGAGCAACTTTTTTACACCACGTTAACAACACATTTGAAGCTCAATATTTCATGGGCTGAAGCGGGGAAGATAGAAAACGTGTGCCCTGTAAAGGCGAAGTCTGTGGCATTAACAGGAAGGGAGAAAAAGTACTTTCTACCCATTTTTAGGTTCAGCGGTAAAATGGCAAGTTTCTATGGAACTGCATCTCGGCTTGTGACTGTGGTTTTCCCGGTCACACAAAAATGCTGAAATTCGACTTATACAGTGTATTTGCTTATTAAACTTGATGAATTCTCTCCTCTTGACTGTAGAATAGTGTGTAAAGCAAAGCACAATACATTCCTATGTGTAGAAGAAAAGATATACGCGATTTCACAATGTGTTCCTAGAACAGCTGTGAGCAACTTTTTTACACAAAGTTAACAACACATTTGAAGCTCAATATTTCATGGGCTGAAGCGGGGAAGATAGAAAACGTGTGCCCTGTAAAGGCGAAGTCTGTGGCATTAACAGGAAGGGAGAAAAAGTACTTTCTACCCATTTTTAGGTTCAGCGGTAAAATGGCAAGTTTCTATGGAACTGCATCTCGGCTTGTGACTGTGGTTTTCCCGGTCACACAAAAATGCTGAAATTCGACTTATACAGTGTTTTTGCTTATTAAACTTGATGAATTCTCTCCTCTTGACTGTAGAATAGTGTGTAAAGCAAAGCACAATACATTCCTATGTGTAGAAGCAAAGATATACGCGATTTCACAATGTGTTCCTAGAACAGCTGTGAGCAACTTTTTTACACAATGTTAACAACACATTTGAAGCTCAATATTTCATGGGCTGAAGCGGGGAAGATAGAAAACGTGTGCCCTGTAAAGGCGAAGTCTGTGGCATAAACAGGAAGGGAGAAAAAGTACTTTCTACCCATTTTTAGGTTCAGCGGTAAAATGGCAAGTTCCTATGGAACTGAATCTCGGCTTGTGACTGTGGTTTTCCCGGTCACACAAAAATGCTGAAATTCGACTTATACAGTGTTTTTGCTTATTAAACTTGATGAATTCTCTCCTCTTGACTGTAGAATAGAGTGTAAAGCAAAGCACAATACATTTCTATGTGTAGAAGCAAAGATATACGCGATTTCACAATGTGTTCCAAGAACAGCTGTGAGCAACTTTTTTACACAACGTTAACAACACATTTGAAGCTCAATATTTCATGGGCTGAAGCGGGGAAGATAGAAAACGTGTGCCCTGTAAAGGCGAAGTCTGTGGCATTAACAGGAAGGGAGAAAAAGTACTTTCTACCCATTTTTAGGTTCAGCGGTAAAATGGCAAGTTTCTATGGAACTGCATCTCGGCTTGTGACTGTGGTTTTCCCGGTCACACAAAAATGCTGAAATTCGACTTATACAGTGTATTTGCTTATTAAACTTGATGAATTCTCTCCTCTTGACTGTAGAATAGTGTGTAAAGCAAAGCACAATACATTGCTATGTGTAGAAGCAAAGATATACGCGATTTCACAATGTGTTCCTAGAACAGCTGTGAGCAACTTTTTTACACAAAGTTAACAACACATTTGAAGCTCAATATTTCATGGGCTGAAGCGGGGAAGATAGAAAACGTGTGCCCTGTAAAGGCGAAGTCTGTGGCATTAACAGGAAGGGAGAAAAAGTATTTTCTACCCATTTTTAGGTTCAGCGGTAAAATGGCAAGTTTCTATGGAACTGCATCTCGGCTTGTGACTGTGGTTTTCCCGGTCACACAAAAATGCTGAAATTCGACTTATACAGTGTTTTTGCTTATTAAACTTGATGAATTCTCTCCTCTTGACTGTAGAATAGAGTGTAAAGCAAAGCACAATACATTTCTATGTGTAGAAGCAAAGATATACGCGATTTCACAATGTGTTCCAAGAACAGCTGTGAGCAACTTTTTTACACAACGTTAACAACACATTTGAAGCTCAATATTTCATGGGCTGAAGCGGGGAAGATAGAAAACGTGTGCCCTGTAAAGGCGAAGTCTGTGGCATTAACAGGAAGGGAGAAAAAGTACTTTCTACCCATTTTTAGGTTCAGCGGTAAAATGGCAAGTTTCTATGGAACTGCATCTCGACTTGTGACTGTGGTTTTCCCGGTCACACAAAAATGCTGAAATTCGACTTATACAGTGTATTTGCTTATTAAACTTGATCAATTCTCTCCTCTTGACTGTAGAATAGTGTGTAAAGCAAAGCACAATACATTCCTATGTGTAGAATAAAAGATATACGCGATTTCACAATGTGTTCCTAGAACAGCTGTGAGCAACTTTTTTACACAAAGTTAACAACACATTTGAAGCTCAATATTTCATGGGCTGAAGCGGGGAAGATAGAAAACGTGTGCCCTGTAAAGGCGAAGTCTGTGGCATTAACAGGAAGGGAGAAAAAGTACTTTCTACCCATTTTTAGGTTCAGCGGTAAAATGGCAAGTTTCTATGGAACTGCATCTCGGCTTGTGACTGTGGTTTTCCCGGTCACACAAAAATGCTGAAATTCGACTTATACAGTGTTTGTGCTTATTAAACTTGATGAATTCTCTCCTCTTGACTGTAGAATAGTGTGTAAAGCAAAGCACAATACATTCCTTTGTGTAGAAGCAAAGATATACGCGATTTCACAATGTGTTCCTAGAACAGCTGTGAGCAACTTTTTTACACAATGTTAACAACACATTTGAAGCTCAATATTTCATGGGCTGAAGCGGGGAAGATAGAAAACGTGTGCCCTGTAAAGGCGAAGTCTGTGGCATTAACAGGAAGGGAGAAAAAGTACTTTCTACCCATTTTTAGGTTCAGCGGTAAAATGGCAAGTTTCTATGGAACTGCATCTCGGCTTGTGACTGTGGTTTTCCCGGTCACACAAAAATGCTGAAATTCGACTTATACAGTGTTTGTGCTTATTAAACTTGATGAATTCTCTCCTCTTGACTGTAGAATAGTGTGTAAAGCAAAGCACAATACATTCCTTTGTGTAGAAGCAAAGATATACGCGATTTCACAATGTGTTCCTAGAACAGCTGTGAGCAACTTTTTTACACCACGTTAACAACACATTTGAAGCTCAATATTTCATGGGCTGAAGCGGGGAAGATAGAAAACGTGTGCCCTGTAAAGGCGAAGTCTGTGGCATTAACAGGAAGGGAGAAAAAGTACTTTCTACCCATTTTTAGGTTCAGCGGTAAAATGGCAAGTTTCTATGGAACTGCATCTCGGCTTGTGACTGTGGTTTTCCCGGTCACACAAAAATGCTGAAATTCGACTTATACAGTGTATTTGCTTATTAAACTTGATGAATTCTCTCCTCTTGACTGTAGAATAGTGTGTAAAGCAAAGCACAATACATTCCTATGTGTAGAAGAAAAGATATACGCGATTTCACAATGTGTTCCTAGAACAGCTGTGAGCAACTTTTTTACACAAAGTTAACAACACATTTGAAGCTCAATATTTCATGGGCTGAAGCGGGGAAGATAGAAAACGTGTGCCCTGTAAAGGCGAAGTCTGTGGCATTAACAGGAAGGGAGAAAAAGTACTTTCTACCCATTTTTAGGTTCAGCGGTAAAATGGCAAGTTTCTATGGAACTGCATCTCGTCTTGTGACTGTGGTTTTCCCGGTCACACAAAAATGCTGAAAGTCGACTTATACAGTGTTTTTGCTTATTAAACTTGATGAATTCTCTCCTCTTGACTGTAGAATAGTGTGTTAAGCAAAGCACAAAACATTCCTATGTGTAGAAGAAAAGATATACGCGATTTCACAATGTGTTCCTAGAACAGCTGTGAGCAACTTTTTTACACAATGTTAACAACACATTTGAAGCTCAATATTTCATGGGCTGAAGCGGGGAAGATAGAAAACGTGTGCCCTGTAAAGGCCAAGTCTGTGGCATTAACAGGAAGGGAGAAAAAGTACTTTCTACCCATTTTTAGGTTCAGCGGTAAAATGGCAAGTTTCTATGGAACTGCATCTCGGCTTGTGACTGTGGTTTTCCCGGTCACACAAAAATGCTGAAATTCGACTTATACAGTGTTTTTGCTTATTAAACTTGATGAATTCTCTCCTCTTGACTGTAGAATAGTGTGTAAAGCAAAGCACAATACATTCCTATGTGTAGAAGCAAAGATATACGCGATTTCACAATGTGTTCCTAGAACAGCTGTGAGCAACTTTTTTACACAATGTTAACAACACATTTGAAGCTCAATATTTCATGGGCTGAAGCGGGGAAGATAGAAAACGTGTGCCCTGTAAAGGCGAAGTCTGTGGCATAAACAGGAAGGGAGAAAAAGTACTTTCTACCCATTTTTAGGTTCAGCGGTAAAATGGCAAGTTCCTATGGAACTGAATCTCGGCTTGTGACTGTGGTTTTCCCGGTCACACAAAAATGCTGAAATTCGACTTATACAGTGTTTTTGCTTATTAAACTTGATGAATTCTCTCCTCTTGACTGTAGAATAGAGTGTAAAGCAAAGCACAATACATTTCTATGTGTAGAAGCAAAGATATACGCGATTTCACAATGTGTTCCAAGAACAGCTGTGAGCAACTTTTTTACACAACGTTAACAACACATTTGAAGCTCAATATTTCATGGGCTGAAGCGGGGAAGATAGAAAACGTGTGCCCTGTAAAGGCGAAGTCTGTGGCATAAACAGGAAGGGAGAAAAAGTACTTTCTACCCATTTTTAGGTTCAGCGGTAAAATGGCAAGTTCCTATGGAACTGAATCTCGGCTTGTGACTGTGGTTTTCCCGGTCACACAAAAATGCTGAAATTCGACTTATACAGTGTTTTTGCTTATTAAACTTGATGAATTCTCTCCTCTTGACTGTAGAATAGAGTGTAAAGCAAAGCACAATACATTTCTATGTGTAGAAGCAAAGATATACGCGATTTCACAATGTGTTCCAAGAACAGCTGTGAGCAACTTTTTTACACAACGTTAACAACACATTTGAAGCTCAATATTTCATGGGCTGAAGCGGGGAAGATAGAAAACGTGTGCCCTGTAAAGGCGAAGTCTGTGGCATTAACAGGAAGGGAGAAAAAGTACTTTCTACCCATTTTTAGGTTCAGCGGTAAAATGGCAAGTTTCTATGGAACTGCATCTCGGCTTGTGACTGTGGTTTTCCCGGTCACACAAAAATGCTGAAATTCGACTTATACAGTGTATTTGCTTATTAAACTTGATGAATTCTCTCCTCTTGACTGTAGAATAGTGTGTAAAGCAAAGCACAATACATTGCTATGTGTAGAAGCAAAGATATACGCGATTTCACAATGTGTTCCTAGAACAGCTGTGAGCAACTTTTTTACACAAAGTTAACAACACATTTGAAGCTCAATATTTCATGGGCTGAAGCGGGGAAGATAGAAAACGTGTGCCCTGTAAAGGCGAAGTCTGTGGCATTAACAGGAAGGGAGAAAAAGTACTTTCTACCCATTTTTAGGTTCAGCGGTAAAATGGCAAGTTTCTATGGAACTGCATCTCGTCTTGTGACTGTGGTTTTCCCGGTCACACAAAAATGCTGAAAGTCGACTTATACAGTGTTTTTGCTTATTAAACTTGATGAATTCTCTCCTCTTGACTGTAGAATAGTGTGTTAAGCAAAGCACAAAACATTCCTATGTGTAGAAGAAAAGATATACGCGATTTCACAATGTGTTCCTAGAACAGCTGTGAGCAACTTTTTTACACAATGTTAACAACACATTTGAAGCTCAATATTTCATGGGCTGAAGCGGGGAAGATAGAAAACGTGTGCCCTGTAAAGGCGAAGTCTGTGGCATTAACAGGAAGGGAGAAAAAGTACTTTTTACCCATTTTTAGGTTCAGCGGTAAAATGGCAAGTTTCTATGGAACTGCATCTCGGCTTGTGACTGTGGTTTTCCCGGTCACACAAAAATGCTGAAATTCGACTTATACAGTGTTTTTGCTTATTAAACTTGATGAATTCTCTCCTCTTGACTGTAGAATAGAGTGTAAAGCAAAGCACAATACATTTCTATGTGTAGAAGCAAAGATATACGCGATTTCACAATGTGTTCCAAGAACAGCTGTGAGCAACTTATTTACACAACGTTAACAACACATTTGAAGCTCAATATTTCATGGGCTGAAGCGGGGAAGATAGAAAACGTGTGCCCTGTAAAGGCGAAGTCTGTGGCATTAACAGGAAGGGAGAAAAAGTACTTTCTACCCATTTTTAGGTTCAGCGGTAAAATGGCAAGTTTCTATGGAACTGCATCTCGACTTGTGACTGTGGTTTTCCCGGTCACACAAAAATGCTGAAATTCGACTTATACAGTGTATTTGCTTATTAAACTTGATGAATTCTCTCCTCTTGACTGTAGAATAGTGTGTAAAGCAAAGCACAATACATTCCTATGTGTAGAATAAAAGATATACGCGATTTCACAATGTGTTCCTAGAACAGCTGTGAGCAACTTTTTTACACAAAGTTAACAACACATTTGAAGCTCAATATTTCATGGGCTGAAGCGGGGAAGATAGAAAACGTGTGCCCTGTAAAGGCGAAGTCTGTGGCATTAACAGGAAGGGAGAAAAAGTACTTTCTACCCATTTTTAGGTTCAGCGGTAAAATGGCAAGTTTCTATGGAACTGCATCTCGTCTTGTGACTGTGGTTTTCCCGGTCACACAAAAATGCTGAAATTCGACTTATACAGTGTATTTGCTTATTAAACTTGATGAATTCTCTCCTCTTGACTGTAGAATAGTGTGTAAAGCAAAGCACAATACATTCCTATGTGTAGAAGAAAAGATATACGCGATTTCACAATGTGTTCCTAGAACAGCTGTGAGCAACTTTTTTACACAAAGTTAACAACACATTTGAAGCTCAATATTTCATGGGCTGAAGCGGGGAAGATAGAAAACGTGTGCCCTGTAAAGGCGAAGTCTGTGGCATTAACAGGAAGGGAGAAAAAGTACTTTCTACCCATTTTTAGGTTCAGCGGTAAAATGGCAAGTTTCTATGGAACTGCATCTCGTCTTGTGACTGTGGTTTTCCCGGTCACACAAAAATGCTGAAAGTCGACTTATACAGTGTTTTTGCTTATTAAACTTGATGAATTCTCTCCTCTTGACTGTAGAATAGTGTGTTAAGCAAAGCACAAAACATTCCTATGTGTAGAAGAAAAGATATACGCGATTTCACAATGTGTTCCTAGAACAGCTGTGAGCAACTTTTTTACACAATGTTAACAACACATTTGAAGCTCAATATTTCATGGGCTGAAGCGGGGAAGATAGAAAACGTGTGCCCTGTAAAGGCGAAGTCTGTGGCATTAACAGGAAGGGAGAAAAAGTTCTTTCTACCCATTTTTAGGTTCAGCGGTAAAATGGCAAGTTTCTATGGAACTGCATCTCGTCTTGTGACTGTGGTTTTCCCGGTCACACAAAAATGCTGAAAGTCGACTTATACAGTGTTTTTGCTTATTAAACTTGATGAATTCTCTCCTCTTGACTGTAGAATAGTGTGTTAAGCAAAGCACAAAACATTCCTATGTGTAGAAGAAAAGATATACGCGATTTCACAATGTGTTCCTAGAACAGCTGTGAGCAACTTTTTTACACAATGTTAACAACACATTTGAAGCTCAATATTTCATGGGCTGAAGCGGGGAAGATAGAAAACGTGTGCCCTGTAAAGGCCAAGTCTGTGGCATTAACAGGAAGGGAGAAAAAGTACTTTCTACCCATTTTTAGGTTCAGCGGTAAAATGGCAAGTTTCTATGGAACTGCATCTCGGCTTGTGACTGTGGTTTTCCCGGTCTCACAAAAATGCTGAAATTCGACTTATACAGTGTTTTTGCTTATTAAACTTGATGAATTCTCTCCTCTTGACTGTAGAATAGTGTGTAAAGCAAAGCACAATACATTCCTATGTGTAGAAGCAAAGATATACGCGATTTCACAATGTGTTCCAAGAACAGCTGTGAGCAACTTTTTTACACAACGTTAACAACACATTTGAAGCTCAATATTTCATGGGCTGAAGCGGGGAAGATAGAAAACGTGTGCCCTGTAAAGGCGAAGTCTGTGGCATTAACAGGAAGGGAGAAAAAGTACTTTCTACCCATTTTTAGGTTCAGCGGTAAAATGGCAAGTTTCTATGGAACTGCATCTCGGCTTGTGACTGTGGTTTTCCCGGTCACACAAAAATGCTGAAATTCGACTTATACAGTGTATTTGCTTATTAAACTTGATGAATTCTCTCCTCTTGACTGTAGAATAGTGTGTAAAGCAAAGCACAATACATTGCTATGTGTAGAAGCAAAGATATACGCGATTTCACAATGTGTTCCTAGAACAGCTGTGAGCAACTTTTTTACACAAAGTTAACAACACATTTGAAGCTCAATATTTCATGGGCTGAAGCGGGGAAGATAGAAAACGTGTGCCCTGTAAAGGCGAAGTCTGTGGCATTAACAGGAAGGGAGAAAAAGTACTTTCTACCCATTTTTAGGTTCAGCGGTAAAATGGCAAGTTTCTATGGAACTGCATCTCGTCTTGTGACTGTGGTTTTCCCGGTCACACAAAAATGCTGAAAGTCGACTTATACAGTGTTTTTGCTTATTAAACTTGATGAATTCTCTCCTCTTGACTGTAGAATAGTGTGTTAAGCAAAGCACAAAACATTCCTATGTGTAGAAGAAAAGATATACGCGATTTCACAATGTGTTCCTAGAACAGCTGTGAGCAACTTTTTTACACAATGTTAACAACACATTTGAAGCTCAATATTTCATGGGCTGAAGCGGGGAAGATAGAAAACGTGTGCCCTGTAAAGGCGAAGTCTGTGGCATTAACAGGAAGGGAGAAAAAGTACTTTCTACCCATTTTTAGGTTCAGCGGTAAAATGGCAAGTTTCTATGGAACTGCATCTCGTCTTGTGACTGTGGTTTTCCCGGTCACACAAAAATGCTGAAAGTCGACTTATACAGTGTTTTTGCTTATTAAACTTGATGAATTCTCTCCTCTTGACTGTAGAATAGTGTGTTAAGCAAAGCACAAAACATTCCTATGTGTAGAAGAAAAGATATACGCGATTTCACAATGTGTTCCTAGAACAGCTGTGAGCAACTTTTTTACACAATGTTAACAACACATTTGAAGCTCAATATTTCATGGGCTGAAGCGGGGAAGATAGAAAACGTGTGCCCTGTAAAGGCGAAGTCTGTGGCATTAACAGGAAGGGAGAAAAAGTTCTTTCTACCCATTTTTAGGTTCAGCGGTAAAATGGCAAGTTTCTATGGAACTGCATCTCGTCTTGTGACTGTGGTTTTCCCGGTCACACAAAAATGCTGAAAGTCGACTTATACAGTGTTTTTGCTTATTAAACTTGATGAATTCTCTCCTCTTGACTGTAGAATAGTGTGTAAAGCAAAGCACAAAACATTCCTATGTGTAGAAGCAAAGATATACGCGATTTCACAATGTGTTCCAAGAACAGCTGTGAGCAACTTTTTTACACAACGTTAACAACACATTTGAAGCTCAATATTTCATGGGCTGAAGCGGGGAAGATAGAAAACGTGTGCCCTGTAAAGGCGAAGTCTGTGGCATTAACAGGAAGGGAGAAAAAGTACTTTCTACCCATTTTTAGGTTCAGCGGTAAAATGGCAAGTTTCTATGGAACTGCATCTCGGCTTGTGACTGTGGTTTTCCCGGTCACACAAAAATGCTGAAATTCGACTTATACAGTGTATTTGCTTATTAAACTTGATGAATTCTCTCCTCTTGACTGTAGAATAGTGTGTAAAGCAAAGCACAATACATTGCTATGTGTAGAAGCAAAGATATACGCGATTTCACAATGTGTTCCTAGAACAGCTGTGAGCAACTTTTTTACACAAAGTTAACAACACATTTGAAGCTCAATATTTCATGGGCTGAAGCGGGGAAGATAGAAAACGTGTGCCCTGTAAAGGCGAAGTCTGTGGCATTAACAGGAAGGGAGAAAAAGTACTTTCTACCCATTTTTAGGTTCAGCGGTAAAATGGCAAGTTTCTATGGAACTGCATCTCGTCTTGTGACTGTGGTTTTCCCGGTCACACAAAAATGCTGAAAGTCGACTTATACAGTGTTTTTGCTTATTAAACTTGATGAATTCTCTCCTCTTGACTGTAGAATAGTGTGTTAAGCAAAGCACAAAACATTCCTATGTGTAGAAGAAAAGATATACGCGATTTCACAATGTGTTCCTAGAACAGCTGTGAGCAACTTTTTTACACAATGTTAACAACACATTTGAAGCTCAATATTTCATGGGCTGAAGCGGGGAAGATAGAAAACGTGTGCCCTGTAAAGGCGAAGTCTGTGGCATTAACAGGAAGGGAGAAAAAGTTCTTTCTACCCATTTTTAGGTTCAGCGGTAAAATGGCAAGTTTCTATGGAACTGCATCTCGTCTTGTGACTGTGGTTTTCCCGGTCACACAAAAATGCTGAAAGTCGACTTATACAGTGTTTTTGCTTATTAAACTTGATGAATTCTCTCCTCTTGACTGTAGAATAGTGTGTTAAGCAAAGCACAAAACATTCCTATGTGTAGAAGAAAAGATATACGCGATTTCACAATGTGTTCCTAGAACAGCTGTGAGCAACTTTTTTACACAATGTTAACAACACATTTGAAGCTCAATATTTCATGGGCTGAAGCGGGGAAGATAGAAAACGTGTGCCCTGTAAAGGCCAAGTCTGTGGCATTAACAGGAAGGGAGAAAAAGTACTTTCTACCCATTTTTAGGTTCAGCGGTAAAATGGCAAGTTTCTATGGAACTGCATCTCGGCTTGTGACTGTGGTTTTCCCGGTCTCACAAAAATGCTGAAATTCGACTTATACAGTGTTTTTGCTTATTAAACTTGATGAATTCTCTCCTCTTGACTGTAGAATAGTGTGTAAAGCAAAGCACAATACATTCCTATGTGTAGAAGCAAAGATATACGCGATTTCACAATGTGTTCCAAGAACAGCTGTGAGCAACTTTTTTACACAACGTTAACAACACATTTGAAGCTCAATATTTCATGGGCTGAAGCGGGGAAGATAGAAAACGTGTGCCCTGTAAAGGCGAAGTCTGTGGCATTAACAGGAAGGGAGAAAAAGTACTTTCTACCCATTTTTAGGTTCAGCGGTAAAATGGCAAGTTTCTATGGAACTGCATCTCGGCTTGTGACTGTGGTTTTCCCGGTCACACAAAAATGCTGAAATTCGACTTATACAGTGTATTTGCTTATTAAACTTGATGAATTCTCTCCTCTTGACTGTAGAATAGTGTGTAAAGCAAAGCACAATACATTGCTATGTGTAGAAGCAAAGATATACGCGATTTCACAATGTGTTCCTAGAACAGCTGTGAGCAACTTTTTTACACAAAGTTAACAACACATTTGAAGCTCAATATTTCATGGGCTGAAGCGGGGAAGATAGAAAACGTGTGCCCTGTAAAGGCGAAGTCTGTGGCATTAACAGGAAGGGAGAAAAAGTACTTTCTACCCATTTTTAGGTTCAGCGGTAAAATGGCAAGTTTCTATGGAACTGCATCTCGTCTTGTGACTGTGGTTTTCCCGGTCACACAAAAATGCTGAAAGTCGACTTATACAGTGTTTTTGCTTAATAAACTTGATGAATTCTCTCCTCTTGACTGTAGAATAGTGTGTTAAGCAAAGCACAAAACATTCCTATGTGTAGAAGAAAAGATATACGCGATTTCACAATGTGTTCCTAGAACAGCTGTGAGCAACTTTTTTACACAATGTTAACAACACATTTGAAGCTCAATATTTCATGGGCTGAAGCGGGGAAGATAGAAAACGTGTGCCCTGTAAAGGCGAAGTCTGTGGCATTAACAGGAAGGGAGAAAAAGTACTTTTTACCCATTTTTAGGTTCAGCGGTAAAATGGCAAGTTTCTATGGAACTGCATCTCGGCTTGTGACTGTGGTTTTCCCGGTCACACAAAAATGCTGAAATTCGACTTATACAGTGTTTTTGCTTATTAAACTTGATGAATTCTCTCCTCTTGACTGTAGAATAGAGTGTAAAGCAAAGCACAATACATTTCTATGTGTAGAAGCAAAGATATACGCGATTTCACAATGTGTTCCAAGAACAGCTGTGAGCAACTTATTTACACAACGTTAACAACACATTTGAAGCTCAATATTTCATGGGCTGAAGCGGGGAAGATAGAAAACGTGTGCCCTGTAAAGGCGAAGTCTGTGGCATTAACAGGAAGGGAGAAAAAGTACTTTCTACCCATTTTTAGGTTCAGCGGTAAAATGGCAAGTTTCTATGGAACTGCATCTCGGCTTGTGACTGTGGTTTTCCCGGTCACACAAAAATGCTGAAATTCGACTTATACAGTGTATTTGCTTATTAAACTTGATGAATTCTCTCCTCTTGACTGTAGAATAGTGTGTAAAGCAAAGCACAATACATTCCTATGTGTAGAATAAAAGATATACGCGATTTCACAATGTGTTCCTAGAACAGCTGTGAGCAACTTTTTTACACAAAGTTAACAACACATTTGAAGCTCAATATTTCATGGGCTGAAGCGGGGAAGATAGAAAACGTGTGCCCTGTAAAGGCGAAGTCTGTGGCATTAACAGGAAGGGAGAAAAAGTACTTTCTACCCATTTTTAGGTTCAGCGGTAAAATGGCAAGTTTCTATGGAACTGCATCTCGTCTTGTGACTGTGGTTTTCCCGGTCACACAAAAATGCTGAAATTCGACTTATACAGTGTATTTGCTTATTAAACTTGATGAATTCTCTCCTCTTGACTGTAGAATAGTGTGTAAAGCAAAGCACAATACATTCCTATGTGTAGAAGAAAAGATATACGCGATTTCACAATGTGTTCCTAGAACAGCTGTGAGCAACTTTTTTACACAAAGTTAACAACACATTTGAAGCTCAATATTTCATGGGCTGAAGCGGGGAAGATAGAAAACGTGTGCCCTGTAAAGGCGAAGTCTGTGGCATTAACAGGAAGGGAGAAAAAGTACTTTCTACCCATTTTTAGGTTCAGCGGTAAAATGGCAAGTTTCTATGGAACTGCATCTCGTCTTGTGACTGTGGTTTTCCCGGTCACACAAAAATGCTGAAAGTCGACTTATACAGTGTTTTTGCTTATTAAACTTGATGAATTCTCTCCTCTTGACTGTAGAATAGTGTGTTAAGCAAAGCACAAAACATTCCTATTTGTAGAAGAAAAGATATACGCGATTTCACAATGTGTTCCTAGAACAGCTGTGAGCAACTTTTTTACACAATGTTAACAACACATTTGAAGCTCAATATTTCATGGGCTGAAGCGGGGAAGATAGAAAACGTGTGCCCTGTAAAGGCGAAGTCTGTGGCATTAACAGGAAGGGAGAAAAAGTTCTTTCTACCCATTTTTAGGTTCAGCGGTAAAATGGCAAGTTTCTATGGAACTGCATCTCGTCTTGTGACTGTGGTTTTCCCGGTCACACAAAAATGCTGAAAGTCGACTTATACAGTGTTTTTGCTTATTAAACTTGATGAATTCTCTCCTCTTGACTGTAGAATAGTGTGTTAAGCAAAGCACAAAACATTCCTATGTGTAGAAGAAAAGATATACGCGATTTCACAATGTGTTCCTAGAACAGCTGTGAGCAACTTTTTTACACAATGTTAACAACACATTTGAAGCTCAATATTTCATGGGCTGAAGCGGGGAAGATAGAAAACGTGTGCCCTGTAAAGGCCAAGTCTGTGGCATTAACAGGAAGGGAGAAAAAGTACTTTCTACCCATTTTTAGGTTCAGCGGTAAAATGGCAAGTTTCTATGGAACTGCATCTCGTCTTGTGACTGTGGTTTTCCCGGTCTCACAAAAATGCTGAAATTCGACTTATACAGTGTTTTTGCTTATTAAACTTGATGAATTCTCTCCTCTTGACTGTAGAATAGTGTGTAAAGCAAAGCACAATACATTCCTATGTGTAGAAGCAAAGATATACGCGATTTCACAATGTGTTCCTAGAACAGCTGTGAGCAACTTTTTTACACAATGTTAACAACACATTTGAAGCTCAATATTTCATGGGCTGAAGCGGGGAAGATAGAAAACGTGTGCCCTGTAAAGGCGAAGTCTGTGGCATAAACAGGAAGGGAGAAAAAGTACTTTCTACCCATTTTTAGGTTCAGCGGTAAAATGGCAAGTTCCTATGGAACTGAATCTCGGCTTGTGACTGTGGTTTTCCCGGTCACACAAAAATGCTGAAATTCGACTTATACAGTGTTTTTGCTTATTAAACTTGATGAATTCTCTCCTCTTGACTGTAGAATAGAGTGTAAAGCAAAGCACAATACATTTCTATGTGTAGAAGCAAAGATATACGCGATTTCACAATGTGTTCCAAGAACAGCTGTGAGCAACTTTTTTACACAACGTTAACAACACATTTGAAGCTCAATATTTCATGGGCTGAAGCGGGGAAGATAGAAAACGTGTGCCCTGTAAAGGCGAAGTCTGTGGCATAAACAGGAAGGGAGAAAAAGTACTTTCTACCCATTTTTAGGTTCAGCGGTAAAATGGCAAGTTCCTATGGAACTGAATCTCGGCTTGTGACTGTGGTTTTCCCGGTCACACAAAAATGCTGAAATTCGACTTATACAGTGTTTTTGCTTATTAAACTTGATGAATTCTCTCCTCTTGACTGTAGAATAGAGTGTAAAGCAAAGCACAATACATTTCTATGTGTAGAAGCAAAGATATACGCGATTTCACAATGTGTTCCAAGAACAGCTGTGAGCAACTTTTTTACACAACGTTAACAACACATTTGAAGCTCAATATTTCATGGGCTGAAGCGGGGAAGATAGAAAACGTGTGCCCTGTAAAGGCGAAGTCTGTGGCATTAACAGGAAGGGAGAAAAAGTACTTTCTACCCATTTTTAGGTTCAGCGGTAAAATGGCAAGTTTCTATGGAACTGCATCTCGTCTTGTGACTGTGGTTTTCCCGGTCACACAAAAATGCTGAAATTCGACTTATACAGTGTATTTGCTTATTAAACTTGATGAATTCTCTCCTCTTGACTGTAGAATAGTGTGTAAAGCAAAGCACAATACATTGCTATGTGTAGAAGCAAAGATATACGCGATTTCACAATGTGTTCCTAGAACAGCTGTGAGCAACTTTTTTACACAAAGTTAACAACACATTTGAAGCTCAATATTTCATGGGCTGAAGCGGGGAAGATAGAAAACGTGTGCCCTGTAAAGGCGAAGTCTGTGGCATTAACAGGAAGGGAGAAAAAGTACTTTCTACCCATTTTTAGGTTCAGCGGTAAAATGGCAAGTTTCTATGGAACTGCATCTCGTCTTGTGACTGTGGTTTTCCCGGTCACACAAAAATGCTGAAAGTCGACTTATACAGTGTTTTTGCTTATTAAACTTGATGAATTCTCTCCTCTTGACTGTAGAATAGTGTGTTAAGCAAAGCACAAAACATTCCTATGTGTAGAAGAAAAGATATACGCGATTTCACAATGTGTTCCTAGAACAGCTGTGAGCAACTTTTTTACACAATGTTAACAACACATTTGAAGCTCAATATTTCATGGGCTGAAGCGGGGAAGATAGAAAACGTGTGCCCTGTAAAGGCGAAGTCTGTGGCATTAACAGGAAGGGAGAAAAAGTACTTTCTACCCATTTTTAGGTTCAGCGGTAAAATGGCAAGTTTCTATGGAACTGCATCTCGGCTTGTGACTGTGGTTTTCCCGGTCACACAAAAATGCTGAAATTCGACTTATACAGTGTTTTTGCTTATTAAACTTGATGAATTCTCTCCTCTTGACTGTAGAATAGAGTGTAAAGCAAAGCACAATACATTTCTATGTGTAGAAGCAAAGATATACGCGATTTCACAATGTGTTCCAAGAACAGCTGTGAGCAACTTTTTTACACAACGTTAACAACACATTTGAAGCTCAATATTTCATGGGCTGAAGCGGGGAAGATAGAAAACGTGTGCCCTGTAAAGGCGAAGTCTGTGGCATTAACAGGAAGGGAGAAAAAGTACTTTCTACCCATTTTTAGGTTCAGCGGTAAAATGGCAAGTTTCTATGGAACTGCATCTCGGCTTGTGACTGTGGTTTTCCCGGTCACACAAAAATGCTGAAATTCGACTTATACAGTGTATTTGCTTATTAAACTTGATGAATTCTCTCCTCTTGACTGTAGAATAGTGTGTAAAGCAAAGCACAATACATTCCTATGTGTAGAATAAAAGATATACGCGATTTCACAATGTGTTCCTAGAACAGCTGTGAGCAACTTTTTTACACAAAGTTAACAACACATTTGAAGCTCAATATTTCATGGGCTGAAGCGGGGAAGATAGAAAACGTGTGCCCTGTAAAGGCGAAGTCTGTGGCATTAACAGGAAGGGAGAAAAAGTACTTTCTACCCATTTTTAGGTTCAGCGGTAAAATGGCAAGTTTCTATGGAACTGCATCTCGTCTTGTGACTGTGGTTTTCCCGGTCACACAAAAATGCTGAAAGTCGACTTATACAGTGTTTTTGCTTATTAAACTTGATGAATTCTCTCCTCTTGACTGTAGAATAGTGTGTTAAGCAAAGCACAAAACATTCCTATGTGTAGAAGAAAAGATATACGCGATTTCACAATGTGTTCCTAGAACAGCTGTGAGCAACTTTTTTACACAATGTTAACAACACATTTGAAGCTCAATATTTCATGGGCTGAAGCGGGGAAGATAGAAAACGTGTGCCCTGTAAAGGCCAAGTCTGTGGCATTAACAGGAAGGGAGAAAAAGTACTTTCTACCCATTTTTAGGTTCAGCGGTAAAATGGCAAGTTTCTATGGAACTGCATCTCGGCTTGTGACTGTGGTTTTCCCGGTCACACAAAAATGCTGAAATTCGACTTATACAGTGTTTTTGCTTATTAAACTTGATGAATTCTCTCCTCTTGACTGTAGAATAGTGTGTAAAGCAAAGCACAATACATTCCTATGTGTAGAAGCAAAGATATACGCGATTTCACAATGTGTTCCTAGAACAGCTGTGAGCAACTTTTTTACACAATGTTAACAACACATTTGAAGCTCAATATTTCATGGGCTGAAGCGGGGAAGATAGAAAACGTGTGCCCTGTAAAGGCGAAGTCTGTGGCATTAACAGGAAGGGAGAAAAAGTACTTTCTACCCATTTTTAGGTTCAGCGGTAAAATGGCAAGTTTCTATGGAACTGCATCTCGTCTTGTGACTGTGGTTTTCCCGGTCACACAAAAATGCTGAAAGTCGACTTATACAGTGTTTTTGCTTATTAAACTTGATGAATTCTCTCCTCTTGACTGTAGAATAGTGTGTTAAGCAAAGCACAAAACATTCCTATGTGTAGAAGAAAAGATATACGCGATTTCACAATGTGTTCCTAGAACAGCTGTGAGCAACTTTTTTACACAATGTTAACAACACATTTGAAGCTCAATATTTCATGGGCTGAAGCGGGGAAGATAGAAAACGTGTGCCCTGTAAAGGCCAAGTCTGTGGCATTAACAGGAAGGGAGAAAAAGTACTTTCTACCCATTTTTAGGTTCAGCGGTAAAATGGCAAGTTTCTATGGAACTGCATCTCGGCTTGTGACTGTGGTTTTCCCGGTCACACAAAAATGCTGAAATTCGACTTATACAGTGTTTTTGCTTATTAAACTTGATGAATTCTCTCCTCTTGACTGTAGAATAGTGTGTAAAGCAAAGCACAATACATTCCTATGTGTAGAAGCAAAGATATACGCGATTTCACAATGTGTTCCTAGAACAGCTGTGAGCAACTTTTTTACACAATGTTAACAACACATTTGAAGCTCAATATTTCATGGGCTGAATTGGGGAAGATAGAAAACGTGTGCCCTGTAAAAGCGAAGTCTGTGGCATAAACAGGAAGGGAGAAAAAGTACTTTCTACCCATTTTTAGGTTCAGCGGTAAAATGGCAAGTTCCTATGGAACTGAATCTCGGCTTGTGACTGTGGTTTTCCCGGTCACACAAAAATGCTGAAATTCGACTTATACAGTGTTTTTGCTTATTAAACTTGATGAATTCTCTCCTCTTGACTGTAGAATAGAGTGTAAAGCAAAGCACAATACATTTCTATGTGTAGAAGCAAAGATATACGCGATTTCACAATGTGTTCCAAGAACAGCTGTGAGCAACTTTTTTACACAACGTTAACAACACATTTGAAGCTCAATATTTCATGGGCTGAAGCGGGGAAGATAGAAAACGTGTGCCCTGTAAAGGCGAAGTCTGTGGCATTAACAGGAAGGGAGAAAAAGTACTTTCTACCCATTTTTAGGTTCAGCGGTAAAATGGCAAGTTTCTATGGAACTGCATCTCGGCTTGTGACTGTGGTTTTCCCGGTCACACAAAAATGCTGAAATTCGACTTATACAGTGTATTTGCTTATTAAACTTGATGAATTCTCTCCTCTTGACTGTAGAATAGTGTGTAAAGCAAAGCACAATACATTCCTATGTGTAGAAGAAAAGATATACGCGATTTCACAATGTGTTCCTAGAACAGCTGTGAGCAACTTTTTTACACAAAGTTAACAACACATTTGAAGCTCAATATTTCATGGGCTGAAGCGGGGAAGATAGAAAACGTGTGCCCTGTAAAGGCGAAGTCTGTGGCATTAACAGGAAGGGAGAAAAAGTACTTTCTACCCATTTTTAGGTTCAGCGGTAAAATGGCAAGTTTCTATGGAACTGCATCTCGGCTTGTGACTGTGGTTTTCCCGGTCACACAAAAATGCTGAAAGTCGACTTATACAGTGTTTTTGCTTATTAAACTTGATGAATTCTCTCCTCTTGACTGTAGAATAGTGTGTTAAGCAAAGCACAAAACATTCCTATGTGTAGAAGAAAAGATATACGCGATTTCACAATGTGTTCCTAGAACAGCTGTGAGCAACTTTTTTACACAATGTTAACAACACATTTGAAGCTCAATATTTCATGGGCTGAAGCGGGGAAGATAGAAAACGTGTGCCCTGTAAAGGCGAAGTCTGTGGCATTAACAGGAAGGGAGAAAAAGTACTTTCTACCCATTTTTAGGTTCAGCGGTAAAATGGCAAGTTTCTATGGAACTGCATCTCGTCTTGTGACTGTGGTTTTCCCGGTCACACAAAAATGCTGAAAGTCGACTTATACAGTGTTTTTGCTTATTAAACTTGATGAATTCTCTCCTCTTGACTGTAGAATAGTGTGTTAAGCAAAGCACAAAACATTCCTATGTGTAGAAGAAAAGATATACGCGATTTCACAATGTGTTCCTAGAACAGCTGTGAGCAACTTTTTTACACAATGTTAACAACACATTTGAAGCTCAATATTTCATGGGCTGAAGCGGGGAAGATAGAAAACGTGTGCCCTGTAAAGGCCAAGTCTGTGGCATTAACAGGAAGGGAGAAAAAGTACTTTCTACCCATTTTTAGGTTCAGCGGTAAAATGGCAAGTTTCTATGGAACTGCATCTCGGCTTGTGACTGTGGTTTTCCCGGTCACACAAAAATGCTGAAATTCGACTTATACAGTGTTTTTGCTTATTAAACTTGATGAATTCTCTCCTCTTGACTGTAGAATAGTGTGTAAAGCAAAGCACAATACATTCCTATGTGTAGAAGCAAAGATATACGCGATTTCACAATGTGTTCCTAGAACAGCTGTGAGCAACTTTTTTACACAATGTTAACAACACATTTGAAGCTCAATATTTCATGGGCTGAAGCGGGGAAGATAGAAAACGTGTGCCCTGTAAAGGCGAAGTCTGTGGCATAAACAGGAAGGGAGAAAAAGTACTTTCTACCCATTTTTAGGTTCAGCGGTAAAATGGCAAGTTCCTATGGAACTGAATCTCGGCTTGTGACTGTGGTTTTCCCGGTCACACAAAAATGCTGAAATTCGACTTATACAGTGTTTTTGCTTATTAAACTTGATGAATTCTCTCCTCTTGACTGTAGAATAGAGTGTAAAGCAAAGCACAATACATTTCTATGTGTAGAAGCAAAGATATACGCGATTTCACAATGTGTTCCAAGAACAGCTGTGAGCAACTTTTTTACACAACGTTAACAACACATTTGAAGCTCAATATTTCATGGGCTGAAGCGGGGAAGATAGAAAACGTGTGCCCTGTAAAGGCGAAGTCTGTGGCATTAACAGGAAGGGAGAAAAAGTACTTTCTACCCATTTTTAGGTTCAGCGGTAAAATGGCAAGTTTCTATGGAACTGCATCTCGGCTTGTGACTGTGTTTTCCCGGACACACAAAAATGCTGAAATTCGACTTATACAGTGTATTTGCTTATTAAACTTGATGAATTCTCTCCTCTTGACTGTAGAATAGTGTGTAAAGCAAAGCACAATACATTCCTATGTGTAGAAGAAAAGATATACGCGATTTCACAATGTGTTCCTAGAACAGCTGTGAGCAACTTTTTTACACAAAGTTAACAACACATTTGAAGCTCAATATTTCATGGGCTGAAGCGGGGAAGATAGAAAACGTGTGCCCTGTAAAGGCGAAGTCTGTGGCATTAACAGGAAGGGAGAAAAAGTACTTTCTACCCATTTTTAGGTTCAGCGGTAAAATGGCAAGTTTCTATGGAACTGCATCTCGTCTTGTGACTGTGGTTTTCCCGGTCACACAAAAATGCTGAAAGTCGACTTATACAGTGTTTTTGCTTATTAAACTTGATGAATTCTCTCCTCTTGACTGTAGAATAGTGTGTTAAGCAAAGCACAAAACATTCCTATGTGTAGAAGAAAAGATATACGCGATTTCACAATGTGTTCCTAGAACAGCTGTGAGCAACTTTTTTACACAATGTTAACAACACATTTGAAGCTCAATATTTCATGGGCTGAAGCGGGGAAGATAGAAAACGCGTGCCCTGTAAAGGCCAAGTCTGTGGCATTAACAGGAAGGGAGAAAAAGTACTTTCTACCCATTTTTAGGTTCAGCGGTAAAATGGCAAGTTTCTATGGAACTGCATCTCGGCTTGTGACTGTGGTTTTCCCGGTCACACAAAAATGCTGAAATTCGACTTTTACAGTGTTTGTGCTTATTAAACTTGATGAATTCTCTCCTCTTGACTGTAGAATAGTGTGTAAAGCAAAGCACAATACATTCCTTTGTGTAGAAGCAAAGATATACGCGATTTCACAATGTGTTCCTAGAACAGCTGTGAGCAACTTTTTTACACAATGTTAACAACACATTTGAAGCTCAATATTTCATGCGCTGAAGCGGGGAAGATAGAAAACGTGTGCCCTGTAAAGGCGAAGTCTGTGGCATTAACAGGAAGGGAGAAAAAGTACTTTCTACCCATTTTTAGGTTCAGCGGTAAAATGGCAAGTTTCTATGGAACTGCATCTCGGCTTGTGACTGTGGTTTTCCCGGTCACACAAAAATGCTGAAATTCGACTTATACAGTGTTTTTGCTTATTAAACTTGATGAATTCTCTCCTCTTGACTGTAGAATAGTGTGTAAAGCAAAGCACAATACATTCCTATGTGTAGAAGCAAAGATATACGCGATTTCACAATGTGTTCCTAGAACAGCTGTGAGCAACTTTTTTACACCACGTTAACAACACATTTGAAGCTCAATATTTCATGGGCTGAAGCGGGGAAGATAGAAAACGTGTGCCCTGTAAAGGCGAAGTCTGTGGCATTAACAGGAAGGGAGAAAAAGTACTTTCTACCCATTTTTAGGTTCAGCGGTAAAATGGCAAGTTTCTATGGAACTGCATCTCGGCTTGTGACTGTGGTTTTCCCGGTCACACAAAAATGCTGAAATTCGACTTATACAGTGTATTTGCTTATTAAACTTGATGAATTCTCTCCTCTTGACTGTAGAATAGTGTGTAAAGCAAAGCACAATACATTCCTATGTGTAGAAGAAAAGATATACGCGATTTCACAATGTGTTCCTAGAACAGCTGTGAGCAACTTTTTTACACAAAGTTAACAACACATTTGAAGCTCAATATTTCATGGGCTGAAGCGGGGAAGATAGAAAACGTGTGCCCTGTAAAGGCGAAGTCTGTGGCATTAACAGGAAGGGAGAAAAAGTACTTTCTACCCATTTTTAGGTTCAGCGGTAAAATGGCAAGTTTCTATGGAACTGCATCTCGTCTTGTGACTGTGGTTTTCCCGGTCACACAAAAATGCTGAAAGTCGACTTATACAGTGTTTTTGCTTATTAAACTTGATGAATTCTCTCCTCTTGACTGTAGAATAGTGTGTTAAGCAAAGCACAAAACATTCCTATGTGTAGAAGAAAAGATATACGCGATTTCACAATGTGTTCCTAGAACAGCTGTGAGCAACTTTTTTACACAATGTTAACAACACATTTGAAGCTCAATATTTCATGGGCTGAAGCGGGGAAGATAGAAAACGTGTGCCCTGTAAAGGCCAAGTCTGTGGCATTAACAGGAAGGGAGAAAAAGTACTTTCTACCCATTTTTAGGTTCAGCGGTAAAATGGCAAGTTTCTATGGAACTGCATCTCGGCTTGTGACTGTGGTTTTCCCGGTCACACAAAAATGCTGAAATTCGACTTATACAGTGTTTTTGCTTATTAAACTTGATGAATTCTCTCCTCTTGACTGTAGAATAGTGTGTAAAGCAAAGCACAATACATTCCTATGTGTAGAAGAAAAGATATACGCGATTTCACAATGTGTTCCTAGAACAGCTGTGAGCAACTTTTTTACACAAAGTTAACAACACATTTGAAGCTCAATATTTCATGGGCTGAAGCGGGGAAGATAGAAAACGTGTGCCCTGTAAAGGCGAAGTCTGTGGCATTAACAGGAAGGGAGAAAAAGTACTTTCTACCCATTTTTAGGTTCAGCGGTAAAATGGCAAGTTTCTATGGAACTGCATCTCGTCTTGTGACTGTGGTTTTCCCGGTCACACAAAAATGCTGAAAGTCGACTTATACAGTGTTTTTGCTTATTAAACTTGATGAATTCTCTCCTCTTGACTGTAGAATAGTGTGTTAAGCAAAGCACAAAACATTCCTATGTGTAGAAGAAAAGATATACGCGATTTCACAATGTGTTCCTAGAACAGCTGTGAGCAACTTTTTTACACAATGTTAACAACACATTTGAAGCTCAATATTTCATGGGCTGAAGCGGGGAAGATAGAAAACGTGTGCCCTGTAAAGGCCAAGCCTGTGGCATTAACAGGAAGGGAGAAAAAGTACTTTCTACCCATTTTTAGGTTCAGCGGTAAAATGGCAAGTTTCTATGGAACTGCATCTCGTCTTGTGACTGTGGTTTTCCCGGTCACACAAAAATGCTGAAAGTCGACTTATACAGTGTTTTTGCTTATTAAACTTGATGAATTCTCTCCTCTTGACTGTAGAATAGTGTGTTAAGCAAAGCACAAAACATTCCTATGTGTAGAAGAAAAGATATACGCGATTTCACAATGTGTTCCTAGAACAGCTGTGAGCAACTTTTTTACACAATGTTAACAACACATTTGAAGCTCAATATTTCATGGGCTGAAGCGGGGAAGATAGAAAACGTGTGCCCTGTAAAGGCCAAGCCTGTGGCATTAACAGGAAGGGAGAAAAAGTACTTTCTACCCATTTTTAGGTTCAGCGGTAAAATGGCAAGTTTCTATGGAACTGCATCTCGGCTTGTGACTGTGGTTTTCCCGGTCACACAAAAATGCTGAAATTCGACTTATACAGTGTTTGTGCTTATTAAACTTGATGAATTCTCTCCTCTTGACTGTAGAATAGTGTGTAAAGCAAAGCACAATACATTCCTTTGTGTAGAAGCAAAGATATACGCGATTTCACAATGTGTTCCTAGAACAGCTGTGAGCAACTTTTTTACACAATGTTAACAACACATTTGAAGCTCAATATTTCATGGGCTGAAGCGGGGAAGATAGAAAACGTGTGCCCTGTAAAGGCGAAGTCTGTGGCATTAACAGGAAGGGAGAAAAAGTACTTTCTACCCATTTTTAGGTTCAGCGGTAAAATGGCAAGTTTCTATGGAACTGCATCTCGGCTTGTGACTGTGGTTTTCCCGGTCACACAAAAATGCTGAAATTCGACTTATACAGTGTTTTTGCTTATTAAACTTGATGAATTCTCTCCTCTTGACTGTAGAATAGAGTGTAAAGCAAAGCACAATACATTTCTATGTGTAGAAGCAAAGATATACGCGATTTCACAATGTGTTCCAAGAACAGCTGTGAGCAACTTTTTTACACAACGTTAACAACACATTTGAAGCTCAATATTTCATGGGCTGAAGCGGGGAAGATAGAAAACGTGTGCCCTGTAAAGGCGAAGTCTGTGGCATTAACAGGAAGGGAGAAAAAGTACTTTCTACCCATTTTTAGGTTCAGCGGTAAAATGGCAAGTTTCTATGGAACTGCATCTCGGCTTGTGACTGTGGTTTTCCCGGTCACACAAAAATGCTGAAATTCGACTTATACAGTGTATTTGCTTATTAAACTTGATGAATTCTCTCCTCTTGACTGTAGAATAGTGTGTAAAGCAAAGCACAATACATTCCTATGTGTAGAAGAAAAGATATACGCGATTTCACAATGTGTTCCTAGAACAGCTGTGAGCAACTTTTTTACACAAAGTTAACAACACATTTGAAGCTCAATATTTCATGGGCTGAAGCGGGGAAGATAGAAAACGTGTGCCCTGTAAAGGCGAAGTCTGTGGCATTAACAGGAAGGGAGAAAAAGTACTTTCTACCCATTTTTAGGTTCAGCGGTAAAATGGCAAGTTTCTATGGAACTGCATCTCGGCTTGTGACTGTGGTTTTCCCGGTCACACAAAAATGCTGAAAGTCGACTTATACAGTGTTTTTGCTTATTAAACTTGATGAATTCTCTCCTCTTGACTGTAGAATAGTGTGTTAAGCAAAGCACAAAACATTCCTATGTGTAGAAGAAAAGATATACGCGATTTCACAATGTGTTCCTAGAACAGCTGTGAGCAACTTTTTTACACAATGTTAACAACACATTTGAAGCTCAATATTTCATGGGCTGAAGCGGGGAAGATAGAAAACGTGTGCCCTGTAAAGGCGAAGTCTGTGGCATTAACAGGAAGGGAGAAAAAGTACTTTCTACCCATTTTTAGGTTCAGCGGTAAAATGGCAAGTTTCTATGGAACTGCATCTCGTCTTGTGACTGTGGTTTTCCCGGTCACACAAAAATGCTGAAAGTCGACTTATACAGTGTTTTTGCTTATTAAACTTGATGAATTCTCTCCTCTTGACTGTAGAATAGTGTGTTAAGCAAAGCACAAAACATTCCTATGTGTAGAAGAAAAGATATACGCGATTTCACAATGTGTTCCTAGAACAGCTGTGAGCAACTTTTTTACACAATGTTAACAACACATTTGAAGCTCAATATTTCATGGGCTGAAGCGGGGAAGATAGAAAACGTGTGCCCTGTAAAGGCCAAGTCTGTGGCATTAACAGGAAGGGAGAAAAAGTACTTTCTACCCATTTTTAGGTTCAGCGGTAAAATGGCAAGTTTCTATGGAACTGCATCTCGGCTTGTGACTGTGGTTTTCCCGGTCACACAAAAATGCTGAAATTCGACTTATACAGTGTTTTTGCTTATTAAACTTGATGAATTCTCTCCTCTTGACTGTAGAATAGTGTGTAAAGCAAAGCACAATACATTCCTATGTGTAGAAGCAAAGATATACGCGATTTCACAATGTGTTCCTAGAACAGCTGTGAGCAACTTTTTTACACAATGTTAACAACACATTTGAAGCTCAATATTTCATGGGCTGAAGCGGGGAAGATAGAAAACGTGTGCCCTGTAAAGGCGAAGTCTGTGGCATAAACAGGAAGGGAGAAAAAGTACTTTCTACCCATTTTTAGGTTCAGCGGTAAAATGGCAAGTTCCTATGGAACTGAATCTCGGCTTGTGACTGTGGTTTTCCCGGTCACACAAAAATGCTGAAATTCGACTTATACAGTGTTTTTGCTTATTAAACTTGATGAATTCTCTCCTCTTGACTGTAGAATAGAGTGTAAAGCAAAGCACAATACATTTCTATGTGTAGAAGCAAAGATATACGCGATTTCACAATGTGTTCCAAGAACAGCTGTGAGCAACTTTTTTACACAACGTTAACAACACATTTGAAGCTCAATATTTCATGGGCTGAAGCGGGGAAGATAGAAAACGTGTGCCCTGTAAAGGCCAAGTCTGTGGCATTAACAGGAAGGGAGAAAAAGTACTTTCTACCCATTTTTAGGTTCAGCGGTAAAATGGCAAGTTTCTATGGAACTGCATCTCGTCTTGTGACTGTGGTTTTCCCGGTCACACAAAAATGCTGAAAGTCGACTTATACAGTGTATTTGCTTATTAAACTTGATGAATTCTCTCCTCTTGACTGTAGAATAGTGTGTAAAGTAAAGCACAATACATTCCTATGTGTAGAAGAAAAGATATACGCGATTTCACAATGTGTTCCTAGAACAGCTGTGAGCAACTTTTTTACACAATGTTAACAACACATTTGAAGCTCAATATTTCATGGGCTGAAGCGGGGAAGATAGAAAACGTGTGCCCTGTAAAGGCCAAGTCTGTGGCATTAACAGGAAGGGAGAAAAAGTACTTTCTACCCATTTTTAGGTTCAGCGGTAAAATGGCAAGTTTCTATGGAACTGCATCTCGGCTTGTGACTGTGGTTTTCCCGGTCACACAAAAATGCTGAAATTCGACTTATACAGTGTTTTTGCTTATTAAACTTGATGAATTCTCTCCTCTTGACTGTAGAATAGTGTGTAAAGCAAAGCACAATACATTCCTATGTGTAGAAGCAAAGATATACGCGATTTCACAATGTGTTCCTAGAACAGCTGTGAGCAACTTTTTTACACAATGTTAACAACACATTTGAAGCTCAATATTTCATGGGCTGAAGCGGGGAAGATAGAAAACGTGTGCCCTGTAAAGGCGAAGTCGGTGGCATTAACAGGAAGGGAGAAAAAGTACTTTCTACCCATTTTTAGGTTCAGCGGTAAAATGGCAAGTTTCTATGGAACTGCATCTCGTCTTGTGACTGTGGTTTTCCCGGTCACACAAAAATGCTGAAATTCGACTTATACAGTGTTTTTGCTTATTAAACTTGATCAATTCTCTCCTCTTGACTGTAGAATAGTGTGTAAAGCAAAGCACAATACATTGCTATGTGTAGAAGCAAAGATATACGCGATTTCACAATGTGTTCCTAGAACAGCTGTGAGCAACTTTTTTACACAATGTTAACAACACATTTGAAGCTCAATATTTCATGGGCTGAAGCGGGGAAGATAGAAAACGTGTGCCCTGTAAAGGCCAAGTCTGTGGCATTAACAGGAAGGGAGAAAAAGTACTTTCTACCCATTTTTAGGTTCAGCGGTAAAATGGCAAGTTTCTATGGAACTGCATCTCGTCTTGTGACTGTGGTTTTCCCGGTCACACAAAAATGCTGAAATTCGACTTATACAGTGTATTTGCTTATTAAACTTGATGAATTCTCTCCTCTTGACTGTAGAATAGTGTGTAAAGCAAAGCACAATACATTCCTATGTGTAGAAGAAAAGATATACGCGATTTCACAATGTGTTCCTAGAACAGCTGTGAGCAACTTTTTTACACAAAGTTAACAACACATTTGAAGCTCAATATTTCATGGGCTGAAGCGGGGAAGATAGAAAACGTGTGCCCTGTAAAGGCGAAGTCTGTGGCATTAACAGGAAGGGAGAAAAAGTACTTTCTACCCATTTTTAGGTTCAGCGGTAAAATGGCAAGTTTCTATGGAACTGCATCTCGTCTTGTGACTGTGGTTTTCCCGGTCACACAAAAATGCTGAAATTCGACTTATACAGTGTTTTTGCTTATTAAACTTGATGAATTCTCTCCTCTTGACTGTAGAATAGTGTGTTAAGCAAAGCACAAAACATTCCTATGTGTAGAAGAAAAGATATACGCGATTTCACAATGTGTTCCTAGAACAGCTGTGAGCAACTTTTTTACACAATGTTAACAACACATTTGAAGCTCAATATTTCATGGGCTGAAGCGGGGAAGATAGAAAACGTGTGCCCTGTAAAGGCGAAGTCTGTGGCATTAACAGGAAGGGAGAAAAAGTACTTTCTACCCATTTTTAGGTTCAGCGGTAAAATGGCAAGTTTCTATGGAACTGCATCTCGTCTTGTGACTGTGGTTTTCCCGGTCACACAAAAATGCTGAAATTCGACTTATACAGTGTTTTTGCTTATTAAACTTGATCAATTCTCTCCTCTTGACTGTAGAATAGTGTGTAAAGCAAAGCACAATACATTGCTATGTGTAGAAGCAAAGATATACGCGATTTCACAATGTGTTCCTAGAACAGCTGTGAGCAACTTTTTTTACACAATGTTAACAACACATTTGAAGCTCAATATTTCATGGGCTGAAGCGGGGAAGATAGAAAACGTGTGCCCTGTAAAGGCGAAGTCTGTGGCATTAACAGGAAGGGAGAAAAAGTACTTTCTACCCATTTTTAGGTTCAGCGGTAAAATGGCAAGTTTCTATGGAACTGCATCTCGGCTTGTGACTGTGGTTTTCCCGGTCACACAAAAATGCTGAAATTCGACTTATACAGTGTATTTGCTTATTAAACTTAATGAATTCTCTCCTCTTGACTGAAGAATAGTGTGTAAAGCAAAGCACAATACATTCCTATGTGTAGAAGAAAAGATATACGCGATTTCACAATGTGTTCCTAGAACAGCTGTGAGCAACTTTTTTACACAAAGTTAACAACACATTTGAAGCTCAATATTTCATGGGCTGAAGCGGGGAAGATAGAAAACGTGTGCCCTGTAAAGGCGAAGTCTGTGGCATTAACAGGAAGGGAGAAAAAGTACTTTCTACCCATTTTTAGGTTCAGCGGTAAAATGGCAAGTTTCTATGGAACTGCATCTCGGCTTGTGACTGTGGTTTTCCCGGTCACACAAAAATGCTGAAATTCGACTTATACAGTGTTTTTGCTTATTAAACTTGATGAATTCTCTCCTCTTGACTGTAGAATAGTGTGTTAAGCAAAGCACAATACATTCCTATGTGTAGAAGAAAAGATATACGCGATTTCACAATGTGTTCCTAGAACAGCTGTGAGCAACTTTTTTACACAATGTTAACAACACATTTGAAGCTCAATATTTCATGGGCTGAAGCGGGGAAGATAGAAAACGTGTGCCCTGTAAAGGCGAAGTCTGTGGCATTAACAGGAAGGGAGAAAAAGTACTTTCTACCCATTTTTAGGTTCAGCGGTAAAATGGCAAGTTTCTATGGAACTGCATCTCTTCTTGTGACTGTGGTTTTCCCGGTCACACAAAAATGCTGAAATTCGACTTATACAGTGTTTTTGCTTATTAAACTTGATCAATTCTCTCCTCTTGACTGTAGAATAGTGTGTTAAGCAAAGCACAATACATTCCTATGTGTAGAAGAAAAGATATACGCGATTTCACAATGTGTTCCTAGAACAGCTGTGAGCAACTTTTTTACACAATGTTAACAACACATTTGAAGCTCAATATTTCATGGGCTGAAGCGGGGAAGATAGAAAACGTGTGCCCTGTAAAGGCCAAGTCTGTGGCATTAACAGGAAGGGAGAAAAAGTACTTTCTACCCATTTTTAGGTTCAGCGGTAAAATGGCAAGTTTCTATGGAACTGCATCTCGTCTTGTGACTGTGGTTTTCCCGGTCACACAAAAATGCTGAAATTCGACTTATACAGTGTTTTTGCTTATTAAACTTGATCAATTCTCTCCTCTTGACTGTAGAATAGTGTGTAAAGCAAAGCACAATACATTCCTATGTGTAGAAGAAAAGATATACGCGATTTCACAATGTGTTCCTAGAACAGCTGTGAGCAACTTTTTTACACAATGTTAACAACACATTTGAAGCTCAATATTTCATGGGCTGAAGCGGGGAAGATAGAAAACGTGTGCCCTGTAAAGGCGAAGTCTGTGGCATTAACAGGAAGGGAGAAAAAGTACTTTCTACCCATTTTTAGGTTCAGCGGTAAAATGGCAAGTTTCTATGGAACTGCATCTCGTCTTGTGACTGTGGTTTTCCCGGTCACACAAAAATGCTGAAATTCGACTTATACAGTGTTTTTGCTTATTAAACTTGATCAATTCTCTCCTCTTGACTGTAGAATAGTGTGTAAAGCAAAGCACAATACATTGCTATGTGTAGAAGCAAAGATATACGCGATTTCACAATGTGTTCCTAGAACAGCTGTGAGCAACTTTTTTTACACAATGTTAACAACACATTTGAAGCTCAATATTTCATGGGCTGAAGCGGGGAAGATAGAAAACGTGTGCCCTGTAAAGGCGAAGTCTGTGGCATTAACAGGAAGGGAGAAAAAGTACTTTCTACCCATTTTTAGGTTCAGCGGTAAAATGGCAAGTTTCTATGGAACTGCATCTCGGCTTGTGACTGTGGTTTTCCCGGTCACACAAAAATGCTGAAATTCGACTTATACAGTGTATTTGCTTATTAAACTTAATGAATTCTCTCCTCTTGACTGTAGAATAGTGTGTAAAGCAAAGCACAATACATTCCTATGTGTAGAAGAAAAGATATACGCGATTTCACAATGTGTTCCTAGAACAGCTGTGAGCAACTTTTTTACACAATGTTAACAACACATTTGAAGCTCAATATTTCATGGGCTGAAGCGGGGAAGATAGAAAACGTGTGCCCTGTAAAGGCCAAGTCTGTGGCATTAACAGGAAGGGAGAAAAAGTACTTTCTACCCATTTTTAGGTTCAGCGGTAAAATGGCAAGTTTCTATGGAACTGCATCTCGTCTTGTGACTGTGGTTTTCCCGGTCACACAAAAATGCTGAAATTCGACTTATACAGTGTTTTTGCTTATTAAACTTGATCAATTCTCTCCTCTTGACTGTAGAATAGTGTGTAAAGCAAAGCACAATACATTCCTATGTGTAGAAGAAAAGATATACGCGATTTCACAATGTGTTCCTAGAACAGCTGTGAGCAACTTTTTTACACAATGTTAACAACACATTTGAAGCTCAATATTTCATGGGCTGAAGCGGGGAAGATAGAAAACGTGTGCCCTGTAAAGGCGAAGTCTGTGGCATTAACAGGAAGGGAGAACAAGTACTTTCTACCCATTTTTAGGTTCAGCGGTAAAATGGCAAGTTTCTATGGAACTGCATCTCGGCTTGTGACTGTGGTTTTCCCGGTCACACAATAATGTTGAAAATCGACTTATACAGTGTTTTTGCTTATTAAACTTGATGAATTCTCTCCTCTTGACTGTAGAATAGTGTGTAAAGCAAAGCACAATACATTGCTATGTGTAGAAGCAAAGATATACGCGATTTCACAATGTGTTCCTAGAACAGCTGTGAGCAACTTTTTTACACAATGTTAACAACACATTTGAAGCTCAATATTTCATGGGCTGAAGCGGGGAAGATAGAAAACGTGTGCCCTGTAAAGGCGAAGTCTGTGGCATTAACAGGAAGGGAGAAAAAGTACTTTCTACCCATTTTTAGGTTCAGCGGTAAAATGGCAAGTTTCTATGGAACTGCATCTTGTCTTGTGACTGTGGTTTTCCCGGTCACACAAAAATGCTGAAATTCGACTTATACAGTGTTTTTGCTTATTAAACTTGATCAATTCTCTCTTCTTGACTGTAGAATAGTGTGTAAAGCAAAGCACAATACATTCCTATGTGTAGAAGAAAAGATATACGCGATTTCACAATGTGTTCCTAGAACAGCTGTGAGCAACTTTTTTACACAATGTTAACAACACATTTGAAGCTCAATATTTCATGGGCTGAAGCGGGGAAGATAGAAAACGTGTGCCCTGTAAAGGCCAAGTCTGTGGCATTAACAGGAAGGGAGAAAAAGTACTTTCTACCCATTTTTAGGTTCAGCGGTAAAATGGCAAGTTTCTATGGAACTGCATCTCGTCTTGTGACTGTGGTTTTCCCGGTCACACAAAAATGCTGAAATTCGACTTATACAGTGTTTGTGCTTATTAAACTTGATGAATTCTCTCCTCTTGACTGTAGAATAGTGTGTAAAGCAAAGCACAATACATTCCTTTGTGTAGAAGCAAAGATATACGCGATTTCACAATGTGTTCCTAGAACAGCTGTGAGCAACTTTTTTACACAATGTTAACAACACATTTGAAGCTCAATATTTCATGGGCTGAAGCGGGGAAGATAGAAAACGTGTGCCCTGTAAAGGCGAAGTCTGTGGCATTAACAGGAAGGGAGAAAAAGTACTTTCTACCCATTTTTAGGTTCAGCGGTAAAATGGCAAGTTTCTATGGAACTGCATCTCGTCTTGTGACTGTGGTTTTCCCGGTCACACAAAAATGCTGAAATTCGACTTATACAGTGTTTTTGCTTATTAAACTTGATCAATTCTCTCCTCTTGACTGTAGAATAGTGTGTAAAGCAAAGCACAATACATTGCTATGTGTAGAAGCAAAGATATACGCGATTTCACAATGTGTTCCTAGAACAGCTGTGAGCAACTTTTTTTACACAATGTTAACAACACATTTGAAGCTCAATATTTCATGGGCTGAAGCGGGGAAGATAGAAAACGTGTGCCCTGTAAAGGCCAAGTCTGTGGCATTAACAGGAAGGGAGAAAAAGTACTTTCTACCCATTTTTAGGTTCAGCGGTAAAATGGCAAGTTTCTATGGAACTGCATCTCGGCTTGTGACTGTGGTTTTCCCGGTCACACAAAAATGCTGAAATTCGACTTATACAGTGTATTTGCTTATTAAACTTAATGAATTCTCTCCTCTTGACTGTAGAATAGTGTGTTAAGCAAAGCACAATACATTCCTATGTGTAGAAGAAAAGATATACGCGATTTCACAATGTGTTCCTAGAACAGCTGTGAGCAACTTTTTTACACAATGTTAACAACACATTTGAAGCTCAATATTTCATGGGCTGAAGCGGGGAAGATAGAAAACGTGTGCCCTGTAAAGGCCAAGTCTGTGGCATTAACAGGAAGGGAGAAAAAGTACTTTCTACCCATTTTTAGGTTCAGCGGTAAAATGGCAAGTTTCTATGGAACTGCATCTCGTCTTGTGACTGTGGTTTTCCCGGTCACACAAAAATGCTGAAATTCGACTTATACAGTGTTTTTGCTTATTAAACTTGATCAATTCTCTCCTCTTGACTGTAGAATAGTGTGTAAAGCAAAGCACAATACATTCCTATGTGTAGAAGAAAAGATATACGCGATTTCACAATGTGTTCCTAGAACAGCTGTGAGCAACTTTTTTACACAATGTTAACAACACATTTGAAGCTCAATATTTCATGGGCTGAAGCGGGGAAGATAGAAAACGTGTGCCCTGTAAAGGCGAAGTCTGTGGCATTAACAGGAAGGGAGAAAAAGTACTTTCTACCCATTTTTAGGTTCAGCGGTAAAATGGCAAGTTTCTATGGAACTGCATCTCGGCTTGTGACTGTGGTTTTCCCGGTCACACAATAATGTTGAAAATCGACTTATACAGTGTTTTTGCTTATTAAACTTGATGAATTCTCTCCTCTTGACTGTAGAATAGTGTGTAAAGCAAAGCACAATACATTGCTATGTGTAGAAGCAAAGATATACGCGATTTCACAATGTGTTCCTAGAACAGCTGTGAGCAACTTTTTTTACACAATGTTAACAACACATTTGAAGCTCAATATTTCATGGGCTGAAGCGGGGAAGATAGAAAACGTGTGCCCTGTAAAGGCGAAGTCTGTGGCATTAACAGGAAGGGAGAAAAAGTACTTTCTACCCATTTTTAGGTTCAGCGGTAAAATGGCAAGTTTCTATGGAACTGCATCTCGGCTTGTGACTGTGGTTTTCCCGGTCACACAAAAATGCTGAAATTCGACTTATACAGTGTATTTGCTTATTAAACTTGATGAATTCTCTCCTCTTGACTGTAGAATAGTGTGTAAAGCAAAGCACAATACATTCCTATGTGTAGAAGAAAAGATATACGCGATTTCACAATGTGTTCCTAGAACAGCTGTGAGCAACTTTTTTACACAATGTTAACAACACATTTGAAGCTCAATATTTCATGGGCTGAAGCGGGGAAGATAGAAAACGTGTGCCCTGTAAAGGCCAAGTCTGTGGCATTAACAGGAAGGGAGAAAAAGTACTTTCTACCCATTTTTAGGTTCAGCGGTAAAATAGCAAGTTTCTATGGAACTGCATCTCGGCTTGTGACTGTGGTTTTCCCGGTCACACAAAAATGCTGAAATTCGACTTATACAGTGTTTGTGCTTATTAAACTTGATGAATTCTCTCCTCTTGACTGTAGAATAGTGTGTAAAGCAAAGCACAATACATTCCTTTGTGTAGAAGCAAAGATATACGCGATTTCACAATGTGTTCCTAGAACAGCTGTGAGCAACTTTTTTACACAATGTTAACAACACATTTGAAGCTCAATATTTCATGGGCTGAAGCGGGGAAGATAGAAAACGTGTGCCCTGTAAAGGCCAAGTCTGTGGCATTAACAGGAAGGGAGAAAAAGTACTTTCTACCCATTTTTAGGTTCAGCGGTAAAATGGCAAGTTTCTATGGAACTGCATCTCGTCTTGTGACTGTGGTTTTCCCGGTCACACAAAAATGCTGAAATTCGACTTATACAGTGTTTGTGCTTATTAAACTTGATGAATTCTCTCCTCTTGACTGTAGAATAGTGTGTAAAGCAAAGCACAATACATTCCTTTGTGTAGAAGCAAAGATATACGCGATTTCACAATGTGTTCCTAGAACAGCTGTGAGCAACTTTTTTACACAATGTTAACAACACATTTGAAGCTCAATATTTCATGGGCTGAAGCGGGGAAGATAGAAAACGTGTGCCCTGTAAAGGCGAAGTCTGTGGCATTAACAGGAAGGGAGAAAAAGTACTTTCTACCCATTTTTAGGTTCAGCGGTAAAATGGCAAGTTTCTATGGAACTGCATCTCGTCTTGTGACTGTGGTTTTCCCGGTCACACAAAAATGCTGAAATTCGACTTATACAGTGTTTTTGCTTATTAAACTTGATCAATTCTCTCCTCTTGACTGTAGAATAGTGTGTAAAGCAAAGCACAATACATTCCTATGTGTAGAAGAAAAGATATACGCGATTTCACAATGTGTTCCTAGAACAGCTGTGAGCAACTTTTTTACACAATGTTAACAACACATTTGAAGCTCAATATTTCATGGGCTGAAGCGGGGAAGATAGAAAACGTGTGCCCTGTAAAGGCGAAGTCTGTGGCATTAACAGGAAGGGAGAAAAAGTACTTTCTACCCATTTTTAGGTTCAGCGGTAAAATGGCAAGTTTCTATGGAACTGCATCTCGGCTTGTGACTGTGGTTTTCCCGGTCACACAAAAATGCTGAAATTCGACTTATACAGTGTATTTGCTTATTAAACTTAATGAATTCTCTCCTCTTGACTGTAGAATAGTGTGTTAAGCAAAGCACAATACATTCCTATGTGTAGAAGAAAAGATATACGCGATTTCACAATGTGTTCCTAGAACAGCTGTGAGCAACTTTTTTACACAATGTTAACAATACATTTGAAGCTCAATATTTCATGGGCTGAAGCGGGGAAGATAGAAAACGTGTGCCCTGTAAAGGCCAAGTCTGTGGCATTAACAGGAAGGGAGAAAAAGTACTTTCTACCCATTTTTAGGTTCAGCGGTAAAATGGCAAGTTTCTATGGAACTGCATCTCGTCTTGTGACTGTGGTTTTCCCGGTCACACAAAAATGCTGAAATTCGACTTATACAGTGTTTTTGCTTATTAAACTTGATCAATTCTCTCCTCTTGACTGTAGAATAGTGTGTAAAGCAAAGCACAATACATTCCTATGTGTAGAAGAAAAGATATACGCGATTTCACAATGTGTTCCTAGAACAGCTGTGAGCAACTTTTTTACACAATGTTAACAACACATTTGAAGCTCAATATTTCATGGGCTGAAGCGGGGAAGATAGAAAACGTGTGCCCTGTAAAGGCGAAGTCTGTGGCATTAACAGGAAGGGAGAAAAAGTACTTTCTACCCATTTTTAGGTTCAGCGGTAAAATGGCAAGTTTCTATGGAACTGCATCTCGGCTTGTGACTGTGGTTTTCCCGGTCACACAATAATGTTGAAAATCGACTTATACAGTGTTTTTGCTTATTAAACTTGATGAATTCTCTCCTCTTGACTGTAGAATAGTGTGTAAAGCAAAGCACAATACATTGCTATGTGTAGAAGAAAAGATATACGCGATTTCACAATGTGTTCCTAGAACAGCTGTGAGCAACTTTTTTACACAATGTTAACAACACATTTGAAGCTCAATATTTCATGGGCTGAAGCGGGGAAGATAGAAAACGTGTGCCCTGTAAAGGCGAAGTCTGTGGCATTAACAGGAAGGGAGAAAAAGTACTTTCTACCCATTTTTAGGTTCAGCGGTAAAATGGCAAGTTTCTATGGAACTGCATCTCGGCTTGTGACTGTGGTTTTCCCGGTCACACAATAATGTTGAAAATCGACTTATACAGTGTTTTTGCTTATTAAACTTGATGAATTCTCTCCTCTTGACTGTAGAATAGTGTGTAAAGCAAAGCACAATACATTGCTATGTGTAGAAGCAAAGATATACGCGATTTCACAATGTGTTCCTAGAACAGCTGTGAGCAACTTTTTTTACACAATGTTAACAACACATTTGAAGCTCAATATTTCATGGGCTGAAGCGGGGAAGATAGAAAACGTGTGCCCTGTAAAGGCGAAGTCTGTGGCATTAACAGGAAGGGAGAAAAAGTACTTTCTACCCATTTTTAGGTTCAGCGGTAAAATGGCAAGTTTCTATGGAACTGCATCTCGGCTTGTGACTGTGGTTTTCCCGGTCACACAAAAATGCTGAAATTCGACTTATACAGTGTATTTGCTTATTAAACTTGATGAATTCTCTCCTCTTGACTGTAGAATAGTGTGTAAAGCAAAGCACAATACATTCCTATGTGTAGAAGAAAAGATATACGCGATTTCACAATGTGTTCCTAGAACAGCTGTGAGCAACTTTTTTACACAAAGTTAACAACACATTTGAAGCTCAATATTTCATGGGCTGAAGCGGGGAAGATAGAAAACGTGTGCCCTGTAAAGGCCAAGTCTGTGGCATTAACAGGAAGGGAGAAAAAGTACTTTCTACCCATTTTTAGGTTCAGCGGTAAAATAGCAAGTTTCTATGGAACTGCATCTCGGCTTGTGACTGTGGTTTTCCCGGTCACACAAAAATGCTGAAATTCGACTTATACAGTGTTTGTGCTTATTAAACTTGATGAATTCTCTCCTCTTGACTGTAGAATAGTGTGTAAAGCAAAGCACAATACATTCCTTTGTGTAGAAGCAAAGATATACGCGATTTCACAATGTGTTCCTAGAACAGCTGTGAGCAACTTTTTTACACAATGTTAACAACACATTTGAAGCTCAATATTTCATGGGCTGAAGCGGGGAAGATAGAAAACGTGTGCCCTGTAAAGGCGAAGTCTGTGGCATTAACAGGAAGGGAGAAAAAGTACTTTCTACCCATTTTTAGGTTCAGCGGTAAAATGGCAAGTTTCTATGGAACTGCATCTTGTCTTGTGACTGTGGTTTTCCCGGTCACACAAAAATGCTGAAATTCGACTTATACAGTGTTTTTGCTTATTAAACTTGATCAATTCTCTCTTCTTGACTGTAGAATAGTGTGTAAAGCAAAGCACAATACATTCCTATGTGTAGAAGAAAAGATATACGCGATTTCACAATGTGTTCCTAGAACAGCTGTGAGCAACTTTTTTACACAATGTTAACAACACATTTGAAGCTCAATATTTCATGGGCTGAAGCGGGGAAGATAGAAAACGTGTGCCCTGTAAAGGCCAAGTCTGTGGCATTAACAGGAAGGGAGAAAAAGTACTTTCTACCCATTTTTAGGTTCAGCGGTAAAATGGCAAGTTTCTATGGAACTGCATCTCGTCTTGTGACTGTGGTTTTCCCGGTCACACAAAAATGCTGAAATTCGACTTATACAGTGTTTGTGCTTATTAAACTTGATGAATTCTCTCCTCTTGACTGTAGAATAGTGTGTAAAGCAAAGCACAATACATTCCTTTGTGTAGAAGCAAAGATATACGCGATTTCACAATGTGTTCCTAGAACAGCTGTGAGCAACTTTTTTACACAATGTTAACAACACATTTGAAGCTCAATATTTCATGGGCTGAAGCGGGGAAGATAGAAAACGTGTGCCCTGTAAAGGCGAAGTCTGTGGCATTAACAGGAAGGGAGAAAAAGTACTTTCTACCCATTTTTAGGTTCAGCGGTAAAATGGCAAGTTTCTATGGAACTGCATCTCGTCTTGTGACTGTGGTTTTCCCGGTCACACAAAAATGCTGAAATTCGACTTATACAGTGTTTTTGCTTATTAAACTTGATCAATTCTCTCCTCTTGACTGTAGAATAGTGTGTAAAGCAAAGCACAATACATTCCTATGTGTAGAAGAAAAGATATACGCGATTTCACAATGTGTTCCTAGAACAGCTGTGAGCAACTTTTTTACACAATGTTAACAACACATTTGAAGCTCAATATTTCATGGGCTGAAGCGGGGAAGATAGAAAACGTGTGCCCTGTAAAGGCGAAGTCTGTGGCATTAACAGGAAGGGAGAAAAAGTACTTTCTACCCATTTTTAGGTTCAGCGGTAAAATGGCAAGTTTCTATGGAACTGCATCTCGGCTTGTGACTGTGGTTTTCCCGGTCACACAAAAATGCTGAAATTCGACTTATACAGTGTATTTGCTTATTAAACTTAATGAATTCTCTCCTCTTGACTGTAGAATAGTGTGTTAAGCAAAGCACAATACATTCCTATGTGTAGAAGAAAAGATATACGCGATTTCACAATGTGTTCCTAGAACAGCTGTGAGCAACTTTTTTACACAATGTTAACAACACATTTGAAGCTCAATATTTCATGGGCTGAAGCGGGGAAGATAGAAAACGTGTGCCCTGTAAAGGCCAAGTCTGTGGCATTAACAGGAAGGGAGAAAAAGTACTTTCTACCCATTTTTAGGTTCAGCGGTAAAATGGCAAGTTTCTATGGAACTGCATCTCGTCTTGTGACTGTGGTTTTCCCGGTCACACAAAAATGCTGAAATTCGACTTATACAGTGTTTTTGCTTATTAAACTTGATCAATTCTCTCCTCTTGACTGTAGAATAGTGTGTAAAGCAAAGCACAATACATTCCTATGTGTAGAAGAAAAGATATACGCGATTTCACAATGTGTTCCTAGAACAGCTGTGAGCAACTTTTTTACACAATGTTAACAACACATTTGAAGCTCAATATTTCATGGGCTGAAGCGGGGAAGATAGAAAACGTGTGCCCTGTAAAGGCGAAGTCTGTGGCATTAACAGGAAGGGAGAAAAAGTACTTTCTACCCATTTTTAGGTTCAGCGGTAAAATGGCAAGTTTCTATGGAACTGCATCTCGTCTTGTGACTGTGGTTTTCCCGGTCACACAAAAATGCTGAAATTCGACTTATACAGTGTTTTTGCTTATTAAACTTGATCAATTCTCTCTTCTTGACTGTAGAATAGTGTGTAAAGCAAAGCACAATACATTCCTATGTGTAGAAGAAAAGATATACGCGATTTCACAATGTGTTCCTAGAACAGCTGTGAGCAACTTTTTTACACAATGTTAACAACACATTTGAAGCTCAATATTTCATGGGCTGAAGCGGGGAAGATAGAAAACGTGTGCCCTGTAAAGGCCAAGTCTGTGGCATTAACAGGAAGGGAGAAAAAGTACTTTCTACCCATTTTTAGGTTCAGCGGTAAAATGGCAAGTTTCTATGGAACTGCATCTCGTCTTGTGACTGTGGTTTTCCCGGTCACACAAAAATGCTGAAATTCGACTTATACAGTGTTTGTGCTTATTAAACTTGATGAATTCTCTCCTCTTGACTGTAGAATAGTGTGTAAAGCAAAGCACAATACATTCCTTTGTGTAGAAGCAAAGATATACGCGATTTCACAATGTGTTCCTAGAACAGCTGTGAGCAACTTTTTTACACAATGTTAACAACACATTTGAAGCTCAATATTTCATGGGCTGAAGCGGGGAAGATAGAAAACGTGTGCCCTGTAAAGGCGAAGTCTGTGGCATTAACAGGAAGGGAGAAAAAGTACTTTCTACCCATTTTTAGGTTCAGCGGTAAAATGGCAAGTTTCTATGGAACTGCATCTCGTCTTGTGACTGTGGTTTTCCCGGTCACACAAAAATGCTGAAATTCGACTTATACAGTGTTTTTGCTTATTAAACTTGATCAATTCTCTCCTCTTGACTGTAGAATAGTGTGTAAAGCAAAGCACAATACATTCCTATGTGTAGAAGAAAAGATATACGCGATTTCACAATGTGTTCCTAGAACAGCTGTGAGCAACTTTTTTACACAATGTTAACAACACATTTGAAGCTCAATATTTCATGGGCTGAAGCGGGGAAGATAGAAAACGTGTGCCCTGTAAAGGCGAAGTCTGTGGCATTAACAGGAAGGGAGAAAAAGTACTTTCTACCCATTTTTAGGTTCAGCGGTAAAATGGCAAGTTTCTATGGAACTGCATCTCGGCTTGTGACTGTGGTTTTCCCGGTCACACAAAAATGCTGAAATTCGACTTATACAGTGTATTTGCTTATTAAACTTAATGAATTCTCTCCTCTTGACTGTAGAATAGTGTGTTAAGCAAAGCACAATACATTCCTATGTGTAGAAGAAAAGATATACGCGATTTCACAATGTGTTCCTAGAACAGCTGTGAGCAACTTTTTTACACAATGTTAACAACACATTTGAAGCTCAATATTTCATGGGCTGAAGCGGGGAAGATAGAAAACGTGTGCCCTGTAAAGGCCAAGTCTGTGGCATTAACAGGAAGGGAGAAAAAGTACTTTCTACCCATTTTTAGGTTCAGCGGTAAAATGGCAAGTTTCTATGGAACTGCATCTCGTCTTGTGACTGTGGTTTTCCCGGTCACACAAAAATGCTGAAATTCGACTTATACAGTGTTTTTGCTTATTAAACTTGATCAATTCTCTCCTCTTGACTGTAGAATAGTGTGTAAAGCAAAGCACAATACATTCCTATGTGTAGAAGAAAAGATATACGCGATTTCACAATGTGTTCCTAGAACAGCTGTGAGCAACTTTTTTACACAATGTTAACAACACATTTGAAGCTCAATATTTCATGGGCTGAAGCGGGGAAGATAGAAAACGTGTGCCCTGTAAAGGCGAAGTCTGTGGCATTAACAGGAAGGGAGAAAAAGTACTTTCTACCCATTTTTAGGTTCAGCGGTAAAATGGCAAGTTTCTATGGAACTGCATCTCGGCTTGTGACTGTGGTTTTCCCGGTCACACAATAATGTTGAAAATCGACTTATACAGTGTTTTTGCTTATTAAACTTGATGAATTCTCTCCTCTTGACTGTAGAATAGTGTGTAAAGCAAAGCACAATACATTGCTATGTGTAGAAGCAAAGATATACGCGATTTCACAATGTGTTCCTAGAACAGCTGTGAGCAACTTTTTTTACACAATGTTAACAACACATTTGAAGCTCAATATTTCATGGGCTGAAGCGGGGAAGATAGAAAACGTGTGCCCTGTAAAGGCGAAGTCTGTGGCATTAACAGGAAGGGAGAAAAAGTACTTTCTACCCATTTTTAGGTTCAGCGGTAAAATGGCAAGTTTCTATGGAACTGCATCTCGGCTTGTGACTGTGGTTTTCCCGGTCACACAAAAATGCTGAAATTCGACTTATACAGTGTATTTGCTTATTAAACTTGATGAATTCTCTCCTCTTGACTGTAGAATAGTGTGTAAAGCAAAGCACAATACATTCCTATGTGTAGAAGAAAAGATATACGCGATTTCACAATGTGTTCCTAGAACAGCTGTGAGCAACTTTTTTACACAATGTTAACAACACATTTGAAGCTCAATATTTCATGGGCTGTAGCGGGGAAGATAGAAAACGTGTGCCCTGTAAAGGCCAAGTCTGTGGCATTAACAGGAAGGGAGAAAAAGTACTTTCTACCCATTTTTAGGTTCAGCGGTAAAATAGCAAGTTTCTATGGAACTGCATCTCGGCTTGTGACTGTGGTTTTCCCGGTCACACAAAAATGCTGAAATTCGACTTATACAGTGTTTGTGCTTATTAAACTTGATGAATTCTCTCCTCTTGACTGTAGAATAGTGTGTAAAGCAAAGCACAATACATTCCTTTGTGTAGAAGCAAAGATATACGCGATTTCACAATGTGTTCCTAGAACAGCTGTGAGCAACTTTTTTACACAATGTTAACAACACATTTGAAGCTCAATATTTCATGGGCTGAAGCGGGGAAGATAGAAAACGTGTGCCCTGTAAAGGCGAAGTCTGTGGCATTAACAGGAAGGGAGAAAAAGTAATTTCTACCCATTTTTAGGTTCAGCGGTAAAATGGCAAGTTTCTATGGAACTGCATCTTGTCTTGTGACTGTGGTTTTCCCGGTCACACAAAAATGCTGAAATTCGACTTATACAGTGTTTTTGCTTATTAAACTTGATCAATTCTCTCTTCTTGACTGTAGAATAGTGTGTAAAGCAAAGCACAATACATTCCTATGTGTAGAAGAAAAGATATACGCGATTTCACAATGTGTTCCAAGAACAGCTGTGAGCAACTTTTTTACACAATGTTAACAACACATTTGAAGCTCAATATTTCATGGGCTGAAGCGGGGAAGATAGAAAACGTGTGCCCTGTAAAGGCGAAGTCTGTGGCATTAACAGGAAGGGAGAAAAAGTACTTTCTACCCATTTTTAGGTTCAGCGGTAAAATGGCAAGTTTCTATGGAACTGCATCTCGGCTTGTGACTGTGGTTTTCCCGGTCACACAATAATGCTGAAAATCGACTTATACAGTGTTTTTGCTTATTAAACTTGATGAATTCTCTCCTCTTGACTGTAGAATAGTGTGTAAAGCAAAGCACAATACATTGCTATGTGTAGAAGCAAAGATATACGCGATTTCACAATGTGTTCCTAGAACAGCTGTGAGCAACTTTTTTTACACAATGTTAACAACACATTTGAAGCTCAATATTTCATGGGCTGAAGCGGGGAAGATAGAAAACGTGTGCCCTGTAAAGGCGAAGTCTGTGGCATTAACAGGAAGGGAGAAAAAGTACTTTCTACCCATTTTTAGGTTCAGCGGTAAAATGGCAAGTTTCTATGGAACTGCATCTCGGCTTGTGACTGTGGTTTTCCCGGTCACACAAAAATGCTGAAATTCGACTTATACAGTGTATTTGCTTATTAAACTTAATGAATTCTCTCCTCTTGACTGTAGAATAGTGTGTAAAGCAAAGCACAATACATTCCTATGTGTAGAAGAAAAGATATACGCGATTTCACAATGTGTTCCTAGAACAGCTGTGAGCAACTTTTTTACACAAAGTTAACAACACATTTGAAGCTCAATATTTCATGGGCTGAAGCGGGGAAGATAGAAAACGTGTGCCCTGTAAAGGCGAAGTCTGTGGCATTAACAGGAAGGGAGAAAAAGTACTTTCTACCCATTTTTAGGTTCAGCGGTAAAATGGCAAGTTTCTATGGAACTGCATCTCTTCTTGTGACTGTGGTTTTCCCGGTCACACAAAAATGCTGAAATTCGACTTATACAGTGTTTTTGCTTATTAAACTTGATCAATTCTCTCCTCTTGACTGTAGAATAGTGTGTTAAGCAAAGCACAATACATTCCTATGTGTAGAAGAAAAGATATACGCGATTTCACAATGTGTTCCTAGAACAGCTGTGAGCAACTTTTTTACACAATGTTAACAACACATTTGAAGCTCAATATTTCATGGGCTGAAGCGGGGAAGATAGAAAACGTGTGCCCTGTAAAGGCCAAGTCTGTGGCATTAACAGGAAGGGAGAAAAAGTACTTTCTACCCATTTTTAGGTTCAGCGGTAAAATGGCAAGTTTCTATGGAACTGCATCTCGTCTTGTGACTGTGGTTTTCCCGGTCACACAAAAATGCTGAAATTCGACTTATACAGTGTTTTTGCTTATTAAACTTGATGAATTCTCTCCTCTTGACTGTAGAATAGTGTGTAAAGCAAAGCACAATACATTCCTATGTGTAGAAGAAAAGATATACGCGATTTCACAATGTGTTCCTAGAACAGCTGTGAGCAACTTTTTTACACAATGTTAACAACACATTTGAAGCTCAATATTTCATGGGCTGAAGCGGGGAAGATAGAAAACGTGTGCCCTGTAAAGGCGAAGTCTGTGGCATTAACAGGAAGGGAGAAAAAGTACTTTCTACCCATTTTTAGGTTCAGCGGTAAAATGGCAAGTTTCTATGGAACTGCATCTCGGCTTGTGACTGTGGTTTTCCCGGTCACACAATAATGTTGAAAATCGACTTATACAGTGTTTTTGCTTATTAAACTTGATGAATTCTCTCCTCTTGACTGTAGAATAGTGTGTAAAGCAAAGCACAATACATTGCTATGTGTAGAAGCAAAGATATACGCGATTTCACAATGTGTTCCTAGAACAGCTGTGAGCAACTTTTTTTACACAATGTTAACAACACATTTGAAGCTCAATATTTCATGGGCTGAAGCGGGGAAGATAGAAAACGTGTGCCCTGTAAAGGCGAAGTCTGTGGCATTAACAGGAAGGGAGAAAAAGTACTTTCTACCCATTTTTAGGTTCAGCGGTAAAATGGCAAGTTTCTATGGAACTGCATCTCGGCTTGTGACTGTGGTTTTCCCGGTCACACAAAAATGCTGAAATTCGACTTATACAGTGTTTTTGCTTATTAAACTTGATCAATTCTCTCTTCTTGACTGTAGAATAGTGTGTAAAGCAAAGCACAATACATTCCTATGTGTAGAAGAAAAGATATACGCGATTTCACAATGTGTTCCTAGAACAGCTGTGAGCAACTTTTTTACACAATGTTAACAACACATTTGAAGCTCAATATTTCATGGGCTGAAGCGGGGAAGATAGAAAACGTGTGCCCTGTAAAGGCCAAGTCTGTGGCATTAACAGGAAGGGAGAAAAAGTACTTTCTACCCATTTTTAGGTTCAGCGGTAAAATGGCAAGTTTCTATGGAACTGCATCTCGTCTTGTGACTGTGGTTTTCCCGGTCACACAAAAATGCTGAAATTCGACTTATACAGTGTTTGTGCTTATTAAACTTGATGAATTCTCTCCTCTTGACTGTAGAATAGTGTGTAAAGCAAAGCACAATACATTCCTTTGTGTAGAAGCAAAGATATACGCGATTTCACAATGTGTTCCTAGAACAGCTGTGAGCAACTTTTTTACACAATGTTAACAACACATTTGAAGCTCAATATTTCATGGGCTGAAGCGGGGAAGATAGAAAACGTGTGCCCTGTAAAGGCGAAGTCTGTGGCATTAACAGGAAGGGAGAAAAAGTACTTTCTACCCATTTTTAGGTTCAGCGGTAAAATGGCAAGTTTCTATGGAACTGCATCTCGTCTTGTGACTGTGGTTTTCCCGGTCACACAAAAATGCTGAAATTCGACTTATACAGTGTTTTTGCTTATTAAACTTGATGAATTCTCTCCTCTTGACTGTAGAATAGTGTGTAAAGCAAAGCACAATACATTGCTATGTGTAGAAGCAAAGATATACGCGATTTCACAATGTGTTCCTAGAACAGCTGTGAGCAACTTTTTTTACACAATGTTAACAACACATTTGAAGCTCAATATTTCATGGGCTGAAGCGGGGAAGATAGAAAACGTGTGCCCTGTAAAGGCGAAGTCTGTGGCATTAACAGGAAGGGAGAAAAGTACTTTCTACCCATTTTTAGGTTCAGCGGTAAAATGGCAAGTTTCTATGGAACTGCATCTCGGCTTGTGACTGTGGTTTTCCCGGTCACACAAAAATGCTGAAATTCGACTTATACAGTGTATTTGCTTATTAAACTTAATGAATTCTCTCCTCTTGACTGTAGAATAGTGTGTTAAGCAAAGCACAATACATTCCTATGTGTAGAAGAAAAGATATACGCGATTTCACAATGTGTTCCTAGAACAGCTGTGAGCAACTTTTTTACACAATGTTAACAACACATTTGAAGCTCAATATTTCATGGGCTGAAGCGGGGAAGATAGAAAACGTGTGCCCTGTAAAGGCCAAGTCTGTGGCATTAACAGGAAGGGAGAAAAAGTACTTTCTACCCATTTTTAGGTTCAGCGGTAAAATGGCAAGTTTCTATGGAACTGCATCTCGTCTTGTGACTGTGGTTTTCCCGGTCACACAAAAATGCTGAAATTCGACTTATACAGTGTTTTTGCTTATTAAACTTGATCAATTCTCTCCTCTTGACTGTAGAATAGTGTGTAAAGCAAAGCACAATACATTCCTATGTGTAGAAGAAAAGATATACGCGATTTCACAATGTGTTCCTAGAACAGCTGTGAGCAACTTTTTTACACAATGTTAACAACACATTTGAAGCTCAATATTTCATGGGCTGAAGCGGGGAAGATAGAAAACGTGTGCCCTGTAAAGGCGAAGTCTGTGGCATTAACAGGAAGGGAGAAAAAGTACTTTCTACCCATTTTTAGGTTCAGCGGTAAAATGGCAAGTTTCTATGGAACTGCATCTCGGCTTGTGACTGTGGTTTTCCCGGTCACACAAAAATGCTGAAATTCGACTTATACAGTGTATTTGCTTATTAAACTTGATGAATTCTCTCCTCTTGACTGTAGAATAGTGTGTAAAGCAAAGCACAATACATTCCTATGTGTAGAAGAAAAGATATACGCGATTTCACAATGTGTTCCTAGAACAGCTGTGAGCAACTTTTTTACACAATGTTAACAACACATTTGAAGCTCAATATTTCATGGGCTGAAGCGGGGAAGATAGAAAACGTGTGCCCTGTAAAGGCCAAGTCTGTGGCATTAACAGGAAGGGAGAAAAAGTACTTTCTACCCATTTTTAGGTTCAGCGGTAAAATAGCAAGTTTCTATGGAACTGCATCTCGGCTTGTGACTGTGGTTTTCCCGGTCACACAAAAATGCTGAAATTCGACTTATACAGTGTTTGTGCTTATTAAACTTGATGAATTCTCTCCTCTTGACTGTAGAATAGTGTGTAAAGCAAAGCACAATACATTCCTTTGTGTAGAAGCAAAGATATACGCGATTTCACAATGTGTTCCTAGAACAGCTGTGAGCAACTTTTTTACACAATGTTAACAACACATTTGAAGCTCAATATTTCATGGGCTGAAGCGGGGAAGATAGAAAACGTGTGCCCTGTAAAGGCCAAGTCTGTGGCATTAACAGGAAGGGAGAAAAAGTACTTTCTACCCATTTTTAGGTTCAGCGGTAAAATGGCAAGTTTCTATGGAACTGCATCTTGTCTTGTGACTGTGGTTTTCCCGGTCACACAAAAATGCTGAAATTCGACTTATACAGTGTTTTTGCTTATTAAACTTGATCAATTCTCTCTTCTTGACTGTAGAATAGTGTGTAAAGCAAAGCACAATACATTCCTATGTGTAGAAGAAAAGATATACGCGATTTCACAATGTGTTCCTAGAACAGCTGTGAGCAACTTTTTTACACAATGTTAACAACACATTTGAAGCTCAATATTTCATGGGCTGAAGCGGGGAAGATAGAAAACGTGTGCCCTGTAAAGGCCAAGTCTGTGGCATTAACAGGAAGGGAGAAAAAGTACTTTCTACCCATTTTTAGGTTCAGCGGTAAAATGGCAAGTTTCTATGGAACTGCATCTCGTCTTGTGACTGTGGTTTTCCCGGTCACACAAAAATGCTGAAATTCGACTTATACAGTGTTTGTGCTTATTAAACTTGATGAATTCTCTCCTCTTGACTGTAGAATAGTGTGTAAAGCAAAGCACAATACATTCCTTTGTGTAGAAGCAAAGATATACGCGATTTCACAATGTGTTCCTAGAACAGCTGTGAGCAACTTTTTTACACAATGTTAACAACACATTTGAAGCTCAATATTTCATGGGCTGAAGCGGGGAAGATAGAAAACGTGTGCCCTGTAAAGGCGAAGTCTGTGGCATTAACAGGAAGGGAGAAAAAGTACTTTCTACCCATTTTTAGGTTCAGCGGTAAAATGGCAAGTTTCTATGGAACTGCATCTCGTCTTGTGACTGTGGTTTTCCCGGTCACACAAAAATGCTGAAATTCGACTTATACAGTGTTTTTGCTTATTAAACTTGATGAATTCTCTCCTCTTGACTGTAGAATAGTGTGTAAAGCAAAGCACAATACATTGCTATGTGTAGAAGCAAAGATATACGCGATTTCACAATGTGTTCCTAGAACAGCTGTGAGCAACTTTTTTTACACAATGTTAACAACACATTTGAAGCTCAATATTTCATGGGCTGAAGCGGGGAAGATAGAAAACGTGTGCCCTGTAAAGGCGAAGTCTGTGGCATTAACAGGAAGGGAGAAAAGTACTTTCTACCCATTTTTAGGTTCAGCGGTAAAATGGCAAGTTTCTATGGAACTGCATCTCGGCTTGTGACTGTGGTTTTCCCGGTCACACAAAAATGCTGAAATTCGACTTATACAGTGTATTTGCTTATTAAACTTAATGAATTCTCTCCTCTTGACTGTAGAATAGTGTGTTAAGCAAAGCACAATACATTCCTATGTGTAGAAGAAAAGATATACGCGATTTCACAATGTGTTCCTAGAACAGCTGTGAGCAACTTTTTTACACAATGTTAACAACACATTTGAAGCTCAATATTTCATGGGCTGAAGCGGGGAAGATAGAAAACGTGTGCCCTGTAAAGGCCAAGTCTGTGGCATTAACAGGAAGGGAGAAAAAGTACTTTCTACCCATTTTTAGGTTCAGCGGTAAAATGGCAAGTTTCTATGGAACTGCATCTCGTCTTGTGACTGTGGTTTTCCCGGTCACACAAAAATGCTGAAATTCGACTTATACAGTGTTTTTGCTTATTAAACTTGATCAATTCTCTCCTCTTGACTGTAGAATAGTGTGTAAAGCAAAGCACAATACATTCCTATGTGTAGAAGAAAAGATATACGCGATTTCACAATGTGTTCCTAGAACAGCTGTGAGCAACTTTTTTACACAATGTTAACAACACATTTGAAGCTCAATATTTCATGGGCTGAAGCGGGGAAGATAGAAAACGTGTGCCCTGTAAAGGCGAAGTCTGTGGCATTAACAGGAAGGGAGAAAAAGTACTTTCTACCCATTTTTAGGTTCAGCGGTAAAATGGCAAGTTTCTATGGAACTGCATCTCGGCTTGTGACTGTGGTTTTCCCGGTCACACAATAATGTTGAAAATCGACTTATACAGTGTTTTTGCTTATTAAACTTGATGAATTCTCTCCTCTTGACTGTAGAATAGTGTGTAAAGCAAAGCACAATACATTGCTATGTGTAGAAGCAAAGATATACGCGATTTCACAATGTGTTCCTAGAACAGCTGTGAGCAACTTTTTTTACACAATGTTAACAACACATTTGAAGCTCAATATTTCATGGGCTGAAGCGGGGAAGATAGAAAACGTGTGCCCTGTAAAGGCGAAGTCTGTGGCATTAACAGGAAGGGAGAAAAAGTACTTTCTACCCATTTTTAGGTTCAGCGGTAAAATGGCAAGTTTCTATGGAACTGCATCTCGGCTTGTGACTGTGGTTTTCCCGGTCACACAAAAATGCTGAAATTCGACTTATACAGTGTATTTGCTTATTAAACTTGATGAATTCTCTCCTCTTGACTGTAGAATAGTGTGTAAAGCAAAGCACAATACATTCCTATGTGTAGAAGAAAAGATATACGCGATTTCACAATGTGTTCCTAGAACAGCTGTGAGCAACTTTTTTACACAATGTTAACAACACATTTGAAGCTCAATATTTCATGGGCTGAAGCGGGGAAGATAGAAAACGTGTGCCCTGTAAAGGCCAAGTCTGTGGCATTAACAGGAAGGGAGAAAAAGTACTTTCTACCCATTTTTAGGTTCAGCGGTAAAATAGCAAGTTTCTATGGAACTGCATCTCGGCTTGTGACTGTGGTTTTCCCGGTCACACAAAAATGCTGAAATTCGACTTATACAGTGTTTGTGCTTATTAAACTTGATGAATTCTCTCCTCTTGACTGTAGAATAGTGTGTAAAGCAAAGCACAATACATTCCTTTGTGTAGAAGCAAAGATATACGCGATTTCACAATGTGTTCCTAGAACAGCTGTGAGCAACTTTTTTACACAATGTTAACAACACATTTGAAGCTCAATATTTCATGGGCTGAAGCGGGGAAGATAGAAAACGTGTGCCCTGTAAAGGCGAAGTCTGTGGCATTAACAGGAAGGGAGAAAAAGTACTTTCTACCCATTTTTAGGTTCAGCGGTAAAATGGCAAGTTTCTATGGAACTGCATCTTGTCTTGTGACTGTGGTTTTCCCGGTCACACAAAAATGCTGAAATTCGACTTATACAGTGTTTTTGCTTATTAAACTTGATCAATTCTCTCTTCTTGACTGTAGAATAGTGTGTAAAGCAAAGCACAATACATTCCTATGTGTAGAAGAAAAGATATACGCGATTTCACAATGTGTTCCTAGAACAGCTGTGAGCAACTTTTTTACACAATGTTAACAACACATTTGAAGCTCAATATTTCATGGGCTGAAGCGGGGAAGATAGAAAACGTGTGCCCTGTAAAGGCCAAGTCTGTGGCATTAACAGGAAGGGAGAAAAAGTACTTTCTACCCATTTTTAGGTTCAGCGGTAAAATGGCAAGTTTCTATGGAACTGCATCTCGTCTTGTGACTGTGGTTTTCCCGGTCACACAAAAATGCTGAAATTCGACTTATACAGTGTTTTTGCTTATTAAACTTGATCAATTCTCTCCTCTTGACTGTAGAATAGTGTGTAAAGCAAAGCACAATACATTGCTATGTGTAGAAGCAAAGATATACGCGATTTCACAATGTGTTCCTAGAACAGCTGTGAGCAACTTTTTTTACACAATGTTAACAACACATTTGAAGCTCAATATTTCATGGGCTGAAGCGGGGAAGATAGAAAACGTGTGCCCTGTAAAGGCGAAGTCTGTGGCATTAACAGGAAGGGAGAAAAAGTACTTTCTACCCATTTTTAGGTTCAGCGGTAAAATGGCAAGTTTCTATGGAACTGCATCTCGGCTTGTGACTGTGGTTTTCCCGGTCACACAAAAATGCTGAAATTCGACTTATACAGTGTATTTGCTTATTAAACTTAATGAATTCTCTCCTCTTGACTGTAGAATAGTGTGTTAAGCAAAGCACAATACATTCCTATGTGTAGAAGAAAAGATATACGCGATTTCACAATGTGTTCCTAGAACAGCTGTGAGCAACTTTTTTACACAATGTTAACAACACATTTGAAGCTCAATATTTCATGGGCTGAAGCGGGGAAGATAGAAAACGTGTGCCCTGTAAAGGCCAAGTCTGTGGCATTAACAGGAAGGGAGAAAAAGTACTTTCTACCCATTTTTAGGTTCAGCGGTAAAATGGCAAGTTTCTATGGAACTGCATCTCGTCTTGTGACTGTGGTTTTCCCGGTCACACAAAAATGCTGAAATTCGACTTATACAGTGTTTTTGCTTATTAAACTTGATCAATTCTCTCCTCTTGACTGTAGAATAGTGTGTAAAGCAAAGCACAATACATTGCTATGTGTAGAAGCAAAGATATACGCGATTTCACAATGTGTTCCTAGAACAGCTGTGAGCAACTTTTTTTACACAATGTTAACAACACATTTGAAGCTCAATATTTCATGGGCTGAAGCGGGGAAGATAGAAAACGTGTGCCCTGTAAAGGCGAAGTCTGTGGCATTAACAGGAAGGGAGAAAAAGTACTTTCTACCCATTTTTAGGTTCAGCGGTAAAATGGCAAGTTTCTATGGAACTGCATCTCGGCTTGTGACTGTGGTTTTCCCGGTCACACAAAAATGCTGAAATTCGACTTATACAGTGTATTTGCTTATTAAACTTAATGAATTCTCTCCTCTTGACTGTAGAATAGTGTGTTAAGCAAAGCACAATACATTCCTATGTGTAGAAGAAAAGATATACGCGATTTCACAATGTGTTCCTAGAACAGCTGTGAGCAACTTTTTTACACAATGTTAACAACACATTTGAAGCTCAATATTTCATGGGCTGAAGCGGGGAAGATAGAAAACGTGTGCCCTGTAAAGGCGAAGTCTGTGGCATTAACAGGAAGGGAGAAAAAGTACTTTCTACCCATTTTTAGGTTCAGCGGTAAAATGGCAAGTTTCTATGGAACTGCATCTCGGCTTGTGACTGTGGTTTTCCCGGTCACACAATAATGTTGAAAATCGACTTATACAGTGTTTTTGCTTATTAAACTTGATGAATTCTCTCCTCTTGACTGTAGAATAGTGTGTAAAGCAAAGCACAATACATTGCTATGTGTAGAAGCAAAGATATACGCGATTTCACAATGTGTTCCTAGAACAGCTGTGAGCAACTTTTTTTACACAATGTTAACAACACATTTGAAGCTCAATATTTCATGGGCTGAAGCGGGGAAGATAGAAAACGTGTGCCCTGTAAAGGCGAAGTCTGTGGCATTAACAGGAAGGGAGAAAAAGTACTTTCTACCCATTTTTAGGTTCAGCGGTAAAATGGCAAGTTTCTATGGAACTGCATCTCGGCTTGTGACTGTGGTTTTCCCGGTCACACAAAAATGCTGAAATTCGACTTATACAGTGTATTTGCTTATTAAACTTGATGAATTCTCTCCTCTTGACTGTAGAATAGTGTGTAAAGCAAAGCACAATACATTCCTATGTGTAGAAGAAAAGATATACGCGATTTCACAATGTGTTCCTAGAACAGCTGTGAGCAACTTTTTTACACAATGTTAACAACACATTTGAAGCTCAATATTTCATGGGCTGAAGCGGGGAAGATAGAAAACGTGTGCCCTGTAAAGGCCAAGTCTGTGGCATTAACAGGAAGGGAGAAAAAGTACTTTCTACCCATTTTTAGGTTCAGCGGTAAAATAGCAAGTTTCTATGGAACTGCATCTCGGCTTGTGACTGTGGTTTTCCCGGTCACACAAAAATGCTGAAATTCGACTTATACAGTGTTTGTGCTTATTAAACTTGATGAATTCTCTCCTCTTGACTGTAGAATAGTGTGTAAAGCAAAGCACAATACATTCCTTTGTGTAGAAGCAAAGATATACGCGATTTCACAATGTGTTCCTAGAACAGCTGTGAGCAACTTTTTTACACAAAGTTAACAACACATTTGAAGCTCAATATTTCATGGGCTGAAGCGGGGAAGATAGAAAACGTGTGCCCTGTAAAGGCGAAGTTTGTGGCATTAACAGGAAGGGAGAAAAAGTACTTTCTACCCATTTTTAGGTTCAGCGGTAAAATGGCAAGTTTCTATGGAACTGCATCTCGTCTTGTGACTGTGGTTTTCCCGGTCACACAAAAATGCTGAAATTCGACTTATACAGTGTTTTTGCTTATTAAACTTAATGAATTCTCTCCTCTTGACTGTAGAATAGTGTGTAAAGCAAAGCACAATACATTGCTATGTGTAGAAGCAAAGATATACGCGATTTCACAATGTGTTCCTAGAACAGCTGTGAGCAACTTTTTTTACACAATGTTAACAACACATTTGAAGCTCAATATTTCATGGGCTGAAGCGGGGAAGATAGAAAACGTGTGCCCTGTAAAGGCGAAGTCTGTGGCATTAACAGGAAGGGAGAAAAAGTACTTTCTACCCATTTTTAGGTTCAGCGGTAAAATGGCAAGTTTCTATGGAACTGCATCTCGGCTTGTGACTGTGGTTTTCCCGGTCACACAAAAATGCTGAAATTCGACTTATACAGTGTATTTGCTTATTAAACTTGATGAATTCTCTCCTCTTGACTGTAGAATAGTGTGTAAAGCAAAGCACAATACATTCCTATGTGTAGAAGAAAAGATATACGCGATTTCACAATGTGTTCCTAGAACAGCTGTGAGCAACTTTTTTACACAAAGTTAACAACACATTTGAAGCTCAATATTTCATGGGCTGAAGCGGGGAAGATAGAAAACGTTTGCCCTGTAAAGGCGAAGTCTGTGGCATTAACAGGAAGGGAGAAAAAGTACTTTCTACCCATTTTTAGGTTCAGCGGTAAAATGGCAAGTTTCTATGGAACTGCATCTCGTCTTGTGACTGTGGTTTTCCCGGTCACACAAAAATGCTGAAATTCGACTTATACAGTGTTTGTGCTTATTAAACTTGATGAATTCTCTCCTCTTGACTGTAGAATAGTGTGTTAAGCAAAGCACAATACATTCCTATGTGTAGAAGAAAAGATATACGCGATTTCACAATGTGTTCCTAGAACAGCTGTGAGCAACTTTTTTACACAATGTTAACAACACATTTGAAGCTCAATATTTCATGGGCTGAAGCGGGGAAGATAGAAAACGTGTGCCCTGTAAAGGCCAAGTCTGTGGCATTAACAGGAAGGGAGAAAAAGTACTTTCTACCCATTTTTAGGTTCAGCGGTAAAATGGCAAGTTTCTATGGAACTGCATCTCGGCTTGTGACTGTGGTTTTCCCGGTCACACAAAAATGCTGAAATTCGACTTATACAGTGTATTTGCTTATTAAACTTGATGAATTCTCTCCTCTTGACTGTAGAATAGTGTGTAAAGCAAAGCACAATACATTCCTATGTGTAGAAGAAAAGATATACGCGATTTCACAATGTGTTCCTAGAACAGCTGTGAGCAACTTTTTTACACAATGTTAACAACACATTTGAAGCTCAATATTTCATGGGCTGAAGCGGGGAAGATAGAAAACGTGTGCCCTGTAAAGGCCAAGTCTGTGGCATTAACAGGAAGGGAGAAAAAGTACTTTCTACCCATTTTTAGGTTCAGCGGTAAAATGGCAAGTTTCTATGGAACTGCATCTCGTCTTGTGACTGTGGTTTTCCCGGTCACACAAAAATGCTGAAATTCGACTTATACAGTGTTTGTGCTTATTAAACTTGATGAATTCTCTCCTCTTGACTGTAGAATAGTGTGTAAAGCAAAGCACAATACATTCCTTTGTGTAGAAGCAAAGATATACGCGATTTCACAATGTGTTCCTAGAACAGCTGTGAGCAACTTTTTTACACAATGTTAACAACACATTTGAAGCTCAATATTTCATGGGCTGAAGCGGGGAAGATAGAAAACGTGTGCCCTGTAAAGGCGAAGTCTGTGGCATTAACAGGAAGGGAGAAAAAGTACTTTCTACCCATTTTTAGGTTCAGCGGTAAAATGGCAAGTTTCTATGGAACTGCATCTCGGCTTGTGACTGTGGTTTTCCCGGTCACACAATAATGCTGAAAATCGACTTATACAGTGTTTTTGCTTATTAAACTTGATGAATTCTCTCCTCTTGACTGTAGAATAGTGTGTAAAGCAAAGCACAATACATTGCTATGTGTAGAAGCAAAGATATACGCGATTTCACAATGTGTTCCAAGAACAGCTGTGAGCAACTTTTTTTACACAATGTTAACAACACATTTGAAGCTCAATATTTCATGGGCTGAAGCGGGGAAGATAGAAAACGTGTGCCCTGTAAAGGCGAAGTCTGTGGCATTAACAGGAAGGGAGAAAAAGTACTTTCTACCCATTTTTAGGTTCAGCGGTAAAATGGCAAGTTTCTATGGAACTGCATCTCGTCTTGTGACTGTGGTTTTCCCGGTCACACAAAAATGCTGAAATTCGACTTATACAGTGTTTGTGCTTATTAAACTTGATGAATTCTCTCCTCTTGACTGTAGAATAGTGTGTAAAGCAAAGCACAATACATTGCTATGTGTAGAAGCAAAGATATACGCGATTTCACAATGTGTTCCTAGAACAGCTGTGAGCAACTTTTTTTACACAATGTTAACAACACATTTGAAGCTCAATATTTCATGGGCTGAAGCGGGGAAGATAGAAAACGTGTGCCCTGTAAAGGCGAAGTCTGTGGCATTAACAGGAAGGGAGAAAAAGTACTTTCTACCCATTTTTAGGTTCAGCGGTAAAATGGCAAGTTTCTATGGAACTGCATCTCGGCTTGTGACTGTGGTTTTCCCGGTCACACAAAAATGCTGAAATTCGACTTATACAGTGTATTTGCTTATTAAACTTGATGAATTCTCTCCTCTTGACTGTAGAATAGTGTGTAAAGCAAAGCACAATACATTCCTATGTGTAGAAGAAAAGATATACGCGATTTCACAATGTGTTCCTAGAACAGCTGTGAGCAACTTTTTTACACAATGTTAACAACACATTTGAAGCTCAATATTTCATGGGCTGAAGCGGGGAAGATAGAAAACGTGTGCCCTGTAAAGGCGAAGTCTGTGGCATTAACAGGAAGGGAGAAAAAGTACTTTCTACCCATTTTTAGGTTCAGCGGTAAAATGGCAAGTTTCTATGGAACTGCATCTCGTCTTGTGACTGTGGTTTTCCCGGTCACACAAAAATGCTGAAATTCGACTTATACAGTGTTTGTGCTTATTAAACTTGATGAATTCTCTCCTCTTGACTGTAGAATAGTGTGTTAAGCAAAGCACAATACATTCCTATGTGTAGAAGAAAAGATATACGCGATTTCACAATGTGTTCCTAGAACAGCTGTGAGCAACTTTTTTACACAATGTTAACAACACATTTGAAGCTCAATATTTCATGGGCTGAAGCGGGGAAGATAGAAAACGTGTGCCCTGTAAAGGCCAAGTCTGTGGCATTAACAGGAAGGGAGAAAAAGTACTTTCTACCCATTTTTAGGTTCAGCGGTAAAATGGCAAGTTTCTATGGAACTGCATCTCGGCTTGTGACTGTGGTTTTCCCGGTCACACAATAATGCTGAAAATCGACTTATACAGTGTTTTTGCTTATTAAACTTGATGAATTCTCTCCTCTTGACTGTAGAATAGTGTGTAAAGCAAAGTACAATACTTTGCTATGTGTAGAAGCAAAGATATACGCGATTTCACAATGTGTTCCTAGAACAGCTGTGAGCAACTTTTTTCCACAATGTTAACAACACATTTGAAGCTCAATATTTCATGGGCTGAAGCGGGGAAGATAGAAAACGTGTGCCCTGTAAAGGCGAAGTCTGTGGCATTAACAGGAAGGGAGAAAAAGTACTTTCTACCCATTTTTAGGTTCAGCGGTAAAATGGCAAGTTTCTATGGAACTGCATCTCGGCTTGTGACTGTGGTTTTCCCGGTCACACAATAATGCTGAAAATCGACTTATACAGTGTTTTTGCTTATTAAACTTGATGAATTCTCTCCTCTTGACTGTAGAATAGTGTGTAAAGCAAAGCACAATACATTGCTATGTGTAGAAGCAAAGATATACGCGATTTCACAATGTGTTCCTAGAACAGCTGTGAGCAACTTTTTTTACACAATGTTAACAACACATTTGAAGCTCAATATTTCATGGGCTGAAGCCGGGAAGATAGAAAACGTGTGCCCTGTAAAGGCGAAGTCTGTGGCATTAACAGGAAGGGAGAAAAAGTACTTTCTACCCATTTTTAGGTTCAGCGGTAAAATGGCAAGTTTCTATGGAACTGCATCTCGTCTTGTGACTGTGGTTTTCCCGGTCACACAAAAATGCTGAAATTCGACTTATACAGTGTTTGTGCTTATTAAACTTGATGAATTCTCTCCTCTTGACTGTAGAATAGTGTGTTAAGCAAAGCACAATACATTCCTATGTGTAGAAGAAAAGATATACGCGATTTCACAATGTGTTCCTAGAACAGCTGTGAGCAACTTTTTTACACAATGTTAACAACACATTTGAAGCTCAATATTTCATGGGCTGAAGCGGGGAAGATAGAAAACGTGTGCCCTGTAAAGGCCAAGTCTGTGGCATTAACAGGAAGGGAGAAAAAGTACTTTCTACCCATTTTTAGGTTCAGCGGTAAAATGGCAAGTTTCTATGGAACTGCATCTCGGCTTGTGACTGTGGTTTTCCCGGTCACACAAAAATGCTGAAATTCGACTTATACAGTGTTTGTGCTTATTAAACTTGATGAATTCTCTCCTCTTGACTGTAGAATAGTGTGTAAAGCAAAGCACAATACATTCCTTTGTGTAGAAGCAAAGATATACGCGATTTCACAATGTGTTCCTAGAACAGCTGTGAGCAACTTTTTTACACAATGTTAACAACACATTTGAAGCTCAATATTTCATGGGCTGAAGCGGGGAAGATAGAAAACGTGTGCCCTGTAAAGGCGAAGTCTGTGGCATTAACAGGAAGGGAGAAAAAGTACTTTCTACCCATTTTTAGGTTCAGCGGTAAAATGGCAAGTTTCTATGGAACTGCATCTCGTCTTGTGACTGTGGTTTTCCCGGTCACACAAAAATGCTGAAATTCGACTTATACAGTGTTTGTGCTTATTAAACTTGATGAATTCTCTCCTCTTGACTGTAGAATAGTGTGTTAAGCAAAGCACAATACATTCCTATGTGTAGAAGAAAAGATATACGCGATTTCACAATGTGTTCCTAGAACAGCTGTGAGCAACTTTTTTACACAATGTTAACAACACATTTGAAGCTCAATATTTCATGGGCTGAAGCGGGGAAGATAGAAAACGTGTGCCCTGTAAAGGCCAAGTCTGTGGCATTAACAGGAAGGGAGAAAAAGTACTTTCTACCCATTTTTAGGTTCAGCGGTAAAATGGCAAGTTTCTATGGAACTGCATCTCGGCTTGTGACTGTGGTTTTCCCGGTCACACAATAATGCTGAAAATCGACTTATACAGTGTTTTTGCTTATTAAACTTGATGAATTCTCTCCTCTTGACTGTAGAATAGTGTGTAAAGCAAAGTACAATACTTTGCTATGTGTAGAAGCAAAGATATACGCGATTTCACAATGTGTTCCTAGAACAGCTGTGAGCAACTTTTTTCCACAATGTTAACAACACATTTGAAGCTCAATATTTCATGGGCTGAAGCGGGGAAGATAGAAAACGTGTGCCCTGTAAAGGCGAAGTCTGTGGCATTAACAGGAAGGGAGAAAAAGTACTTTCTACCCATTTTTAGGTTCAGCGGTAAAATGGCAAGTTTCTATGGAACTGCATCTCGGCTTGTGACTGTGGTTTTCCCGGTCACACAATAATGCTGAAAATCGACTTATACAGTGTTTTTGCTTATTAAACTTGATGAATTCTCTCCTCTTGACTGTAGAATAGTGTGTAAAGCAAAGCACAATACATTGCTATGTGTAGAAGCAAAGATATACGCGATTTCACAATGTGTTCCTAGAACAGCTGTGAGCAACTTTTTTTACACAATGTTAACAACACATTTGAAGCTCAATATTTCATGGGCTGAAGCCGGGAAGATAGAAAACGTGTGCCCTGTAAAGGCGAAGTCTGTGGCATTAACAGGAAGGGAGAAAAAGTACTTTCTACCCATTTTTAGGTTCAGCGGTAAAATGGCAAGTTTCTATGGAACTGCATCTCGTCTTGTGACTGTGGTTTTCCCGGTCACACAAAAATGCTGAAATTCGACTTATACAGTGTTTGTGCTTATTAAACTTGATGAATTCTCTCCTCTTGACTGTAGAATAGTGTGTTAAGCAAAGCACAATACATTCCTATGTGTAGAAGAAAAGATATACGCGATTTCACAATGTGTTCCTAGAACAGCTGTGAGCAACTTTTTTACACAATGTTAACAACACATTTGAAGCTCAATATTTCATGGGCTGAAGCGGGGAAGATAGAAAACGTGTGCCCTGTAAAGGCCAAGTCTGTGGCATTAACAGGAAGGGAGAAAAAGTACTTTCTACCCATTTTTAGGTTCAGCGGTAAAATGGCAAGTTTCTATGGAACTGCATCTCGGCTTGTGACTGTGGTTTTCCCGGTCACACAAAAATGCTGAAATTCGACTTATACAGTGTTTGTGCTTATTAAACTTGATGAATTCTCTCCTCTTGACTGTAGAATAGTGTGTAAAGCAAAGCACAATACATTCCTTTGTGTAGAAGCAAAGATATACGCGATTTCACAATGTGTTCCTAGAACAGCTGTGAGCAACTTTTTTACACAATGTTAACAACACATTTGAAGCTCAATATTTCATGGGCTGAAGCGGGGAAGATAGAAAACGTGTGCCCTGTAAAGGCGAAGTCTGTGGCATTAACAGGAAGGGAGAAAAAGTACTTTCTACCCATTTTTAGGTTCAGCGGTAAAATGGCAAGTTTCTATGGAACTGCATCTCGGCTTGTGACTGTGGTTTTCCCGGTCACACAATAATGCTGAAAATCGACTTATACAGTGTTTTTGCTTATTAAACTTGATGAATTCTCTCCTCTTGACTGTAGAATAGTGTGTAAAGCAAAGTACAATACTTTGCTATGTGTAGAAGCAAAGATATACGCGATTTCACAATGTGTTCCTAGAACAGCTGTGAGCAACTTTTTTCCACAATGTTAACAACACATTTGAAGCTCAATATTTCATGGGCTGAAGCGGGGAAGATAGAAAACGTGTGCCCTGTAAAGGCGAAGTCTGTGGCATTAACAGGAAGGGAGAAAAAGTACTTTCTACCCATTTTTAGGTTCAGCGGTAAAATGGCAAGTTTCTATGGAACTGCATCTCGGCTTGTGACTGTGGTTTTCCCGGTCACACAATAATGCTGAAAATCGACTTATACAGTGTTTTTGCTTATTAAACTTGATGAATTCTCTCCTCTTGACTGTAGAATAGTGTGTAAAGCAAAGCACAATACATTGCTATGTGTAGAAGCAAAGATATACGCGATTTCACAATGTGTTCCTAGAACAGCTGTGAGCAACTTTTTTTACACAATGTTAACAACACATTTGAAGCTCAATATTTCATGGGCTGAAGCCGGGAAGATAGAAAACGTGTGCCCTGTAAAGGCGAAGTCTGTGGCATTAACAGGAAGGGAGAAAAAGTACTTTCTACCCATTTTTAGGTTCAGCGGTAAAATGGCAAGTTTCTATGGAACTGCATCTCGGCTTGTGACTGTGGTTTTCCCGGTCACACAATAATGCTGAAAATCGACTTATACAGTGTTTTTGCTTATTAAACTTGATGAATTCTCTCCTCTTGACTGTAGAATAGTGTGTAAAGCAAAGCACAATACATTGCTATGTGTAGAAGCAAAGATATACGCGATTTCACAATGTGTTCCTAGAACAGCTGTGAGCAACTTTTTTTACACAATGTTAACAACACATTTGAAGCTCAATATTTCATGGGCTGAAGCGGGGAAGATAGAAAACGTGTGCCCTGTAAAGGCGAAGTCTGTGGCATTAACAGGAAGGGAGAAAAAGTACTTTCTACCCATTTTTAGGTTCAGCGGTAAAATGGCAAGTTTCTATGGAACTGCATCTCGGCTTGTGACTGTGGTTTTCCCGGTCACACAAAAATGCTGAAATTCGACTTATACAGTGTATTTGCTTATTAAACTTGATGAATTCTCTCCTCTTGACTGTAGAATAGTGTGTAAAGCAAAGCACAATACATTCCTATGTGTAGAAGAAAAGTTATACGCGATTTCACAATGTGTTCCTAGAACAGCTGTGAGCAACTTTTTTACACAATGTTAACAACACATTTGAAGCTCAATATTTCATGGGCTGAAGCGGGGAAGATAGAAAACGTGTGCCCTGTAAAGGCGAAGTCTGTGGCATTAACAGGAAGGGAGAAAAAGTACTTTCTACCCATTTTTAGGTTCAGCGGTAAAATGGCAAGTTTCTATGGAACTGCATCTCGTCTTGTGACTGTGGTTTTCCCGGTCACACAAAAATGCTGAAATTCGACTTATACAGTGTATTTGCTTATTAAACTTGATGAATTCTCTCCTCTTGACTGTAGAATAGTGTGTAAAGCAAAGCACAATACATTCCTATGTGTAGAAGAAAAGATATACGCGATTTCACAATGTGTTCCTAGAACAGCTGTGAGCAACTTTTTTACACAAAGTTAACAACACATTTGAAGCTCAATATTTCATGGGCTGAAGCGGGGAAGATAGAAAACGTGTGCCCTGTAAAGGCGAAGTCTGTGGCATTAACAGGAAGGGAGAAAAAGTACTTTCTACCCATTTTTAGGTTCAGCGGTAAAATGGCAAGTTTCTATGGAACTGCATCTCGTCTTGTGACTGTGGTTTTCCCGGTCACACAAAAATGCTGAAATTCGACTTATACAGTGTTTGTGCTTATATAACTTGATGAATTCTCTCCTCTTGACTGTAGAATAGTGTGTAAAGCAAAGCACAATACATTCCTATGTGTAGAAGAAAAGATATACGCGATTTCACAATGTGTTCCTAGAACAGCTGTGAGCAACTTTTTTACACAAAGTTAACAACACATTTGAAGCTCAATATTTCATGGGCTGAAGCGGGGAAGATAGAAAACGTGTGCCCTGTAAAGGCGAAGTCTGTGGCATTAACAGGAAGGGAGAAAAAGTACTTTCTACCCATTTTTAGGTTCAGCGGTAAAATGGCAAGTTTCTATGGAACTGCATCTCGGCTTGTGACTGTGGTTTTCCCGGTCACACAATAATGCTGAAAATCGACTTATACAGTGTTTTTGCTTATTAAACTTGATGAATTCTCTCCTCTTGACTGTAGAATAGTGTGTAAAGCAAAGCACAATACATTGCTATGTGTAGAAGCAAAGATATACGCGATTTCACAATGTGTTCCTAGAACAGCTGTGAGCAACTTTTTTTACACAATGTTAACAACACATTTGAAGCTCAATATTTCATGGGCTGAAGCGGGGAAGATAGAAAACGTGTGCCCTGTAAAGGCGAAGTCTGTGGCATTAACAGGAAGGGAGAAAAAGTACTTTCTACCCATTTTTAGGTTCAGCGGTAAAATGGCAAGTTTCTATGGAACTGCATCTCGGCTTGTGACTGTGGTTTTCCCGGTCACACAAAAATGCTGAAATTCGACTTATACAGTGTATTTGCTTATTAAACTTGATGAATTCTCTCCTCTTGACTGTAGAATAGTGTGTAAAGCAAAGCACAATACATTCCTATGTGTAGAAGAAAAGTTATACGCGATTTCACAATGTGTTCCTAGAACAGCTGTGAGCAACTTTTTTACACAATGTTAACAACACATTTGAAGCTCAATATTTCATGGGCTGAAGCGGGGAAGATAGAAAACGTGTGCCCTGTAAAGGCGAAGTCTGTGGCATTAACAGGAAGGGAGAAAAAGTACTTTCTACCCATTTTTAGGTTCAGCGGTAAAATGGCAAGTTTCTATGGAACTGCATCTCGTCTTGTGACTGTGGTTTTCCCGGTCACACAAAAATGCTGAAATTCGACTTATACAGTGTATTTGCTTATTAAACTTGATGAATTCTCTCCTCTTGACTGTAGAATAGTGTGTAAAGCAAAGCACAATACATTCCTATGTGTAGAAGAAAAGATATACGCGATTTCACAATGTGTTCCTAGAACAGCTGTGAGCAACTTTTTTACACAAAGTTAACAACACATTTGAAGCTCAATATTTCATGGGCTGAAGCGGGGAAGATAGAAAACGTGTGCCCTGTAAAGGCGAAGTCTGTGGCATTAACAGGAAGGGAGAAAAAGTACTTTCTACCCATTTTTAGGTTCAGCGGTAAAATGGCAAGTTTCTATGGAACTGCATCTCGTCTTGTGACTGTGGTTTTCCCGGTCACACAAAAATGCTGAAATTCGACTTATACAGTGTTTGTGCTTATATAACTTGATGAATTCTCTCCTCTTGACTGTAGAATAGTGTGTAAAGCAAAGCACAATACATTCCTTTGTGTAGAAGCAAAGATATACGCGATTTCACAATGTGTTCCTAGAACAGCTGTGAGCAACTTTTTTACACAATGTTAACAACACATTTGAAGCTCAATATTTCATGGGCTGAAGCGGGGAAGATAGAAAACGTGTGCCCTGTAAAGGCGAAGTCTGTGGCATTAACAGGAAGGGAGAAAAAGTACTTTCTACCCATTTTTAGGTTCAGCGGTAAAATGGCAAGTTTCTATGGAACTGCATCTTGTCGTGTGACTGTGGTTTTCCCGGTCAAACAAAAATGCTGAAATTCGACTTATACAGTGTTTTTGCTTATTAAACCTGATCAATTCTCTCTTCTTGACTGTAGAATATTGTGTAAAGCAAAGCACAATACATTCCTATGTGTAGAAGAAAAGATATACGCGATTTCACAATGTGTTCCTAGAACAGCTGTGAGCAACTTTTTTTACACAATGTTAACAACACATTTGAAGCTCAATATTTCATGGGCTGAAGCCGGGAAGATAGAAAACGTGTGCCCTGTAAAGGCGAAGTCTGTGGCATTAACAGGAAGGGAGAAAAAGTACTTTCTACCCATTTTTAGGTTCAGCGGTAAAATGGCAAGTTTCTATGGAACTGCATCTCGGCTTGTGACTGTGGTTTTCCCGGTCACACAATAATGCTGAAAATCGACTTATACAGTGTTTTTGCTTATTAAACTTGATGAATTCTCTCCTCTTGACTGTAGAATAGTGTGTAAAGCAAAGCACAATACATTGCTATGTGTAGAAGCAAAGATATACGCGATTTCACAATGTGTTCCTAGAACAGCTGTGAGCAACTTTTTTTTACACAATGTTAACAACACATTTGAAGCTCAATATTTCATGGGCTGAAGCGGGGAAGATAGAAAACGTGTGCCCTGTAAAGGCGAAGTCTGTGGCATTAACAGGAAGGGAGAAAAAGTACTTTCTACCCATTTTTAGGTTCAGCGGTAAAATGGCAAGTTTCTATGGAACTGCATCTCGGCTTGTGACTGTGGTTTTCCCGGTCACACAAAAATGCTGAAATTCGACTTATACAGTGTATTTGCTTATTAAACTTGATGAATTCTCTCCTCTTGACTGTAGAATAGTGTGTAAAGCAAAGCACAATACATTGCTATGTGTAGAAGCAAAGATATACGCGATTTCACAATGTGTTCCTAGAACAGCTGTGAGCAACTTTTTTTACACAATGTTAACAACACATTTGAAGCTCAATATTTCATGGGCTGAAGCGGGGAAGATAGAAAACGTGTGCCCTGTAAAGGCGAAGTCTGTGGCATTAACAGGAAGGGAGAAAAAGTACTTTCTACCCATTTTTAGGTTCAGCGGTAAAATGGCAAGTTTCTATGGAACTGCATCTCGGCTTGTGACTGTGGTTTTCCCGGTCACACAAAAATGCTGAAATTCGACTTATACAGTGTATTTGCTTATTAAACTTGATGAATTCTCTCCTCTTGACTGTAGAATAGTGTGTAAAGCAAAGCACAATACATTCCTATGTGTAGAAGAAAAGTTATACGCGATTTCACAATGTGTTCCTAGAACAGCTGTGAGCAACTTTTTTACACAATGTTAACAACACATTTGAAGCTCAATATTTCATGGGCTGAAGCGGGGAAGATAGAAAACGTGTGCCCTGTAAAGGCGAAGTCTGTGGCATTAACAGGAAGGGAGAAAAAGTACTTTCTACCCATTTTTAGGTTCAGCGGTAAAATGGCAAGTTTCTATGGAACTGCATCTCGTCTTGTGACTGTGGTTTTCCCGGTCACACAAAAATGCTGAAATTCGACTTATACAGTGTATTTGCTTATTAAACTTGATGAATTCTCTCCTCTTGACTGTAGAATAGTGTGTAAAGCAAAGCACAATACATTCCTATGTGTAGAAGAAAAGATATACGCGATTTCACAATGTGTTCCTAGAACAGCTGTGAGCAACTTTTTTACACAAAGTTAACAACACATTTGAAGCTCAATATTTCATGGGCTGAAGCGGGGAAGATAGAAAACGTGTGCCCTGTAAAGGCGAAGTCTGTGGCATTAACAGGAAGGGAGAAAAAGTACTTTCTACCCATTTTTAGGTTCAGCGGTAAAATGGCAAGTTTCTATGGAACTGCATCTCGTCTTGTGACTGTGGTTTTCCCGGTCACACAAAAATGCTGAAATTCGACTTATACAGTGTTTGTGCTTATATAACTTGATGAATTCTCTCCTCTTGACTGTAGAATAGTGTGTAAAGCAAAGCACAATACATTCCTTTGTGTAGAAGCAAAGATATACGCGATTTCACAATGTGTTCCTAGAACAGCTGTGAGCAACTTTTTTACACAATGTTAACAACACATTTGAAGCTCAATATTTCATGGGCTGAAGCGGGGAAGATAGAAAACGTGTGCCCTGTAAAGGCGAAGTCTGTGGCATTAACAGGAAGGGAGAAAAAGTACTTTCTACCCATTTTTAGGTTCAGCGGTAAAATGGCAAGTTTCTATGGAACTGCATCTTGTCGTGTGACTGTGGTTTTCCCGGTCAAACAAAAATGCTGAAATTCGACTTATACAGTGTTTTTGCTTATTAAACCTGATCAATTCTCTCTTCTTGACTGTAGAATAGTGTGTAAAGCAAAGCACAATACATTCCTATGTGTAGAAGAAAAGATATACGCGATTTCACAATGTGTTCCAAGAACAGCTGTGAGCAACTTTTTTACACAATGTTAACAACACATTTGAAGCTCAATATTTCATGGGCTGAAGCCGGGAAGATAGAAAACGTGTGCCCTGTAAAGGCGAAGTCTGTGGCATTAACAGGAAGGGAGAAAAAGTACTTTCTACCCATTTTTAGGTTCAGCGGTAAAATGGCAAGTTTCTATGGAACTGCATCTCGGCTTGTGACTGTGGTTTTCCCGGTCACACAATAATGCTGAAAATCGACTTATACAGTGTTTTTGCTTATTAAACTTGATGAATTCTCTCCTCTTGACTGTAGAATAGTGTGTAAAGCAAAGCACAATACATTGCTATGTGTAGAAGCAAAGATATACGCGATTTCACAATGTGTTCCTAGAACAGCTGTGAGCAACTTTTTTTACACAATGTTAACAACACATTTGAAGCTCAATATTTCATGGGCTGAAGCGGGGAAGATAGAAAACGTGTGCCCTGTAAAGGCGAAGTCTGTGGCATTAACAGGAAGGGAGAAAAAGTACTTTCTACCCATTTTTAGGTTCAGCGGTAAAATGGCAAGTTTCTATGGAACTGCATCTCGGCTTGTGACTGTGGTTTTCCCGGTCACACAAAAATGCTGAAATTCGACTTATACAGTGTATTTGCTTATTAAACTTGATGAATTCTCTCCTCTTGACTGTAGAATAGTGTGTAAAGCAAAGCACAATACATTCCTATGTGTAGAAGAAAAGATATACGCGATTTCACAATGTGTTCCTAGAACAGCTGTGAGCAACTTTTTTACACAATGTTAACAACACATTTGAAGCTCAATATTTCATGGGCTGAAGCGGGGAAGATAGAAAACGTGTGCCCTGTAAAGGCGAAGTCTGTGGCATTAACAGGAAGGGAGAAAAAGTACTTTCTACCCATTTTTAGGTTCAGCGGTAAAATGGCAAGTTTCTATGGAACTGCATCTCGTCTTGTGACTGTGGTTTTCCCGGTCAAACAAAAATGCTGAAATTCGACTTATACAGTGTTTTTGCTTATTAAACCTGATCAATTCTCTCTTTTTGACTGTAGAATAGTGTGTAAAGCAAAGCACAATACATTCCTATGTGTAGAAGAAAAGATATACGCGATTTCACAATGTGTTCCAAGAACAGCTGTGAGCAACTTTTTTACACAATGTTAACAACACATTTGAAGCTCAATATTTCATGGGCTGAAGCGGGGAAGATAGAAAACGTGTGCCCTGTAAAGGCCAAGTCTGTGGCATTAACAGGAAGGGAGAAAAAGTACTTTCTACCCATTTTTAGGTTCAGCGGTAAAATGGCAAGTTTCTATGGAACTGCATCTCGGCTTGTGACTGTGGTTTTCCCGGTCACACAATAATGCTGAAATTCGACTTATACAGTGTTTGTGCTTATTAAACTTGATGAATTCTCTCCTCTTGACTGTAGAATAGTGTGTAAAGCAAAGCACAATACATTCCTTTGTGTAGAAGCAAAGATATACGCGATTTCACAATGTGTTCCTAGAACAGCTGTGAGCAACTTTTTTACACAATGTTAACAACACATTTGAAGCTCAATATTTCATGGGCTGAAGCGGGGAAGATAGAAAACGTGTGCCCTGTAAAGGCGAAGTCTGTGGCATTAACAGGAAGGGAGAAAAAGTACTTTCTACCCATTTTTAGGTTCAGCGGTAAAATGGCAAGTTTCTATGGAACTGCATCTCGGCTTGTGACTGTGGTTTTCCCGGTCACACAAAAATGCTGAAATTCGACTTATACAGTGTATTTGCTTATTAAACTTGATGAATTCTCTCCTCTTGACTGTAGAATAGTGTGTAAAGCAAAGCACAATACATTCCTATGTGTAGAAGAAAAGATATACGCGATTTCACAATGTGTTCCTAGAACAGCTGTGAGCAACTTTTTTACACAAAGTTAACAACACATTTGAAGCTCAATATTTCATGGGCTGAAGCGGGGAAGATAGAAAACGTGTGCCCTGTAAAGGCGAAGTCTGTGGCATTAACAGGAAGGGAGAAAAAGTACTTTCTACCCATTTTTAGGTTCAGCGGTAAAATGGCAAGTTTCTATGGAACTGCATCTCGTCTTGTGACTGTGGTTTTCCCGGTCACACAAAAATGCTGAAATTCGACTTATACAGTGTTTGTGCTTATTAAACTTGATGAATTCTCTCCTCTTGACTGTAGAATAGTGTGTTAAGCAAAGCACAATACATTCCTATGTGTAGAAGAAAAGATATACGCGATTTCACAATGTGTTCCTAGAACAGCTGTGAGCAACTTTTTTACACAATGTTAACAACACATTTGAAGCTCAATATTTCATGGGCTGAAGCGGGGAAGATAGAAAACGTGTGCCCTGTAAAGGCCAAGTCTGTGGCATTAACAGGAAGGGAGAAAAAGTACTTTCTACCCATTTTTAGGTTCAGCGGTAAAATGGCAAGTTTCTATGGAACTGCATCTCGGCTTGTGACTGTGGTTTTCCCGGTCACACAAAAATGCTGAAATTCGACTTATACAGTGTTTGTGCTTATTAAACTTGATGAATTCTCTCCTCTTGACTGTAGAATAGTGTGTAAAGCAAAGCACAATACATTCCTTTGTGTAGAAGCAAAGATATACGCGATTTCACAATGTGTTCCTAGAACAGCTGTGAGCAACTTTTTTACACAATGTTAACAACACATTTGAAGCTCAATATTTCATGGGCTGAAGCGGGGAAGATAGAAAACGTGTGCCCTGTAAAGGCGAAGTCTGTGGCATTAACAGGAAGGGAGAAAAAGTACTTTCTACCCATTTTTAGGTTCAGCGGTAAAATGGCAAGTTTCTATGGAACTGCATCTCGGCTTGTGACTGTGGTTTTCCCGGTCACACAATAATGCTGAAAATCGACTTATACAGTGTTTTTGCTTATTAAACTTGATGAATTCTCTCCTCTTGACTGTAGAATAGTGTGTAAAGCAAAGTACAATACTTTGCTATGTGTAGAAGCAAAGATATACGCGATTTCACAATGTGTTCCTAGAACAGCTGTGAGCAACTTTTTTCCACAATGTTAACAACACATTTGAAGCTCAATATTTCATGGGCTGAAGCGGGGAAGATAGAAAACGTGTGCCCTGTAAAGGCGAAGTCTGTGGCATTAACAGGAAGGGAGAAAAAGTACTTTCTACCCATTTTTAGGTTCAGCGGTAAAATGGCAAGTTTCTATGGAACTGCATCTCGGCTTGTGACTGTGGTTTTCCCGGTCACACAATAATGCTGAAAATCGACTTATACAGTGTTTTTGCTTATTAAACTTGATGAATTCTCTCCTCTTGACTGTAGAATAGTGTGTAAAGCAAAGCACAATACATTGCTATGTGTAGAAGCAAAGATATACGCGATTTCACAATGTGTTCCTAGAACAGCTGTGAGCAACTTTTTTTACACAATGTTAACAACACATTTGAAGCTCAATATTTCATGGGCTGAAGCGGGGAAGATAGAAAATGTGTGCCCTGTAAAGGCGAAGTCTGTGGCATTAACAGGAAGGGAGAAAAAGTACTTTCTACCCATTTTTAGGTTCAGCGGTAAAATGGCAAGTTTCTATGGAACTGCATCTCGGCTTGTGACTGTGGTTTTCCCGGTCACACAAAAATGCTGAAATTCGACTTATACAGTGTTTGTGCTTATTAAACTTGATGAATTCTCTCCTCTTGACTGTAGAATAGTGTGTAAAGCAAAGCACAATACATTCCTTTGTGTAGAAGCAAAGATATACGCGATTTCACAATGTGTTCCTAGAACAGCTGTGAGCAACTTTTTTACACAATGTTAACAACACATTTGAAGCTCAATATTTCATGGGCTGAAGCGGGGAAGATAGAAAACGTGTGCCCTGTAAAGGCGAAGTCTGTGGCATTAACAGGAAGGGAGAAAAAGTACTTTCTACCCATTTTTAGGTTCAGCGGTAAAATGGCAAGTTTCTATGGAACTGCATCTCGTCTTGTGACTGTGGTTTTCCCGGTCAAACAAAAATGCTGAAATTCGACTTATACAGTGTTTTTGCTTATTAAACCTGATCAATTCTCTCTTTTTGACTGTAGAATAGTGTGTAAAGCAAAGCACAATACATTCCTATGTGTAGAAGAAAAGATATACGCGATTTCACAATGTGTTCCAAGAACAGCTGTGAGCAACTTTTTTACACAATGTTAACAACACATTTGAAGCTCAATATTTCATGGGCTGAAGCGGGGAAGATAGAAAACGTGTGCCCTGTAAAGGCCAAGTCTGTGGCATTAACAGGAAGGGAGAAAAAGTACTTTCTACCCATTTTTAGGTTCAGCGGTAAAATGGCAAGTTTCTATGGAACTGCATCTCGGCTTGTGACTGTGGTTTTCCCGGTCACACAATAATGCTGAAATTCGACTTATACAGTGTTTGTGCTTATTAAACTTGATGAATTCTCTCCTCTTGACTGTAGAATAGTGTGTAAAGCAAAGCACAATACATTCCTTTGTGTAGAAGCAAAGATATACGCGATTTCACAATGTGTTCCTAGAACAGCTGTGAGCAACTTTTTTACACAATGTTAACAACACATTTGAAGCTCAATATTTCATGGGCTGAAGCGGGGAAGATAGAAAACGTGTGCCCTGTAAAGGCGAAGTCTGTGGCATTAACAGGAAGGGAGAAAAAGTACTTTCTACCCATTTTTAGGTTCAGCGGTAAAATGGCAAGTTTCTATGGAACTGCATCTCGGCTTGTGACTGTGGTTTTCCCGGTCACACAAAAATGCTGAAATTCGACTTATACAGTGTATTTGCTTATTAAACTTGATGAATTCTCTCCTCTTGACTGTAGAATAGTGTGTAAAGCAAAGCACAATACATTCCTATGTGTAGAAGAAAAGATATACGCGATTTCACAATGTGTTCCTAGAACAGCTGTGAGCAACTTTTTTACACAAAGTTAACAACACATTTGAAGCTCAATATTTCATGGGCTGAAGCGGGGAAGATAGAAAACGTGTGCCCTGTAAAGGCGAAGTCTGTGGCATTAACAGGAAGGGAGAAAAAGTACTTTCTACCCATTTTTAGGTTCAGCGGTAAAATGGCAAGTTTCTATGGAACTGCATCTCGTCTTGTGACTGTGGTTTTCCCGGTCACACAAAAATGCTGAAATTCGACTTATACAGTGTTTGTGCTTATTAAACTTGATGAATTCTCTCCTCTTGACTGTAGAATAGTGTGTTAAGCAAAGCACAATACATTCCTATGTGTAGAAGAAAAGATATACGCGATTTCACAATGTGTTCCTAGAACAGCTGTGAGCAACTTTTTTACACAATGTTAACAACACATTTGAAGCTCAATATTTCATGGGCTGAAGCGGGGAAGATAGAAAACGTGTGCCCTGTAAAGGCCAAGTCTGTGGCATTAACAGGAAGGGAGAAAAAGTACTTTCTACCCATTTTTAGGTTCAGCGGTAAAATGGCAAGTTTCTATGGAACTGCATCTCGGCTTGTGACTGTGGTTTTCCCGGTCACACAAAAATGCTGAAATTCGACTTATACAGTGTTTGTGCTTATTAAACTTGATGAATTCTCTCCTCTTGACTGTAGAATAGTGTGTAAAGCAAAGCACAATACATTCCTTTGTGTAGAAGCAAAGATATACGCGATTTCACAATGTGTTCCTAGAACAGCTGTGAGCAACTTTTTTACACAATGTTAACAACACATTTGAAGCTCAATATTTCATGGGCTGAAGCGGGGAAGATAGAAAACGTGTGCCCTGTAAAGGCGAAGTCTGTGGCATTAACAGGAAGGGAGAAAAAGTACTTTCTACCCATTTTTAGGTTCAGCGGTAAAATGGCAAGTTTCTATGGAACTGCATCTCGGCTTGTGACTGTGGTTTTCCCGGTCACACAATAATGCTGAAAATCGACTTATACAGTGTTTTTGCTTATTAAACTTGATGAATTCTCTCCTCTTGACTGTAGAATAGTGTGTAAAGCAAAGTACAATACTTTGCTATGTGTAGAAGCAAAGATATACGCGATTTCACAATGTGTTCCTAGAACAGCTGTGAGCAACTTTTTTCCACAATGTTAACAACACATTTGAAGCTCAATATTTCATGGGCTGAAGCGGGGAAGATAGAAAACGTGTGCCCTGTAAAGGCGAAGTCTGTGGCATTAACAGGAAGGGAGAAAAAGTACTTTCTACCCATTTTTAGGTTCAGCGGTAAAATGGCAAGTTTCTATGGAACTGCATCTCGGCTTGTGACTGTGGTTTTCCCGGTCACACAATAATGCTGAAAATCGACTTATACAGTGTTTTTGCTTATTAAACTTGATGAATTCTCTCCTCTTGACTGTAGAATAGTGTGTAAAGCAAAGCACAATACATTGCTATGTGTAGAAGCAAAGATATACGCGATTTCACAATGTGTTCCTAGAACAGCTGTGAGCAACTTTTTTTACACAATGTTAACAACACATTTGAAGCTCAATATTTCATGGGCTGAAGCGGGGAAGATAGAAAATGTGTGCCCTGTAAAGGCGAAGTCTGTGGCATTAACAGGAAGGGAGAAAAAGTACTTTCTACCCATTTTTAGGTTCAGCGGTAAAATGGCAAGTTTCTATGGAACTGCATCTCGGCTTGTGACTGTGGTTTTCCCGGTCACACAAAAATGCTGAAATTCGACTTATACAGTGTTTGTGCTTATTAAACTTGATGAATTCTCTCCTCTTGACTGTAGAATAGTGTGTAAAGCAAAGCACAATACATTCCTTTGTGTAGAAGCAAAGATATACGCGATTTCACAATGTGTTCCTAGAACAGCTGTGAGCAACTTTTTTACACAATGTTAACAACACATTTGAAGCTCAATATTTCATGGGCTGAAGCGGGGAAGATAGAAAACGTGTGCCCTGTAAAGGCGAAGTCTGTGGCATTAACAGGAAGGGAGAAAAAGTACTTTCTACCCATTTTTAGGTTCAGCGGTAAAATGGCAAGTTTCTATGGAACTGCATCTCGGCTTGTGACTGTGGTTTTCCCGGTCACACAAAAATGCTGAAATTCGACTTATACAGTGTATTTGCTTATTAAACTTGATGAATTCTCTCCTCTTGACTGTAGAATAGTGTGTAAAGCAAAGCACAATACATTCCTATGTGTAGAAGAAAAGATATACGCGATTTCACAATGTGTTCCTAGAACAGCTGTGAGCAACTTTTTTACACAATGTTAACAACACATTTGAAGCTCAATATTTCATGGGCTGAAGCGGGGAAGATAGAAAACGTGTGCCCTGTAAAGGCGAAGTCTGTGGCATTAACAGGAAGGGAGAAAAAGTACTTTCTACCCATTTTTAGGTTCAGCGGTAAAATGGCAAGTTTCTATGGAACTGCATCTCGTCTTGTGACTGTGGTTTTCCCGGTCACACAAAAATGCTGAAATTCGACTTATACAGTGTATTTGCTTATTAAACTTGATGAATTCTCTCCTCTTGACTGTAGAATAGTGTGTAAAGCAAAGCACAATACATTCCTATGTGTAGAAGAAAAGATATACGCGATTTCACAATGTGTTCCTAGAACAGCTGTGAGCAACTTTTTTACACAAAGTTAACAACACATTTGAAGCTCAATATTTCATGGGCTGAAGCGGGGAAGATAGAAAACGTGTGCCCTGTAAAGGCGAAGTCTGTGGCATTAACAGGAAGGGAGAAAAAGTTCTTTCTACCCATTTTTAGGTTCAGCGGTAAAATGGCAAGTTTCTATGGAACTGCATCTCGTCTTGTGACTGTGGTTTTCCCGGTCACACAAAAATGCTGAAATTCGACTTATACAGTGTTTGTGCTTATATAACTTGATGAATTCTCTCCTCTTGACTGTAGAATAGTGTGTTAAGCAAAGCACAATACATTCCTATGTGTAGAAGCAAAGATATACGCGATTTCACAATGTGTTCCTAGAACAGCTGTGAGCAACTTTTTTACACAATGTTAACAACACATTTGAAGCTCAATATTTCATGGGCTGAAGCGGGGAAGATAGAAAACGTGTGCCCTGTAAAGGCGAAGTCTGTGGCATTAACAGGAAGGGAGAAAAAGTACTTTCTACCCATTTTTAGGTTCAGCGGTAAAATGGCAAGTTTCTATGGAACTGCATCTTGTCTTGTGACTGTGGTTTTCCCGGTCAAACAAAAATGCTGAAATTCGACTTATACAGTGTTTTTGCTTATTAAACCTGATCAATTCTCTCTTCTTGACTGTAGAATAGTGTGTAAAGCAAAGCACAATACATTCCTATGTGTAGAAGAAAAGATATACGCGATTTCACAATGTGTTCCAAGAACAGCTGTGAGCAACTTTTTTACACAATGTTAACAACACATTTGAAGCTCAATATTTCATGGGCTGAAGCGGGGAAGATAGAAAACGTGTGCCCTGTAAAGGCCAAGTCTGTGGCATTAACAGGAAGGGAGAAAAAGTACTTTCTACCCATTTTTAGGTTCAGCGGTAAAATGGCAAGTTTCTATGGAACTGCATCTCGGCTTGTGACTGTGGTTTTCCCGGTCACACAAAAATGCTGAAATTCGACTTATACAGTGTATTTGCTTATTAAACTTGATGAATTCTCTCCTCTTGACTGTAGAATAGTGTGTAAAGCAAAGCACAATACATTCCTATGTGTAGAAGAAAAGATATACGCGATTTCACAATGTGTTCCTAGAACAGCTGTGAGCAACTTTTTTACACAATGTTAACAACACATTTGAAGCTCAATATTTCATGGGCTGAAGCGGGGAAGATAGAAAACGTGTGCCCTGTAAAGGCGAAGTCTGTGGCATTAACAGGAAGGGAGAAAAAGTACTTTCTACCCATTTTTAGGTTCAGCGGTAAAATGGCAAGTTTCTATGGAACTGCATCTCGTCTTGTGACTGTGGTTTTCCCGGTCACACAAAAATGCTGAAATTCGACTTATACAGTGTATTTGCTTATTAAACTTGATGAATTCTCTCCTCTTGACTGTAGAATAGTGTGTAAAGCAAAGCACAATACATTCCTATGTGTAGAAGAAAAGATATACGCGATTTCACAATGTGTTCCTAGAACAGCTGTGAGCAACTTTTTTACACAAAGTTAACAACACATTTGAAGCTCAATATTTCATGGGCTGAAGCGGGGAAGATAGAAAACGTGTGCCCTGTAAAGGCGAAGTCTGTGGCATTAACAGGAAGGGAGAAAAAGTACTTTCTACCCATTTTTAGGATCAGCGGTAAAATGGCAAGTTTCTATGGAACTGCATCTCGGCTTGTGACTGTGGTTTTCCCGGTCACACAAAAATGCTGAAATTCGACTTATACAGTGTTTGTGCTTATATAACTTGATGAATTCTCTCCTCTTGACTGTAGAATAGTGTGTTAAGCAAAGCACAATACATTCCTATGTGTAGAAGCAAAGATATACGCGATTTCACAATGTGTTCCTAGAACAGCTGTGAGCAACTTTTTTACACAATGTTAACAACACATTTGAAGCTCAATATTTCATGGGCTGAAGCGGGGAAGATAGAAAACGTGTGCCCTGTAAAGGCCAAGTCTGTGGCATTAACAGGAAGGGAGAAAAAGTACTTTCTACCCATTTTTAGGTTCAGCGGTAAAATGGCAAGTTTCTATGGAACTGCATCTCGGCTTGTGACTGTGGTTTTCCCGGTCACACAATAATGCTGAAAATCGACTTATACAGTGTTTTTGCTTATTAAACTTGATGAATTCTCTCCTCTTGACTGTAGAATAGTGTGTAAAGCAAAGCACAATACATTGCTATGTGTAGAAGCAAAGATATACGCGATTTCACAATGTGTTCCTAGAACAGCTGTGAGCAACTTTTTTTACACAATGTTAACAACACATTTGAAGCTCAATATTTCATGGGCTGAAGCGGGGAAGATAGAAAATGTGTGCCCTGTAAAGGCGAAGTCTGTGGCATTAACAGGAAGGGAGAAAAAGTACTTTCTACCCATTTTTAGGTTCAGCGGTAAAATGGCAAGTTTCTATGGAACTGCATCTCGGCTTGTGACTGTGGTTTTCCCGGTCACACAAAAATGCTGAAATTCGACTTATACAGTGTTTGTGCTTATTAAACTTGATGAATTCTCTCCTCTTGACTGTAGAATAGTGTGTAAAGCAAAGCACAATACATTCCTTTGTGTAGAAGCAAAGATATACGCGATTTCACAATGTGTTCCTAGAACAGCTGTGAGCAACTTTTTTACACAATGTTAACAACACATTTGAAGCTCAATATTTCATGGGCTGAAGCGGGGAAGATAGAAAACGTGTGCCCTGTAAAGGCGAAGTCTGTGGCATTAACAGGAAGGGAGAAAAAGTACTTTCTACCCATTTTTAGGTTCAGCGGTAAAATGGCAAGTTTCTATGGAACTGCATCTTGTCTTGTGACTGTGGTTTTCCCGGTCAAACAAAAATGCTGAAATTCGACTTATACAGTGTTTTTGCTTATTAAACCTGATCAATTCTCTCTTCTTGACTGTAGAATAGTGTGTAAAGCAAAGCACAATACATTCCTATGTGTAGAAGAAAAGATATACGCGATTTCACAATGTGTTCCAAGAACAGCTGTGAGCAACTTTTTTACACAATGTTAACAACACATTTGAAGCTCAATATTTCATGGGCTGAAGCCGGGAAGATAGAAAACGTGTGCCCTGTAAAGGCGAAGTCTGTGGCATTAACAGGAAGGGAGAAAAAGTACTTTCTACCCATTTTTAGGTTCAGCGGTAAAATGGCAAGTTTCTATGGAACTGCATCTCGGCTTGTGACTGTGGTTTTCCCGGTCACACAATAATGCTGAAAATCGACTTATACAGTGTTTTTGCTTATTAAACTTGATGAATTCTCTCCTCTTGACTGTAGAATAGTGTGTAAAGCAAAGCACAATACATTGCTATGTGTAGAAGCAAAGATATACGCGATTTCACAATGTGTTCCTAGAACAGCTGTGAGCAACTTTTTTTACACAATGTTAACAACACATTTGAAGCTCAATATTTCATGGGCTGAAGCGGGGAAGATAGAAAACGTGTGCCCTGTAAAGGCGAAGTCTGTGGCATTAACAGGAAGGGAGAAAAAGTACTTTCTACCCATTTTTAGGTTCAGCGGTAAAATGGCAAGTTTCTATGGAACTGCATCTCGGCTTGTGACTGTGGTTTTCCCGGTCACACAAAAATGCTGAAATTCGACTTATACAGTGTATTTGCTTATTAAACTTGATGAATTCTCTCCTCTTGACTGTAGAATAGTGTGTAAAGCAAAGCACAATACATTCCTATGTGTAGAAGAAAAGATATACGCGATTTCACAATGTGTTCCTAGAACAGCTGTGAGCAACTTTTTTACACAAAGTTAACAACACATTTGAAGCTCAATATTTCATGGGCTGAAGCGGGGAAGATAGAAAACGTGTGCCCTGTAAAGGCGAAGTCTGTGGCATTAACAGGAAGGGAGAAAAAGTACTTTCTACCCATTTTTAGGTTCAGCGGTAAAATGGCAAGTTTCTATGGAACTGCATCTCGGCTTGTGACTGTGGTTTTCCCGGTCACACAAAAATGCTGAAATTCGACTTATACAGTGTTTGTGCTTATATAACTTGATGAATTCTCTCCTCTTGACTGTAGAATAGTGTGTTAAGCAAAGCACAATACATTCCTATGTGTAGAAGAAAAGATATACGCGATTTCACAATGTGTTCCTAGAACAGCTGTGAGCAACTTTTTTACACAATGTTAACAACACATTTGAAGCTCAATATTTCATGGGCTGAAGCGGGGAAGATAGAAAACGTGTGCCCTGTAAAGGCCAAGTCTGTGGCATTAACAGGAAGGGAGAAAAAGTACTTTCTACCCATTTTTAGGTTCAGCGGTAAAATGGCAAGTTTCTATGGAACTGCATCTCGGCTTGTGACTGTGGTTTTCCCGGTCACACAAAAATGCTGAAATTCGACTTATACAGTGTTTGTGCTTATTAAACTTGATGAATTCTCTCCTCTTGACTGTAGAATAGTGTGTAAAGCAAAGCACAATACATTCCTTTGTGTAGAAGCAAAGATATACGCGATTTCACAATGTGTTCCTAGAACAGCTGTGAGCAACTTTTTTACACAATGTTAACAACACATTTGAAGCTCAATATTTCATGGGCTGAAGCGGGGAAGATAGAAAACGTGTGCCCTGTAAAGGCGAAGTCTGTGGCATTAACAGGAAGGGAGAAAAAGTACTTTCTACCCATTTTTAGGTTCAGCGGTAAAATGGCAAGTTTCTATGGAACTGCATCTCGTCTTGTGACTGTGGTTTTCCCGGTCACACAAAAATGCTGAAATTCGACTTATACAGTGTATTTGCTTATTAAACTTGATGAATTCTCTCCTCTTGACTGTAGAATAGTGTGTAAAGCAAAGCACAATACATTCCTATGTGTAGAAGAAAAGATATACGCGATTTCACAATGTGTTCCTAGAACAGCTGTGAGCAACTTTTTTTTACACAATGTTAACAACACATTTGAAGCTCAATATTTCGTGGGCTGAAGCGGGGAAGATAGAAAACGTGTGCCCTGTAAAGGCGAAGTCTGTGGCATTAACAGGAAGGGAGAAAAAGTACTTTCTACCCATTTTTAGGTTCCGCGGTAAAATGGCAAGTTTCTATGGAACTGCATCTCGGCTTGTGACTGTGGTTTTCCCGGTCACACAATAATGCTGAAAATCGACTTATACAGTGTTTTTGCTTATTAAACTTGATGAATTCTCTCCTCTTGACTGTAGAATAGTGTGTAAAGCAAAGCACAATACATTGCTATGTGTAGAAGCAAAGATATACGCGATTTCACAATGTGTTCCTAGAACAGCTGTGAGCAACTTTTTTTACACAATGTTAACAACACATTTGAAGCTCAATATTTCATGGGCTGAAGCGGGGAAGATAGAAAACGTGTGCCCTGTAAAGGCGAAGTCTGTGGCATTAACAGGAAGGGAGAAAAAGTACTTTCTACCCATTTTTAGGTTCAGCGGTAAAATGGCAAGTTTCTATGGAACTGCATCTCGGCTTGTGACTGTGGTTTTCCCGGTCACACAATAATGCTGAAAATCGACTTATACAGTGTTTTTGCTTATTAAACTTGATGAATTCTCTCCTCTTGACTGTAGAATAGTGTGTAAAGCAAAGCACAATACATTGCTATGTGTAGAAGCAAAGATATACGCGATTTCACAATGTGTTCCTAGAACAGCTGTGAGCAACTTTTTTTACACAATGTTAACAACACATTTGAAGCTCAATATTTCATGGGCTGAAGCGGGGAAGATAGAAACTTGCCATTTTACCGCTGAACCTAAAAATGGGTAGAAAGTACTGTTTCTCCCTTCCTGTTAATGCCACAGACTTCGCCTTTACAGGGCACACGTTTTCTATCTTCCCCGCTTCAGCCCATGAAATATTGAGCTTCAAATGTGTTGTTAACATTGTGTAAAAAAGTTGCTCACAGCTGTTCTTGGAACACATTGTGAAATCGCGTATATCTTTTCTTCTACACATAGGAATGTATTGTGCTTTGCTTTACACACTATTCTACAGTCAAGAGGAGAGAATTGATCAAGTTTAATAAGCAAAAACACTGTATAAGTCGAATTTCAGCATTTTTGTGTGACCGGGAAAACCACAGTCACAAGACGAGATGCAGTTCCATAGAAACTTGCCATTTTACCGCTGAACCTAAAAATGGGTAGAAAGTACTTTTTCTCCCTTCCTGTTAATGCCACAGACTTGGCCTTTACAGGGCACACGTTTTCTATCTTCCCCGCTTCAGCCCATGAAATATTGAGCTTCAAATGTGTTGTTAACATTGTGTAAAAAAGTTGCTCACAGCTGTTCTAGGAACACATTGTGAAATCGCGTATATCTTTTCTTCTACACATAGGAATGTATTGTGCTTTGCTTAACACACTATTCTACAGTCAAGAGGAGAGAATTCATCAAGTTTAATAAGCAAAAACACTGTATAAGTCGAATTTCAGCATTTTTGTGTGACCGGGAAAACCACAGTCACAAGACGAGATGCAGTTCCATAGAAACTTGCCATTTTACCGCTGAACCTAAAAATGGGTAGAAAGTACTTTTTCTCCCTTCCTGTTAATGCCACAGACTTCGCCTTTACAGGGCACACGTTTTCTATCTTCCCCGCTTCAGCCCATGAAATATTGAGCTTCAAATGTGTTGTTAACATTGTGTAAAAAAAAGTTGCTCACAGCTGTTCTAGGAACACATTGTGAAATCGCGTATATCTTTGCTTCTACACATAGCAATGTATTGTGATTTGCTTTACACACTATTCTACAGTCAAGAGGAGAGAATTCATCAAGTTTAATAAGCAAAAACACTGTATAAGTCGATTTTCAGCATTATTGTGTGACCGGGAAAACCACAGTCACAAGCCGAGATGCAGTTCCATAGAAACTTGCCATTTTACCGCTGAACATAAAAATGGGTAGAAAGTACTTTTTCTCCCTTCCTGTTAATGCCACAGACTTCGCCTTTACAGGGCACACGTTTTCTATCTTCCCCGCTTCAGCCCATGAAATATTGAGCTTCAAATGTGTTGTTAACATTGTGTAAAAAAGTTGCTCACAGCTGTTCTTGGAACACATTGTGAAATCGCGTATATCTTTTCTTCTACACATAGGAATGTATTGTGCTTTGCTTTACACACTATTCTACAGTCAAGAGGAGAGAATTGATCAAGTTTAATAAGCAAAAACACTGTATAAGTCGAATTTCAGCATTTTTGTGTGACCGGGAAAACCACAGTCACAAGACGAGATGCAGTTCCATAGAAACTTGCCATTTTACCGCTGAACCTAAAAATGGGTAGAAAGTACTTTTTCTCCCTTCCTGTTAATGCCACAGACTTGGCCTTTACAGGGCACACGTTTTCTATCTTCCCCGCTTCAGCCCATGAAATATTGAGCTTCAAATGTGTTGTTAACATTGTGTAAAAAAGTTGCTCACAGCTGTTCTAGGAACACATTGTGAAATCGCGTATATCTTTTCTTCTACACATAGGAATGTATTGTGCTTTGCTTAACACACTATTCTACAGTCAAGAGGAGAGAATTCATCAAGTTTAATAAGCAAAAACACTGTATAAGTCGAATTTCAGCATTTTTGTGTGACCGGGAAAACCACAGTCACAAGACGAGATGCAGTTCCATAGAAACTTGCCATTTTACCGCTGAACCTAAAAATGGGTAGAAAGTACTTTTTCTCCCTTCCTGTTAATGCCACAGACTTGGCCTTTACAGGGCACACGTTTTCTATCTTCCCCGCTTCAGCCCATGAAATATTGAGCTTCAAATGTGTTGTTAACATTGTGTAAAAAAGTTGCTCACAGCTGTTCTAGGAACACATTGTGAAATCGCGTATATCTTTGCTTCTACACATAGCAATGTATTGTGATTTGCTTTACACACTATTCTACAGTCAAGAGGAGAGAATTCATCAAGTTTAATAAGCAAAAACACTGTATAAGTCGATTTTCAGCATTATTGTGTGACCGGGAAAACCACAGTCACAAGCCGAGATGCAGTTCCATAGAAACTTGCCATTTTACCGCTGAACATAAAAATGGGTAGAAAGTACTTTTTCTCCCTTCCTGTTAATGCCACAGACTTCGCCTTTACAGGGCACACGTTTTCTATCTTCCCCGCTTCAGCCCATGAAATATTGAGCTTCAAATGTGTTGTTAACATTGTGTAAAAAAGTTGCTCACAGCTGTTCTTGGAACACATTGTGAAATCGCGTATATCTTTTCTTCTACACATAGGAATGTATTGTGCTTTGCTTTACACACTATTCTACAGTCAAGAGGAGAGAATTGATCAAGTTTAATAAGCAAAAACACTGTATAAGTCGAATTTCAGCATTTTTGTGTGACCGGGAAAACCACAGTCACAAGACGAGATGCAGTTCCATAGAAACTTGCCATTTTACCGCTGAACCTAAAAATGGGTAGAAAGAACTTTTTCTCCCTTCCTGTTAATGCCACAGACTTGGCCTTTACAGGGCACACGTTTTCTATCTTCCCCGCTTCAGCCCATGAAATATTGAGCTTCAAATGTGTTGTTAACATTGTGTAAAAAAGTTGCTCACAGCTGTTCTAGGAACACATTGTGAAATCGCGTATATCTTTTCTTCTACACATAGGAATGTATTGTGCTTTGCTTAACACACTATTCTACAGTCAAGAGGAGAGAATTCATCAAGTTTAATAAGCAAAAACACTGTATAAGTCGAATTTCAGCATTTTTGTGTGACCGGGAAAACCACAGTCACAAGACGAGATGCAGTTCCATAGAAACTTGCCATTTTACCGCTGAACCTAAAAATGGGTAGAAAGTACTTTTTCTCCCTTCCTGTTAATGCCACAGACTTGGCCTTTACAGGGCACACGTTTTCTATCTTCCCCGCTTCAGCCCATGAAATATTGAGCTTCAAATGTGTTGTTAACATTGTGTAAAAAAGTTGCTCACAGCTGTTCTAGGAACACATTGTGAAATCGCGTATATCTTTTCTTCTACACATAGGAATGTATTGTGCTTTGCTTAACACACTATTCTACAGTCAAGAGGAGAGAATTCATCAAGTTTAATAAGCAAAAACACTGTATAAGTCGAATTTCAGCATTTTTGTGTGACCGGGAAAACCACAGTCACAAGACGAGATGCAGTTCCATAGAAACTTGCCATTTTACCGCTGAACCTAAAAATGGGTAGAAAGTACTTTTTCTCCCTTCCTGTTAATGCTACAGACTTCGCCTTTACAGGGCACACGTTTTCTATCTTCCCCGCTTCAGCCCATGAAATATTGAGCTTCAAATGTGTTGTTAACTTTGTGTAAAAAAGTTGCTCACAGCTGTTCTAGGAACACATTGTGAAATCGCGTATATCTTTTCTTCTACACATAGGAATGTATTGTGCTTTGCTTTACACACTATTCTACAGTCAAGAGGAGAGAATTCATCAAGTTTAATAAGCAAATACACTGTATAAGTCGAATTTCAGCATTTTTGTGTGACCGGGAAAACCACAGTCACAAGCCGAGATGCAGTTCCATAGAAACTTGCCATTTTACCGCTGAACCTAAAAATGGGTAGAAAGTACTTTTTCTCCCTTCCTGTTAATGCCACAGACTTCGCCTTTACAGGGCACACGTTTTCTATCTTCCCCGCTTCAGCCCATGAAATATTGAGCTTCAAATGTGTTGTTAACATTGTGTAAAAAAAAGTTGCTCACAGCTGTTCTAGGAACACATTGTGAAATCGCGTATATCTTTGCTTCTACACATAGCAATGTATTGTGATTTGCTTTACACACTATTCTACAGTCAAGAGGAGAGAATTCATCAAGTTTAATAAGCAAAAACACTGTATAAGTCGATTTTCAGCATTATTGTGTGACCGGGAAAACCACAGTCACAAGCCGAGATGCAGTTCCATAGAAACTTGCCATTTTACCGCTGAACCTAAAAATGGGTAGAAAGTACTTTTTCTCCCTTCCTGTTAATGCCACAGACTTCGCCTTTACAGGGCACACGTTTTCTATCTTCCCCGCTTCAGCCCATGAAATATTGAGCTTCAAATGTGTTGTTAACATTGTGTAAAAAAGTTGCTCACAGCTGTTCTTGGAACACATTGTGAAATCGCGTATATCTTTTCTTCTACACATAGGAATGTATTGTGCTTTGCTTTACACACTATTCTACAGTCAAGAGGAGAGAATTGATCAAGTTTAATAAGCAAAAACACTGTATAAGTCGAATTTCAGCATTTTTGTGTGACCGGGAAAACCACAGTCACAAGACGAGATGCAGTTCCATAGAAACTTGCCATTTTACCGCTGAACCTAAAAATGGGTAGAAAGTACTTTTTCTCCCTTCCTGTTAATGCCACAGACTTGGCCTTTACAGGGCACACGTTTTCTATCTTCCCCGCTTCAGCCCATGAAATATTGAGCTTCAAATGTGTTGTTAACATTGTGTAAAAAAGTTGCTCACAGCTGTTCTAGGAACACATTGTGAAATCGCGTATATCTTTTCTTCTACACATAGGAATGTATTGTGCTTTGCTTAACACACTATTCTACAGTCAAGAGGAGAGAATTCATCAAGTTTAATAAGCAAATACACTGTATAAGTCGAATTTCAGCATTTTTGTGTGACCGGGAAAACCACAGTCACAAGCCGAGATGCAGTTCCATAGAAACTTGCCATTTTACCGCTGAACCTAAAAATGGGTAGAAAGTACTTTTTCTCCCTTCCTGTTAATGCCACAGACTTCGCCTTTACAGGGCACACGTTTTCTATCTTCCCCGCTTCAGCCCATGAAATATTGAGCTTCAAATGTGTTGTTAACATTGTGTAAAAAAAAGTTGCTCACAGCTGTTCTAGGAACACATTGTGAAATCGCGTATATCTTTGCTTCTACACATAGCAATGTATTGTGATTTGCTTTACACACTATTCTACAGTCAAGAGGAGAGAATTCATCAAGTTTAATAAGCAAAAACACTGTATAAGTCGATTTTCAGCATTATTGTGTGACCGGGAAAACCACAGTCACAAGCCGAGATGCAGTTCCATAGAAACTTGCCATTTTACCGCTGAACCTAAAAATGGGTAGAAAGTACTTTTTCTCCCTTCCTGTTAATGCCACAGACTTCGCCTTTACAGGGCACACGTTTTCTATCTTCCCCGCTTCAGCCCATGAAATATTGAGCTTCAAATGTGTTGTTAACATTGTGTAAAAAAGTTGCTCACAGCTGTTCTTGGAACACATTGTGAAATCGCGTATATCTTTTCTTCTACACATAGGAATGTATTGTGCTTTGCTTTACACACTATTCTACAGTCAAGAAGAGAGAATTCATCAAGTTTAATAAGCAAAAACACTGTATAAGTCGATTTTCAGCATTATTGTGTGACCGGGAAAACCACAGTCACAAGCCGAGATGCAGTTCCATAGAAACTTGCCATTTTACCGCTGAACCTAAAAATGGGTAGAAAGTACTTTTTCTCCCTTCCTGTTAATGCCACAGACTTCGCCTTTACAGGGCACACGTTTTCTATCTTCCCCGCTTCAGCCCATGAAATATTGAGCTTCAAATGTGTTGTTAACATTGTGTAAAAAAGTTGCTCACAGCTGTTCTTGGAACACATTGTGAAATCGCGTATATCTTTTCTTCTACACATAGGAATGTATTGTGCTTTGCTTTACACACTATTCTACAGTCAAGAGGAGAGAATTGATCAAGTTTAATAAGCAAAAACACTGTATAAGTCGAATTTCAGCATTTTTGTGTGACCGGGAAAACCACAGTCACAAGACGAGATGCAGTTCCATAGAAACTTGCCATTTTACCGCTGAACCTAAAAATGGGTAGAAAGTACTTTTTCTCCCTTCCTGTTAATGCCACAGACTTGGCCTTTACAGGGCACACGTTTTCTATCTTCCCCGCTTCAGCCCATGAAATATTGAGCTTCAAATGTGTTGTTAACATTGTGTAAAAAAGTTGCTCACAGCTGTTCTAGGAACACATTGTGAAATCGCGTATATCTTTGCTTCTACACAAAGGAATGTATTGTGCTTTGCTTTACACACTCTTCTACAGTCAAGAGGAGAGAATTCATCAAGTTTAATAAGCACAAACACTGTATAAGTCGAATTTCAGCATTTTTGTGTGACCGGGAAAACCACAGTCACAAGACGAGATGCAGTTCCATAGAAACTTGCCATTTTACCGCTGAACCTAAAAATGGGTAGAAAGTACTTTTTCTCCCTTCCTGTTAATGCCACAGACTTCGCCTTTACAGGGCACACGTTTTCTATCTTCCCCGCTTCAGCCCATGAAATATTGAGCTTCAAATGTGTTGTTAACATTGTGTAAAAAAAAGTTGCTCACAGCTGTTCTTGGAACACATTGTGAAATCGCGTATATCTTTGCTTCTACACATAGCAATGTATTGTGATTTGCTTTACACACTATTCTACAGTCAAGAGGAGAGAATTCATCAAGTTTAATAAGCAAAAACACTGTATAAGTCGATTTTCAGCATTATTGTGTGACCGGGAAAACCACAGTCACAAGCCGAGATGCAGTTCCATAGAAACTTGCCATTTTACCGCTGAACCTAAAAATGGGTAGAAAGTACTTTTTCTCCCTTCCTGTTAATGCCACAGACTTCGCCTTTACAGGGCACACGTTTTCTATCTTCCCCGCTTCAGCCCATGAAATATTGAGCTTCAAATGTGTTGTTAACATTGTGTAAAAAAGTTGCTCACAGCTGTTCTTGGAACACATTGTGAAATCGCGTATATCTTTTCTTCTACACATAGGAATGTATTGTGCTTTGCTTTATCTCATTACAGGGGCCTTTACATGGCGCATCTCATTACAGGGGCCTTTACACGGCGCATCTCAGTACAGGGGCCAATTTCATCATTTTTGTGTGACCGGGAAAACCACAGTCACAAGCCGAGATGCAGTTCCATAGAAACTTGCCATTTTACCGCTGAACCTAAAAATGGGTAGAAAGTACTTTTTCTCCCTTCCTGTTAATGCCACAGACTTCGCCTTTACAGGGCACACGTTTTCTATCTTCCCCGCTTCAGCCCATGAAATATTGAGCTTCAAATGTGTTGTTAACGTTGTGTAAAAAAGTTGCTCACAGCTGTTCTAGGAACACATTGTGAAATCGCGTATATCTTTTCTTCTACACATAGGAATGTATTGTGCTTTGCTTTACACACTATTCTACAGTCAAGAGGAGAGAATTCATCAAGTTTAATAAGCAAAAACTCTGTATAAGTCGAATTTCAGCATTTTTGTGTGACCGGGAAAACCACAGTCACAAGCCGAGATGCAGTTCCATAGAAACTTGCCGTTTTACCGCTGAACCTAAAAATGGGTACAAAGTACTTTTTCTCCCTTCCTGTTAATGCCACAGACTTCGCCTTTACAGGGCACACGTTTTCTATCTTCCCCGCTTCAGCCCATGAAATATTGAGCTTCAAATGTGTTGTTAACATTGTGTAAAAAAGTTGCTCACAGCTGTTCTAGGAACACATTGTGAAATCGCGTATATCTTTTCTTCTACACATAGGAATGTATTGTGCTTTGCTTTACACACTATTCTACAGTCAAGAGGAGAGAATTCATCAAGTTTAATAAGCAAAAACACTGTATAAGTCGAATTTCAGCATTTTTGTGTGACCGGGAAAACCACAGTCACAAGCCGAGATGCAGTTCCATAGAAACTTGCCATTTTACCGCTGAACCTAAAAATGGGTAGAAAGTACTTTTTCTCCCTTCCTGTTAATGCCACAGACTTCGCCTTTACAGGGCACACGTTTTCTATCTTCCCCGCTTCAGCCCATGAAATATTGAGATTCAAATCTGTTGTTAACGTGGTGTAAAAAAGTTGCTCACAGCTGTTCTAGGAACACATTGTGAAATCGCGTATATCTTTGCTTCTACACATAGCAATGTATTGTGCTTTGCTTTACACACTATTCTACAGTCAAGAGGAGAGAATTCATCAAGTTTAATAAGCAAAAACACTGTATAAGTCGAATTTCAGCATTTTTGTGTGACCGGGAAAACCACAGTCACAAGCCGAGATGCAGTTCCATAGAAACTTGCCATTTTACCGCTGAACCTAAAAATGGGTAGAAAGTACTTTTTCTCCCTTCCTGTTAATGCCACAGACTTCGCCTTTACAGGGCACACGTTTTCTATCTTCCCCGCATCAGCCCATGAACTATTGAGCTTCAAATGTGTTGTTAACGTGGTGTAAAAAAGTTGCTCACAGCTGTTCTAGGAACACATTGTGAAATCGCGTATATCTTTGCTTCTACACATAGCAATGTATTGTGCTTTGCTTTACACACTATTCTACAGTCAAGAGGAGAGAATTCATCAAGTTTAATAAGCAAAAACTCTGTATAAGTCGAATTTCAGCATTTTTGTGTGACCGGGAAAACCACAGTCACAAGCCGAGATGCAGTTCCATAGAAACTTGCCGTTTTACCGCTGAACCTAAAAATGGGTAGAAAGTACTTTTTCTCCCTTCCTGTTAATGCCACAGACTTCGCCTTTACAGGGCACACGTTTTCTATCTTCCCCGCTTCAGCCCATGAAATATTGAGATTCAAATCTGTTGTTAACGTGGTGTAAAAAAGTTGCTCACAGCTGTTCTAGGAACACATTGTGAAATCGCGTACTGTATATCTTTTCTTCTACACATAGGAATGTATTGTGCTTTGCTTTACACACTATTCTACAGTCAAGAGGAGAGAATTCATCAAGTTTAATAAGCAAAAACTCTGTATAAGTCGAATTTCAGCATTTTTGTGTGACCGGGAAAACCACAGTCACAAGCCGAGATGCAGTTCCATAGAAACTTGCCGTTTTACCGCTGAACCTAAAAATGGGTAGAAAGTACTTTTTCTCCCTTCCTGTTAATGCCACAGACTTCGCCTTTACAGGGCACACGTTTTCTATCTTCCCCGCTTCAGCCCATGAAATATTGAGCTTCAAATGTGTTGTTAACATTGTGTAAAAAAGTTGCTCACAGCTGTTCTAGGAACACATTGTGAAATCGCGTATATCTTTGCTTCTACACATAGGAATGTATTGTGCTTTGCTTTACACACTATTCTACAGTCAAGAGGAGAGAATTCATCAAGTTTAATAAGCAAAAACACTGTATAAGTCGATTTTCAGCATTATTGTGTGACCGGGAAAACCACAGTCACAAGCCGAGATGCAGTTCCATAGAAACTTGCCGTTTTACCGCTGAACCTAAAAATGGGTAGAAAGTACTTTTTCTCCCTTCCTGTTAATGCCACAGACTTCGCCTTTACAGGGCACACGTTTTCTATCTTCCCCGCTTCAGCCCATGAAATATTGAGCTTCAAATGTGTTGTTAACATTGTGTAAAAAAGTTGCTCACAGCTGTTCTAGGAACACATTGTGAAATCGCGTATATCTTTTCTTCTACACATAGGAATGTATTGTGCTTTGCTTTACACACTATTCTACAGTCAAGAGGAGAGAATTCATCAAGTTTAATAAGCAAAAACACTGTATAAGTCGAATTTCAGCATTTTTGTGTGACCGGGAAAACCACAGTCACAAGACGAGATGCAGTTCCATAGAAACTTGCCATTTTACCGCTGAACCTAAAAATGGGTAGAAAGTACTTTTTCTCCCTTCCTGTTAATGCCACAGACTTCGCCTTTACAGGGCACACGTTTTCTATCTTCCCCGCTTCAGCCCATGAAATATTGAGCTTCAAATGTGTTGTTAACATTGTGTAAAAAAGTTGCTCACAGCTGTTCTAGGAACACATTGTGAAATCGCGTATATCTTTTCTTCTACACATAGGAATGTATTGTGCTTTGCTTTACACACTATTCTACAGTCAAGAGGAGAGAATTCATCAAGTTTAATAAGCAAAAACACTGTATAAGTCGAATTTCAGCATTTTTGTGTGACCGGGAAAACCACAGTCACAAGCCGAGATTCAGTTCCATAGGAACTTGCCATTTTACCGCGGAACCTAAAAATGGGTAGAAAGTACTTTTTCTCCCTTCCTGTTAATGCCACAGACTTCGCCTTTACAGGGCACACGTTTTCTATCTTCCCCGCATCAGCCCATGAAATATTGAGCTTCAAATGTGTTGTTAACGTGGTGTAAAAAAGTTGCTCACAGCTGTTCTAGGAACACATTGTGAAATCGCGTATATCTTTGCTTCTACACATAGCAATGTATTGTGCTTTGCTTTACACACTATTCTACAGTCAAGAGGAGAGAATTCATCAAGTTTAATAAGCAAAAACACTGTATAAGTCGAATTTCAGCATTTTTGTGTGACCGGGAAAACCACAGTCACAAGTCGAGATGCAGTTCCATAGAAACTTGCCATTTTACCGCTGAACCTAAAAATGGGTAGAAAGTACTTTTTCTCCCTTCCTGTTAATGCCACAGACTTCGCCTTTACAGGGCACACGTTTTCTATCTTCCCCGCTTCAGCCCATGAAATATTGAGCTTCAAATGTGTTGTTAACGTTGTGTAAAAAAGTTGCTCACAGCTGTTCTAGGAACACATTGTGAAATCGCGTATATCTTTGCTTCTACACATAGCAACGTATTGTACTTTGCTTTACACACTATTCTACAGTCAAGAGGAGAGAATTCATCAAGTTTAATAAGCAAAAACACTGTATAAGTCGAATTTCAGCATTTTTGTGTGACCGGGAAAACCACAGTCACAAGCCGAGATGCAGTTCCATAGAAACTTGCCATTTTACCGCTGAACCTAAAAATGGGTAGAAAGTACTTTTTCTCCCTTCCTGTTAATGCCACAGACTTCGCCTTTACAGGGCACACGTTTTCTATCTTCCCCGCTTCAGCCCATGAAATATTGAGATTCAAATCTGTTGTTAACGTGGTGTAAAAAAGTTGCTCACAGCTGTTCTAGGAACACATTGTGAAATCGCGTATATCTTTGCTTCTACACATAGCAATGTATTGTGCTTTGCTTTACACACTATTCTACAGTCAAGAGGAGAGAATTCATCAAGTTTAATAAGCAAAAACACTGTATAAGTCGAATTTCAGCATTTTTGTGTGACCGGGAAAACCACAGTCACAAGCCGAGATGCAGTTCCATAGAAACTTGCCATTTTACCGCTGAACCTAAAAATGGGTAGAAAGTACTTTTTCTCCCTTCCTGTTAATGCCACAGACTTCGCCTTTACAGGGCACACGTTTTCTATCTTCCCCGCTTCAGCCCATGAAATATTGAGCTTCAAATGTGTTGTTAACGTTGTGTAAAAAAGTTGCTCACAGCTGTTCTAGGAACACATTGTGAAATCGCGTACTGTATATCTTTTCTTCTACACATAGGAATGTATTGTGCTTTGCTTTACACACTATTCTACAGTCAAGAGGAGAGAATTCATCAAGTTTAATAAGCAAAAACTCTGTATAAGTCGAATTTCAGCATTTTTGTGTGACCGGGAAAACCACAGTCACAAGCCGAGATGCAGTTCCATAGAAACTTGCCGTTTTACCGCTGAACCTAAAAATGGGTAGAAAGTACTTTTTCTCCCTTCCTGTTAATGCCACAGACTTCGCCTTTACAGGGCACACGTTTTCTATCTTCCCCGCTTCAGCCCATGAAATATTGAGCTTCAAATGTGTTGTTAACATTGTGTAAAAAAGTTGCTCACAGCTGTTCTAGGAACACATTGTGAAATCGCGTATATCTTTTCTTCTACACATAGGAATGTATTGTGCTTTGCTTTACACACTATTCTACAGTCAAGAGGAGAGAATTCATCAAGTTTAATAAGCAAAAACACTGTATAAGTCGAATTTCAGCATTTTTGTGTGACCGGGAAAACCACAGTCACAAGCCGAGATGCAGTTCCATAGAAACTTGCCATTTTACCGCTGAACCTAAAAATGGGTAGAAAGTACTTTTTCTCCCTTCCTGTTAATGCCACAGACTTCGCCTTTACAGGGCACACGTTTTCTATCTTCCCCGCTTCAGCCCATGAAATATTGAGCTTCAAATCTGTTGTTAACGTGGTGTAAAAAAGTTGCTCACAGCTGTTCAAGGAACACATTGTGAAATCGCGTATATCTTTGCTTCTACACATAGCAATGTATTGTGCTTTGCTTTACACACTATTCTACAGTCAAGAGGAGAGAATTCATCAAGTTTAATAAGCAAAAACTCTGTATAAGTCGAATTTCAGCATTTTTGTGTGACCGGGAAAACCACAGTCACAAGCCGAGATGCAGTTCCATAGAAACTTGCCATTTTACCGCTGAACCTAAAAATGGGTAGAAAGTACTTTTTCTCCCTTCCTGTTAATGCCACAGACTTCGCCTTTACAGGGCACACGTTTTCTATCTTCCCCGCTTCAGCCCATGAAATATTGAGCTTCAAATGTGTTGTTAACATTGTGTAAAAAAGTTGCTCACAGCTGTTCTAGGAACACATTGTGAAATCGCGTATATCTTTTCTTCTACACATAGGAATGTATTGTGCTTTGCTTTACACACTATTCTACAGTCAAGAGGAGAGAATTCATCAAGTTTAATAAGCAAAAACACTGTATAAGTCGAATTTCAGCATTTTTGTGTGACCGGGAAAACCACAGTCACAAGCCGAGATGCAGTTCCATAGAAACTTGCCATTTTACCGCTGAACCTAAAAATGGGTAGAAAGTACTTTTTCTCCCTTCCTGTTAATGCCACAGACTTCGCCTTTACAGGGCACACGTTTTCTATCTTCCCCGCTTCAGCCCATGAAATATTGAGCTTCAAATCTGTTGTTAACGTGGTGTAAAAAAGTTGCTCACAGCTGTTCAAGGAACACATTGTGAAATCGCGTATATCTTTGCTTCTACACATAGCAATGTATTGTGCTTTGCTTTACACACTATTCTACAGTCAAGAGGAGAGAATTCATCAAGTTTAATAAGCAAAAACACTGTATAAGTCAATTTTCAGCATTATTGTGTGACCGGGAAAACCACAGTCACAAGCCGAGATGCAGTTCCATAGAAACTTGCCATTTTACCGCTGAACCTAAAAATGGGTAGAAAGTACTTTTTCTCCCTTCCTGTTAATGCCACAGACTTCGCCTTTACAGGGCACACGTTTTCTATCTTCCCCGCTTCAGCCCATGAAATATTGAGCTTCAAATGTGTTGTTAACATTGTGTAAAAAAGTTGCTCACAGCTGTTCTAGGAACACATTGTGAAATCGCGTATATCTTTGCTTCTACACATAGGAATGTATTGTGCTTTGCTTTACACACTATTCTACAGTCAAGAGGAGAGAATTCATCAAGTTTAATAAGCACAAACACTGTATAAGTCGAATTTCAGCATTTTTGTGTGACCGGGAAAACCACAGTCACAAGCCGAGATGCAGTTCCATAGAAACTTGCCATTTTACCGCTGAACCTAAAAATGGGTAGAAAGTACTTTTTCTCCCTTCCTGTTAATGCCACAGACTTGGCCTTTACAGGGCACACGTTTTCTATCTTCCCCACTTCAGCCCATGAAATATTGAGCTTCAAATGTGTTGTTAACATTGTGTAAAAAAGTTGCTCACAGCTGTTCTAGGAACACATTGTGAAATCGCGTATATCTTTTCTTCTACACATAGGAATGTATTGTGCTTTGCTTAACACACTATTCTACAGTCAAGAGGAGAGAATTCATCAAGTTTAATAAGCAAAAACACTGTATAAGTCGAATTTCAGCATTTTTGTGTGACCGGAAAAACCACAGTCACAAGCCGAGATGCAGTTCCATAGAAACTTGCCATTTTACCGCTGAACCTAAAAATGGGAAAAAGTACTTTTTCTCCCTTCCTGTTAATGCCACAGACTTCGCCTTTACAGGGCACACGTTTTCTATCTTCCCCGCTTCAGCCCATGAAATATTGAGCTTCAAATGTGTTGTTAACTTTGTGAAAAAAGTTGCTGAAAATGAACGTGCGCGTCTTTCACTCTTCCCGAGGGACTTAGAAGAATTTTGTGATATTTTTTATTAAAATGGTGTATAAGGGTATATATATAAATATATTTTATGCACTGTATATGAGCTGGCGATTTCTAAGTCTGTGGTTCCGAGAGGGGGTAACCAGGCTCACTAGTAAAGGTCAAGCCACTTGGCTGCCAGAATGCCCTCCTTCAGCACAGACCAGAAAGGCATTGTGATAAGCGTATCCCCGGTATAGTCAGGGGTTAATGGGAGTCGTCCCCGTCCCCCCAGTATACGGCCAGAACCATGGACCCGGTACTTGTGGTTCGGACCGTCTCCAACCAGCCATAATGTTGTGAGTGAAATTATGTCTAGGTCCAGCTTTGGTACATTAGAAGCAACTCTGAAACTTAACCTAAGCGTTTTTCGAAGCTACTTTTTGGCTAACTTCTTATAGGAAGGTCTAGGAGCTCTGAAAATGAACGTACGCGTCTTTCACTCTTCCCGAGGGACTTAGAAGAATTTTGTGATATTTTTTATTAAAATGGTGTATAAGGGTATATATATAAATATATTTTATGCACTGTATATGAGCTGGCGATTTCTAAGTCTGTGGTTCCGAGAGGGGGTATCCAGGCTCACTAATAAAGGTCAAGCCACTTGGCTGCCAGAATGCCCTGCTTCAGCACAGACCAGAAAGGCATTGTGATAAGCGTATCCCCGGTATAGTCAGGGGTTAATGGGAGTCGTCCCCGTCCCCCCAGTATACGGCCAGAACCATGGACCCGGTACTTGTGGTTCGGACCCTCTCCAACCAGCCATAATGTTGTGAGAGTGAAATTATGTCTAAGTCCAGCTTTGGTACATTAGAAGCAACTCTGAAACTTAACCTAAGCGTTTTTCGAAGCTACTTTTTGGCTAACTTCTTATAGGAAGGTCTAGGAGCTCTGAAAATGAACGTGCGCGTCTTTCACTCTTTCCGAGGGACTTAGAAGAATTTTGTGATATTTTTTATTAAAATGGTGTATAAGGGTATATATATAAATATATTTTATGCACTGTATATGAGCTGGCGATTTCTAAGTCTGTGGTTCCGAGAGGGGGTAACCAGGCTCACTAATAAAGGTCAAGCCACTTGGCTGCCAGAATGCCCTGCTTCAGCACAGACCAGAAAGGCATTGTGATAAGCGTATCCCCGGTATAGTCAGGGGTTAATGGGAGTCGTCCCCGTCCCCCCCGTATACGGCCAGAACCATGGACCCGGTACTTGTGGTTCGGACCCTCTCCAACCAGCCATAATGTTGTGAGAGTGAAATTATGTCTAAGTCCAGCTTTGGTACATTAGAAGCAACTCTGAAACTTAACCTAAGCGTTTTTCGAAGCTACTTTTTGGCTAACTTCTTATAGGAAGGTCTAGGAGCTCTGAAAATGAACGTACGCGTCTTTCACTCTTCCCGAGGGACTTAGAAGAATTTTGTGATATTTTTTATTAAAATGGTGTATAAGGGTATATATATAAATATATTTTATGCACTGTATATGAGCTGGCGATTTCTAAGTCTGTGGTTCCGAGAGGGGGTAACCAGGCTCACTAATAAAGGTCAAGCCACTTGGCTGCCAGAATGCCCTGCTTCAGCACAGACCAGAAAGGCATTGTGATAAACGTATCCCCGGTATAGTCAGGGGTTAATGGGAGTCGTCCCCGTCCCCCCAGTATACGGCCAGAACCATGGACCCGGTACTTGTGGTTCGGACTGTCTCCAACCAGCCATAATGTTGTGAGAGTGAAATTATGTCTAAGTCCAGCTTTGGTACATTAGAAGCAACTCTGAAACTTAACCTAAGCGTTTTTCGAAGCAACTTTTTGGCTAACTTCTTATAGGAAGGTCTAGGAGCTCTGAAAATGAACGTGCGCGTCTTTCACTCTTCCCGAGGGACTTAGAAGAATTTTGTGATATTTTTTATTAAAATGGTGTATAAGGGTATATATATAAATATATTTTATGCACTGTATATGAGCTGGCGATTTCTAAGTCTGTGGTTCCGAGAGGGGGTAACCAGGCTCACTAATAAAGGTCAAGCCACTTGCCTGCCAGAATGCCCTGCTTCAGCACAGACCAGAAAGGCATTGTGATAAGCGTATCCCCGGTATAGTCAGGGGTTAATGGGAGTCGTCCCCGTCCCCCCAGTATACGGCCAGAACCATGGACCCGTTACTTGTGGTTCGGACTGTCTCCAACCAGCCATAATGTTGTGAGTGAAATTATGTCTAGGTCCAGCTTTGGTACATTAGAAGCAACTCTGAAACTTAACCTAAGCGTTTTTCGAAGCTACTTTTTGGCTAACTTCTTATAGGAAGGTCTAGGAGCTCTGAAAATGAACGTACGCGTCTTTCACTCTTCCCGAGGGACTTAGAAGAATTTTGTGATATTTTTTATTAAAATGGTGTATAAGGGTATATATATAAATATATTTTATGCACTGTATATGAGCTGGCGATTTCTGAGTCTGTGGTTCCGAGAGGGGGTAACCAGGCTCACTAATAAAGGTCAAGCCACTTGCCTGCCAGAATGCCCTGCTTCAGCACAGACCAGAAAGGCATTGTGATAAGCGTATCCCCGGTATAGTCAGGGGTTAATGGGAGTCGTGCCCGTCCCCCCAGTATACGGCCAGAACCATGGACCCGGTACTTGTGGTTCGGACTGTCTCCAACCAGCCATAATGTTGTGAGAGTGAAATTATGTCTAAGTCCAGCTTTGGTACATTAGAAGCAACTCTGAAACTTAACCTAAGCGTTTTTCGAAGCTACTTTTTGGCTAACTTCTTATAGGAAGGTCTAGGAGCTCTGAAAATGAACGTGCGCGTCTTTCACTCTTTCCGAGGGACTTAGAAGAATTTTGTGATATTTTTTATTAAAATGGTGTATAAGGGTATATATATAAATATATTTTATGCACTGTATATGAGCTGGCGATTTCTAAGTCTGTGGTTCCGAGAGGGGGTAACCAGGCTCACTAATAAAGGTCAAGCCACTTGGCTGCCAGAATGCCCTGCTTCAGCACAGACCAGAAAGGCATTGGATAAACGTATCCCCGGTATAGTCAGGGGTTAATGGGAGTCGTCCCCGTCCCCCCAGTATACGGCCAGAACCATGGACCCGGTACTTGTGGTTCGGACCCTCTCCAACCAGCCATAATGTTGTGAGAGTGAAATTATGTCTAAGTCCAGCTTTGGTACATTAGAAGCAACTCTGAAACTTAACCTAAGCGTTTTTCGAAGCTACTTTTTGGCTAACTTCTTATAGGAAGTTCTAGGAGCTCTGAAAATGAACGTACGCGTCTTTCACTCTTCCCGAGGGACTTAGAAGAATTTTGTGATATTTTTTATTAAAATGGTGTATAAGGGTATATATATAAATATATTTTATGCACTGTATATGAGCTGGCGATTTCTAAGTCTGTGGTTCCGAGAGGGGGTAACCAGGCTCACTAATAAAGGTCAAGCCACTTGGCTGCCAGAATGCCCTGCTTCAGCACAGACCAGAAAGGCATTGTGATAAACGAATCCCCGGTATAGTCAGGGGTTAATGGGAGTCGTCCCCGTCCCCCCAGTATACGGCCAGAACCATGGACCCGGTACTTGTGGTTCGGACTGTCTCCAACCAGCCATAATGTTGTGAGAGTGAAATTATGTCTAAGTCCAGCTTTGGTACATTACTGTAGAAGCAACTCTGAAACTTAACCTAAGCGTTTTTCGAAGCAACTTTTTGGCTAACTTCTTATAGGAAGGTCTAGGAGCTCTGAAAATGAACGTGCGCGTCTTTCACTCTTCCCGAGGGACTTAGAAGAATTTTGTGATATTTTTTATTAAAATGGTGTATAAGGGTATATATATAAATATATTTTATGCACTGTATATGAGCTGGCGATTTCTAAGTCTGTGGTTCCGAGAGGGGGTAACCAGGCTCACTAATAAAGGTCAAGCCACTTGCCTGCCAGAATGCCCTGCTTCAGCACAGACCAGAAAGGCATTGTGATAAGCGTATCCCCGGTATAGTCAGGGGTTAATGGGAGTCGTCCCCGTCCCCCCAGTATACGGCCAGAACCATGGACCCGTTACTTGTGGTTCGGACTGTCTCCAACCAGCCATAATGTTGTGAGTGAAATTATGTCTAGGTCCAGCTTTGGTACATTAGAAGCAACTCTGAAACTTAACCTAAGCGTTTTTCGAAGCTACTTTTTGGCTAACTTCTTATAGGAAGGTCTAGGAGCTCTGAAAATGAACGTACGCGTCTTTCACTCTTCCCGAGGGACTTAGAAGAATTTTGTGATATTTTTTATTAAAATGGTGTATAAGGGTATATATATAAATATATTTTATGCACTGTATATGAGCTGGCGATTTCTAAGTCTGTGGTTCCGAGAGGGGGTAACCAGGCTCACTAATAAAGGTCAAGCCACTTGCCTGCCAGAATGCCCTGCTTCAGCACAGACCAGAAAGGCATTGTGATAAGCGTATCCCCGGTATAGTCAGGGGTTAATGGGAGTCGTCCCCGTCCCCCCAGTATACGGCCAGAACCATGGACCCGGTACTTGTGGTTCGGACCCTCTCCAACCAGCCATAATGTTGTGAGAGTGAAATTATGTCTAAGTCCAGCTTTGGTACATTAGAAGCAACTCTGAAACTTAACCTAAGCGTTTTTCGAAGCTACTTTTTGGCTAACTTCTTATAGGAAGTTCTAGGAGCTCTGAAAATGAACGTACGCGTCTTTCACTCTTCCCGAGGGACTTAGAAGAATTTTGTGATATTTTTTATTAAAATGGTGTATAAGGGTATATATATAAATATATTTTATGCACTGTATATGAGCTGGCGATTTCTAAGTCTGTGGTTCCGAGAGGGGGTAACCAGGCTCACTAATAAAGGTCAAGCCACTTGGCTGCCAGAATGCCCTGCTTCAGCACAGACCAGAAAGGCATTGTGATAAACGAATCCCCGGTATAGTCAGGGGTTAATGGGAGTCGTCCCCGTCCCCCCAGTATACGGCCAGAACCATGGACCCGGTACTTGTGGTTCGGACTGTCTCCAACCAGCCATAATGTTGTGAGAGTGAAATTATGTCTAAGTCCAGCTTTGGTACATTACTGTAGAAGCAACTCTGAAACTTAACCTAAGCGTTTTTCGAAGCAACTTTTTGGCTAACTTCTTATAGGAAGGTCTAGGAGCTCTGAAAATGAACGTGCGCGTCTTTCACTCTTCCCGAGGGACTTAGAAGAATTTTGTGATATTTTTTATTAAAATGGTGTATAAGGGTATATATATAAATATATTTTATGCACTGTATATGAGCTGGCGATTTCTAAGTCTGTGGTTCCGAGAGGGGGTAACCAGGCTCACTAATAAAGGTCAAGCCACTTGCCTGCCAGAATGCCCTGCTTCAGCACAGACCAGAAAGGCATTGTGATAAGCGTATCCCCGGTATAGTCAGGGGTTAATGGGAGTCGTCCCCGTCCCCCCAGTATACGGCCAGAACCATGGACCCGTTACTTGTGGTTCGGACTGTCTCCAACCAGCCATAATGTTGTGAGTGAAATTATGTCTAGGTCCAGCTTTGGTACATTAGAAGCAACTCTGAAACTTAACCTAAGCGTTTTTCGAAGCTACTTTTTGGCTAACTTCTTATAGGAAGGTCTAGGAGCTCTGAAAATGAACGTACGCGTCTTTCACTCTTCCCGAGGGACTTAGAAGAATTTTGTGATATTTTTTATTAAAATGGTGTATAAGGGTATATATATAAATATATTTTATGCACTGTATATGAGCTGGCGATTTCTAAGTCTGTGGTTCCGAGAGGGGGTAACCAGGCTCACTAATAAAGGTCAAGCCACTTGGCTGCCAGAATGCCCTGCTTCAGCACAGACCAGAAAGGCATTGTGATAAGCGTATCCCCGGTATAGTCAGGGGTTAATGGGAGTCGTCCCCGTCCCCCCAGTATACGACCAGAACCATGGACCCGGTACTTGTGGTTCGGACCCTCTCCAACCAGCCATAATGTTGTGAGAGTGAAATTATGTCTAAGTCCAGCTTTGGTACATTAGAAGCAACTCTGAAACTTAACCTAAGCGTTTTTCGAAGCTACTTTTTGGCTAACTTCTTATAGGAAGGTCTAGGAGCTCTGAAAATGAACGTACGCGTCTTTCACTCTTCCCGAGGGACTTAGAAGAATTTTGTGATATTTTTTATTAAAATGGTGTATAAGGGTATATATATAAATATATTTTATGCACTGTATATGAGCTGGCGATTTCTAAGTCTGTGGTTCCGAGAGGGGGTAACCAGGCTCACTAATAAAGGTCAAGCCACTTGGCTGCCAGAATGCCCTGCTTCAGCACAGACCAGAAAGGCATTGTGATAAACGTATCCCCGGTATAGTCAGGGGTTAATGGGAGTCGTCCCCGTCCCCCCAGTATACGGCCAGAACCATGGACCCAGTACTTGTGGTTCGGACTGTCTCCAACCAGCCATAATGTTGTGAGAGTGAAATTATGTCTAAGTCCAGCTTTGGTACATTAGAAGCAACTCTGAAACTTAACCTAAGCGTATTTCGAAGCTACTTTTTAGCTAACTTCTTATAGGAAGGTCTAGGAGCTCTGAAAATGAACGTGCGCGTCTTTCACTCTTCCCGAGGGACTTAGAAGAATTTTGTGATATTTTTTATTAAAATGGTGTATAAGGGTATATATATAAATATATTTTATGCACTGTATATGAGCTGGCGATTTCTAAGTCTGTGGTTCCGAGAGGGGGTAACCAGGCTCACTAATAAAGGTCAAGCCACTTGGCTGCCAGAATGCCCTGCTTCAGCACAGACCAGAAAGGCATTGTGATAAGCGTATCCCCGGTATAGTCAGGAGTTAATGGGAGTCGTCCCCGTCCCCCCAGTATACGGCCAGAACCATGGACCCGGTACTTGTGGTTCGGACTGTCTCCAACCAGCCATAATGTTGTGAGAGTGAAATTATGTCTAAGTCCAGCTTTGGTACATTAGAAGCAACTCTGAAACTTAACCTAAGCGTTTTTCGAAGCTACTTTTTAGCTAACTTCTTATAGGAAGGGATAAGGATGGTATTATTACATAGCACTGACAGTGACGGCGGCGTTGTACATACAGGGATAAGGATAGTATTACATAGCACTGACAGTGACGGCGGGGCTGTACATACAGGGATAAGAATAGTATTATTGCACAGCACTGACAGTGACGGCGGCGCTGCACATACAGGGTTAAGGATAGCATTATTACATAGCACTGACAGTGACGGCGGCGCTGTACATACAGGGATAAGGATAGGATATATAAGACAGTACTGACAGTGACGGCGGCACTTATCCCTGTATGTACAGCGCCGCCGTCACTGTCAGTGCTATGTAATAATACTATCCTTATCCCTGTATGTACAGCGCCGCCATCACTGTCAGTGAGTAGAAAGTACTTTTCTCCACCCCTGTTATTGCCACAGACTTGCCCTTTACAGGGCGCCGCCGTCACTGTCAGTGCTATGTAATACAATCCTTATCCCTGTTTCTACAGCGCCGCCGTCACATTCACTGCTATGTAATAATACTATCCTTATCCCTGTATGGACAGTGCCGCCGTCACTGTCACTGCTTTGCAATAATACTATCCTTATCTCTGTATGTACAGCGCCGCCGTCACTGTCAGTGCTATGTAATAATACTATTCTTATCCCTGTATGTACAACGCCGCCATTACTGTCAGTGCTATGTAATTGTACATACAGGGATAAGGATAGTATTACATAGCAATGACAGTGACAGCGCACTGTACATACAGGGATAAGGATATTATTATTACATAGCACTGACAGTGACGGCGGCGCTGTACATACAGGGATAAGGATAGTATTATTACATAGCACTGACAGTGACGGCGGCGCTGTACATACAGGGATAAGGATAGTATTATTACATAGCACTGACAGTGACGTGGCGCTGTACATACAGGGATAAGGATAGTATTATTACATAGCACTGACAGTGATGGTGGAACTGTACATAACGGGATAAGGATAGTATTATTACATAGCACTGACAGTGACGGCGGCGCTGTACATACAGGGATAAGGATAGTATTACATAGCACTGACAGTGACGGCGACGCTGTACATACAGGGATAAGGATAGTATTACACAGCACTGACAGTGACGGCGGCGCTGTACATACAGGGATAAGGATAGTATTACATAGCACTGACAGTGACGGCGGCGCTGTACATACAGGGATAAGGATATTATTATTACATAGCACTGACAGTGACGATGGCGCTGTACATACAGGGATAAGGATAGTATTATTACATAGCAGTGACAGTGACGGTGGCGCTGTACATACAGGGATAAGGATAGTATTACATAGAACTGACAGTGACGGCGGCGCTGTACATACAGGGATAAGGATAGTATTACATAGCACTGACAGTGAGGGCGGTGCTGTACATACAGGGATAAGGATAGTAATACACAGCACTGACAGTGACGGCGGCGCTGTACATACAGGGATAAGGATAGTATTACATAGCACTGACAGTGACGGCGGCGCTGTACACAAAGGGATAAGGATATTATTATTGCATAGCACTGACGGGCATTTACACTGCGCATCTCATTACAGGGGCATTTGCACTGCGCATCTCATTACAGGGCATTTACACTGCGCATCTCATTACGGGGCATTTACACTGCGCATCTCATTACAGGGGCATTTACACTGTGCATCTCATTACGGGGCATTTACATTGCGCATCTCATTACAGGGCATTCACACTGCGCATCTCATTACGCAGCATTTACACTGCGCATCTCATTAAAGGGGCATTTACACTGCGCATCTCATTACGGGGCATTTACACTGCGCTTCTCATTACAGGGGCATTTACACTGCGCATCTCATTACAGGGGCATTTACACTGCGCATGTCATTACAGGGGCATTTACAATGCGCATCTCATTACAGGGGCATTTACACTGTGCATCTCATTACGGGGCATTTACACTGCGCATCTCATTACAGGGCATTTACACTGTGCATCTCATTAAGGGGCATTTACACTGGGCATCCCATTACGGGGCATTTACACTGCGCATCTCATTACAGTGGCATTTACATTGCGCATCTCATTACAGGGGCCTTTACACGGCGCATCTCATTACAGGGGCCTTTACACGGCGCATCTCATTACATAGGCCGTTACACGGCGCATCTCATTACAGGGGCCTTTACACTGCGCATCTCATTACAGGGGCCTTTACACTGCGCATCTAATTACAAGGGCCTTTACACTGCGCATCTCATTACAGGGGCATTTACACTGTGCATCTCATTACGGGGCATTTACACTGCGCATCTCATTACAGGGCATTTACACTGCGCATCTCATTACGGGGCATTTACACTGCGCATCTCATTAAAGGGGCCTTTACACTGCGCATCTCATTACGGGGCATTTACACTGCGCTTCTCATTACAGGGGCATTTACACTGCGCATCTCATTACAGGGGCATTTACACTGCGCATGTCATTACAGGGGCATTTACAATGCGCATCTCATTACAGGGGCATTTACAATGTGCATCTCATTACGGGGCATTTACACTGCGCATCTCATTACAGGGCATTTACACTGTGCATCTCATTAAGGGGCATTTACACTGGGCATCCCATTACGGGGCATTTACACTGCGCATCTCATTACAGTGGCATTTACATTGCGCATCTCATTACAGGGGCCTTTACACGGCGCATCTCATTACAGGGGCCTTTACACGGCGCATCTCATTACATAGGCCGTTACACGGCGCATCTCATTACAGGGGCCTTTACACTGCGCATCTCATTACAGGGGCCTTTACACTGCGCATCTAATTACAAGGGCCTTTACACTGCGCATCTCATTACAGGGGCATTTACACTGCGCATCTCATTACAGGGGCATCTACACTGCGCATCTCATTACAGGGGCAATTACACGGCGCATCTCATTACAGGGGCATTTACATGGCGCAACTCATTACAAGGGCCTTTACACGGCGCATATCATTACAGGGGCCTTTACACTGCGCATCTCATTACAGGGGCCTTTACACTGCGCATCTCATTACAGGGGCCTTTACACTGCGCATCTCATTACAGGGGCCTTTACACTGCGCATCTCATTACAGGAGCATTTACACTGGGCATCTCATTACAGGGGCATTTACACTTGGCATCTCATTACAGGGGCATTTACACTGGGCATCTCATTACAGGGGGCATTTACACTGCACATCTCATTAAGGGGCATTTACACTGCGCATCTCATTAAGGGGCATTTACACTGCGCATCTCATTACAGGGGCATTTACACTGCGCATCTCATTACAGGGGCATTTACACTGCGCATCTCATTACAGGGGCCTTTACACTGCGCATCTCATTATGGGGCCTTTACACTGCGCATCTCATTACAGGGGCCTTTACACTGCGCATCTCATTACTGGGCATTTACACTGCGCATCTCATTACAGGGGCATTTACACTGCGCATCTCATTACAGGGGCATTTACACTGCGCATCTCATTACAGGGACATTTACACTGCGCATCTCATTACAGGGGCATTTACACTGCGCATCTCATTAAAGGGGCCTTTACACTGCGCATCTCATTACGGGGCTTTTACACTGCGCATCTCATTAAAGGGGCCTTTACACTGCGCATCTCATTACGGGGCTTTTGCACTGCGCATCTCATTACAGGGGCCTTTACACTGCGCATCTCATTACGGGGCATTTACACTGCGCATCTCATTACAGGGGCATTTACACTGCGCATCTCATTACAGGGGCATTTACACTGGGCATCTCATTACAGGGGCATTTACACTGCGCATCTCATTACAGGGGCATTTACATGGCGCATCTCATTACAGGGGCCTTTCCACTGCGCATCTCATTACAGGGGCCTTTACACTGCGCATCTCATTACAGGGGCCTCTACACTGCGCATCTCATTACGGGGCCTCTACACTGCGCATCTCATTACAGGGGCATTTACACTGCGCATCTCATTAAAGGGGCATTTACACTGCGCATCTCATTACAGGGGCATATACACTGCGCATCTCATTACAGGGGCATTTACACTGCACATCTCATTACAGGGGCATTTACACTGCGCATCTCATTACAGGGGCATTTACACTGCGCATCTCATTACAGGGGCATTTAGACTGCGGATCTCATTACGGGGCATTTACAGTGTGCATCTCATTAAGGGGCATTTACACTGGGCATCTCATTACGGTGCATTTACACTGCGCATCTCATTACAGGGGCATTTATACTGCGCATCTCATTACAGGGGCCTTTACACGGCGCATCTCATTACAGGGGCCTTTACACGGCGCATCTCATTACAGGGGCCTTTACACGGCACATCTCATTACAGGGGCCTTTACATGGCGCATCTCATTACAGGGGCCTTTACACGGCGCATCTCATTACAGGGGCCTTTACACTGCGCATCTCATTACAAGGGCCTTTACACTGCGCATCTCATTACAGGGGCATTTACACTGCACATCTCATTACAGGGGCATTTACACTGCGCATCTCATTACAGGGGCATTTACACGGCGCATCTCATTACAGGGGCATTTACAGGGCGCATCTCATTACAGGGGCCTTTACACGGCGCATCTCATTACAGGGGCCTTTACACTGCGCATCTCATTACAGGGGCCTTTACACTGCGCATCTCATTACAGGGGCCTTTACTGTAAGTGCTATGTAATACTATCCTTATCCCTGTGTGTACAGCGCCGCCTTCACTGTCAGTGCTATGTAATAATACTATCCTTATCCCTGTATGTACAGCGCCCCCTGTATGTACAGCGCCGCCGTCACTGTCAGTGCTATGTAATAATATTATCCTTATCCCTGTATGTACAGCGCTGCCGTCACTGTCAGTGCTATGTAATAATACTATCCTTATCTCTGTATGTACAGTGACGCCGTCACTGTCAGTGCTATGTAATAATACTATCCTTATCCCTGTATGTACAGCGCCGCCGTCACTGTCACTGCTATGTAATAATACTATCCTTATCCCTGTATGTACAGCGCCGCCGTCACTGTCACTGCTATGTAATAATACTATCCTTATCCCTGTATGTACAGCGCCGCCGTTACATAGCACTGACAGTGACGGCGGCGCTGTACATACATCTCTCTGCGCTCTTTTTCTCTCTCTGCGCTCTTTCTCTCTCTCTGCGCTCTTTCTTTCTCTCTCTCTGTGCTCTCTCTCTCTCTCTGCGCTCTCTCTCTCTGGGCTCTCTCTCTGTCTGCGCTCTCTCTCTCTCTCTCTGCGCTCTTTCTTTCTCTCTCTGCGCTCTTTCTCTCTCTCTGCGCTCTTTCTTTCTCTCTCTCTCTGCACTCTTTCTCTCTCTCTGCGCTCTTTCTTTCTCTCTCTGCGCTCTTTCTTTCTCTCTCTCTGCGCTCTTTCTTTCTCTCTCTGCGCTCTTTCTCTCTCTCTGCTCTCTTTCTTTCTCTCTCTGCGTTCTTTCTTTCTCTCTCTCTCTGCACTCTTTCTTCCTCTCTCTCTCTGCGCTCTTTCTTTCTCTGCGCTTTTTCTCTCTCTCTGCGCTCTTTCTTTCTTTCTCTCTGTGCGCTCTTTCTTTCTCTCTCTCTCTGCGCTCTTTCTTTCTCTGCGCTCTTTCTCTCTCTCTGCGCTCTTTCTTTCTCTCTCTCTGCGCTCTCTCTCTCTCTCTCTGCGCTCTCTCTCTCTGGGCTCTCTCTCTGTCTGCGCTCTCTCTCTCTCTCTGCGCTCTTTTTTTCTCTTTCTCTCTGCGCTCTTTCTCTCTCTCTCTCTGCGCTCTTTCTCTCTCTCTCTCTGCGTTCTTTCATCCTCTCTCTGCGCTCTCTCTCTCTCTCTGCGCTCTTTCTTTCTTTCTCTCTCTGCGCTCTTTCTCTCTCTCTCTGCGCTCTTTCTCTCTCTCTGCGCTCTTTCTCTCTCTCTATGCGCTCTTTCTTTCTCTCTCTCTGCGCTCTTTCTCTCTGCGCTCTTTCTTTCTCTCTCTGCGCTCTTTCTTTCTCTCTGCGCTCTTTCTTTCTCTCTCTCTCTGCACTCTCTCTCTCTGCGCTCTCTCTGCACTCTTTCTCTCTCTCTGCGCTCTTTCTTTCTCTCTCTCTGCGCTCTTTCTCTCTCTCTCTGCGCTCTTTCTCTCTCTCTGCGCTCTTTCTTTCTCTCTCTGCGTTCTTTCTTTCTCTCTCTCTTTGCACTCTTTCTTCCTCTCTCTCTCTGCGCTCTTTCTTTCTCTGCGCTTTTTCTCTCTCTCTGCGCTCTTTCTTTCTTTCTCTCTGCGCTCTTTCTTTCTCTCTGCGCTCTTACTTTCTCTCTGCGCTCTTTCTTTCTCTCTGCGCTCTTTCTCTCTCTCTCTCTGCGCTCTTTTTCTCTCTCTCTCTGCGCTCTTTCTTTCTCAATCTGCGCTCTTTCTTTCTCTCTCTCTCTGCGCTCTTTGTCTCTCTCTGCGCTCTTTCTTTCTCTCTCTGCGCTCTCTCTCTCTCTCTCTGCGCTCTTTCTTTCTCTATCTCTGCGCTCATTCTTTCTCTATCTCTGCGCTCTTTCTCTCTCTCTGTGCTCTTTCTCTCTTTCTGCGCTCTTTCTTTCTCTCTCTCTCTGCACTCTTTCTTTCTCTCTCTGCGCTCTTTCTCTCTCTCTGCGCTCTTTCTTTCTCTCTCTGCGCTCTTTCTTTCTCTCTCTCTGCGCTCTTTCTCTCTCTCTCTGCGCTCTCTCTCTCTCTGCACTCTTTCTTCCTCTCTCTCTCTGCGCTCTTTCTTTCTCTGTGCTTTTTCTCTCTCTCTGCGCTCTTTCTTTCTTTCTCTCTGTGCGCTCTTTCTTTCTCTCTCTCTCTGCGCTCTTTCTTTCTCTGCGCTCTTTCTCTCTCTCTGCGCTCTTTCTTTCTCTCTCTCTGCGCTCTCTCTCTCTCTGCGCTCTCTCTCTCTGGGCTCTCTCTCTGTCTGCGCTCTCTCTCTCTCTCTGCGCTCTTTTTTTCTCTTTCTCTCTGCGCTCTTTCTCTCTCTCTCTCTGCGCTCTTTCTCTCTCTCTCTGCGTTCTTTCATCCTCTCTCTCTGCGCTCTCTCTCTCTGCGCTCTTTCTTTCTTTCTCTCTCTGCGCTCTTTCTCTCTCTCTCTGCGCTCTTTCTCTCTCTCTGCGCTCTTTCTCTCTCTCTATGCGCTCTTTCTTTCTCTCTCTCTGCGCTCTTTCTCTCTGCGCTCTTTCTTTCTCTCTCTGCGCTCTTTCTCTCTCTCTACGTTCTTTCTTTCTCTCTCTCTCTGCACTCTCTCTCTCTGCGCTCTCTCTGCACTCTTTCTCTCTCTCTGCGCTCTTTCTTTCTCTCTCTCTGCACTCTTTCTTTCTCTCTCTGCGCTCTTTCTCTCTCTCTGCGCTCTTTCTTTCTCTCTCTGCGCTCTTTCTTTCTCTCTCTCTGCGCTCTTTCTCTCTCTCTCTGCGCTCTTTCTCTCTCTCTGCGCTCTTTCTTTCTCTCTCTGCGTTCTTTCTTTCTCTCTCTCTTTGCAATCTTTCTTCCTCTCTCTCTCTGCGCTCTTTCTTTCTCTGCGCTTTTTCTCTCTCTCTGCGCTCTTTCTTTCTCTCTGCGCTCTTTCTTTGTCTCTGCGCTCTTACTTTCTCTCTGCGCTCTTTCTTTCTCTCTGCGCTCTTTCTCTCTCTCTCTCTGCGCTCTCTCTCTCTCTCTCTGCGCTCTTTCTTTCTCTATCTCTGCGCTCATTCTTTCTCTATCTCTGCGCTCTTTCTCTCTCTCTGTGCTCTTTCTCTCTCTCTGCGCTCTTTCTCTCTCTCTCTCTCTGCGCTCTTTCTTTCTCTCTCACACACAAGGCACAGCTATCTCTCACTCCCTGTCACACACGAGGCACAGCTATCTCTCACTCCCTGTCACACACGAGCTACAGCTATCTCTCACTCTCTGACATACATGAGGCACAGTTATCTCTCACTCCCTGTCACACACGAGGCACAGCTATCTCTCACTCCCTGTCACACATGAGGCACAGTTATCTCTCCCTCCCTGTCACACACGAGGCACAGTGATCTGTGCTGATTATTGAGTGACAGCTGCTCCGCCTGCAACAAAACTCTCTAATTAAACAGAAGCATCTGGCTCAGCGGAGAGATCCTCGGCCCCTCACTCATTGCCCCGGGGGGAGGCCCGGGGTACGTCAGGCACTGCCACCTGCCAATATGTAACACCAGCATCTAATATAGAGCAGGGCCGAGTATCATTCCTGCAGGGATTCCTCTTCTCGAGACTTAACCCCTTTTGGGGTTACATTTGACATGACTGTGTCATGACTGTTGACTGTGACATGGAGAGATAGCTGTGCATCGTGTGTGTGATAGTGAGAGATTACTGTTCATCGTGTGTGTGTGACAGTGAGAGATAGTTGTGCATCGTGTGTGTGTGACAGGGAGAGATAGCTGTGCATCGTGTGTGTGACATGGAGAGATTACTGTTCATCGTGTGTGTGTGTGACAGTGAAAGATAGTTGTGCATCGTGTGTGTGTGACAGGGAGAGATAGCTGTGCATCGTGTGTGTGACATGGAGAGATAGCTTTGCATCGTGTGTGTGTGTCAGGGAGTGAGAGATAGCTGTGCATCGTGTGTGTGTATGACAGGGAGAGATAGCTGTGCATCGTGTGTGTGTCAGGGAGTGAGAGATAGCTGTGCATCGTGTGTGTGTGTCAGGGAGTGAGAGATAGCTGTGCATCGTGTGTGACAGTGATAGATAGCTGTGCATCGTGTGTGTGTGACAGTGAGAGATAGCTGTGCATCGTGTGTGTGTGACAGTGAGAGTTAGCTATGCATCGTGTGCGTGTGACAGGGAGAGATAGCATTGCTTCGTGTGTGTGTGTGTGACAAGGAGAGATAGCTGTGCATCGTGTGTGTGTGACAGTGAGAGATAGCGGTGCATCATGTGTGTGTGACAGTGAGAGATAGCTGTGCATCGTGTGTGTGTGTGACAGTGATAGATAGCTATGCATCGTGTGTGTGTGACAGGGATAGATAGCTGTGCATTGTGTGTGTGTGTGACAGGGAGAGATAGCTGTGCATCGTGTGTGTGTCAGGGAGTGAGAGATAGCTGTGCATCATGTGTGTGTGACAGGGAGAGATAGCTGTGCATTGTGTGTGACATTGAGAGATAGCTGTGCATTGGGTGTGTGTGTGTGACAGGGAGAGATAGCTGTTCATCGTGTGTGTGTGTGTCAAGGAGTGAGAGATAGTTGTGAATCTTGTGTGTGTCAGGGAGTGAGAGATAGCTGTGCATCGTGTGAGTGTTTCAGGGAGTGATAGATAGCTGTGCATCGTGTGAGTGTGACAGTGAGAGTTAGCTGTGCATCGTGTGTCTGTGACAGGGAGAGATAGATGTGCATCGTGTGTGTGACAGGGAGAGATAGCTGTGCATTGTGTGTGTGTGACAGGGAGAGATAGCTGTGCATCGTGTGTGTGAGACAGGGAGAGATAGCTGTGCATCGTGTGTGTGTGACAGAGAGAGATAGCTGTGCATCGTGTGTGTGTCAGGGAGTGAGAGATAGCTGTGCATCGTGTGTGTGTGTGACAGGGAGAGATAGCTGTGCATTGTGTGTGTGTGAAAGGGAGAGATAGCTGTGCATCGTGTGTGTGTCAGGGAGTGAGAGATAGTTGTGCATCGTGTGTGTGAGACAGTGAGAGATAGCTGTGCATTGTGTGTGTGTGACAGTGAGAGATAGCTGTGCATCGTGTGTGTGAGACAGGGAGAGATAGCTGTGCATCGTGTGTGTGTGACAGAGAGAGATAGCTGTGCATCGTGTGTGTGTCAGGGAGTGAGAGATAGCTGTGCATCGTGTGTGTGTGTGACAGGGAGAGATAGCTGTGCATTGTGTGTGTGTGAAAGGGAGAGATAGCTGTGCATCGTGTGTGTGTCAGGGAGTGAGAGATAGCTGTGCATCATGTGTGTGTGACAGGGAAAGATAGCTGTGCATTGTGTGTGTGTGTGACAGTGAGAGATATCTGTGCATCGTGTGTGTGTGACAGGGAGAGATAGCTGTTCATCGTGTGTGTGTGTGTGTGTCATTGAGTGAGAGATAGTTGTGCATCGTGTGTGTGTCAGGGAGTGAGAGAAAGCTGTGCATCGTGTGTGTGTTTCAGAGAGTGAGAGATAGCTGTGCATCATGTGTGTGTGTGACAGGGAGAGATAGTTGTACATCGTGTGTGCATCTCTCACTGTCACACATACGATGCACAGCTATCTCTCCTTGTCACACACACACGATGCACAGCTATCTCACACTGTCACACACACACACACACACACACACACACACACACACACACACACACACACACACACACACACACACACACACACACACACACACACACACACACACACACACACACACACACACACACACACACACACACACACACACACACACACACACACGGCACAGCTATCTCTTCCTGTCACACACACACACACACACACACACACACACGATGCACAGCTAACTCTCACTGTCACACACACACGAGGCACAGCTATCTATCACTCCCTGTCACACACACACAATGCACAGCTATCTCTCACTCCCTGACACACACACACAAACAATGCACAGCTATCTCTCACTCTCACACACACGATGCACAGCTATCTCTCACTCCCTGACACACGCACACAATGCACAGCTATCTCTCACTCCTTGAAACACACACGATGCACAGCTATCTCTCACTGTCACACACACACGATGCACAGCTATGTCTCATTGTCACACACACACACATGATGCACAGCTAGGTCTCACTGTCACACACACACGATGCACAGCTATCTCTCCCTGTCACACACACGATGCACAGATATCTCTCACTCCCTGAAACACACACAATGCACAGCTATCTCTCCCTGTCACACATACACAATGCACAGCTATCTCTCCCTGTCACACACACACAATGCACAGCTATCTCTCCCTGTCACACATACACAATGCACAGCTATCTCTCCATGTCACACACACACACATGATGCACAGCTATCTCACACTGTCTCACACACACGATGCACAACTATCTCTCACTCCCTGACACACACACGATGCACAGCTATCATTCCCTGTCACACACACAAGATGCACAGCTATCTCTCACCCCCTGACACACACACGATGCACAGCTACCTCTCTCTGTCACACACACATGATGCACAGCTATCTCTCCCTGTATCACACACACGATTCACAGCTATCTCTCCCTGTCACACACACACGATGCACAGCTACCTCTCACTGTCACACACGATGAACAGTAATCTCTCACTATCACACACACGATGCACAGCTATCTTTCCCTGTCACACACACACACACACGATGCACAGCTATCTCTCACTCCCTGACACACACACGATGCACAGCTATCTCTCCCTGTCACACACACACAATGCACAGCTATCTCTCCCTGTCACACACACACGATGCACACCTATCTCTCACTCCCTGACACACACAAACGATGCACAGCTATCTCTCACTGTCACACACACATGATGCACAGCTATCTCTCCCTGTCACACACACACACGATGCACAGCTATCTCTCCCTGTCACACACACACGATGCACAGCTATCTCTCCCTGTCACACACACACGATGCACAGCTATCTCTCCCTGTCACACATACACGATACACAGCTATCTCTCCCTGTCATACACACACGATGCGCAGCTATCTCTCCCTGTCACACACACGATGCACAGCTATCTCTCACTGTCACACACACACACACGATGCACAGCTATCTTTCACTGTCACACACACGATGCACAGCTATCTCTCCCTGTCACACACATACAATGCACAGCTATCTCTCACTGTCTCACACACACACACGATGCACAGCTTTCTCTCACTGTCACACACACAAACGATGCACAGCTATCTCACACTGTCACACACACACGATGCACAGCTATCTCACACTGTCACACACACACGATGCACAGCTCTCACTCCGCCACACACACACGATGCACAGCTATCTCTCCCTGTCATACACACACGATGCACAGCTATCTCTCCCTGTCACACACACACGCTGCACAGCTATCTCTCACTGTCACACACACGATGCACAGTTATCTCTCACTCCGTCACACATGGGGCACAGCTATCTCTCACTCCCTGTCACACACAAGGCACAGCTATATCTCACTCCCTGTCACACACACGAGGCACAGCTATCTCTCACTCCCTGTCACACACGATGCACAGTCATCTCTCACTCCCTGTCACACACGAGGCACAGCTATCTCTCACTCACTGTCACACATGAGGCACAGTTATCTCTCCCTCCCTGTCACACACGAGGCACAGTGATCTGTGCTGATTATTGAGTGACAGCTGCTCCGCCTGCAACAAAACTCTCTAATTAAACAGAAGCATCTGGCTCAGCGGAGAGATCCTCGGCCCCTCACCCATTGCCCCGGGGGGCGGCCCGGGGTACGTCAGGCACTGCCACCTGCCAATATGTAACACCAGCATCTAATATAGAGCAGGGCCGAGTATCATTCCTGCAGGGATTCCTCTTCTCGAGACTTAACCCCTTTTGTGATATACTGTAGAGGCCATGGTCCCATTGCGAACTTTAATGCGGGGTATGCCTGTGTTACTCAGGCCTGTTATCTTAGTCCCATTGCGTACGTTAATGCAGGGTATGCCTGTAGTTACTCAGGCCTGTTAGCTTAGTCCCATCGCGTACGTTAATGCGGGGTATGCCTGTAGTTACTCAGGCCTGTTAGCTTAGTCCCATTGCGTACGTTAATGCGGGGTATGCCTTTAGTTACTCAGGCCTGTTAGCTTTGTCCCATTGCGTACATTAATGCGGGGTATGCCTGTGTTACTCAGGCCTGTTAGCTTAGTCCCATTGTGTACGTTAATGCGGGGTATGCCTGTGTTACTCAGGCCTGTTAGCCTAGTCCCATTGCGTACGTTACTGCGGGGTATGCCTGTAGTTACTCAGGCCTGTTAGCTTAGTCCCATTGCGTACGTTAATGTGGGTGTGCCTGTAGTTACTCAGGCCTGAGAGAGAAAGAAGTAACCCCTGCCTCACCCCATAGTAACCCCTGCCTCACCCCATAGTAACCCCAGCCTCACCCCATAGTAACTCCTGCCGCACCCCATAGTAACCCCTGCCTCACCCCATAGTAACCCTTGCCTCACCCCATAGTAACCCCTGCCTCACCCCATAGTAACCCCTGCCTCACCCCATATTAACCCCTGCCTCACCCCATATTAACCCCTGCCTCACCACATACTAACCCCTGCCTCACCCCATATTAACCCCTGCCTCACCCCATAGTAACCCCAGCCTCACCCCATAGTAACCCCTGCCTCACCCCATAGTAACCCCTGCCTCACACCTATAGTAACCCCTGCCGCACCCCATAGTAACCTCTGCCACACCCCATAGTAACCCCTGTCTCACCCCATAGTAACCCCTGCCTCACCCTATAGTAACTCCTGCCTCACACCATATTAACCCCTGCCTCACCCCATAGTAAGTGGCTTGACCTTTATTAGTGAGCCTGGTTACCCCCTCTCAGAACCACAGACTTAGAAATCGCCAGCTCATATACAGTGCATAAAATATATTTATATATATACCCTTATACACCATTTTAATAAAAAATATCACAAAATTCTTCTAAGTCTCTCGGGAAGAGTGAAAGACGCGCACATTCATTTTCAGAGCTCCTAGACCTTCCTATAAGAAGTTAGCTAAAAAGTAGCTTCGAAAAACGCTAAGGTTAAGTTTCAGAGTTGCTTCTAATGTACCAAAGCTGGACTTAGACATAATTTCACTCTCACAACATTATGGCTGGTTGGAGACAGTCCGAACCACAAGTACCGGGTCCATGGTTCTGGCCGTATACTGGGGGGACAGGGACGACTCCCATTAACCCCTGACTATACCGGGGATACGCTTATCACAATGCCTTTCTGGTCTGTGCTGAAGCAGGGCATTCTGGCAGCCAAGTGGCTTGACCTTTATTAGTGAGCCTGGTATGTAATAATACTATCCTTATCCCTGTATGTACAGCGCCGCCATCACTGTCAGTGAGTAGAAAGTACTTTTCTCCACCCCTGTTATTGCCACAGACTTGCCCTTTACAGGGCGCCGCCGTCACTGTCAGTGCTATGTAGTACTATCCTTATCACTGTATCTACAGCGCCGCCGTCACTGTCAATGCTATGTAATAATACTATCCTTATCCCTGTATGTACAGTGCCGCCGTCACTGTCACTGCTATGCAATAATACTATCCTTATCTCTGTATGTACAGCGCCGCCGTCACTGTCAGTGCTATGTAATAATACTATACTTATCCCTGTATGTACAGCGCCACCGTCACTGTCAGTGCTATGTAATAATACTATCCTTATCCCTGTATGTACAGCGCCGCGGTCACTGTCAGTGCTATGTAATAATACTATTCTTATCCCTGTATGTACAGCGCCGCCGTCACTGTCAGTGCTATGTAATACTATCCTTATCCCTGTATGTACAGCGCCGCCGTCACTGTCAGTTCTAGGTAATACTATCCTTATCCCTGTATGTACAGCGCCGCCGTCACTGTCACTGCTATGTAATAACACTATCCTTAACCCTGTATGTACAGCGCCGCCGTCACTGTCAGTGCTATGTAATAATAATATCCTTATCCCTGTATGTACAGCGCCGCCGTCACTGTCAGTGCTAAGTAATACTATCCTTATCCCTGTATGTACAGCGCCGCCGTCACTGTCAGTGCTGTGTAATACTATCCTTATCCCTGTATGTACAGCGTCGCCGTCACTGTCAGTGCTATGTAATACTATCCTTATCCCTGTATGTACAGCACCGCGTCACTGTCAGTGCTATGTAAAACTATCCTTATCCCTGTGTGTACAGCGCCGCCGTCACTGTCACTGCTATGTAATGATACTTTCCTTATCCCTGTATGTACAGCGCCGCCGTCACTGTCAGTGCTAGGCAATAATAATATCCTTATCCCTGTATGTACAGCGCCGCCGTCACTGTCAGTGCTATGTAATACTATCCTTATCCCTGTATGTACAGCGCCGCGTCACTGTCAGTGCTATGTAATACTATCCTTATCCCTGTGTGTACAGCGCCACCGTCACTGTCAGTGCTATGTAATAATACTATCCTTATCCCTGTATGTACAGCGCCACCGTCACTGTCAGTGCTATGTAATAATACTATCCTTATTCCTGTATGTATAGCGCCCCCTGTATGTACAGCGCCGCCGTCACTGTCAGTTCTATGTAATACTATCCTTATCCCTGTATGTACAGCGCCACTTCACTGTCAGTGCTATGTGATAATACTATCCTTATCCTTGTATGTACAGCGCCGCCGTCACTGTCAGTGCTATGCGAATAATAATATCCTTGTCCCTGTATGTACAGCGCCGCCGTCACTGTCAGTGCTATGTAATACTATCCTTAACCCTGTATGTACAGCGCCGCCGTCACTGTCAGTGCTGTGTAATACTATCCTTATCCCTGTATTTACAGCACCGCCGTCACTGTCAGTGCTATGTAATACTATCCTTATCCCTGTATGTACAGCGCCGCGTCACTGTCAGTGCTATGTAATACTATCCTTATCCCTGTGTGTACAGCGCCGCCGTCACTGTCAGTGCTATGTAATAATACTATCCTTATCCCTGTATGTACAGTGCCACCGTCACTGTCAGTGCTATGTAATAATACTATCCTTATCCCTGTATGTACAGCGCCACCGTCACTGTCAGTGCTATGTAATAATACTATCCTTATTCCTGTATGTACAGCGCCCCCTGTATGTACAGCGCCTCCGTCACTGTCAGTGCTATGTAATAATATTATCCTTATCCCTGTATGTACAGCGCCTCCGTCACTGTCAGTGCTATGTAATAATACTATCCTTATCCCTGTATGTACAGCGCTGCGGTCACTGTCAGTGCTATGTAATAATACTATTCTTATCCCTGTATGTACAGCGCCGCCGTCACTGTCAGTGCTATGTAATACTATCCTTATCCCTGTATGTACAGCGCCGCCGTCACTGTCAGTTCTATGTAATACTATCCTTATCCCTTTATGTACAGCGCCGCCGTCACTGTCACTGCTATGTAATTACACTATCCTTAACCCTGTATGTACAGCGCCGCCATCACTGTCAGTGCTATGTAATAATAATATCCTTATCCCTGTATGTACAGCGCCGCCGTCACTGTCAGTGCTAAGTAATACTATCCTTATCCCTGTATGTACAGCGCCGCCGTCACTGTCAGTGCTGTGTAATACTATCCTTATCCCTGTATGTACAGCGTCGCCGTCACTGTCAGTGCTATGTAATACTATCCTTATCCCTGTATGTACAGCACCGCGTCACTGTCAGTGCTATGTAAAACTATCCTTATCCCTGTGTGTACAGCGCCTCCGTCACTGTCACTGCTATGTAATGATACTTTCCTTATCCCTGTATGTACAGCGCCGCCGTCACTGTCAGTGCTATGCAATAATAATATCCTTATCCCTGTATGTACAGCGCCGCCGTCACTGTCAGTGCTATGTAATACTATCCTTATCCCTGTATGTACAGCGCCGCGTCACTGTCAGTGCTATGTAATACTATCCTTATCCCTGTGTGTACAGCGCCGCCGTCACTGTCAGTGCTATGTAATAATACTATCCTTATCCCTGTATGTACAGTGCCACCGTCACTGTAAGTGCTATGTAATAATACTATCCTTATCCCTGTATGTACAGCGCCACCGTCACTGTCAGTGCTATGTAATAATACTATCCTTATTCCTGTATGTACAGCGCCCCCTGTATGTACAGCGCCGCCGTCACTGTCAGTTCTATGTAATACTATCCTTATCCCTGTATGTACAGCGCCGCCGTCACTGTCACTGCTATGTAATAATACTATCCTTATCCTTGTATGTACAGCGCCGCCGTCACTGTCAGTGCTATGCGAATAATAATATCCTTATCCCTGTATGTACAGCGCCGCCGTCACTGTCAGTGCTATGTAATACTATCCTTATCCCTGTATGTACAGCGCCGCCGTCACTGTCAGTGCTGTGTAATACTATCCTTATCCCTGTATTTACAGCACCGCCGTCACTGTCAGTGCTATGTAATACTATCCTTATCCCTGTATGTACAGCGCCGCGTCACTGTCAGTGCTATGTAATACTATCCTTATCCCTGTGTGTACAGCGCCGCCGTCACTGTCAGTGCTATGTAATAATACTATCCTTATCCCTGTATGTACAGTGCCACCGTCACTGTCAGTGCTATGTAATAATACTATCCTTATCCCTGTATGTACAGCGCCACCGTCACTGTCAGTGCTATGTAATAATACTATCCTTATTCCTGTATGTACAGCGCCCCCTGTATGTACAGCGCCTCCGTCACTGTCAGTGCTATGTAATAATATTATCCTTATCCCTGTATGTACAGCGCTGCCGTCACTGACAGTGCTATGTAATACTATCCCTATCCCTGTATGTACAGCGCCGCCGTCACTGTTACTGCTATGTAATAATACTATACTTATCCCTGTATGTACAGCGCCGCCGTCACTGTCAGTGCTATGTAATAATAATATCCTTATATCTGTATGTACAGCGCCGCCGTCACTGTCAGTGCTATGTAATACTATCCTTATCCCTGTATGTACAATTACATAGCACTGACAGTAACGGCGGTGTTGAACATACAGGGATAAGAATAGTATTATTACATTGCACTGACAGTGACCGCGGCGCTGTACATACAGGGATAAGGATAGTATTTTAACATAGCACTGACAGTGACGGTGGCGCTGTACATACAGGGATAAGTATAGTATTATTACATAGCACTGACAGTGACGGCGGCGCTGTACATACAGAGATAAGGATAGTATTATTGCATAGCAGTGACAGTGACGGTGGCACTGTACATACAGGGATAAGGATAGTATTATTACATAGCAGTGACAGTGACGGCGGCACTGTAGATACAGGGATAAGGATAGTATTACATAGCACTGACAGTGATGGCGGCGACCTGTAAAGAGCAAATCTGTGGCAATAACAGGGGTGGAGAAAAGTACTTTCAACCCACTGACAGTGATGGCGGCGCTGTACATACAGGGATAAGGATAGTATTATTACATAGCACTGACAGTGACGGCGGCGCTGTATATACAGGGATAAGGATAGTATTATTACATAGCAGTGACAGCGCCGCCGTCACTGTCAGTGCTATGTAATAATACTATCTTTCCCTGTATGTACAGCGCCGCCGTCACTGTCAGTGCTATGTAATAATACTATCCTTATCCCTGTATGTACAGCGCCGCCGTCACTGTCAGTGCTATGTAATAATACTATCCTTATCCCTGTATGTACAGCGCCGCCGTCACTGTCAGTGCTATGTAATAATACTATCCTTATCCCTGTATGTACAGCGCCGCCGTCACTGTCAGTGCTATGTAATAATACTATCCTTATCGCTGTATGTACAGCGCCGCCGTCACTGTAAGTGCTATGTAATAATACTATCCTTATCCCTGTGTGTACAGCGCCGCCGTCACTGTCAGTGCTATGTAATAATACTATCCTTATCCCTGTATGTACAGTACCCCCGTCACTGTCAGTTCTATGTATTACTATCCTTATCCCTGTATGTACAGCGCCGCCGTCACAGTCACTGCTATGTAATAATACTATCCTTATCCCTGTATGTACAGCGCCGCCGTCACTGTCAGTGCTATGCAATAATAATATCCTTATCCCTTTGTGTACAGCGCCGCCGCCACTGTCAGTGCTATATAATACTATCCTTATCCCTGTATGTACAGTGCCGCCGTCACTGTCAGTGCTGTGTAATACTATCCTTATCCTTGTATGTACAGCACTGCCGTCACTGTCAGTGCTATGTAATACTATCCTTATCCCCGTATGTACAGCGCCGCCGTCACTGTCAGTGCTATGTAATACTATCCTTATCCCTGTGTGTACAGCGCCGCCGTCACTGTCAGTGCTATGTAATAATACTATCCTTATCCCTGTATGTACAGTTCCACCATCACTGTCAGTGCTATGTAATAATACTATCCTTATCCCTGTATGTACAGCGCCGCGGTCACTGTCAGTGCTATGTAATAATACTATTCTTATCCCTGTATGTACAGCGCCGCCGTCACTGTCAGTGCTATGTAATACTATCCTTATCCCTGTATGTACAGCGCCGCCGTCACTGTCAGTTCTAGGTAATACTATCCTTATCCCTGTATGTACAGCGCCGCCGTCACTGTCACTGCTATGTAATAACACTATCCTTAACCCTGTATGTACAGCGCCGCCGTCACTGTCAGTGCTATGTAATAATAATATCCTTATCCCTGTATGTACAGCGCCGCCGTCACTGTCAGTGCTAAGTAATACTATCCTTATCCCTGTATGTACAGCGCCGCCGTCACTGTCAGTGCTGTGTAATACTATCCTTATCCCTGTATGTACAGCGTCGCCGTCACTGTCAGTGCTATGTAATACTATCCTTATCCCTGTATGTACAGCACCGCGTCACTGTCAGTGCTATGTAAAACTATCCTTATCCCTGTGTGTACAGCGCCGCCGTCACTGTCACTGCTATGTAATGATACTTTCCTTATCCCTGTATGTACAGCGCCGCCGTCACTGTCAGTGCTAGGCAATAATAATATCCTTATCCCTGTATGTACAGCGCCGCCGTCACTGTCAGTGCTATGTAATACTATCCTTATCCCTGTATGTACAGCGCCGCGTCACTGTCAGTGCTATGTAATACTATCCTTATCCCTGTGTGTACAGCGCCACCGTCACTGTCAGTGCTATGTAATAATACTATCCTTATCCCTGTATGTACAGCGCCACCGTCACTGTCAGTGCTATGTAATAATACTATCCTTATTCCTGTATGTATAGCGCCCCCTGTATGTACAGCGCCGCCGTCACTGTCAGTTCTATGTAATACTATCCTTATCCCTGTATGTACAGCGCCACTTCACTCTCAGTGCTATGTGATAATACTATCCTTATCCTTGTATGTACAGCGCCGCCGTCACTGTCAGTGCTATGCGAATAATAATATCCTTGTCCCTGTATGTACAGCGCCGCCGTCACTGTCAGTGCTATGTAATACTATCCTTAACCCTGTATGTACAGCGCCGCCGTCACTGTCAGTGCTGTGTAATACTATCCTTATCCCTGTATTTACAGCACCGCCGTCACTGTCAGTGCTATGTAATACTATCCTTATCCCTGTATGTACAGCGCCGCGTCACTGTCAGTGCTATGTAATACTATCCTTATCCCTGTGTGTACAGCGCCGCCGTCACTGTCAGTGCTATGTAATAATACTATCCTTATCCCTGTATGTACAGTGCCACCGTCACTGTCAGTGCTATGTAATAATACTATCCTTATCCCTGTATGTACAGCGCCACCGTCACTGTCAGTGCTATGTAATAATACTATCCTTATTCCTGTATGTACAGCGCCCCCTGTATGTACAGCGCCTCCGTCACTGTCAGTGCTATGTAATAATATTATCCTTATCCCTGTATGTACAGCGCCTCCGTCACTGTCAGTGCTATGTAATAATACTATCCTTATCCCTGTATGTACAGCGCTGCGGTCACTGTCAGTGCTATGTAATAATACTATTCTTATCCCTGTATGTACAGCGCCGCCGTCACTGTCAGTGCTATGTAATACTATCCTTATCCCTGTATGTACAGCGCCGCCGTCACTGTCAGTTCTATGTAATACTATCCTTATCCCTTTATGTACAGCGCCGCCGTCACTGTCACTGCTATGTAATTACACTATCCTTAACCCTGTATGTACAGCGCCGCCATCACTGTCAGTGCTATGTAATAATAATATCCTTATCCCTGTATGTACAGCGCCGCCGTCACTGTCAGTGCTAAGTAATACTATCCTTATCCCTGTATGTACAGCGCCGCCGTCACTGTCAGTGCTGTGTAATACTATCCTTATCCCTGTATGTACAGCGTCGCCGTCACTGTCAGTGCTATGTAATACTATCCTTATCCCTGTATGTACAGCACCGCGTCACTGTCAGTGCTATGTAAAACTATCCTTATCCCTGTGTGTACAGCGCCTCCGTCACTGTCACTGCTATGTAATGATACTTTCCTTATCCCTGTATGTACAGCGCCGCCGTCACTGTCAGTGCTATGCAATAATAATATCCTTATCCCTGTATGTACAGCGCCGCCGTCACTGTCAGTGCTATGTAATACTATCCTTATCCCTGTATGTACAGCGCCGCGTCACTGTCAGTGCTATGTAATACTATCCTTATCCCTGTGTGTACAGCGCCGCCGTCACTGTCAGTGCTATGTAATAATACTATCCTTATCCCTGTATGTACAGTGCCACCGTCACTGTAAGTGCTATGTAATAATACTATCCTTATCCCTGTATGTACAGCGCCACCGTCACTGTCAGTGCTATGTAATAATACTATCCTTATTCCTGTATGTACAGCGCCCCCTGTATGTACAGCGCCGCCGTCACTGTCAGTTCTATGTAATACTATCCTTATCCCTGTATGTACAGCGCCGCCGTCACTGTCACTGCTATGTAATAATACTATCCTTATCCTTGTATGTACAGCGCCGCCGTCACTGTCAGTGCTATGCGAATAATAATATCCTTATCCCTGTATGTACAGCGCCGCCGTCACTGTCAGTGCTATGTAATACTATCCTTATCCCTGTATGTACAGCGCCGCCGTCACTGTCAGTGCTGTGTAATACTATCCTTATCCCTGTATTTACAGCACCGCCGTCACTGTCAGTGCTATGTAATACTATCCTTATCCCTGTATGTACAGCGCCGCGTCACTGTCAGTGCTATGTAATACTATCCTTATCCCTGTGTGTACAGCGCCGCCGTCACTGTCAGTGCTATGTAATAATACTATCCTTATCCCTGTATGTACAGTGCCACCGTCACTGTCAGTGCTATGTAATAATACTATCCTTATCCCTGTATGTACAGCGCCACCGTCACTGTCAGTGCTATGTAATAATACTATCCTTATTCCTGTATGTACAGCGCCCCCTGTATGTACAGCGCCTCCGTCACTGTCAGTGCTATGTAATAATATTATCCTTATCCCTGTATGTACAGCGCTGCCGTCACTGACAGTGCTATGTAATACTATCCCTATCCCTGTATGTACAGCGCCGCCGTCACTGTTACTGCTATGTAATAATACTATACTTATCCCTGTATGTACAGCGCCGCCGTCACTGTCAGTGCTATGTAATAATAATATCCTTATATCTGTATGTACAGCGCCGCCGTCACTGTCAGTGCTATGTAATACTATCCTTATCCCTGTATGTACAATTACATAGCACTGACAGTAACGGCGGTGTTGAACATACAGGGATAAGAATAGTATTATTACATTGCACTGACAGTGACCGCGGCGCTGTACATACAGGGATAAGGATAGTATTTTAACATAGCACTGACAGTGACGGTGGCGCTGTACATACAGGGATAAGTATAGTATTATTACATAGCACTGACAGTGACGGCGGCGCTGTACATACAGAGATAAGGATAGTATTATTGCATAGCAGTGACAGTGACGGTGGCACTGTACATACAGGGATAAGGATAGTATTATTACATAGCAGTGACAGTGACGGCGGCACTGTAGATACAGGGATAAGGATAGTATTACATAGCACTGACAGTGATGGCGGCGACCTGTAAAGAGCAAATCTGTGGCAATAACAGGGGTGGAGAAAAGTACTTTCAACCCACTGACAGTGATGGCGGCGCTGTACATACAGGGATAAGGATAGTATTATTACATAGCACTGACAGTGACGGCGGCGCTGTATATACAGGGATAAGGATAGTATTATTACATAGCAGTGACAGCGCCGCCGTCACTGTCAGTGCTATGTAATAATACTATCTTTCCCTGTATGTACAGCGCCGCCGTCACTGTCAGTGCTATGTAATAATACTATCCTTATCCCTGTATGTACAGCGCCGCCGTCACTGTCAGTGCTATGTAATAATACTATCCTTATCCCTGTATGTACAGCGCCGCCGTCACTGTCAGTGCTATGTAATAATACTATCCTTATCCCTGTATGTACAGCGCCGCCGTCACTGTCAGTGCTATGTAATAATACTATCCTTATCGCTGTATGTACAGCGCCGCCGTCACTGTAAGTGCTATGTAATAATACTATCCTTATCCCTGTGTGTACAGCGCCGCCGTCACTGTCAGTGCTATGTAATAATACTATCCTTATCCCTGTATGTACAGTACCCCCGTCACTGTCAGTTCTATGTATTACTATCCTTATCCCTGTATGTACAGCGCCGCCGTCACAGTCACTGCTATGTAATAATACTATCCTTATCCCTGTATGTACAGCGCCGCCGTCACTGTCAGTGCTATGCAATAATAATATCCTTATCCCTTTGTGTACAGCGCCGCCGCCACTGTCAGTGCTATATAATACTATCCTTATCCCTGTATGTACAGTGCCGCCGTCACTGTCAGTGCTGTGTAATACTATCCTTATCCTTGTATGTACAGCACTGCCGTCACTGTCAGTGCTATGTAATACTATCCTTATCCCCGTATGTACAGCGCCGCCGTCACTGTCAGTGCTATGTAATACTATCCTTATCCCTGTGTGTACAGCGCCGCCGTCACTGTCAGTGCTATGTAATAATACTATCCTTATCCCTGTATGTACAGTTCCACCATCACTGTCAGTGCTATGTAATAATACTATCCTTATCCCTGTATGTACAGCGCCACCGTCACTGTCAGTGCTATGTAATAATACAATCCTTATTCCTGTATGTACAGCGCCGCCGTCACTGTCAGTGCTATGTAATAATACAATCCTTATCCCTGTATGTACAGCGCCGCCGTCACTGTCAGTGCTATGTAATAATACTATCCTTATCCCTGTATGTACAGCGCCGCCGTCACTGTCAGTGCTATGTAATACTATCCTTATCCCTGTATGTACAGCACCGCCGTCACTGTCAGTTCTATGTAATACTATCCCTATCCCTGTACGTACAATTACATAGCACTGACAGTAATGGCGGCGTTGTACATACAGGGATAAGAATAGTATTATTACATAGCACTGACAGTGACCGTGGCGCTGTACATACAGGGATAAGGATAGTATTATTACATAGCACTGACAGTGACGGTGGCGCTGTACATACAGGGATAAGTATAGTATTATTACATAGCACTGACAGTGACGGCGGCGCTGTACATACAGAGATAAGGATAGTATTATTGCATAGCAGTGACAGTAACGGCGGCACTGTACATACAGGTATAAGGATAGTATTATTACATAGCAGTGAATTTGACGGCGGCGCTGTAGATACAGGGATAAGGATAGTATTACATAGCACTGACAGTGACGGCGGCGCCCTGTAAAGGGCAAGTCTGTGGCAATAACAGGGGTGGAGAAAAGTACTTTATACTCACTGACAGTGATGGTGGCGCTGTACATACAGGGATAAGGATAGTATTATTACATAGCACTGACAGTGACGGCGGTGCTGTACATACAGGGATAAGTGCCGCCGTTACTGTCAGTACTGTCTTATATATCCTATCCTTATCCCTGTATGTACAGCGCCACCGTCACTGTCAGTGCTATGTAATAATACTATCCTTATTCCTGTATGTACAGCGCCCCCTGTATGTACAGCGCCTCCGTCACTGTCAGTGCTATGTAATAATATTATCCTTATCCCTGTATGTACAGCGCTGCCGTCACTGACAGTGCTATGTAATACTATCCCTATCCCTGTATGTACAGCGCCGCCGTCACTGTTACTGCTATGTAATAATACTATCCTTATCCCTGTATGTACAGCGCCGCCGTCACTGTCAGTGCTATGTAATAATAATATCCTTATATCTGTATGTACAGCGCCGCCGTCACTGTCAGTGCTATGTAATACTATCCTTATCCCTGTATGTACAATTACATAGCACTGACAGTAACGGCGGTGTTGAACATACAGGGATAAGAATAGTATTATTACATTGCACTGACAGTGACCGCGGCGCTGTACATACAGGGATAAGGATAGTATTTTAACATAGCACTGACAGTGACGGTGGCGCTGTACATACAGGGATAAGTATAGTATTATTACATAGCACTGACAGTGACGGCGGCGCTGTACATACAGAGATAAGGATAGTATTATTGCATAGCAGTGACAGTGACGGTGGCACTGTACATACAGGGATAAGGATAGTATTATTACATAGCAGTGACAGTGACGGCGGCACTGTAGATACAGGGATAAGGATAGTATTACATAGCACTGACAGTGATGGCGGCGACCTGTAAAGAGCAAATCTGTGGCAATAACAGGGGTGGAGAAAAGTACTTTCAACCCACTGACAGTGATGGCGGCGCTGTACATACAGGGATAAGGATAGTATTATTACATAGCACTGACAGTGACGGCGGCGCTGTATATACAGGGATAAGGATAGTATTATTACATAGCAGTGACAGCGCCGCCGTCACTGTCAGTGCTATGTAATAATACTATCTTTCCCTGTATGTACAGCGCCGCCGTCACTGTCAGTGCTATGTAATAATACTATCCTTATCCCTGTATGTACAGCGCCGCCGTCACTGTCAGTGCTATGTAATAATACTATCCTTATCCCTGTATGTACAGCGCCGCCGTCACTGTCAGTGCTATGTAATAATACTATCCTTATCCCTGTATGTACAGCGCCGCCGTCACTGTCAGTGCTATGTAATAATACTATCCTTATCGCTGTATGTACAGCGCCGCCGTCACTGTAAGTGCTATGTAATAATACTATCCTTATCCCTGTGTGTACAGCGCCGCCGTCACTGTCAGTGCTATGTAATAATACTATCCTTATCCCTGTATGTACAGTACCCCCGTCACTGTCAGTTCTATGTATTACTATCCTTATCCCTGTATGTACAGCGCCGCCGTCACAGTCACTGCTATGTAATAATACTATCCTTATCCCTGTATGTACAGCGCCGCCGTCACTGTCAGTGCTATGCAATAATAATATCCTTATCCCTTTGTGTACAGCGCCGCCGTCACTGTCAGTGCTATATAATACTATCCTTATCCCTGTATGTACAGTGCCGCCGTCACTGTCAGTGCTGTGTAATACTATCCTTATCCTTGTATGTACAGCACTGCCGTCACTGTCAGTGCTATGTAATACTATCCTTATCCCCGTATGTACAGCGCCGCCGTCACTGTCAGTGCTATGTAATACTATCCTTATCCCTGTGTGTACAGCGCCGCCGTCACTGTCAGTGCTATGTAATAATACTATCCTTATCCCTGTATGTACAGTTCCACCATCACTGTCAGTGCTATGTAATAATACTATCCTTATCCCTGTATGTACAGCGCCACCGTCACTGTCAGTGCTATGTAATAATACAATCCTTATTCCTGTATGTACAGCGCCGCCGTCACTGTCAGTGCTATGTAATAATACAATCCTTATCCCTGTATGTACAGCGCCGCCGTCACTGTCAGTGCTATGTAATAATACTATCCTTATCCCTGTATGTACAGCGCCGCCGTCACTGTCAGTGCTATGTAATACTATCCTTATCCCTGTATGTACAGCACCGCCGTCACTGTCAGTTCTATGTAATACTATCCCTATCCCTGTACGTACAATTACATAGCACTGACAGTAATGGCGGCGTTGTACATACAGGGATAAGAATAGTATTATTACATAGCACTGACAGTGACCGTGGCGCTGTACATACAGGGATAAGGATAGTATTATTACATAGCACTGACAGTGACGGTGGCGCTGTACATACAGGGATAAGTATAGTATTATTACATAGCACTGACAGTGACGGCGGCGCTGTACATACAGAGATAAGGATAGTATTATTGCATAGCAGTGACAGTAACGGCGGCACTGTACATACAGGTATAAGGATAGTATTATTACATAGCAGTGAATTTGACGGCGGCGCTGTAGATACAGGGATAAGGATAGTATTACATAGCACTGACAGTGACGGCGGCGCCCTGTAAAGGGCAAGTCTGTGGCAATAACAGGGGTGGAGAAAAGTACTTTATACTCACTGACAGTGATGGTGGCGCTGTACATACAGGGATAAGGATAGTATTATTACATAGCACTGACAGTGACGGCGGTGCTGTACATACAGGGATAAGTGCCGCCGTTACTGTCAGTACTGTCTTATATATCCTATCCTTATCCCTGTATGTACAGCGCCGCTGTCACTGTCAGTGCTATGTAATAATGCTATCCTTAACCCTGTATGTGCAGCGCCGCCGTCACTGTCAGTGCTGTGCAATAATACTATTCTTATCCCCGTATGTACAGCCCCGCCGTCACTGTCAGTGCTATGTAATACTATCCTTATCCCTGTGTGTACAGCGCCGCCGTCACTGTCAGTGCTATGTTATAATACTATCCTTATCCCTGTATGTACAGTGCCACCGTCACTGTCAGTGCTATGTAATAATACTATCCTTATCCCTGTATGTACAGCGCCCCCTGTATGTACAGCGCCTCCGTCACTGTCAGTGCTATGTAATAATATTATCCTTATCCCTGTATGTACAGCGCTGCCGTCACTGACAGTGCTATGTAATACTATCCTTATCCCTGTATGTACAGCGCCGAAGTCACTGTTACTGCTATGTAATAATACTATCCTTATCCCTGTATGTACAGCGCCGCCGTCACTGTCAGTGCTATGTAATAATAATATCCTTATATCTGTATGTACAGCGCCGCCGTCACTGTCAGTGCTATGTAATACTATCCTTATCCCTGTACGTACAATTACATAGCACTGACAGTAACGGCGGTGTTGAACATACAGGGATAAGAATAGTATTATTACATTGCACTGACAGTGACCGCGGCGCTGTACATACAGGGATAAGGATAGTATTTTAACATAGCACTGACAGTGACGGCGGCGTTGTACATACAGGGATAAGGATAGTATTATTACATAGCACTGACAGTGACGGTGGCGCTGTACATACAGGGATAAGTATAGTATTATTACATAGCACTGACAGTGACGGCGGCGCTGTACATACAGAGATAAGGATAGTATTATTGCATAGCAGTGACAGTAACGGCGGCACTGTACATACAGGTATAAGGATAGTATTATTACATAGCAGTGAATTTGACGGCGGCGCTGTAGATACAGGGATAAGGATAGTATTACATAGCACTGACAGTGACGGCGGCGCCCTGTAAAGGGCAAGTCTGTGGCAATAACAGGGGTGGAGAAAAGTACTTTATACTCACTGACAGTGATGGTGGCGCTGTACATACAGGGATAAGGATAGTATTATTACATAGCAGTGACAGTGATGGCGGCGCTGTAGATACAGGGATAAGGATAGTATTACATAGCACTGACAGTGATGGCGGCGACCTGTAAAGAGCAAATCTGTGGCAATAACAGGGGTGGAGAAAAGTACTTTCTACCCACTGACAGTGATGGCGGCGCTGTACATACAGGGATAAGGATAGTATTATTACATTGCAGTGACAGCGCCGCCGTCACTGTCAGTGCTATGTAATAATACTATCTTTCCCTGTATGTACAGCGCCGCCGTCACTGTCAGTGCTATGTAATAATACTATCCTTATCCCTGTATGTACAGCGCCGCCGTCACTGTCAGTGCTATGTAATAATACTATCCTTATTCCTGTATGTACAGCGCCGCCGTCACTGTCAGTGCTATGTAATAATACTATCCTTATCCCTGTATGTACAGCGCCGCCATCACTGTCAGTGCTATGTAATAATACTATTCTTATCCCTGTATGTACAGCGCCGCCGTCACTGTCAGTGCTATGCAATAATACTATTCTTATCCCTGTATGTACAACGCCGCCGTCACTGTCAGTGCTATGTAATAATACTATCCTTATCCCTGTATGTACAGCGCCGCCGTCACTGTCAGTGCTATGTAATAATACTATCCTTATCGCTGTATGTACAGCGCCGCCGTCACTGTAAGTGCTATGTAATAATACTATCCTTATCCCTGTGTGTACAGCGCCGCCGTCACTGTCAGTGCTATGTAATAATACTATCCTTATCCCTGTATGTACAGTACCCCCGTCACTGTCAGTTCTATGTATTACTATCCTTATCCCTGTATGTACAGAGCCGCCGTCACAGTCACTGCTATGTAATAATACTATCCTTATCCCTGTATGTACAGCGCCGCCGTCACTGTCAGTGCTATGCAATAATAATATCCTTATCCCTTTGTGTACAGCGCCGCCGTCACTGTCAGTGCTATGTAATAATACTATCCTTATCCCTGTATGTACAGTACCCCCGTCACTGTCAGTTCTATGTATTACTATCCTTAACCCTGTATGTACAGCGCCGCCGTCACAGTCACTGCTATGTAATAATACTATCCTTATCCCTGTATGTACAGCGCCGCCGTCACTGTCAGTGCTATGCAATAATAATATCCTTATCCCTTTGTGTACAGCGCCGCCGTCACTGTCAGTGCTATGTAATACTATCCTTATCCCTGTATGTACAGCGCCGCCGTCACTGTCAGTGCTGTGTAATACTATCCTTATCCTTGTATGTACAGCACCGCCGTCACTGTCAGTGCTATGTAATACTATCCTTATCCCTGTGTGTACAGCGCCGCCGTCACTGTCAGTGCTATGTAATAATACTATCCTTATCCCTGTATGTACAGTTCCACCATCACTGTCAGTGCTATGTAATAATACTATCCTTATCCCTGTATGTACAGCGCCACCGTCACTGTCAGTGCTATGTAATAATACTATCCTTATTCCTGTATGTACAGCGCCGCCGTCACTGTCAGTGCTATGTAATAATACAATCCTTATCCCTGTATGTACAGCGCCGCCGTCACTGTCAGTGCTATGTAATAATACTATCCTTATCCCTGTATTTACAGCACCGCCGTCACTGTCAGTGCTATGTAATACTATCCTTATCCCTGTATGTACAGCACCGCCGTCACTGTCAGTTCTATGTAATAATGCTATCCTTAACCCTGTATGTGCAGCGCCGCCGTCACTGTCAGTGCTGTGCAATAATACTATTCTTATCCCCGTATGTACAGCCCCGCCGTCACTGTCAGTGCTATGTAATACTATCCTTATCCCTGTATGTACAGCGCCGCCGTCACTGTCAGTGCTATGTAATAATACTATTCTTATCCCTGTATGTACAGCGCCGCCGTCACTGTCAGTGCTATGTAATAATACTATCCTTATCCCTGTATGTACAGCGCTGCCGTCACTGTCAGTGCTATGTAATAATACTATCCTTATCCCTGTATGTACAGCGCCACCATCACTGTCAGTGCTATGTAATAATACTATCCTTATCCCTGTATGTAGAGCGCCGCCGTCACTGTCAGTGCTATGTAATAATACTATCCTTATCCCTGTATGTACAGCGCCGCCGTCACTGTCAGTGCTATGTAACGGCGGCGCTGTACATACAGGGATAAGGATAGTATTATTACATAGCAGTTACAGTGACGGCAGCGCTGTACATACAGGGATAAGGATAGTATTACATAGCACTGACAGTGACGACGGCGCTGTACATACAGGGATATGGATATTATTATTACATAGCAGTGACGGCGGCGCTGTACATACAGGGATAAGGATAGTATTATTACATAGCAGTGACAGTGACGGCGGCGCTGTACATACAGGGATAAGGATAGTATCACATAGAACTGACAGTGACGGCGGCGCTGTACATACAGGAATAAGGATAGTATTACATAGCACTGACAGTGAGGGCGGTGCTGTACATACAGGGATAAGGATAGTATTACACAGCACTGACAGTGACGGCGGCGCTGTACACAAAGGGATAAGGATATTATTATTGCATAGCACTGACGGGCATTTACACTGCGCATCTCATTACAGGGGCATTTACACTGCGCATCTCATTACGGGGCATTTACACTACGCATCTCATTACAGGGCATTTACACTGCGCATCTCATTACGGGGCATTTGCACTGCGCATCTCATTACAGGGGCATTTACACTGCGCATCTCATGATGGGGCATTTACACTGCGCATCTCATGATGGGGCATTTACACTGCGCATCTCATTTCAGGGCATTTACACTGTGCATCTCATTAAGGGGCATTTACACTGGGCATCCCATTACGGGGTATTTACACTGCGCATCTCGTTACAGGGGCATTTACATTGCGCATCTCATTACAGGGGCCTTTACACGGCGCATCTCATTACAGGGGCCTTTACACGGCGCATCTCATTACAGGGGCCTTTACATGGTGCATCTCATTACAGGGGCCTTTACACTGCGCATCTCATTACAGGGGCCTTTACACTGCGCATCTCATTACAAGGGCCTTTACACTGCGCATCTCATTACAGGGGCATTTACACTGCGCATCTCATTACAGGGGCATCTACACTGCGCATCTCATTACAGGGGCAATTACACGGCGCATCTCATTACAGGGGCATTTACACGGCGCATCTCATTACAGGGGCCTTTACACGGCGCATCTCATTACAGGGGCCTTTACACGGCGCATCTCATTACAGGGGCCTTTACACTGCGCATCTCATTACAGGGGCCTTTACACTGCGCATCTCATTACAGGGGCCTTTACACTGCGCATCTCATTACAGGGGCCTTTACACTGCGCATCTCATTACAGGGGCCTTTACACTGCGCATCTCATTACAGGGGCCTTTACACTGCGCATCTCATTACAGGGGCCTTTACACTGCGCATCTCATTACAGGGGCATTTACACTGCGCATCTCATTACAGGGGCATTTACACTGGGCATCTCATTACAGGGGCATTTACACTGGGCATCTCATTACAGGGGGCATTTACACTGCACATCTCATTAAGGGGCAATTACACCATGCTCATCTCATTACGGGGCATTTACACTGCGCATCTCATTACGGGGCATTTACACTGCGCATCTCATTACAGGGGCATTTACACTGCGCATCTCATTACAGGGGCATTTACACTGCGCATCTCATTACAGGGGCCTTTACACTGCGCATCTCATTATGGGGCCTTTACACTGCGCATCTCATTACAGGGGCCTTTACACTGCGCATCTCATTACTGGGCAGTTACACTGCGCATCTCATTACAGGGGCATTTACATTGCGCATCTCATTACAGGGGCATTTACACTGCGCATCTCATTACAGGGACATTTACACTGCGCATCTCATTACAGGGGCATTTACACTGTGCATCTCATTAAAGGGGCCTTTACACTGTGCATCTCATTAAAGGGGCCTTTACACTGCGCATCACATTACAGGGGCCTTTACACTGCGCATCTCATTACGGGGCATTTACACTGCGTATCTCATTACAGGGGCATTTACACTGCGCAACTCATTACAGGGGCATTTACACTGTGCATCTCATTACAGGGGCATTTACACTGCGCATCTCATTACAGGGGCATTTACACTGCGCATCTCATTACAGGGGCATTTACACTGCGCATCTCATTACAGGGGCATTTACACTGCGCATCTCATTACAGGGGCATTTACACTGCGCATCTCATTACAGGGGCATTTACACTGCGCATCTCATTACAGGGGCCTTTACACTGCGCATCTCATTACAGGGGCCTTTACATGGCGCATCTCATTACAGGGGCCTTTACACGGCGCATCTCATTACAGGGGCCTTTACACGGCGCATCTCATTACAGGGGCCTTTACACTGCGCATCTCATTACAGGAGCCTTTACACTGCGCATCTCATTACAAGGGCCTTTACACTGCGCATCTCATTACTGGGCATTTACACTGCGCATCTCATTACAGGGGCATTTACACTGCGCATCTCATTACAGGGGCCTTTACACTGCGCATCTCATTACAGGGGCCTTTACACTGCGCATCTCATTACAGGGGCCTTTACACTGCGCATCTCATTACTGGGCATTTACACTGCGCATCTCATTACAGGGGCATTTACACTGCGCATCTCATTACAGGGGCATTTACACTGCGCATCTCATTACAGGGACATTTACACTGCGCATCTCATTACAGGGGCATTTACACTGCGCATCTCATTAAAGGGGCCTTTACACTGTGCATCTCATTAAAGGGGCCTTTACACTGCGCATCTCATTACAGGGGCCTTTACACTGCGCATCTCATTACGGGGCATTTACACTGCGTATCTCATTACAGGGACATTTACACTGCGCAACTCATTACAGGGGCATTTACACTGGGCATCTCATTACAGGGGCATTTACACTGCGCATCTCATTACAGGGGCATTTACACTGCGCATCTCATTACAGGGGCATTTACACTGCGCATCTCATTACAGGGGCCTTTACACGGCGCATCTCATTACAGGGGCCTTTACACGGCGCATCTCATTACAGGGGCCTTTACACTGCGCATCTCATTACAGGAGCCTTTACACTGCGCATCTCATTACAAGGGCCTTTACACTGCGCATCTCATTACTGGGCATTTACACTGCGCATCTCATTACAGGGGCATTTACACTGCGCATCTCATTACAGGGGTATTTACACTGCACATCTCATTAAGGGGCATTTACACTGCACATCTCATAAAGGGGCATTTACACTGCGCATCTCATTACGGGGCATTTACACTGCGCATCTCATTACAGGGGCATTTACACTGCGCATCTCATTACAGGGGCATTTACACTGCGCATCTCATTACAGGGGCATTTACACTGCGCATCTCATTACAGGGGCCTTTACACTGCGCATCTCATTACAGGGGCCTTTACACTGCGCATCTCATTAAAGGGGCCTTTACACTGTGCATCTCATTAAAGGGGCCTTTACACTGCGCATCTCATTACAGGGGCCTTTACACTGTGCATCTCATTACGGGGCATTTACACTGCGTATCTTATTACAGGGGCATTTACACTGCGCAACTCATTACAGGGGCCTTTACACTGTGCATCTCATTACGGGGCATTTACACTGCGTATCTCATTACAGGGGCATTTACACTGCGCATCTCATTACAGGGGCATTTACACTGCGCATCTCATTACAGGGGCCTTTACACGGCGCATCTCATTACAGGGGCCTTTACACGGCGCATCTCATTACAGGGGCCTTTACACTGCGCATCTCATTACAGGAGCCTTTACACTGCGCATCTCATTACAAGGGCCTTTACACTGCGCATCTCATTACTGGGCATTTACACTGCGCATCTCATTACAGGGGCATTTACACTGCGCATCTCATTACAGGGGTATTTACACTGCACATCTCATTAAGGGGCATTTACACTGCACATCTCATAAAGGGGCATTTACACTGCGCATCTCATTACGGGGCATTTACACTGCGCATCTCATTACAGGGGCATTTACACTGCGCATCTCATTACAGGGGCATTTACACTGCGCATCTCATTACAGGGGCATTTACACTGCGCATCTCATTACAGGGGCCTTTACACTGCGCATCTCATTACAGGGGCCTTTACACTGCGCATCTCATTAAAGGGGCCTTTACACTGTGCATCTCATTAAAGGGGCCTTTACACTGCGCATCTCATTACAGGGGCCTTTACACTGTGCATCTCATTACGGGGCATTTACACTGCGTATCTTATTACAGGGGCATTTACACTGCGCAACTCATTACAGGGGCCTTTACACTGTGCATCTCATTACGGGGCATTTACACTGCGTATCTTATTACAGGGGCATTTACACTGCGCAACTCATTACAGGGGCATTTACACTGGGCATCTCATTACAGGGGCATTTACACTGCGCATCTCATTACAGGGGCATTTACACTGCGCATCTCATTACAGGGGCCTTTACACTGCGCATCTCATTACAGGGGCCTTTACACGGCGCATCTCATTACAGGGGCCTTTACACTGCGCATCTCATTACAGGGGCCTTTACACTGCGCATCTCATTACAGGGGCCTTTACACGGCGCATCTCATTACAGGGGCCTTTACACTGCGCATCTCATTACAGGAGCCTTTACACTGCGCATCTCATTACAAGGGCCTTTACACTGCGCATCTCATTACTGGGCATTTACACTGCGCATCTCAATACAGGGGCATTTACACTGCGCATCTCATTACAGGGGCATTTACACTGCGCATTTCATTACAGGGACCTTTACACTGCGCATCTCATTACAGGGGCATTTACACTGCGCATCTCATTAAAGGGGCCTTTACACTGCGCATCTCATTAAAGGGGCCTTTACACTGCGCATCTCATTACAGGGGCCTTTACACTGCGCATCTCATTACGGGAAATTTACACTGCGCATCTCATTACAGGGGCATTTACACTGCGCATCTCATTACAGGGGCATTTACACTGGGCATCTCATTACAGGGGCATTTACACTGCGCATCTAATTACAGGGGCATTTACACTGCGCATCTCATTACAGGGGCATTTACACTGCGCATCTCATTACTGGGCATTTACACTGCGCATCTCATTACAGGGGCATTTACACTGCGCATCTCATTACAGGGGAATTTACACTGCGCATCTCATTACAGGGGCCTTTACACTGCGCATCTCATTACAGGGGCCTTTACACGGCGCATCTCATTACAGGGGCCTTTACACGGCGCATCTTATTACAGGGGCCTTTACACTGCGCATCTCATTACAGGGGCCTTTACACTGCGCATCTCATTACAAGGGCCTTTACACTGCGCATCTCATTACAGGGGCATTTACACTGCGCATCTCATTACAGGGGCATCTACACTGCGCATCTCATTACAGGGGCAATTACACGGCGCATCTCATTACAGGGGCATTTACACGGCGCATCTCATTACAGGGGCCTTTACACGGTGCATCTCATTACAGGGGCCTTTACACTGCGCATCTCATTACAGGGGCCTTTACACTGCGCATCTCATTACAGGGGCCTTTCCACTGCGCATCTCATTACAGGGGCCTTTACACTGTGCATCTCATTACAGGGGCATTTACACTGCGCATCTCATTACAGGGGCATTTACACTGGGCATCTCATTACAGGGGCATTTACACTGGGCATCTCATTACAGGTGGCATTTACACTGCGCATCTCATTACAGGGGCATTTACACTGCGCATCTCATTACAGGGGCATTTACACTGCGCATCTCATTACAGGGGCCTTTACACTGCGCATCTCATTATGGGGCCTTTACACTGCGCATCTCATTACAGGGGCCTTTACACTGCGTATCTAATTACAGAGGCATTTACACTGCGCAACTCATTACAGGGGCATTTACACTGGGCATCTCATTACAGGGGCATTTACACTGCGTATCTCATTACAGGGGCATTTACACTGCGCATCTCATTACAGGGGCATTTACACTGCGCATCTCATTACAGGGGCATTTACACTGCGCATCTCATTACAGGGGCATTTCCATTGCGCATCTCATTACAGGGGCCTTTACACTGCGCATCTCATTACAGGGGCCTTTACACGGCGCATCTCATTACAGGGGCCTTTACACGGCGCATCTCATTACAGGGGCCTTTACACTGCGCATCTCATTACAGGAGCCTTTACACTGCGCATCTCATTACAAGGGCATTTACACTGCGCATCTCATTACAGGGGCCTTTACACTGCGCATCTCATTATGGGGCCTTTACACTGCGCATCTCATTACAGGGGCCTTTACACTGCACATCTCATTACTGGGCATTTACACTGCGCATCTCATTACAGGGGCATTTACACTGCGCATCTCATTACAGGGGCATTTACACTGCGCATCTCATTACAGGGACATTTACAGTGCTCATCTCATTACAGGGGCATTTACACTGCGCATCTCATTAAAGGGGCCTTTACACTGCGCATCTCATTAAAGGGGCCTTTACACTGCGCATCTCATTACAGGGGCCTTTACACTGCGCATCTCATTACGGGGAATTTACACTGCGCATCTCATTACAGGGGCATTTACACTGCGCATCTCATTACAGGGGCATTTACACTGCGCATCTCATTACAGGGGCATTTACACTGGGCATCTCATTACAGGGGCATTTACACTGCGCATCTCATTACAGGGGCCTTTACACGGTGCATCTCATTACAGGGGCATTTACACTGCGCATCTCATTACAGGGGCATTTACACTGCGCATCTCATTACAGGGGCCTTTACACTGCGCATCTCATTACAGGGGCCTTTACACTGTGCATCTCATTACAGTGGCATTTACACTGCGCATCTCATTACAGGGGCCTTTACATGGCGCATCTCATTACAGGGGCCTTTACACTGCGCATCTCATTACGGGGCATTTACACTGCGCATCTCATTACAGGGCATTTACAGTGCGCATCTCATTACGGGGCATTTGCACTGCGCATCTCATTACAGGGGCATTTACACTGCGCATCTCATGATGGGGCATTTACACTGCGCATCTCATGATGGGGCATTTACACTGTGCATCTCATTACAGGGGCCTTTACACTGCGCATCTCATTACAGGAGCCTTTACACTGCGCATCTCATTTCAGGGCATTTACACTGTGCATCTCATTAAGGGGCATTTACACTGGGCATCCCATTACGGGGCATTTACACTGCGCATCTCATTATAGGGGCATTTACATTGCGCATCTCATTACAGGGGCCTTTACACGGCGCATCTCATTACAGGGGCCTTTACACTGCGCATCTCATTACAGGGGCCTTTACACTGCGCATCTCATTACGGGGCATTTACACTGCGCATCTCATTACAGGGCATTTACACTGCGCATCTCATTACGGGGGCATTTGCACTGCGCATCTCATTACAGGGGCATTTACACTGCGCATCTCATGATGGGGCACTTACACTGCGCATCTCATGATGGGGCATTTACACTGTGCATCTCATTAAGGGGCATTTACACTGGGCATCCCATTACGGGGCATTTACACTGCACATCTCATTACAGGGGCATTTACATTGCGCATCTCATTACAGGGGCCTTTACACGGCGCATCTCATTACAGGGGCCTTTACATGGCGCATCTCATTACAGGGGCCTTTACACTGCGCATCTCATTACAGGGGCCTTTACACTGCGCATCTCATTACAAGGGCCTTTACACTGCGCATCTCATTACAGGGGCATTTACACTGCGCATCTCATTACAGGGGCATCTACACTGCGCATCTCATTACAGGGGCATTTACACGGCGCATCTCATTACAGGGGCATATACACGGCGCATCTCATTACAGGGGCCTTTACACTGCGCATCTCATTACAGGGGCCCTTACACTGCGCATCTCATTACAGGGGCCTTTACACTGCGCATCTCATTACAGGGGCCTTTACACTGCGCATCTCATTACAGGGGCCTTTACACTGTGCATCTCATTACAGGGGCCTTTACACGGCGCATCTCATTACAGGGGCCTTTACACGGCGCATCTCATTACAGGGGCCTTTACACTGCGCATCTCATTACAGGGGCCTTTACACTGCGCATCTCATTACAAGGGCCTTTACACTGCGCATCTCATTACAGGGGCATTTACACTGCGCATCTCATTACAGGGGCATCTACACTGCGCATCTCATTACAGGGGCATTTACACGGCGCATCTCATTACAGGGGCATATACACGGCGCATCTCATTACAGGGGCCTTTACACTGCGCATCTCATTACAGGGGCCCTTACACTGCGCATCTAATTACAGGGGCCTTTACACTGCGCATCTCATTACAGGGGCCTTTACACTGCGCATCTCATTACAGGGGCCTTTACACTGCGCATCTCATTACAGGGGCATTTACACTGCGCATCTCATTACAGGGGCATTTTCACTGGGCATCTCATTACAGGGGCATTTACACTGGGCATCTCATTACAGGGGCATTTACACTGGGCATCTCATTACAGGGGGCATTTACACTGCACATCTCATTAAGGGGCATTTACACTGCGCATCTCATTAAGGGGCATTTACACTGCGCATCTCATTACGGGGCATTTATCCCTGTCACACACACACACACGATGCAAAGCTATCTCTCCCTGTCACACGCACACGATGCATAGCTAACTCTCACTGCCACACACACACACGATGCACAGCTATCTCTCACTGTCACACACACACGATGCACAGCTATCTATCACTGTCACACACGATGCACAGCTATCTCTCACTCCCTGACACACACACACGATGCACAGCTATCTCTCCCTGTCACACACACGATGCACAGCTATCTCTTACTCCCTGACACACACACGATGCACAGCTATCTCTCCCTGTCATACACACACACACGATGCACAGATATCTCTCACTCCCTGACACACACACACGATGCAAAGCTATCTCTCCATGTCACACACACGATGCACAGCTATCTCTCCCTGTCACACACACACGATGCACAACTATCTTTCACTGTCACACACACACACGATGAACAGTAATCTCTCCATGTCACACACACGATGCACAGCTATCTCTCCCTGTCACACACACACGATGCACAACTATCTCTCACTGTCACACACACACGATGAACAGTAATCTCTCACTATCACACACACGATGCACAGCTATCTCTCCATGTCACAGTCAACAGTCATGACACAGTCATGTCAAATGTAACCCCAAAAGGGGTTAAGTCTCGAGAAGAGGAATCCCTGCAGGAATGATACTCGGCCCTGCTCTATATTAGATGCTGGTGTTACATATTGGTAGGTGGCAGTGCCTGACGTACCCTGGGCCGCCCCCCGGGGCAATGAGTGAGGGGCCGAGGATCTCTCCGCTGAGCCAGATGCTTCTGTTTAATTAGAGAGTTTTGTTGCAGGCGGAGCAGCTGTCACTCAATAATCAGCACAGATCACTGTGCCTCGTGTGTGACAGGGAGGGAGAGATAACTGTGCCTCATGTGTGACAGGGAGTGAGAGATAGCTGTGCCTCGTGTGTGACAGGGAGTGAGAGATAACTGTGCCTCATGTATGACAGAGAGTGAGAGATAGCTGTGCCTCGTGTGTGACAGGGAGTGAGAGATAGCTGTGCCTCGTGTGTGACAGGGAGTGAGAGATAGCTGTGCCTTGTGTGTGAGAGAGAAAGAAAGAGCGCAGAGAGAGAGAGAGAGAAAGAGCGCAGAGAGAGAGAAAGAGCACAGAGAGAGAGAAAGAGCGCAGAGATAGAGAAAGAATGAGCGCAGAGATAGAGAAAGAAAGAGCGCAGAGAGAGAGAGAGAGCGCAGAGAGAGAAAGAAAGAGCGCAGAGAGAGACAAAGAGCGCAGAGAGAGAGAGAAAGAAAGAGCGCAGATTGAGAAAGAAAGAGTGCATAGAGAGAGAGAAAAAGAGCGCAGAGAGAGAGAGAGAAAGAGCGCAGAGAGAAAGAAAGAGCGCAGAGAGAAAGTAAGAGCGCAGAGAGAAAGAAAGAGCGCAGAGAGAAAGAAAGAAAGAGCGCAGAGAGAGAGAAAAAGCGCAGAGAAAGAAAGAGCGCAGAGAGAGAGAGGAAGAAAGAGTGCAGAGAGAGAGAGAAAGAAAGAATGCAGAGAGAGAAAGAAAGAGCGCAGAGAGAGAGAAAGAGCGCAGAGAGAGAGAGAAAGAGCGCAGAGAGAGAGAAAGAAAGAGCGCAGAGAGAAAAAGAAAGAGCGCAGAGAGAGAGAAAGAGCGCAGAGAGAGAAAGAAAGAGTGCAGAGAGAGAGAAAGAAAGAGCGCAGAGAGAGAGAAAGAGTGCAGAGAGAGCGCAGAGAGAGAGAGTGCAGAGAGAGAGAGAAGGAAAGAGCGCAGAGAGAGAGAAAGAGCGCAGAGAGAGAAAGAAAGAGCGCAGAGAGAAAGAGCGCAGAGAGAGAGAGAAAGAAAGAGCGCAGAGAGAGAGAGAAAGAGCGCAGAGAGAGAGAGAAAGAGCGCAGAGAGAGAGAGAAAGAGCGCAGAGAGAGAAAGAAAGAAAGAGCGCAGAGAGAGAGAGAGAGCGCAGAGAGAGAGAGAAAGAGCGCAGAGAGAGAAAGAAAGAAAGAGCGCAGAGAGAGAGAGAGAAAGAGCACAGAGAGAAAGAGAAAAAAAGAGCGCAGAGAGAGAGAGAGCGCAGACAGAGAGAGAGCCCAGAGAGAGAGAGCGCAGAGAGAGAGAGAGAGAGCGCAGAGAGAGAGAAAGAAAGAGCGCAGAGAGAGAGAAAGAGCGCAGAGAAAGAAAGAGCGCAGAGAGAGTGAGAAAGAAAGAGCGCAGAGAGAGAAAGAAAGAAAGAGCGCAGAGAGAGAGAAAAAGCGCAGAGAAAGAAAGAGCGCAGAGAGAGAGAGGAAGAAAGAACGCAGAGAGAGAAAGAAAGAGTGCAGAGAGAGAGAAAGAGCGCAGAGAGAGAGATAAAGAGCGCAGAGAGAGAGCAAGAAAGAGCGCAGAGAGAGAAAGGAAGAGCGCAGAGAGAGAGAAAGAGCACAGAGAGAGAAAGAAAGAGTGCAGAGAGAGAGAGAAAGAAAGAGCGCAGAGAGAGAGAGAAAGAAAGAGCGCAGAGAGAGAAAGAAAGAAAGAGCGCAGAAAGAGAGAGAGAGCGCAGAGAAAGAGGATGAAAGAACACACAGAGAGAGAGAGAAAGAGCGTAGAGAGAGAGAGAAAGAGCGCAGAGAGAAAGAGAAAGAAAGAGCGCAGAGAGAGAGAGCGCAGACAGAGAGAGAGCCCAGAGAGAGAGAGCGCAGAGAGAGAGAGAGAGCGCAGAGAGAGAGAAAGAAAGAGCGCAGAGAGAGAGAAAGAGCGCAGAGAAAGAAAGAGCGCAGAGAGAGAGAGGAAGAAAGAGCGCAGAGAGAGAGAGAAAGAAAGAGCGCAGAGAGAGAAAGAAAGAGCACAGAGAGAGAAAGAAAGAGCGCAGAGAGAGAGAAAGAGCGCAGAGAGAGAGAGAAAGAAAGAGCGCAGAGAGAGAGAGGAAGAAAGAACGCAGAGAGAGAAAGAAAGAGTGCAGAGAGAGAGAAAGAGCGCAGAGAGAGAGATAAAGAGCGCAGAGAGAGAGCAAGAAAGAGCGCAGAGAGAGAAAGGAAGAGCGCAGAGAGAGAGAAAGAGCACAGAGAGAGAAAGAAAGAGTGCAGAGAGAGAGAGAAAGAAAGAGCGCAGAGAGAAAGAAAGAGCGCAGAGAGAGAAAGAAAGAGCGCAGAGAGAAAGAGCGCAGAGAGAGAGAAAGAAAGAGCGCAGAGAGAGATAGAAAGAGCGCAGAGAGAGAGAGAAAGAGCACAGAGAGAGTGAGAAAGAGTGCAGAGAGAGAGAAAGAAAGAGCGCAGAGAGAGAGAGAAAGAAAGAGCGCAGAGAGAGAAAGAAAGAAAGAGCGCAGAAAGAGAGAGAGAGCGCAGAGAGAGAGGATGAAAGAACACACAGAGAGAGAGAGAAAGAGCGTAGAGAGAGAGAGAAAGAGCGCAGAGAGAAAGAGAAAGAAAGAGCGCAGAGAGAGAGAGAGAGAGCGCAGACAGAGAGAGAGCCCAGAGAGAGAGAGCGCAGAGAGAGAGAGAGAGCGCAGAGAGAGAGAAAGAAAGAGCGCAGAGAGAGAGAAAGAGCGCAGAGAAAGAAAGAGCGCAGAGAGAGAGAGGAAGAAAGAGCGCAGAGAGAGAGAGAAAGAAAGAGCGCAGAGAGAGAAAGAAAGAGCACAGAGAGAGAAAGAAAGAGCGCAGAGAGAGAGAAAGAGCGCAGAGAGAGAAAAAGAGCGCAGAGAGATGTATGTACAGCGCCGCCGTCACTGTCAGTGCTATGTAACGGCGGCGCTGTACATACAGGGATAAGGATAGTATTATTACATAGCAGTGACAGTGACGGCGGCGCTGTACATACAGGGATAAGGATAGTATTATTACATAGCAGTGACAGTGACGGCGGCGCTGTACATACAGGGATAAGGATAGTATTATTACATAGCACTGACAGTGACGGCGTCACTGTACATACAGAGATAAGGATAGTATTATTACATAGCACTGACAGTGACGGCAGTGCTGTACATACAGGGATAAGGATAATATTATTACATAGCACTGACAGTGACGGCGGCGCTGTACATACAGGGGGCGCTGTACATACAGGGATAAGGATAGTATTATTACATAGCACTGACAGTGACGGCGGCGCTGTACACACAGGGATAAGGATAGTATTACATAGCACTTACAGTAAAGGCCCCTGTAATGAGATGCGCAGTGTAAAGGCCCCTGTAATGAGATGCGCCGTGTAAAGGCCCCTGTAATGAGATGCGCCGTGTAAATGCCCCTGTAATGAGATGCGCCGTGTAAATGCCCCTGTAATGAGATGCGCAGTGTAAATGCCCCTGTAATGAGATGTGCAGTGTAAATGCCCCTGTAATGAGATGCGCAGTGTAAAGGCCCTTGTAATGAGATGCGCCGTGTAAATGCCACTGTAATGAGATGTGCCGTGTAAAGGCCCCTGTAATGAGATGCGCCGTGTAAAGGCCCCTGTAATGAGATGTGCCGTGTAAAGGCCCCTGTAATGAGATGCACCGTGTAAAGGCCCCTGTAATGAGATGCGCAGTATAAATGCCCCTGTAATGAGATGCGCAGTGAAAATGCACCGTAATGAGATGCCCAGTGTAAATGCCCCTTAATGAGATGCACAGTGTAAATGCCCCTGTAATGAGATGCGCAGTGTAAATGCCCCTGTAATGAGATGCGCAGTGTAAATGCCCCTGTAATGAGATGCGCAGTGTATATGCCCCTGTAATGAGATGCGCAGTGTAAATGCCCCTTTAATGAGATGCGCAGTGTAAATGCCCCTGTAATGAGATGCGCAGTGTAGAGGCCCCGTAATGAGATGCGCAGTGTAGAGGCCCCGTAATGAGATGCGCAGTGTAGAGGCCCCTGTAATGAGATGCGCAGTGTAAAGGCCCCTGTAATGAGATGCGCAGTGGAAAGGCCCCGTAATGAGATGCGCAGTGTAAAGGCCCCTGTAATGAGATGCGCCATGTAAATGCCCCTGTAATGAGATGCGCAGTGTAAATGCCCCTGTAATGAGATGCCCAGTGTAAATGCCCCTGTAATAAGATGCGCAGTGTAAATGCCCCTGTAATGAGATGCGCAGTGTAAATGCCCCATAATGAGATGCGCAGTGTAAAGGCCCCTGTAATGAGATGAGCAGTGTAAAAGACCCGTAATGAGATGCGCAGTGTAAAGGCCCCTTTAATGAGATGCGCAGTGTAAAAGCCCCGTAATGAGATGCGCAGTGTAAAGGCCCCTTTAATGAGATGCGCAGTGTAAATGCCCCTGTAATGAGATGCGCAGTGTAAATGTCCCTGTAATGAGATGCGCAGTGTAAATGCCCCTGTAATGAGATGCGCAGTGTAAATGCCCCTGTAATGAGATGCGCAGTGTAAATGCCCAGTAATGAGATGCGCAGTGTAAAGGCCCCTGTAATGAGATGCGCAGTGTAAAGGCCCCATAATGAGATGCGCAGTGTAAAGGCCCCTGTAATGAGATGCCCAGTGTAAATGCCCCGTAATGAGATGCGCAGTGTAAATGGCCCTTATTGAGATGCGCAGTGTAAATGCCCCTTAATGAGATGTGCAGTGTAAATGCCCCCTGTAATGAGATGCCCAGTGTAAATGCCCCTGTAATGAGATGCCCAGTGTAAATGCCCCTGTAATGAGATGCGCAGTGTAAATGCCCCTGTAATGAGATGCGCAGTGTAAAGGCCCCTGTAATGAGATGCGCAGTGTAAAGGCCCCTGTAATGAGATGCGCAGTGTAAAGGCCCCTGTAATGAGATGCGCAGTGTAAAGGCCCCTGTAATGATATGCGCCGTGTAAAGGCCTTTGTAATGAGATGCGCCGTGTAAATGCCCCTGTAATGAGATGCGCCGTGTAATTGCCCCTGTAATGAGATGCGCATTGTGAATGCCCCTGTAATGAGATGCGCAGTGTAAAGGCTCTTGTAATGAGATGCGCAGTGTAAAGGCCCCTGTAATGAGATGCGCAGTGTAAAGGCCCCTGTAATGAGATGCGCCGTGTAAAGGCCTATGTAATGAGATGCGCCGTGTAAAGGCCCCTGTAATGAGATGCGCCATGTAAAGGCCCCTGTAATGAGATGCGCAATGTAAATGCCCCTGTAATGAGATGCGCAGTGTAAATGCCCCGTAATGGGATGCCCAGTGTAAATGCCCCTTAATGAGATGCACAGTGTAAATGCCCTGTAATGAGATGCGCAGTGTAAATGCCCCGTAATGAGATGCACAGTGTAAATGCCCCTGTAATGAGATGCGCATTGTAAATGCCCCTGTAATGACATGTGCAGTGTAAATGCCCCTGTAATGAGATGCGCAGTGTAAATGCCCCTGTAATGAGATGCGCAGTGTAAATGCCCCTGTAATGAGAAGCGCAGTGTAAATGCCCCGTAATGAGATGCGCAGTGTAAATGCCCCGTCATGAGATGCGCAGTGTAAATGCCCCGTAATGAGATGCGCAGTGTAAATGCCCTGTAATGAGATGCGCAGTGTAAATGCCCCGTAATGAGATGCACAGTGTAAATGCCCCTGTATTGAGATGCACAGTGTAAATGCCCCGTAATGAGATGCGCAGTGTGAATGCCCTGTAATGAGATGCGCAGTGTAAATGCCCCGTAAAGAGATGCGCAGTGTAAATGCCCCTGTAATGAGATGCGCAGTGTAAATGCCCGTCAGTGCTATGCAATAATAATATCCTTATCCCTTTGTGTACAGCGCCGCCGTCACTGTCAGTGCTATGTAATACTATCCTTATCCCTGTATGTACAGCGCCGCCCTCACTGTCAGTGCTATGTAATACAATCCTTATCCCTGTATGTACAGAGCCGCCGTCACTGTCAGTTCTATGTAATACTATCCTTATCCCTGTATGTACAGCGCCGCCGTCACTGTCACTGCTATGTAATAATACTATCCTTATCCCTGTATGTACAGCGCCGTCGTCACTTTCAGTGCTATGTAATAATAATATACTTATCCCTGTATGTACAGCGCCGCCGTCACTGTCAGTGCTATGTAATACTATCCTTATCCCTGTATGTACAGCGCCGCCGTCACTGTCAGTGCTGTGTAATACTATCCTTATCCCTGTATGTACAGCGTCGCCATCACTGTCAGTGCTATGTAATACTATCCTTATCCCTGTATGTACAGCGCCACGTCACTGTCAGTGCTATGTAATACTATACTTATCCCTGTGTGTACAGCGCCGCCGTCACTGTCAGTGCTATGTAATAATACTATCCTTATCCCGTTATGTACAGTTCCACCATCACTGTCAGTGCTATGTAATAATACTATACTCATCCCTGTATGTACAGCGCCACGTCACTGTCAGTGCTATGTAATAATACTATCCTTATCCCTGTATGTACAGCGCCGCCATCACTGTCAGTGAGTAGAAAGTACTTTTCTCCACCCCTGTTATTGCCACAGACTTGCCCTTTACAGGGCGCCGCCGTCACTGTCAGTGCTATGTAATACTATCCTTATCCCTGTATCTACAGCGCCGCCGTCACATTCACTGCTATGTAATAATACTATCCTTATCCCTGTATGGACAGTGCCGCCGTCACTGTCACTGCTTTGCAATAATACTATCCTTATCTCTGTATGTACAGCGCCGCCGTCACTGTCAGTGCTATGTAATAATACTATACTTATCCCTGTATGCACAGCGCCACCGTCACTGTCAGTGCTATGTAATAATACTATCCTTATCCCTGTATGTACAGCGCCACGGTCATTGTCAGTGCTATGTAATAATACTATTCTTATCCCTGTATGTACAACGCCGCCATTACTGTCAGTGCTATGTAATTGTACATACAGGGATAAGGATAGTATTACATAGCAATGACAGTGACAGCGCACTGTACATACAGGGATAAGGATATTATTATTACATAGCACTGACAGTGACGGCGGCGCTGTACATACAGGGATAAGGATAGTATTATTACATAGCACTGACAGTGACGGCGGCTGTACATACAGGGATAAGGATAGTATTACATAGCAATGACAGTGACGGCGGCGCTGTACATACAGGGATAAGGATATTATTATTACATAGCCCTGAAAGTGACGACGGCGCTGTACATACAGGGATAAGGATAGTATTATTACATAGCAGTGACAGTGACGGCGGCGCTGTACATACAGGGATAAGGATAGTATTACATAGAACTGACAGTGACGGCGGCGCTGTACATACAGGGATAAGGATTGTATTACATAGCACTGACAGTGAGGGCGGCGCTGTACATACAGGGATAAGGATAGTATTACATAGCACTGACAGTGACGGCGGCGCTGTACACAAAGGGATAAGGATATTATTATTCCATAGCACTGACGGGCATTTACACTGCGCATCTCATTACAGGGGCATTTACACTGCGCATCTCATTACGGGGCATTTACACTGCGCATCTCATTACAGGGCATTCACACTGCGCATCTCATTACGGGGCATTTACACTGTGTATCTCATTACAGGGGCATTTACACTGTGCATCTCATTACGGGGCATTTACACTGCGCATCTCATTACAGGGCATTTACACTGCGCATCTCATTACGGGGCATTTACACTGCGCATCTCATGACGGGGCATTTACACTGCGCATCTCATTACGGGGCATTTACACTGCGCTTCTCATTACAGGGGCATTTACACTGCGCATCTCATTACAGGGGCATTTACACTGCACATGTCATTACAGGGGCATTTACAATGCGCATCTCATTACAGGGGCATTTACACTGTGCATCTCATTACGGGGCATTTACACTGCGCATCTCATTACAGGGCATTTACACTGTGCATCTCATTAAGGGGCATTTACACTGGGCATCCCATTACGGGGCATTTACACTGCGCATCTCATTACAGGGGCATTTACATTGCGCATCTCATTACAGGGGCCTTTACATGGCGCATCTCATTACAGGGGCCTTTACACGGCGCATCTCATTACATAGGCCTTTACACGGCGCATCTCATTACAGGGGCCTTTACACTGCGCATCTCATTACTGGGGCCTTTACACTGCGCATCTCATTACAAGAGCCTTTACACTGCGCATCTCATTACAGGGGCATTTACACTGCGCATCTCATTACAGGGGCATCTACACTGCGCATCTCATTACAGGGGCAATTACACGGCGCATCTCATTACAGGGGCATTTACACGGCGCATCTCATTACAAAGGCCTTTACACGGCGCATATCATTACAGGGGCCTTTACACTGCGCATCTCATTACAGGGGCCTTTACACTGCGCATCTCATTACAGGGGCCTTTACACTGCGCATCTCATTACAGGGGCCTTTACACTGCGCATCTCATTACAGGGGCATTTACACTGCGCATCTCATTACAGGGGCATTTACACTGGGCATCTCATTACAGGGGCATTTACACTGGGCATCTCATTACAGGGGGCATTTACACTGCACATCTCATTAAGGGGCATTTACACTGCGCATCTTATTAAGGGGCATTTACACAGCGCATCTAAGAGCGCAGAGAGAGAGAAAGAGTGCAGAGAGAGCGCAGAGAGAGAGAGTGCAGAGAGAGAGAGAAGGAAAGAGCGCAGAGAGAGAGAAAGAGCGCAGAGAGAGAAAGAAAGAGCGCAGAGAGAAAGAGCGCAGAGAGAGAGAAAGAAAGAGCGCAGAGAGAGAGAGAAAGAGCGCTGAGAGAGAGAGAAAGAGCGCAGAGAGAGAGAGAAAGAGCGCAGAGAGAGAAAGAAAGAAAGAGCGCAGAGAGAGAGAGAGCGCAGAGAGAGAGAGAAAGAGCGCAGAGAGAGAAAGAAAGAAAGAGCGCAGAGAGAGAGAGAGAAAGAGCGCAGAGAGAAAGAGAAAAAAAGAGCGCAGAGAGAGAGAGAGCGCAGACAGAGAGAGAGCCCAGAGAGAGAGAGCGCAGAGAGAGAGAGAGAGAGCGCAGAGAGAGAGAAAGAAAGAGCGCAGAGAGAGAGAAAGAGCGCAGAGAAAGAAAGAGCGCAGAGAGAGTGAGAAAGAAAGTGCGCAGAGAGAGAAAGAAAGAAAGAGCGCAGAGAGAGAGAGGAAGAAAGAACGCAGAGAGAGAAAGAAAGAGTGCAGAGAGAGAGAAAGAGCACAGAGAGAGAGATAAAGAGCGCAGAGAGAGAGCAAGAAAGAGCGCAGAGAGAGAAAGGAAGAGCGCAGAGAGAGAGAAAGAGCGCAGAGAGAGAAAGAAAGAGTGCAGAGAGAGAGAGAAAGAAAGAGCGCAGAGAGAGAGAAAGAGCGCAGAGAGAGAAAGAAAGAGCGCAGATAGAAAGAGCGCAGAGAGAGAGAAAGAAAGAGCGCAGAGAGAGATAGAAAGAGCGCAGAGAGAGAGAGAAAGAGCACAGAGAGAGAGAGAAAGAGTGCAGAGAGAGAGAAAGAAAGAGCGCAGAGAGAGAGAGAAAGAAAGAGCGCAGAGAGAGAAAGAAAGAAAGAGCGCAGAAAGAGAGAGAGAGCGCAGAGAGAGAGGATGAAAGAACACACAGAGAGAGAGAGAAAGAGCGTAGAGAGAGAGAGAAAGAGCGCAGAGAGAAAGAGAAAGAAAGAGCGCAGAGAGAGAGAGAGAGAGCGCAGACAGAGAGAGAGCCCAGAGAGAGAGAGCGCAGAGAGAGAGAGAGAGCGCAGAGAGAGAGAAAGAAAGAGCGCAGAGAGAGAGAAAGAGCGCAGAGAAAGAAAGAGCGCAGAGAGAGAGAGGAAGAAAGAGCGCAGAGAGAGAGAGAAAGAAAGAGTGCAGAGAGAGAAAGAAAGAGCACAGAGAGAGAAAGAAAGAGCGCAGAGAGAGAGAAAGAGCGCAGAGAGAGAAAAAGAGCGCAGAGAGTTGTATGTACAGCGCCGCCGTCACTGTCAGTGCTATGTAACGGCGGCGCTGTACATACAGGGATAAGGATAGTATTATTACATAGCAGTGACAGTGACGGCGGCGCTGTACATACAAGGATAAGGATAGTATTATTACATAGCAGTGACAGTGACGGCGGCGCTGTACATCCAGGGATAAGGATAGTATTATTACATAGCACTGACAGTGACGGCGTCACTGTACATTCAGAGATAAGGATAGTATTATTACATAGCACTGACAGTGACGGCAGTGCTGTACATACAGGGATAAGGATAATATTATTACATAGCACTGACAGTGACGGCGGCGCTGTACATACAGGGGGCGCTGTACATACAGGGATAAGGATAGTATTATTACATAGCACTGACTGTGACGGCGGCGCTGTACACACAGGGATAAGGATAGTATTACATAGCACTTACAGTAAAGGCCCCTGTAATGAGATGCGCAGTGTAAAGGCCCCTGTAATGAGATGCGCCGTGTAAAGGCCCCTGTAATGAGATGCGCCGTGTAAATGCCCCTGTAATGAGATGCGCCGTGTAAATGCCCCTGTAATGAGATGCGCAGTGTAAATGCCCCTGTAATGAGATGTGCAGTGTAAATGCCCCTGTAATGAGATGCGCAGTGTAAAGGCCCATGTAATGAGATGCACAGTGTAAAGGCCCCTGTAATGAGATGCGCCGTGTAAATGCCACTGTAATGAGATGTGCCGTGTAAAGGCCCCTGTAATGAGATGCGCCGTGTAAAGGCCCCTGTAATGAGATGTGCCGTGTAAAGGCCCCTGTAATGAGATGCGCCGTGTAAAGGCCCCTGTAATGAGATGCGCAGTATAAATGCCCCTGTAATGAGATGCGCAGTGTAAATGCACCGTAATGAGATGCCCAGTGTAAATGCCCCTTAATGAGATGCACAGTGTAAATGCCCCTGTAATGAGATGCGCAGTGTAAATGCCCCTGTAATGAGATGCGCAGTGTAAATGCCCCTGTAATGAGATGTGCAGTGTAAATGCCCCTGTAATGAGATGCGCAGTGTAAATGCCCCTTTAATGAGATGCGCAGTGTAAATGCCCTGTAATGAGATGCGCAGTGTTGAGGCCCCGTAATGAGATGCGCAGTGTAGAGGCCCCTGTAATGAGATGCGCAGTGTAAAGGCCCCTGTAATGAGATGCGCCGTGTAAAGGCCCCTGTAATGAGATGCGCCGTGTAAATGCCCCTGTAATGAGATGCGCCGTGTAAATGCCCCTGTAATGAGATGCGCAGTGTAAATGCCCCTGTAATGAGATGTGCAGTGTAAATGCCCCTGTAATGAGATGCGCAGTGTAAAGGCCCTTGTAATGAGATGCACAGTGTAAAGGCCCCTGTAATGAGATGCGCCGTGTAAATGCCACTGTAATGAGATGTGCCGTGTAAAGGCCCCTGTAATGAGATGCGCCGTGTAAAGGCCCCTGTAATGAGATGTGCCGTGTAAAGGCCCCTGTAATGAGATGCGCCGTGTAAAGGCCCCTGTAATGAGATGCGCAGTATAAATGCCCCTGTAATGAGATGCGCAGTGTAAATGCACCGTAATGAGATGCCCAGTGTAAATGCCCCTTAATGAGATGCACAGTGTAAATGCCCCTGTAATGAGATGCGCAGTGTAAATGCCCCTGTAATGATATGCGCAGTGTAAATGCCCCTGTAATGAGATGTGCAGTGTAAATGCCCCTGTAATGAGATGCGCAGTGTAAATGCCCCTTTAATGAGATGCGCAGTGTAAATGCCCTGTAATGAGATGCGCAGTGTTGAGGCCCCATAATGAGATGCGCAGTGTAGAGGCCCCTGTAATGAGATGCGCAGTGGAAAGGCCCCGTAATGAGATGCGCAGTGTAAAGGCCCCTGTAATGAGATGCGCCATGTAAATGCCCCTGTAATGAGATGCGCAGTGTAAATGCCCCTGTAATGAGATGCCAAGTGTAAATGCCCCTGTAATAAGATGCGCAGTGTAAATGCCCCTGTAATGAGATGCGCAGTGTAAATGCCCCTGTAATGAGATGCGCAGTGTAAAAGCCCCGTAATGAGATGCGCAGTGTAAAGGCCCCTTTAATGAGATGCGCAGTGTAAATGCCCCTGTAATGAGATGCGCAGTGTAAATGTCCCTGTAATGAGATGCGCAGTGTAAATGCCCCTGTAATGAGATGCGCAGTGTAAATGCCCCTGTAATGAGATGCGCAGTGTAAATGCCCAGTAACGAGATGCGCAGTGTAAAGGCCCCTGTAATGAGATGCGCAGTGTAAAAGCCCCGTAATGAGATGCGCAGTGTAAAGGCCCCTTTAATGAGATGCGCAGTGTAAATGCCCCTGTAATGAGATGCGCAGTGTAAATGTCCCTGTAATGAGATGTGCAGTGTAAATGCCCCTGTAATGAGATGCGCAGTGTAAAGGCCCTTGTAATGAGATGCGCAGTGTAAAGGCCCCTGTAATGAGATGCGCCGTGTAAAGGCCCCTGTAATGAGATGCGCCGTGTAAAGGCCCCTGTAATGAGATGCGCAGTATAAATGCCCCTGTAATGAGATGCGCAGTGTAAATGCACCGTAATGAGATGCCCAGTGTAAATGCCCCTTAATGAGATGCACAGTGTAAATGCCCCGTAATGAGATGCGCAGTCTAAATGCCCCTGTAATGAGATGCGCAGTGTAAATGCCCCTGTAATGAGATGTGCAGTGTAAATGCCCCTGTAATGAGATGTGCAGTGTAAATGCCCCTGTAATGAGATGCGCAGTGTATATGCACCTGTAATGAGATGCGCAGTGTAAATGCCCCTTTAATGAGATGTGCAGTGTAAATGCCCCTGTAATGAGATGCGCAGTGTAGAGGCCCCGTAATGAGATGCGCAGTGTAGAGGCCCCTGTAATGAGATGCGCAGTGTAAAGGCCCCTGTAATGAGATGCGCAGTGGAAAGGCGCCTGTAATGAGATGTGCCATGTAAATGCCCCTGTAATGAGATGCGCAGTGTAAATGCCCCTGTAATGAGATGCCCAGTGTAAATGCCCCTGTAATGAGATGCGCAGTGTAAATGCCCCTGTAATGAGATGCGCAGTGTAAATGCCCCGTAATGAGATGCGCAGTGTAAAGGCCCCTGTAATGAGATGCGCAGTGCAAAAGCCCCGTAATGAGATGCGCAGTGTAAAGGCCCCTTTAATGAGATGCGCAGTGTAAAAGCCCCGTAATGAGATGCGCAGTGTAAAGGCCCCTTTAATGAGATGCGCAGTGTAAATGCCCCTGTAATGAGATGCGCAGTGTAAATGTCCCTGTAATGAGATGCGCAGTGTAAATGCCCCTGTAATGAGATGCGCAGTGTAAATGCCCCTGTAATGAGATGCGCAGTGTAAATGCCCAGTAATGAGATGCGCAGTGTAAATGCCCCTGTAATGAGATGCGCAGTGTAAATGCCCCGTAATGAGATGCGCAGTGTAAATGCCCCTTAATGAGATGCGCAGTGTAAATGCCCCTTAATGACATGTGCAGTGTAAATGCCCCCTGTAATGAGATGCCCAGTGTAAATGCCCCTGTAATGAGATGCACAGTGTAAATGCCCCTGTAATGAGATGCGCAGTGTAAAGGCCCTTGTAATTAGATGCGCAGTGTAAAGGCCCCTGTAATGAGATGCGCAGTGTAATGGCCCCTGTAATGAGATGCGCCGTGTAACGGCCTATATAATGAGATGCGCCGTGTAAAGGCCCCTGTAATGAGATGCGCCGTGTAAAGGCCCCTGTAATGAGATGCGCAATGTAAATGCCACTGTAATGAGATGCGCAGTGTAAATGCCCCGTAATGGGATGCCCAGTGTAAATGCCCCTTAATGAGATGCACAGTGTAAATGCCCTGTAATGAGATGCGCAGTGTAAATGCCCCGTAATGAGATGCACAGTGTAAATGCCCCTGTAATGAGATGCGCATTGTAAATGCCCCTGTAATGACATGCGCAGTGTAAATGCCCCTGTAATGAGATGCACAGTGTAAATGCCCCTGTAATGAGAAGCGCAGTGTAAATGCCCCGTAATGAGATGCGCAGTGTAAAGGCCCCGTAATGAGATGCGCAGTGTAAAGGCCCCTGTAATGAGATGCGCAGTGTAAAGGCCCCTTTAATGAGATGCACAGTGTAAAGGCCCCTTTAATGAGATGCGCAGTGTAAAGGCCCCTGTAATGAGATGCGCAGTGTAAAGGCCCCTGTAATGAGATGCGCAGTGTAAATGCCCCTGTAATGAGATGCGCAGTGTAAATGCCCCTGTAATGAGATGCGCAGTGTAAATGCCCCTGTAATGAGATGCGCAGTGTAAATGCCCCGTAATGAGATGCGCAGTGTAAATGCCCCTTAATGAGATGTGCAGTGTAAATGCCCCTGTAATGAGATGCGCAGTGTAAATGCCCCTGTAATGAGATGCGCAGTGTAAATGCCCAGTAATGAGATGCGCAGTGTAAAATACTATCCTTATCCCTGTATGTACAATTACATAGCACTGACAGTAATGGCGGCGTTGTACATACAGGGATAAGAATAGTATTATTACATAGCACTGACAATGACCGTGGCGCTGTACATACAGGGATAAGGATAGTATTATTACATAGCACTGACAGTGACGGTGGCGCTGTGCATACAGGGATAAGTATAGTATTATTACATAGCACTGACAGTGACGGCGGTGCTGTACATACAGAGATAAGGATAGTATTATTGCAAAGCAGTGACAGTGACGGCGGCACTGTCCATACAGGGATAAGGATAGTATTATTACATAGCAGTGAATGTGACGGCGGCGCTGTAGATACAGGGATAAGGATAGTATTACATAGCACTGACAGTGACGGCGGCGCCCTGTAAAGGGCAAGTCTGTGGCAATAACAGGGGTGGAGAAAAGTACTTTCTACTCACTGACAGTGATGGCGGCGCTGTACATACAGGGATAAGGATAGTATTATTACATAGCACTGACAGTGACGTGGAGCTGTACATACAGGGATGAGGATAGTATTATTACATAGCACTGACAGTGATGGTGGAACTGTACATAACGGGATAAGGATAGTATTATTACATAGCACTGACAGTGACGGCGGCGCTGTACACACAGGGATAAGGATAGTATTACATAGCACTGACAGTGACGTGGCGCTGTACATACAGGGATAAGGATAGTATTACATAGCACTGACAGTGATGGCGACGCTGTACATACAGGGATAAGGATAGTATTACACAGCACTGACAGTGACGGCGGCGCTGTACATACAGGGATAAGGATAGTATTACATAGCACTGACAGTGACGGCGGCGCTGTACATACAGGGATAAGTATATTATTATTACATAGCACTGAAAGTGACGACGGCGCTGTACATACAGGGATAAGGATAGTATTATTACATAGCAGTGACAGTGACGGCGGCGCTGTACATACAGGGATAAGGATAGTATTACATAGAACTGACAGTGACGGCGGCGCTGTACATACAGGGATAAGGATTGTATTACATAGCACTGACAGTGAGGGCGGCGCTGTACATACAGGGATAAGGATAGTATTACATAGCACTGACAGTGACGGCGGCGCTGTACACAAAGGGATAAGGATATTATTATTGCATAGCACTGACGGGCATTTACACTGCGCTTCTCATTACAGGGGCATTTACACTGCGCATCTCTTTACGGGGCATTTACACTGCGCATCTCATTACAGGGCATTCACACTGCGCATCTCATTACGGGGCATTTACACTGTGCATCTCAATACAGGGGCATTTACACTGTGCATCTCATTACGGGGCATTTACACTGCGCATCTCATTACAGGGCATTTACACTGCGCATCTCATTACGGGGCATTTACACTGCGCATCTCATGACGGGGCATTTACACTGCGCATCTCATTACGGGGCATTTACACTGCGCTTCTCATTACAGGGGCATTTACACTGCGCATCTCATTACAGGGGCATTTACACTGCGCATCTCATTACAGGGGCATTTACACTGCACATGTCATTACAGGGGCATTTACAATGCGCATCTCATTACAGGGGCATTTACACTGTGCATCTCATTACGGGGCATTTACACTGCGCATCTCATTACAGGGCATTTACACTGTGCATCTCATTAAGGGGCATTACACTGGGCATCCCATTACGGGGCATTTACACTGCGCATCTCATTACAGGGGCATTTACATTGCGCATCTCATTACAGGGGCCTTTACATGGCGCATCTCATTACAGGGGCCTTTACACGGCGCATCTCATTACATAGGCCTTTACATGGCGCATCTCATTACAGGGGCCTTTACACTGCGCATCTCATTACAGGGGCCTTTACACTGCGCATCTCATTACAAGAGCCTTTACACTGCGCATCTCATTACAGGGGCATTTACACTGCGCATCTCATTACAGGGGCAATTACACGGCGCATCTCATTACAGGGGCATTTACACGGCGCATCTCATTACAAAGGCCTTTACACGGCGCATATCATTACAGGGGCCTTTACACTGCGCATCTCATTACAGGGGCCTTTACACTGCGCATCTCATTACAGGGGCCTTTACACTGCGCATCTCATTACAGGGGCCTTTACACTGCGCATCTCATTACAGGGGCATTTACACTGCGCATCTCATTACAGGGGCATTTACACTGGGCATCTCATTACAGGGGCATTTACACTGGGCATCTCATTACAAGGGGCATTTACACTGCACATCTCATTAAGGGGCATTTACACTGCGCATCTCATTAAGGGGCATTTACACTGCGCATCTCATTACGGGGCATTTACACTGGGCATCTCATTACAGGGGCCTTTACACTGCGCATCTCATTATGGGGCCTTTACACTGCGCATCTCATTACAGGGGCCTTTACACTGCGCATCTCATTACTGGGCATTTACACTGCGCATCTCATTACAGGGGCATTTACACTGCGCATCTCATTACAGGGGCATTTACACTGCGCATCTCATTACAGGGACATTTACACTGCGCATCTCATTACAGGGGCATTTACACTGCGCATCTCATTAAAGGGGCCTTTACACTGCGCATCTCATTACGGGGCTTTTACACTCCGCATCTCATTAAAGGGGCCTTTACACTGCGCATCTCATTACGGGTCTTTTACACTGCGCATCTCATTACAGGGGCCTTTACACTGCGCATCTCATTATGGGGCATTTACACTGCGCATCTCATTACAGGGGCATTTACACTGCGCATCTTATTACAGGGGCATTTACACTGGGCATCTCATTACAGGGGCATTTACACTGCGCATCTCATTACAGGGGCATTTACATGGCGCATCTCATTACAGGGGCCTTTACACTGCGCATCTCATTACGGGGCCTTTCCACTGCGCATCTCATTACAGGGGCCTTTACACTGCGCATCTCATTACAGGGGCCTCTACACTGCGCATCTCATTACGGGGCCTCTACACTGCGCATCTCATTACGGGGCCTCTACACTGCGCATCTCATTACAGGGGCATTTACACTGCGCATCTCATTAAAGGGGCATTTACACTGCGCATCTCATTACAGGGGCATATACACTGCGCATCTCATTACAGGGGCATTTACACTGCACATCTCATTACAGTGGCATTTACACTGCGCATCTCATTACAGGGGCATTTACACTGCGCATCTCATTACAGGGGCATTTACACTGTGCATCTCATTAAGGGGCATTTACACTGGGCATCTCATTACGGTGCATTTACACTGCGCATCTCATTACAGGGGCATTTATACTGCGCATCTCATTACAGGGGCCTTTACACGGCGCATCTCATTACAGGGGCCTTTACACGGCACATCTCATTACAGGGGCCTTTACACGGCGCATCTCATTACAGGGGCCTTTACACGGCACATCTCATTACAGTGGCATTTACACGGCGCATCTCATTACAGGGTCCTTTACACTGTGCATCTCATTACAAGGGCCTTTACACTGCGCATCTCATTACAGGGGCATTTACACTGCACATCTCATTACAGGGGCATTTACACTGCGCATCTCATTACAGGGGCATTTACACGGCGCATCTCATTACAGGGGCATTTACACGGCGCATCTCATTACAGGGGCCTTTACACGGCGCATCTCATTACAGGGGCCTTTACACTGCGCATCTCATTACAGGGGCCTTTACTGTAAGTGCTATGTAATACTATCCTTATCCCTGTGTGTACAGCGCCGCCGTCACTGTCAGTGCTATGTAATAATACTATCCTTATCCCTGTATGTACAGCGCCCCCTGTATGTACAGCGCCGCCGTCACTGTCAGTGCTATGTAATAATATTATCCTTATCCCTGTATGTACAGCACTGCCGTCACTGTCAGTGCTATGTAATAATACTATCCTTATCTCTGTATGTACAGTGACGCCGTCACTGTCAGTGCTATGTAATAATACTATCCTTATCCCTGTATGTACAGCGCCGCCGTCACTGTCACTGCTATGTAATAATACTATCCTTATCCCTGTATGTACAGCGCCGCCGTCACTGTCACTGCTATGTAATAATACTATCCTTATCCCTGTATGTACAGCGCCGCCGTTACATAGCACTGACAGTGACGGCGGCGCTGTACATACATCTCTCTGCGCTCTTTTTCTCTCTCTGCGCTCTTTCTCTCTGCGCTCTTTCTTTCTCTCTCTGTGCTCTTTCTTTCTCTCTCTGCGCTCTTTCTTTCTCTCTCTCTCTGCGCTCTTTCTTCCTCTCTCTCTCTGCGCTCTTTCTTTCTCTGCGCTCTTTCTCTCTCTCTGCGCTCTTTCTTTCTCTCTCTCTGCGCTCTCTCTCTCTCTCTGCGCTCTCTCTCTCTGGGCTCTCTCTCTGTCTGCGCTCTCTCTCTCTCTCTCTGCGCTCTTTCTTTCTCTTTCTCTCTGCGCTCTTTCTCTCTCTCTCTACGCTCTTTCTCTCTCTCTGTGTGTTCTTTCATCCTCTCTCTCTGCGCTCTCTCTCTCTTTCTGCGCTCTTTCTTTCTTTCTCTCTCTGCGCTCTTTCTTTCTCTCTCTCTCTGCGCTCTTTCTTTCTCTCTCTCTGCACTCTTTCTCTCTCTCTCTGTGCTCTTTCTCTCTCTCTCTGCGCTCTTTCTCTCTCTCTCTCTGCGCTCTTTCTTTCTCTCTCTCTGCGCTCTTTCTCTCTGCGCTCTTTCTTTCTCTCTCTGCGCTCTTTCTCTCTCTCTGCGCTCTTTCCTTCTCTCTCTCTCTGCACTCTCTCTCTCTGCGCTCTCTCTGCACTCTTTCTCTCTCTCTGCGCTCTTTCTTTCTCTCTCTCTGCACTCTTTCTTTCTCTCTCTGCGCTCTTTCTCTCTCTCTGCGCTCTTTCTTTTTCTCTCTGCGCTCTTTCTTTCTCTCTCTCTGCGCTCTTTCTCTCTCTCTCTGCGCTCTTTCTCTCTCTCTGCGCTCTTTCTTTATCTCTCTGCATTCTTTCTTTCTCTCTCTCTCTGCACTCTTTCTTCCTCTCTCTCTCTGCGCTCTTTCTTTCTCTGCGCTTTTTCTCTCTCTCTGCGCTCTTTCTTTCTTTCTCTCTGCGCTCTTTCTTTCTCTCTGCGCTCTTACTTTCTCTCTGCGCTCTTTCTTTCTCTCTGCGCTCTTTCTCTCTCTCTCTCTGCGCTCTTTTTCTCTCTCTCTATGCACTCTTTCTTTCTCAATCTGCGCTCTTTCTTTCTCTCTCTCTCTGCGCTCTTTGTCTCTCTCTGCGCTCTTTCTTTCTCTCTCTGCGCTCTCTCTCTCTCTCTGCGCTCTTTCTTTCTCTATCTCTGCGCTCATTCTTTCTCTATCTCTGCGCTCTTTCTCTCTCTCTGTGCTCTTTCTCTCTCTCTGCGCTCTTTCTCTCTCTCTCTCTCTGCGCTCTTTCTTTCTCTCTCACACACAAGGCACAGCTATCTCTCACTCCCTGTCACACACGAGGCACAGCTATCTCTCACTCCCTGTCACACACGAGGCACAGCTATCTCTCACTCTCTGTCATACATGAGGCACAGTTATCTCTCACTCCCTGTCACACACGAGGCACAGCTATCTCTCACTCCCTGTCACACATGAGGCACAGTTATCTCTCCCTCCCTGTCACACACGAGGCACAGTGATCTGTGCTGATTATTGAGTGACAGCTGCTCCGCCTGCAACAAAACTCTCTAATTAAACAGAAGCATCTGGCTCCGCGGAGAGATCCTCGGCCCCTCACTCATTGCCCCGGGGGGCGGCCCGGGGTACGTCAGGCACTGCCACCTGCCAATATGTAACACCAGCATCTAATATAGAGCAGGGCCGAGTATTATTCCTGCAGGGATTCCTCTTCTCGAGACTTAACCCCTTTTGGGGTTACATGTGACATGACTGTGTCATGACTGTTGACTGTGACATGGAGAGATAGCTGTGCATCGTGTGTGTGATAGTGAGAGATTACTGTTCATCGTGTGTGTGTGACAGTGAGAGATAGTTGTGCATCGTGTGTGTGACATGGAGAGATAGCTTTGCATCGTGTGTGTGTGACAGTGAGAGATAGCTGTGCATCGTGTGTGTGTGTGTCAGTGAGTGAGAGATAGCTGTGCATCGTGTGTGTGTGACAGGGAGAGATAGCTGTTCATTGTGTGTGTGTGACAGAGAGAGATAGCTGTGCATCGTGTGTGTGATAGTGAGAGATTACTGTTCATCGTGTGTGTGTGTGACAGTGAAAGATAGTTGTGCATCGTGTGTGTGTGACAGGGAGAGATAGCTGTGCATCGTGTGTGTGACATGGAGAGATAGCTTTGCATCGTGTGTGTGTGTCAGGGAGTGAGAGATATCTGTGCATCGTGTGTGTGTATGACAGGGAGAGATAGCTGTGCATCGTGTGTGTGTCAGGGAGTAAGAGATAGCTGTGCATCGTGTGTGTGACAGGGAGAGATAGCTGTGCATCGTGTGTGTGTGTCAGGGAGTGAGAGATAGCTGTGCATCGTGTGTGACAGTGATAGATAGCTGTGCATCGTGTGTGTGTGACAGTGAGAGATAGCTGTGCATCGTGTGTGTGTGTGGCAGTGAGAGTTAGCTATGCATCGTGTGCGTGTGACAGGGAGAGATAGCTTTGCATCGTGTGTGTGTGTGTGACAGGGATAAATGCCCCGTAATGAGATGCGCAGTGTAAATGCCCCTTAATGAGATGCGCAGTGTAAATGCCCCTTAATGAGATGTGCAGTGTAAATGCCCCCTGTAATGAGATGCCCAGTGTAAATGCCCCTGTAATGAGATGCCCAGTGTAAATGCCCCTGTAATGAGATGCCCAGTGTAAATGCCCCTGTAATGAGATGCGCAGTGTAAATGCCCCTGTAATGAGATGCGCAGTGTAAAGGCCCCTGTAATGAGATGCGCAGTGTAAAGGCCCCTGTAATGAGATGCGCAGTGTAAAGGCCCCTGTAATGAGATGCGCAGTGTAAGGGCCCCTGTAATGAGATGCGCAGTGTAAAGGCCCCTGTAATGAGATGCGCCGTGTATATGCCCCTGTAATGAGATGCGCCGTGTAAATGCCCCTGTAATGAGATGCGCAGTGTAGATGCCCCTGTAATGAGATGCGCAGTGTAAATGCCCCTGTAATGAGATGCGCAGTGTAAAGGCCCTTGTAATGAGATGCGCAGTGTAAAGGCCCCTGTAATGAGATGCGCAGTGTAAAGGCCCCTGTAATGAGATGCGCCGTGTAAAGGCCCCTGTAATGAGATGCGCCGTGTAAAGGCCCCTGTAATGAGATGCGCAGTGTAAAGGCCCCTGTAATGAGATGCGCAGTGTAAAGGCCCCTGTAATGAGATGCGCAGTGTAAAGGCCCTTGTAATGAGATGCGCAGTGTAAGGGCCCCTGTAATGAGATGCGCAGTGTAAAGGCCCCTGTAATGAGATGCGCCGTGTATATGCCCCTTTAATGAGATGCGCAGTGTAAATGCCCCTGTAATGAGATGCGCAGTGTAAATGTCCCTGTAATGAGATGCGCAGTGTAAATGCCCCTGTAATGAGATGCGCAGTGTAAATGCCCCTGTAATGAGATGCGCAGTGTAAATGCCCAGTAATGAGATGCGCAGTGTAAATGCCCCTGTAATGAGATGCGCAGTGTAAATGCCCCGTAATGAGATGCGCAGTGTAAATGCCCCTTAATGAGATGCGCAGTGTAAATGCCCCTTAATGACATGTGCAGTGTAAATGCCCCCTGTAATGAGATGCCCAGTGCAAATGCCCCTGTAATGAGATGCACAGTGTAAATGCCCCTGTAATGAGATGCGCAGTGTAAAGGCCCTTGTAATTAGATGCGCAGTGTAAAGGCCCCTGTAATGAGATGCGCAGTGTAAAGGCCCCTGTAATGAGATGCGCCGTGTAACGGCCTATATAATGAGATGCGCCGTGTAAAGGCCCCTGTAATGAGATGCGCCGTGTAAAGGCCCCTGTAATGAGATGCGCAATGTAAATGCCACTGTAATGAGATGCGCAGTGTAAATGCCCCGTAATGGGATGCCCAGTGTAAATGCCCCTTAATGAGATGCACAGTGTAAATGCCCTGTAATGAGATGCGCAGTGTAAATGCCCCGTAATGAGATGCACAGTGTAAATGCCCCTGTAATGAGATGCGCATTGTAAATGCCCCTGTAATGACATGCGCAGTGTAAATGCCCCTGTAATGAGATGCGCAGTGTAAATGCCCCTGTAATGAGAAGCGCAGTGTAAATGCCCCGTAATGAGATGCGCAGTGTAAAGGCCCCGTAATGAGATGCGCAGTGTAAAGGCCCCTGTAATGAGATGCGCAGTGTAAAGGCCCCTTTAATGAGATGCACAGTGTAAAGGCCCCTTTAATGAGATGCGCAGTGTAAAGGCCCCTGTAATGAGATGCGCAGTGTAAAGGCCCCTGTAATGAGATGCGCAGTGTAAAGGCCCCTGTAATGAGATGCGCAGTGTAAATGCCCCTGTAATGAGATGCGCAGTGTAAATGCCCCTGTAATGAGATGCGCAGTGTAAATGCCCCTGTAATGAGATGCGCAGTGTAAATGCCCCGTAATGAGATGCGCAGTGTAAATGCCCCTTAATGAGATGTGCAGTGTAAATGCCCCTGTAATGAGATGCGCAGTGTAAATGCCCCTGTAATGAGATGCGCAGTGTAAATGCCCAGTAATGAGATGCGCAGTGTAAAATACTATCCTTATCCCTGTATGTACAATTACATAGCACTGACAGTAATGGCGGCGTTGTACATACAGGGATAAGAATAGTATTATTACATAGCACTGACAATGACCGTGGCGCTGTACATACAGGGATAAGGATAGTATTATTACATAGCACTGACAGTGACGGTGGCGCTGTGCATACAGGGATAAGTATAGTATTATTACATAGCACTGACAGTGACGGCGGTGCTGTACATACAGAGATAAGGATAGTATTATTGCAAAGCAGTGACAGTGACGGCGGCACTGTCCATACAGGGATAAGGATAGTATTATTACATAGCAGTGAATGTGACGGCGGCGCTGTAGATACAGGGATAAGGATAGTATTACATAGCACTGACAGTGACGGCGGCGCCCTGTAAAGGGCAAGTCTGTGGCAATAACAGGGGTGGAGAAAAGTACTTTCTACTCACTGACAGTGATGGCGGCGCTGTACATACAGGGATAAGGATAGTATTATTACATAGCACTGACAGTGACGTGGAACTGTACATAACGGGATAAGGATAGTATTATTACATAGCACTGACAGTGACGGTGGCGCTGTACACACAGGGATAAGGATAGTATTACATAGCACTGACAGTGATGGCGACGCTGTACATACAGGGATAAGGATAGTATTACACAGCACTGACAGTGACGGCGGCGCTGTACATACAGGGATAAGGATAGTATTACATAGCACTGACAGTGACGGCGGCGCTGTACATACAGGGATAAGTATATTATTATTACATAGCACTGAAAGTGACGACGGCGCTGTACATACAGGGATAAGGATAGTATTATTACATAGCAGTGACAGTGACGGCGGCGCTGTACATACAGGGATAAGGATAGTATTACATAGAACTGACAGTGACGGCGGCGCTGTACATACAGGGATAAGGATTGTATTACATAGCACTGACAGTGAGGGCGGCGCTGTACATACAGGGATAAGGATAGTATTACATAGCACTGACAGTGACGGCGGCGCTGTACACAAAGGGATAAGGATATTATTATTGCATAGCACTGACGGGCATTTACACTGCGCATCTCATTACAGGGGCATTTACACTGCGCATCTCTTTACGGGGTATTTACACTGCGCATCTCATTACAGGGCATTCACACTGCGCATCTCATTACGGGGCATTTACACTGTGCATCTCAATACAGGGGCATTTACACTGTGCATCTCATTACGGGGCATTTACACTGCGCATCTCATTACAGGGCATTTACACTGCGCATCTCATTACGGGGCATTTACACTGCGCATCTCATGACGGGGCATTTACACTGCGCATCTCATTACGGGGCATTTACACTGCGCTTCTCATTACAGGGGCATTTACACTGCGCATCTCATTACAGGGGCATTTACACTGCGCATCTCATTACAGGGGCATTTACACTGCACATGTCATTACAGGGGCATTTACAATGCGCATCTCATTACAGGGGCATTTACACTGTGCATCTCATTACGGGGCATTTACACTGCGCATCTCATTACAGGGCATTTACACTGTGCATCTCATTAAGGGGCATTTACACTGGGCATCCCATTACGGGGCATTTACACTGCGCATCTCATTACAGGGGCATTTACATTGCGCATCTCATTACAGGGGCCTTTACATGGCGCATCTCATTACAGGGGCCTTTACACGGCGCATCTCATTACATAGGCCTTTACACGGCGCATCTTATTACAGGGGCCTTTACACTGCGCATCTCATTACAGGGGCCTTTACACTGCGCATCTCATTACAAGAGCCTTTACACTGCGCATCTCATTACAGGGGCATTTACACTGCGCATCTCATTACAGGGGCAATTACACGGCGCATCTCATTACAGGGGCATTTACACGGCGCATCTCATTACAAAGGCCTTTACACGGCGCATATCATTACAGGGGCCTTTACACTGCGCATCTCATTACAGGGGCCTTTACACTGCGCATCTCATTACAGGGGCCTTTACACTGCGCATCTCATTACAGGGGCCGTTACACTGCGCATCTCATTACAGGGGCATTTACACTGCGCATCTCATTACAGGGGCATTTACACTGGGCATCTCATTACAGGGGCATTTACACTGGGCATCTCATTACAGGGGGCATTTACACTGCACATCTCATTAAGGGGCATTTACACTGCGCATCTCATTAAGGGGCATTTACACTGCGCATCTCATTACGGGGCATTTACACTGGGCATCTCATTACAGGGGCCTTTACACTGCGCATCTCATTATGGGGCCTTTACACTGCGCATCTCATTACAGGGGCCTTTACACTGCGCATCTCATTACTGGGCATTTACACTGCGCATCTCATTACAGGGGCATTTACACTGCGCATCTCATTACAGGGGCATTTACACTGCGCATCTCATTACAGGGACATTTACACTGCGCAACTCATTACAGGGGCATTTACACTGCGCATCTCATTAAAGGGGCCTTTACACTGCGCATCTCATTACGGGGCTTTTACACTCCGCATCTCATTAAAGGGGCCTTTACACTGCGCATCTCATTACGGGTCTTTTACACTGCGCATCTCATTACAGGGGCCTTTACACTGCGCATCTCATTATGGGGCATTTACACTGCGCATCTCATTACAGGGGCATTTACACTGCGCATCTTATTACAGGGGCATTTACACTGCGCATCTCATTACAGGGGCATATACACTGCGCATCTCATTACAGGGGCATTTACACTGCACATCTCATTACAGTGGCATTTACACTGCGCATCTCATTACAGGGGCATTTACACTGCGCATCTCATTACAGGGGCATTTACACTGTGCATCTCATTACAGGGGCATTTACACTGGGCATCTCATTACGGTGCATTTACACTGCGCATCTCATTACAGGGGCATTTATACTGCGCATCTCATTACAGGGGCCTTTACACGGCGCATCTCATTACAGGGGCCTTTACACGGCACATCTCATTACAGGGGCCTTTACACGGCGCATCTCATTACAGGGGCCTTTACACGGCACATCTCATTACAGTGGCATTTACACGGCGCATCTCATTACAGGGTCCTTTACACTGTGCATCTCATTACAAGGGCCTTTACACTGCGCATCTCATTACAGGGGCATTTACACTGCACATCTCATTACAGGGGCATTTACACTGCGCATCTCATTACAGGGGCATTTACACGGCGCATCTCATTACAGGGGCATTTACATGGCGCATCTCATTACAGGGGCCTTTACACGGCGCATCTCATTACAGGGGCCTTTACACTGCGCATCTCATTACAGGGGCCTTTACTGTAAGTGCTATGTAATACTATCCTTATCCCTGTGTGTACAGCGCCGCCGTCACTGTCAGTGCTATGTAATAATACTATCCTTATCCCTGTATGTACAGCGCCCCCTGTATGTACAGCGCCGCCGTCACTGTCAGTGCTATGTAATAATATTATCCTTATCCCTGTATGTACAGCACTGCCGTCACTGTCAGTGCTATGTAATAATACTATCCTTATCTCTGTATGTACAGTGACGCCGTCACTGTCAGTGCTATGTAATAATACTATCCTTATCCCTGTATGTACAGCGCCGCCGTCACTGTCACTGCTATGTAATAATACTATCCTTATCCCTGTATGTACAGCGCCGCCGTCACTGTCACTGCTATGTAATAATACTATCCTTATCCCTGTATGTACAGCGCCGCCGTTACATAGCACTGACAGTGACGGCGGCGCTGTACATACATCTCTCTGCGCTCTTTTTCTCTCTCTGCGCTCTTTCTCTCTCTCTGCGCTCTTTCTTTCTCTCTCTGTGCTCTTTCTTTCTCTCTCTGCGCTCTTTCTTTCTCTCTCTCTCTGCGCTCTTTCTTCCTCTCTCTCTCTGCGCTCTTTCTTTCTCTGCGCTCTTTCTCTCTCTCTGCGCTCTTTCTTTCTCTCTCTCTGCGCTCTCTCTCTCTCTCTGCGCTCTCTCTCTCTGGGCTCTCTCTCTGTCTGCGCTCTCTCTCTCTCTCTCTGCGCTCTTTCTTTCTCTTTCTCTCTGCGCTCTTTCTCTCTCTCTCTACGCTCTTTCTCTCTCTCTGTGTGTTCTTTCATCCTCTCTCTCTGCGCTCTCTCTCTCTTTCTGCGCTCTTTCTTTCTTTCTCTCTCTGCGCTCTTTCTTTCTCTCTCTCTCTGCGCTCTTTCTTTCTCTCTCTCTGCACTCTTTCTCTCTCTCTCTGTGCTCTTTCTCTCTCTCTCTGCGCTCTTTCTCTCTCTCTCTCTGCGCTCTTTCTTTCTCTCTCTCTGCGCTCTTTCTCTCTGCGCTCTTTCTTTCTCTCTCTGCGCTCTTTCTCTCTCTCTGCGCTCTTTCCTTCTCTCTCTCTCTGCACTCTCTCTCTCTGCGCTCTCTCTGCACTCTTTCTCTCTCTCTGCGCTCTTTCTTTCTCTCTCTCTGCACTCTTTCTTTCTCTCTCTGCGCTCTTTCTCTCTCTCTGCGCTCTTTCTTTTTCTCTCTGCGCTCTTTCTTTCTCTCTCTCTGCGCTCTTTCTCTCTCTCTCTGCGCTCTTTCTCTCTCTCTGCGCTCTTTCTTTATCTCTCTGCATTCTTTCTTTCTCTCTCTCTCTGCACTCTTTCTTCCTCTCTCTCTCTGCGCTCTTTCTTTCTCTGCGCTTTTTCTCTCTCTCTGCGCTCTTTCTTTCTTTCTCTCTGCGCTCTTTCTTTCTCTCTGCGCTCTTACTTTCTCTCTGCGCTCTTTCTTTCTCTCTGCGCTCTTTCTCTCTCTCTCTCTGCGCTCTTTTTCTCTCTCTCTATGCACTCTTTCTTTCTCAATCTGCGCTCTTTCTTTCTCTCTCTCTCTGCGCTCTTTGTCTCTCTCTGCGCTCTTTCTTTCTCTCTCTGCGCTCTCTCTCTCTCTCTGCGCTCTTTCTTTCTCTATCTCTGCGCTCATTCTTTCTCTATCTCTGCGCTCTTTCTCTCTCTCTGTGCTCTTTCTCTCTCTCTGCGCTCTTTCTCTCTCTCTCTCTCTGCGCTCTTTCTTTCTCTCTCACACACAAGGCACAGCTATCTCTCACTCCCTGTCACACACGAGGCACAGCTATCTCTCACTCCCTGTCACACACGAGGCACAGCTATCTCTCACTCTCTGTCATACATGAGGCACAGTTATCTCTCACTCCCTGTCACACACGAGGCACAGCTATCTCTCACTCCCTGTCACACATGAGGCACAGTTATCTCTCCCTCCCTGTCACACACGAGGCACAGTGATCTGTGCTGATTATTGAGTGACAGCTGCTCCGCCTGCAACAAAACTCTCTAATTAAACAGAAGCATCTGGCTCCGCGGAGAGATCCTCGGCCCCTCACTCATTGCCCCGGGGGGCGGCCCGGGGTACGTCAGGCACTGCCACCTGCCAATATGTAACACCAGCATCTAATATAGAGCAGGGCCGAGTATTATTCCTGCAGGGATTCCTCTTCTCGAGACTTAACCCCTTTTGGGGTTACATGTGACATGACTGTGTCATGACTGTTGACTGTGACATGGAGAGATAGCTGTGCATCGTGTGTGTGATAGTGAGAGATTACTGTTCATCGTGTGTGTGTGACAGTGAGAGATAGTTGTGCATCGTGTGTGTGACATGGAGAGATAGCTTTGCATCGTGTGTGTGTGACAGTGAGAGATAGCTGTGCATCGTGTGTGTGTGTGTCAGTGAGTGAGAGATAGCTGTGCATCGTGTGTGTGTGACAGGGAGAGATAGCTGTTCATTGTGTGTGTGTGACAGAGAGAGATAGCTGTGCATCGTGTGTGTGATAGTGAGAGATTACTGTTCATCGTGTGTGTGTGTGACAGTGAAAGATAGTTGTGCATCGTGTGTGTGTGACAGGGAGAGATAGCTGTGCATCGTGTGTGTGACATGGAGAGATAGCTTTGCATCGTGTGTGTGTGTCAGGGAGTGAGAGATATCTGTGCATCGTGTGTGTGTATGACAGGGAGAGATAGCTGTGCATCGTGTGTGTGTCAGGGAGTAAGAGATAGCTGTGCATCGTGTGTGTGACAGGGAGAGATAGCTGTGCATCGTGTGTGTGTGTCAGGGAGTGAGAGATAGCTGTGCATCGTGTGTGACAGTGATAGATAGCTGTGCATCGTGTGTGTGTGACAGTGAGAGATAGCTGTGCATCGTGTGTGTGTGTGGCAGTGAGAGTTAGCTATGCATCGTGTGCGTGTGACAGGGAGAGATAGCTTTGCATCGTGTGTGTGTGTGTGACAGGGATAAATGCCCCGTAATGAGATGCGCAGTGTAAATGCCCCTTAATGAGATGCGCAGTGTAAATGCCCCTTAATGAGATGTGCAGTGTAAATGCCCCCTGTAATGAGATGCCCAGTGTAAATGCCCCTGTAATGAGATGCCCAGTGTAAATGCCCCTGTAATGAGATGCCCAGTGTAAATGCCCCTGTAATGAGATGCGCAGTGTAAATGCCCCTGTAATGAGATGCGCAGTGTAAAGGCCCCTGTAATGAGATGCGCAGTGTAAAGGCCCCTGTAATGAGATGCGCAGTGTAAAGGCCCCTGTAATGAGATGCGCAGTGTAAGGGCCCCTGTAATGAGATGCGCAGTGTAAAGGCCCCTGTAATGAGATGCGCCGTGTATATGCCCCTGTAATGAGATGCGCCGTGTAAATGCCCCTGTAATGAGATGCGCAGTGTAGATGCCCCTGTAATGAGATGCGCAGTGTAAATGCCCCTGTAATGAGATGCGCAGTGTAAAGGCCCTTGTAATGAGATGCGCAGTGTAAAGGCCCCTGTAATGAGATGCGCAGTGTAAAGGCCCCTGTAATGAGATGCGCCGTGTAAAGGCCCCTGTAATGAGATGCGCCGTGTAAAGGCCCCTGTAATGAGATGCGCAGTGTAAAGGCCCCTGTAATGAGATGCGCAGTGTAAAGGCCCCTGTAATGAGATGCGCAGTGTAAAGGCCCCTGTAATGAGATGCGCAGTGTAAGGGCCCCTGTAATGAGATGCGCAGTGTAAAGGCCCCTGTAATGAGATGCGCCGTGTATATGCCCCTTTAATGAGATGCGCAGTGTAAATGCCCCTGTAATGAGATGCGCAGTGTAAATGTCCCTGTAATGAGATGCGCAGTGTAAATGCCCCTGTAATGAGATGCGCAGTGTAAATGCCCCTGTAATGAGATGCGCAGTGTAAATGCCCAGTAATGAGATGCGCAGTGTAAATGCCCCTGTAATGAGATGCGCAGTGTAAATGCCCCGTAATGAGATGCGCAGTGTAAATGCCCCTTAATGAGATGCGCAGTGTAAATGCCCCTTAATGACATGTGCAGTGTAAATGCCCCCTGTAATGAGATGCCCAGTGCAAATGCCCCTGTAATGAGATGCACAGTGTAAATGCCCCTGTAATGAGATGCGCAGTGTAAAGGCCCTTGTAATTAGATGCGCAGTGTAAAGGCCCCTGTAATGAGATGCGCAGTGTAAAGGCCCCTGTAATGAGATGCGCCGTGTAACGGCCTATATAATGAGATGCGCCGTGTAAAGGCCCCTGTAATGAGATGCGCCGTGTAAAGGCCCCTGTAATGAGATGCGCAATGTAAATGCCACTGTAATGAGATGCGCAGTGTAAATGCCCCGTAATGGGATGCCCAGTGTAAATGCCCCTTAATGAGATGCACAGTGTAAATGCCCTGTAATGAGATGCGCAGTGTAAATGCCCCGTAATGAGATGCACAGTGTAAATGCCCCTGTAATGAGATGCGCATTGTAAATGCCCCTGTAATGACATGCGCAGTGTAAATGCCCCTGTAATGAGATGCGCAGTGTAAATGCCCCTGTAATGAGAAGCGCAGTGTAAATGCCCCGTAATGAGATGCGCAGTGTAAAGGCCCCGTAATGAGATGCGCAGTGTAAAGGCCCCTGTAATGAGATGCGCAGTGTAAAGGCCCCTTTAATGAGATGCACAGTGTAAAGGCCCCTTTAATGAGATGCGCAGTGTAAAGGCCCCTGTAATGAGATGCGCAGTGTAAAGGCCCCTGTAATGAGATGCGCAGTGTAAAGGCCCCTGTAATGAGATGCGCAGTGTAAATGCCCCTGTAATGAGATGCGCAGTGTAAATGCCCCTGTAATGAGATGCGCAGTGTAAATGCCCCTGTAATGAGATGCGCAGTGTAAATGCCCCGTAATGAGATGCGCAGTGTAAATGCCCCTTAATGAGATGTGCAGTGTAAATGCCCCTGTAATGAGATGCGCAGTGTAAATGCCCCTGTAATGAGATGCGCAGTGTAAATGCCCAGTAATGAGATGCGCAGTGTAAAATACTATCCTTATCCCTGTATGTACAATTACATAGCACTGACAGTAATGGCGGCGTTGTACATACAGGGATAAGAATAGTATTATTACATAGCACTGACAATGACCGTGGCGCTGTACATACAGGGATAAGGATAGTATTATTACATAGCACTGACAGTGACGGTGGCGCTGTGCATACAGGGATAAGTATAGTATTATTACATAGCACTGACAGTGACGGCGGTGCTGTACATACAGAGATAAGGATAGTATTATTGCAAAGCAGTGACAGTGACGGCGGCACTGTCCATACAGGGATAAGGATAGTATTATTACATAGCAGTGAATGTGACGGCGGCGCTGTAGATACAGGGATAAGGATAGTATTACATAGCACTGACAGTGACGGCGGCGCCCTGTAAAGGGCAAGTCTGTGGCAATAACAGGGGTGGAGAAAAGTACTTTCTACTCACTGACAGTGATGGCGGCGCTGTACATACAGGGATAAGGATAGTATTATTACATAGCACTGACAGTGACGTGGAACTGTACATAACGGGATAAGGATAGTATTATTACATAGCACTGACAGTGACGGTGGCGCTGTACACACAGGGATAAGGATAGTATTACATAGCACTGACAGTGATGGCGACGCTGTACATACAGGGATAAGGATAGTATTACACAGCACTGACAGTGACGGCGGCGCTGTACATACAGGGATAAGGATAGTATTACATAGCACTGACAGTGACGGCGGCGCTGTACATACAGGGATAAGTATATTATTATTACATAGCACTGAAAGTGACGACGGCGCTGTACATACAGGATAAGGATAGTATTATTACATAGCAGTGACAGTGACGGCGGCGCTGTACATACAGGGATAAGGATAGTATTACATAGAACTGACAGTGACGGCGGCGCTGTACATACAGGGATAAGGATTGTATTACATAGCACTGACAGTGAGGGCGGCGCTGTACATACAGGGATAAGGATAGTATTACATAGCACTGACAGTGACGGCGGCGCTGTACACAAAGGGATAAGGATATTATTATTGCATAGCACTGACGGGCATTTACACTGCGCATCTCATTACAGGGGCATTTACACTGCGCATCTCTTTACGGGGTATTTACACTGCGCATCTCATTACAGGGCATTCACACTGCGCATCTCATTACGGGGCATTTACACTGTGCATCTCAATACAGGGGCATTTACACTGTGCATCTCATTACGGGGCATTTACACTGCGCATCTCATTACAGGGCATTTACACTGCGCATCTCATTACGGGGCATTTACACTGCGCATCTCATGACGGGGCATTTACACTGCGCATCTCATTACGGGGCATTTACACTGCGCTTCTCATTACAGGGGCATTTACACTGCGCATCTCATTACAGGGGCATTTACACTGCGCATCTCATTACAGGGGCATTTACACTGCACATGTCATTACAGGGGCATTTACAATGCGCATCTCATTACAGGGGCATTTACACTGTGCATCTCATTACGGGGCATTTACACTGCGCATCTCATTACAGGGCATTTACACTGTGCATCTCATTAAGGGGCATTTACACTGGGCATCCCATTACGGGGCATTTACACTGCGCATCTCATTACAGGGGCATTTACATTGCGCATCTCATTACAGGGGCCTTTACATGGCGCATCTCATTACAGGGGCCTTTACACGGCGCATCTCATTACATAGGCCTTTACACGGCGCATCTTATTACAGGGGCCTTTACACTGCGCATCTCATTACAGGGGCCTTTACACTGCGCATCTCATTACAAGAGCCTTTACACTGCGCATCTCATTACAGGGGCATTTACACTGCGCATCTCATTACAGGGGCAATTACACGGCGCATCTCATTACAGGGGCATTTACACGGCGCATCTCATTACAAAGGCCTTTACACGGCGCATATCATTACAGGGGCCTTTACACTGCGCATCTCATTACAGGGGCCTTTACACTGCGCATCTCATTACAGGGGCCTTTACACTGCGCATCTCATTACAGGGGCCGTTACACTGCGCATCTCATTACAGGGGCATTTACACTGCGCATCTCATTACAGGGGCATTTACACTGGGCATCTCATTACAGGGGCATTTACACTGGGCATCTCATTACAGGGGGCATTTACACTGCACATCTCATTAAGGGGCATTTACACTGCGCATCTCATTAAGGGGCATTTACACTGCGCATCTCATTACGGGGCATTTACACTGGGCATCTCATTACAGGGGCCTTTACACTGCGCATCTCATTATGGGGCCTTTACACTGCGCATCTCATTACAGGGGCCTTTACACTGCGCATCTCATTACTGGGCATTTACACTGCGCATCTCATTACAGGGGCATTTACACTGCGCATCTCATTACAGGGGCATTTACACTGCGCATCTCATTACAGGGACATTTACACTGCGCAACTCATTACAGGGGCATTTACACTGCGCATCTCATTAAAGGGGCCTTTACACTGCGCATCTCATTACGGGGCTTTTACACTCCGCATCTCATTAAAGGGGCCTTTACACTGCGCATCTCATTACGGGTCTTTTACACTGCGCATCTCATTACAGGGGCCTTTACACTGCGCATCTCATTATGGGGCATTTACACTGCGCATCTCATTACAGGGGCATTTACACTGCGCATCTTATTACAGGGGCATTTACACTGGGCATCTCATTACAGGGGCATTTACACTGCACATCTCATTACAGGGGCATTTACATGGCGCATCTCATTACAGGGGCCTTTACACTGCGCATCTCATTACGGGGCCTTTCCACTGCGCATCTCATTACAGGGGCCTTTACACTGCGCATCTCATTACAGGGGCCTCTACACTGCGCATCTCATTACGGGGCCTCTACACTGCGCATCTCATTACAGGGGCATTTACACTGCGCATCTCATTAAAGGGGCATTTACACTGCGCATCTCATTACAGGGGCATATACACTGCGCATCTCATTACAGGGGCATTTACACTGCACATCTCATTACAGGGGCATTTACACTGCGCATCTCATTACAGGGGCATTTACACTGCGCATCTCATTACAGGGGCATTTACACTGTGCATCTCATTAAGGGGCATTTACACTGGGCATCTCATTACGGTGCATTTACACTGCGCATCTCATTACAGGGGCATTTATACTGCGCATCTCATTACAGGGGCCTTTACACGGCGCATCTCATTACAGGGGCCTTTACACGGCACATCTCATTACAGGGGCCTTTACACGGCGCATCTCATTACAGGGGCCTTTACACGGCACATCTCATTACAGTGGCATTTACACGGCGCATCTCATTACAGGGGCCTTTACACTGTGCATCTCATTACAAGGGCCTTTACACTGCGCATCTCATTACAGGGGCATTTACACTGCACATCTCATTACAGGGGCATTTACACTGCGCATCTCATTACAGGGGCATTTACACGGCGCATCTCATTACAGGGGCATTTACACGGCGCATCTCATTACAGGGGCCTTTACACGGCGCATCTCATTACAGGGGCCTTTACACTGCGCATCTCATTACAGGGGCCTTTACTGTAAGTGCTATGTAATACTATCCTTATCCCTGTGTGTACAGCGCCGCCGTCACTGTCAGTGCTATGTAATAATACTATCCTTATCCCTGTATGTACAGCGCCCCCTGTATGTACAGCGCCGCCGTCACTGTCAGTGCTATGTAATAATATTATCCTTATCCCTGTATGTACAGCACTGCCGTCACTGTCAGTGCTATGTAATAATACTATCCTTATCTCTGTATGTACAGTGACGCCGTCACTGTCAGTGCTATGTAATAATACTATCCTTATCCCTGTATGTACAGCGCCGCCGTCACTGTCACTGCTATGTAATAATACTATCCTTATCCCTGTATGTACAGCGCCGCCGTCACTGTCACTGCTATGTAATAATACTATCCTTATCCCTGTATGTACAGCGCCGCCGTTACATAGCACTGACAGTGACGGCGGCGCTGTACATACATCTCTCTGCGCTCTTTTTCTCTCTCTGCGCTCTTTCTCTCTCTCTGCGCTCTTTATTTCTCTCTCTGTGCTCTTTCTTTCTCTCTCTGCGCTCTTTCTTTCTCTCTCTCTCTGCGCTCTTTCTTCCTCTCTCTCTCTGCGCTCTTTCTTTCTCTGCGCTCTTTCTCTCTCTCTGCGCTCTTTCTTTCTCTCTCTCTGCGCTCTCTCTCTCTCTCTGCGCTCTCTCTCTCTGGGCTCTCTCTCTGTCTGCGCTCTCTCTCTCTCTCTCTGCGCTCTTTCTTTCTCTTTCTCTCTGCGCTCTTTCTCTCTCTCTCTACGCTCTTTCTCTCTCTCTCTGTGTGTTCTTTCATCCTCTCTCTCTGCGCTCTCTCTCTCTTTCTGCGCTCTTTCTTTCTTTCTCTCTCTGCGCTCTTTCTTTCTCTCTCTCTCTGCGCTCTTTCTTTCTCTCTCTCTGCACTCTTTCTCTCTCTCTCTGTGCTCTTTCTCTCTCTCTCTGCGCTCTTTCTATCTCTCTCTGCGCTCTTTCTTTCTCTCTCTCTGCGCTCTTTCTCTCTGCGCTCTTTCTTTCTCTCTCTGCGCTCTTTCTTTCTCTCTGCGCTCTTTCTTTCTCTCTCTCTCTGCACTCTTTCTTTCTCTCTCTGTGCTCTTTCTCTCTCTCTGCGCTCTTCCTTTCTCTCTCTGCGCTCTTTCTTGCTCTCTCTCTGCGCTCTTTATCTCTCTCTCTGCGCTCTTTCTCTCTCTCTGCACTCTTTCTTTCTCTCTCTGCGTTCTTTCTTCCTCTCTCTCTCTGCGCTCTTTCTTTCTCTGCGCTTTTTCTCTCTCTCTGCGCTCTTTCTTTCTTTCTCTCTCTGCGCTCTTTCTTTCTCACTCTCTCTGCGCTCTTTCTTTCTCTGCGCTCTTTCTCTCTCTCTGCGCTCTTTCTTTCTCTCTCTCTGCGCTCTCTCTCTCTCTCTCTGCGCTCTCTCTCTCTGGGCTCTCTCTCTGTCTGCGCTCTCTCTCTCTCTGCGCTCTTTTTTTCTCTTTCTCTCTGCGCTCTTTCTCTCTCTCTCTCTGCGCTCTTTCTTTCTTTCTCTCTCTGCGCTCTTTCTCTCTCTCTCTGCGCTCTCTCTCTCTCTCTGCGCTCTTTCTTTCTTTCTCTCTCTGCGCTCTTTCTCTCTCTCTCTGCGCTCTTTCTCTCTCTCTCTGCGCTCTTTCTCTCTCTCTCTGCGCTCTTTCTTTCTCTCTCTCTGCGCTCTTTCTCTCTGCGCTCTTTCTTTCTCTCTCTGCGCTCTTTCTCTCTCTCTGCGCTCTTTCCTTCTCTCTCTCTCTGCACTCTCTCTCTCTGCGCTCTCTCTGCACTCTTTCTCTCTCTCTGCGCTCTTTCTTTCTCTCTCTCTGCACTCTTTCTTTCTCTCTCTGCGCTCTTTCTCTCTCTCTGCGCTCTTTCTTTTTCTCTCTGCGCTCTTTCTTTCTCTCTCTCTGCGCTCTTTCTCTCTCTCTCTGCGCTCTTTCTCTCTCTCTGCGCTCTTTCTTTATCTCTCTGCATTCTTTCTTTCTCTCTCTCTCTGCACTCTTTCTTCCTCTCTCTCTCTGCGCTCTTTCTTTCTCTGCGCTTTTTCTCTCTCTCTGCGCTCTTTCTTTCTTTCTCTCTGCGCTCTTTCTTTCTCTCTGCGCTCTTACTTTCTCTCTGCGCTCTTTCTTTCTCTCTGCGCTCTTTCTCTCTCTCTCTCTGCGCTCTTTTTCTCTCTCTCTATGCACTCTTTCTTTCTCAATCTGCGCTCTTTCTTTCTCTCTCTCTCTGCGCTCTTTGTCTCTCTCTGCGCTCTTTCTTTCTCTCTCTGCGCTCTCTCTCTCTCTCTGCGCTCTTTCTTTCTCTATCTCTGCGCTCATTCTTTCTCTATCTCTGCGCTCTTTCTCTCTCTCTGTGCTCTTTCTCTCTCTCTGCGCTCTTTCTCTCTCTCTCTCTCTGCGCTCTTTCTTTCTCTCTCACACACAAGGCACAGCTATCTCTCACTCCCTGTCACACACGAGGCACAGCTATCTCTCACTCCCTGTCACACACGAGGCACAGCTATCTCTCACTCTCTGTCATACATGAGGCACAGTTATCTCTCACTCCCTGTCACACACGAGGCACAGCTATCTCTCACTCCCTGTCACACATGAGGCACAGTTATCTCTCCCTCCCTGTCACACACGAGGCACAGTGATCTGTGCTGATTATTGAGTGACAGCTGCTCCGCCTGCAACAAAACTCTCTAATTAAACAGAAGCATCTGGCTCCGCGGAGAGATCCTCGGCCCCTCACTCATTGCCCCGGGGGGCGGCCCGGGGTACGTCAGGCACTGCCACCTGCCAATATGTAACACCAGCATCTAATATAGAGCAGGGCCGAGTATTATTCCTGCAGGGATTCCTCTTCTCGAGACTTAACCCCTTTTGGGGTTACATGTGACATGACTGTGTCATGACTGTTGACTGTGACATGGAGAGATAGCTGTGCATCGTGTGTGTGATAGTGAGAGATTACTGTTCATCGTGTGTGTGTGACAGTGAGAGATAGTTGTGCATCGTGTGTGTGACATGGAGAGATAGCTTTGCATCGTGTGTGTGTGACAGTGAGAGATAGCTGTGCATCGTGTGTGTGTGTGTCAGTGAGTGAGAGATAGCTGTGCATCGTGTGTGTGTGACAGGGAGAGATAGCTGTTCATTGTGTGTGTGTGACAGAGAGAGATAGCTGTGCATCGTGTGTGTGATAGTGAGAGATTACTGTTCATCGTGTGTGTGTGTGACAGTGAAAGATAGTTGTGCATCGTGTGTGTGTGACAGGGAGAGATAGCTGTGCATCGTGTGTGTGACATGGAGAGATAGCTTTGCATCGTGTGTGTGTGTCAGGGAGTGAGAGATATCTGTGCATCGTGTGTGTGTATGACAGGGAGAGATAGCTGTGCATCGTGTGTGTGTCAGGGAGTAAGAGATAGCTGTGCATCGTGTGTGTGACAGGGAGAGATAGCTGTGCATCGTGTGTGTGACATGGAGAGATAGCTTTGCATCGTGTGTGTGTGTCAGGGAGTGAGAGATATCTGTGCATCGTGTGTGTGTATGACAGGGAGAGATAGCTGTGCATCGTGTGTGTGTCAGGGAGTAAGAGATAGCTGTGCATCGTGTGTGTGACAGGGAGAGATAGCTGTGCATCGTGTGTGTGTGTCAGGGAGTGAGAGATAGCTGTGCATCGTGTGTGACAGTGATAGATAGCTGTGCATCGTGTGTGTGTGACAGTGAGAGATAGCTGTGCATCGTGTGTGTGTGTGGCAGTGAGAGTTAGCTATGCATCGTGTGCGTGTGACAGGGAGAGATAGCTTTGCATCGTGTGTGTGTGTGTGACAGGGATAAATGCCCCGTAATGAGATGCGCAGTGTAAATGCCCCTTAATGAGATGCGCAGTGTAAATGCCCCTTAATGAGATGTGCAGTGTAAATGCCCCCTGTAATGAGATGCCCAGTGTAAATGCCCCTGTAATGAGATGCCCAGTGTAAATGCCCCTGTAATGAGATGCCCAGTGTAAATGCCCCTGTAATGAGATGCGCAGTGTAAATGCCCCTGTAATGAGATGCGCAGTGTAAAGGCCCCTGTAATGAGATGCGCAGTGTAAAGGCCCCTGTAATGAGATGCGCAGTGTAAAGGCCCCTGTAATGAGATGCGCAGTGTAAGGGCCCCTGTAATGAGATGCGCAGTGTAAAGGCCCCTGTAATGAGATGCGCCGTGTATATGCCCCTGTAATGAGATGCGCCGTGTAAATGCCCCTGTAATGAGATGCGCAGTGTAGATGCCCCTGTAATGAGATGCGCAGTGTAAATGCCCCTGTAATGAGATGCGCAGTGTAAAGGCCCTTGTAATGAGATGCGCAGTGTAAAGGCCCCTGTAATGAGATGCGCAGTGTAAAGGCCCCTGTAATGAGATGCGCCGTGTAAAGGCCCCTGTAATGAGATGCGCCGTGTAAAGGCCCCTGTAATGAGATGCGCAGTGTAAAGGCCCCTGTAATGAGATGCGCAGTGTAAAGGCCCCTGTAATGAGATGCGCAGTGTAAAGGCCCCTGTAATGAGATGCGCAGTGTAAGGGCCCCTGTAATGAGATGCGCAGTGTAAAGGCCCCTGTAATGAGATGCGCCGTGTATATGCCCCTGTAATGAGATGCGCCGTGTAAATGCCCCTGTAATGAGATGCGCAGTGTAGATGCCCCTGTAATGAGATGCGCAGTGTAAATGCCCCTGTAATGAGATGCGCAGTGTAAAGGCCCTTGTAATGAGATGCGCAGTGTAAAGGCCCCTGTAATGAGATGCGCAGTGTAAAGGCCCCTGTAATGAGATGCGCCGTGTAAAGGCCCCTGTAATGAGATGCGCCGTGTAAAGGCCCCTGTAATGAGATGCGCAATGTAAATGCCCCTGTAATGAGATGTGCAGAGTAAATGCCCCGTAATGGGATGCCCAGTGTAAATGCCCCTTAATGAGATGCACAGTGTAAATGCCCTGAAATGAGATGCGCAGTGTAAATGCCCCATCATGAGATGCGCAGTGTAAGTGCCCCATCATGAGATGCGCAGTGTAAATGCCCCTGTAATGAGATGCGCAGTGCAAATGCCCCGTAATGAGATGCGCAGTGTAAATGCCCTGTAATGAGATGCGCAGTGTAAATGCCCCGTAATGAGATGCGCAGTGTAAAGGCCCCTGTAATGAGATGCGCAGTGTAAAGGCCCCTGTAATGAGATGCGCCGTGTAAAGGCCCCTGTAATGAGATGCGCAATGTAAATGACCCTGTAATGAGATGCGCAGTGTAAATGCACCGTAATGGGATGCCCAGTGTAAATGCCCCTTAATGAGATGCACAGTGTAAATGCCCTGAAATGAGATGCGCAGTGTAAATGCCCCGAAATGAGATGCGCAGTGTAAATGCCCCATCATGAGATGCGCAGTGTAAATGCCCCATCATGAGATGCGCAGTGTAAATGCCCCATCATGAGATGCGCAGTGTAAATGCCCCTGTAATGAGATGCGCAGTGCAAATGCCCCGTAATGAGATGCGCACTGTAAATGCCCTGTAATGAGATGCGCAGTGTAAATGCCCCGTAATGAGATGCGCAGTGTAAAGGCCCCTGTAATGAGATGCGCCATGTAAAGGCCCCTGTAATGAGATGCGCAGTGTAAATGCCACTGTAATGAGATGCACAGTGTAAAGGCCCCTGTAATGAGATGCGCAGTGTAAAGGCCCCTGTAATGAGATGCGCAGTGTAAATGCCCCTGTAATGAGATGCGCAGTGTAAATGCCCCTGTAATGAGATGTGCAGTGTAAATGCCCCTGTAATGAGATGCGCAGTGTAAATGCCCCTGTAATGAGATGCGCAGTGTAAATGCCCCTGTAATGAGATGCGCAGTGTAAATGCCCCTGTAATGAGATGCACCGTGTAAAGGCCCCTGTAATGAGATGCGCAGTGTAAATGCCCCTGTAATGAGATGCCCAGTGTAAATGCCCCTGTAATGAGATGCGCAGTGTAAATGCCCCTGTAATGAGATGCGCAGTGTAAATTCCCCGTAATGAGATGCGCAGTGTAAAGGCTCCTGTAATGAGATGCGCAGTGTAAAGGCCCCTTTAATGAGATGCGCAGTGTAAAGGCCCCTTTAATGAGATGCGCAGTGTAAATGCCCCTGTAATGAGATGAGCACTGTAAATGTCCCTGTAATGAGATGCGCAGTGTAAATGCCCCTGTAATGAGATGCGCAGTGTAAATGCCCCTGTAATGAGATGCGCAGTGTAAATGCCCAGTAATGAGATGTGCAGTGTAAAGGCCCCTGTAATGAGATGCGCAGTGTAAAGGCCCCATAATGAGATGCGCAGTGTAAAGGCCCCTGTAATGAGATGCGCAGTGTAAATGCCCCTGTAATGAGATGCGCAGTGTAAATGCCCCTGTAATGAGATGCGCAGTGTAAATGCCCCCTGTAATGAGATGCCCAGTGTAAATGCCCCTGTAATGAGATGCCCAGTGTAAATGCCCCTGTAATGAGATGCGCAGTGTAAATGCCCCTGTAATGAGATGCACAGTGTAAAGGCCCCTGTAATGAGATGCGCAGTGTAAAGGCCCCTGTAATGAGATGCGCAGTGTAAAGGCCCCTGTAATGAGATGCGCAGTGTAAATTCCCCTGTAATGAGATGCGCAGTGTAAATGCCCCTGTAATGAGATGCGCAGTGTAAATGCCCCTGTAATGAGATGCGCAGTGTAATTGCCCCTGTAATGAGATGCGCAGTGTAAATGCCCCTGTAATGAGATGCGCAGTGTAAATGCCCCTGTAATGAGATGCCCAGTGTAAATGCCCCTGTAATGAGATGCGCAGTGTAAATGCCCCTGTAATGAGATGCGCAGTGTAAATGCCCCTGTAATGAGATGCGCAGTGTAAATGCCCCTGTAATGAGATGCGCAGTGTAAATGCCCCTGTAATGAGATGCGCAGTGTAAATGCCCCTGTAATGAGATGCCCAGTGTAAATGCCCCTGTAATGAGATGCGCAGTGTAAATGTCCCTGTAATGAAATGCGCAGTGTAAATGCCCCTGTAATGATATGCGCAGTGTAAATGCCCCTGTATTGAGATGCGCAGTGTAAATGCCCAGTAATGAGATGCACAGTGTAAAGGCCCTTGTAATGAGATGCGCAGTGTAAAGGCTCCTGTAATGAGATGCGCAGTGTAAAGGCCCCTGTAATGAGATGCGCCGTGTAAAGGCCCCTGTAATGAGATGCGCCGTGTAAAGGCCCCTGTAATGAGATGCGCAGTGTAAAGGCCCCTGTAATGAGATGCGCAGTGGAAATGCCCCTGTAATGAGATGCGCAGTGTAAATGCCCCTGTAATGAGATGCGCAGTGTAAATGCCCCTGTAATGAGATGCGCAGTGTAAATGCCCCTGTAATGAGATGCGCAGTGTAAATGCCCCTGTAATGAGATGCGCAGTGTAAATGCCCCTGTAATGAGATGCCCAGTGTAAATGCCCCTGTAATGAGTTGCGCAGTGTAAATGCCTCTGTAATTAGATACGCAGTGTAAATGCCCCGTAATGAGATGCGCAGTGTAAAGGCCCCTGTAATGAGATGCGCAGTGTAAAGGCCCCTTTAATGAGATGCACAGTGTAAAGGCCCCTTTAATGAGATGCGCAGTGTAAAGGCCCCTGTAATGAGATGCGCAGTGTAAAGGCCCCTGTAATGAGATGCGCAGTGTAAATGCCCCTGTAATGAGATGCGCAGTGTAAATGCCCCTGTAATGAGATGAGCACTGTAAATGTCCCTGTAATGAGATGCGCAGTGTAAATGCCCCTGTAATGAGATGCGCAGTGTAAATGCCCCTGTAATGAGATGCGCAGTGTAAATGCCCATTAATGAGATGTGCAGTGTAAAGGCCCCTGTAATGAGATGCGCAGTGTAAAGGCCCCATAATGAGATGCGCAGTGTAAAGGCCCCTGTAATGAGATGCGCAGTGTAAATGCCCCTGTAATGAGATGCGCAGTGTAAATGCCCCTGTAATGAGATGCGCAGTGTAAATGCCCCCTTTAATGAGATGCCCAGTGTAAATGCCCCTGTAATGAAATGCCCAGTGTAAATGCCCCTGTAATGAGATGCGCAGTGTAAATGCCCCTGTAATGAGATGCACAGTGTAAAGGCCCCTGTAATGAGATGCGCAGTGTAAAGGCCCCTGTAATGAGATGCGCAGTGTAAAGGCCCCTGTAATGAGATGCGCAGTGTAAAGGCCCCTGTAATGAGATGCACCGTGTAAAGGCCCCTGTAATGAGATGCGCCGTGTAAATGCCCCTGTAATGAGATGCGCCGTGTAATTGCCCCTGTAATGAGATGCGCAGTGTAGATGCCCCTGTAATGAGATGCCCAGTGTAAATGCCCCTGTAATGAGATGCGCAGTGTAAAGGCCCTTGTAATGAGATGCGCAGTGTAAAGGCTCCTGTAATGAGATGCGCAGTGTAAAGGCCCCTGTAATAAGATGCGCCGTGTAAAGGCCCCTGTAAAGAGATGCGCCATGTAAAGGCCCCTGTAATGAGATGCGCAGTGTAAATGCCCCTGTAATGAGATGCGCAGTGTAAATTCCCCTGTAATGAGATGCGCAGTGTAAATGCCCCTGTAATGAGATGCGCAGTGTAAATGCCCCTGTAATGAGATGCGCAGTGTAAATGCCCCTGTAATGAGATGCGCAGTGTAAATGCCCCTGTAATTAGATGCGCAGTGTAAATGCCCCTGTAATGAGATGCCCAGTGTAAATGCCCCTGTAATGAGATGCGCAGTGTAAATGCCCCTGTAATGAGATGCGCAGTGTAAATTTCCCGTAATGAGATGCGCAGTGTAAAGGCCCCTGTAATGAAATGCGCAGTGTAAAGGCCCCTTTAATGAGATGCGCAGTGTAAAGGCCCCTTTAATGAGATGCGCAGTGTAAATGCCCCTGTAATGAGATGCGCAGTGTAAATGTCCCTGTAATGAAATGCGCAGTGTAAATGCCCCTGTAATGAGATGCGCAGTGTAAATGCCCCTGTATTGAGATGCGCAGTGTAAATGCCCAGTAATGAGATGCGCAGTGTAAAGGCCCTTGTAATGAGATGCGCAGTGTAAAGGCTCCTGTAATGAGATGCGCAGTGTAAAGGCCCCTGTAATGAGATGCGCCGTGTAAAGGCCCCTGTAATGAGATGCGCCGTGTAAAGGCCCCTGTAATGAGATGCGCCGTGTAAAGGCCCCTGTAATGAGATGCGCAGTGTAAAGGCCCCTGTAATGAGATGCGCAGTGGAAATGCCCCTGTAATGAGATGCGCAGTGTAAATGCCCCTGTAATGAGATGCGCAGTGTAAATGCCCCTGTAATGAGATGCGCAGTGTAAATGCCCCTGTATTGAGATGCGCAGTGTAAATGCCCCTGTAATGAGATGCGCAGTGTAAATGCCCCTGTAATGAGATGCCCAGTGTAAATGCCCCTGTAATGAGTTGCGCAGTGTAAATGCCCCTGTAATAAGATACGCAGTGTAAATGCCCCGTAATGAGATGCGCAGTGTAAAGGCCCCTGTAATGAGATGCGCAGTGTAAAGGCCCCTTTAATGAGATGCACAGTGTAAAGGCCCCTTTAATGAGATGCGCAGTGTAAAGGCCCCTGTAATGAGATGCGCAGTGTAAAGGCCCCTGTAATGAGATGCGCAGTGTAAATGCCCCTGTAATGAGATGCGCAGTGTAAATGCCCCTGTAATGAGATGCGCAGTGTAAATGCCCCTGTAATGAGATGCGCAGTGTAAATGCCCCGTAATGAGATGCGCAGTGTAAATGCCCCTTAATGAGATGTGCAGTGTAAATGCCCCTTAATGAGATGTGCAGTGTAAATGCCCCTGTAATGAGATGCGCAGTGTAAATGCCCCTGTAATGAGATGCGCAGTGTAAATGCCCAGTAATGAGATGCGCAGTGTAAAGGCCCTTGTAATGAGATGCGCAGTGTAAAGGCTCCTGTAATGAGATGCGCAGTGTAAAGGCCCCTGTAATGAGATGCGCCGTGTAAAGGCCCCTGTAATGAGATGCGCCGTGTAAAGGCCCCTGTAATGAGATGCGCAGTGTAAATGCCCCTGTAATGAGATGCGCAGTGTAAATGCCCCTGTAATGAGATGCGCAGTGTAAATGCCCCTGTAATGAGATGCCCAGTGTAAATGCCCCTGTAATGAGTTGCGCAGTGTAAATGTCCCTGTAATGAGATACGCAGTGTAAATGCCCCGTAATGAGATGCGCAGTGTAAAGGCCCCTGTAATGAGATGCGCAGTGTAAAGGCCCCTTTAATGAGATGCACAGTGTAAAGGCCCCTTTAATGAGATGCGCAGTGTAAATGCCCCTGTAATGAGATGCGCAGTGTAAATGTCCCTGTAATGAGATGCGCAGTGTAAATGCCCCTGTAATGAGATGCGCAGTGTAAATGCCCCTGTAATGAGATGCGCAGTGTAAATGCCCAGTAATGAGATGCGCAGTGTAAAGGCCCCTGTAATGAGATGCGCAGTGTAAAGGCCCCTGTAATGAGATGCGCAGTGTAAATGCCCCTGTAATGAGATGCGCAGTGTAAATGCCCAGTAATGAGATGCGCAGTGTAAAGGCCCTTGTAATGAGATGCGCAGTGTAAAGGCTCCTGTAATGAGATGCGCAGTGTAAAGGCCCCTGTAATGAGATGCGCCGTGTAAAGGCCCCTGTAATGAGATGCGCCGTGTAAAGGCCCCTGTAATGAGATGCGCCATGTAAAGGCCCCTGTAATGAGATGCGCAGTGTAAAGGCCCCTGTAATGAGATGCGCAGTGTAAATGCCCCTGTAATGAGATGCGCAGTGTAAATGCCCCTGTAATGAGATGCGCAGTGTAAATGCCCCTGTAATGAGATGCGCAGTGTAAATGCCCCTGTAATGAGATGCGCAGTGTAAATGCCCCTGTAATGAGATGCGCAGTGTAAATGCCCCTGTAATGAGATGCGCAGTGTAAATGCCCCTGTAATGAGATGCACAGTGTAAATGCCCCTGTAATGAGTTGCGCAGTGTAAATGCCCCTGTAATGAGATACGCAGTGTAAATGCCCCGTAATGAGATGCGCAGTGTAAAGGCCCCTGTAATGTGATGCGCAGTGTAAAGGCCCCTTTAATGAGATGCACAGTGTAAAGGCCCCTTTAATGAGATGCGCAGTGTAAATGCCCCTGTAATGAGATGCGCAGTGTAGAGGCCCCGTAATGAGTACATTGCTATGTGTAGAAGCAAAGATATATGCGATTTCACAATGTGTTCCTTTGAACAGCTGTGAGCAACTTTTTTACACAACGTTAACAACACATTTGAAGCTCAATATTTCATGGGCTGAAGCGGGGAAGATAGAAAACGTGTGCCCTGTAAAGGCGAAGTCTGTGACATTAACAGGAAGGGAGAAAAAGTACTTTCTACCCATTTTTAGGTTCAGCGGTAAAACGGCAAGTTTCTATGGAACTGCATCTCGGCTTGTGACTGTGGTTTTCCCGGTCACACAAAAATGCTGAAATTCGACTTATACAGTGTTTTTGCTTATTAAACTTGATGAATTCTCTCCTCTTGACTGTAGAATAGTGTGTAAAGCAAAGCACAATACATTTCTATGTGTAGAAGCAAAGATATACGCGATTTCACAATGTGTTCCAAGAACAGCTGTGAGCAACTTTTTTACACAATGTTAACAACACATTTGAAGCTCAATATTTCATGGGCTGAAGCGGGGAAGAAAGAAAACGTGTGCCCTGTAAAGGCGAAGTCTGTGGCATTAACAGGAAGGGAGAAAAAGTACTTTCTACCCATTTTTAGGTTCAGCGGTAAAATGGCAAGTTTCTATGGAACTGCATCTCGGCTTGTGACTGTGGTTTTCCCGGTCACACAAAAATGCTGAAATTCGACTTATACAGTGTTTTTGCTTATTAAACTTGATGAATTCTCTCCTCTTGACTGTAGAATAGTGTGTAAAGCAAAGCACAATACATTGCTATGTGTAGAAGCAAAGATATACGCGATTTCACAATGTGTTCCTAGAACAGCTGTGAGCAACTTTTTTACACCACGTTAACAACAGATTTGAAGCTCAATATTTCATGGGCTGAAGCGGGGAAGATAGAAAACGTGTGCCCTGTAAAGGCGAAGTCTGTGGCATTAACAGGAAGGGAGAAAAAGTACTTTCTACCCATTTTTAGGTTCAGCGGTAAAACGGCAAGTTTCTATGGAACTGCATCTCGACTTGTGACTGTGGTTTTCCCGGTCACACAAAAATGCTGAAATTCGACTTATACAGTGTTTTTGCTTATTAAACTTGATGAATTCTCTCCTCTTGACTGTAGAATAGTGTGTAAAGCAAAGCACAATACATTTCTATGTGTAGAAGCAAAGATATACGCGATTTCACAATGTGTTCCAAGAACAGCTGTGAGCAACTTTTTTACACAACGTTAACAACACATTTGAAGCTCAATATTTCATGGGCTGAAGCGGGGAAGATAGAAAACGTGTGCCCTGTAAAGGCGAAGTCTGTGGCATTAACAGGAAGGGAGAAAAAGTACTTTCTACCCATTTTTAGGTTCAGCGGTAAAATGGCAAGTTTCTATGGAACTGCATCTCGGCTTGTGACTGTGGTTTTCCCGGTCACACAAAAATGCTGAAATTCGACTTATACAGTGTTTTTGCTTATTAAACTTGATGAATTCTCACCTCTTGACTGTAGAATAGTGTGTAAAGCAAAGCACAATACATTCCTATGTGTAGAAGCAAAGATATACGCGATTTCACAATGTGTTCCCAAAACAGCTGTGAGCAACTTTTTTACACAATGTTAACAACACATTTGAAGCTCAATATTTCATGGGCTGAAGCGGGGAAGATAGAAAACGTGTGCCCTGTAAAGGCGAAGTCTGTGGCATTAACAGGAAGGGAGAAAAAGTACTTTCTACCCATTTTTAGGTTCAGCGGTAAAATGGCAAGTTTCTATGGAACTGCATCTCGGCTTGTGACTGTGGTTTTCCCGGTCACACAAAAATGCTGAAATTCGACTTATACAGTGTTTTTGCTTATTAAACTTGATGAATTCTCTCCTCTTGACTGTAGAATAGTGTGTAAAGCAAAGCACAATACATTGCTATGTGTAGAAGCAAAGATTTACGCGATTTCACAATGTGTTCCTAGAACAGCTGTGAGCAACTTTTTTACACAACGTTAACAACACATTTGAAGCTCAATATTTCATGGGCTGAAGCGGGAAAGATAGAAAACGTTTGCCCTGTAAAGACGAAGTCTGTGGCATTAACAGGAAGGGAGAAAAAGTACTTTCTACCCATTTTTAGGTTCAGCGGTAAAATGGCAAGTTCCTATGGAACTGAATCCGTCTTGTGACTGTGGTTTTCCCGGTCACACAAAAATGCTGAAATTCGACTTATACAGTGTTTTTGCTTATTAAACTTGATGAATTCTCTCCTCTTGACTGTAGAATAGTGTGTAAAGCAAAGCACAATACATTCCTATGTGTAGAAGCAAAGATATACGCGATTTCACAATGTGTTCCTAGAACAGCTGTGAGCAACTTTTTTACACAATGTTAACAACACATTTGAAGCTCAATTTTTCATGGGCTGAAGCGGGGAAGATAGAAAACGTGTGCCCTGTAAAGGCGAAGTCTGTGGCATTAACAGGAAGGGAGAAAAAGTACTTTCTACCCATTTTTAGTTTCAGCGGTAAAATGGCAAGTTTCTATGGAACTGCATCTCGGCTTGTGACTGTGGTTTTCCTGGTCACACAAAAATGCTGAAATTCGACTTATACAGTGTTTTTGCTTATTAAACTTGATGAATTCTCTCCTCTTGACTGTAGAATAGTGTGTAAAGCAAAGCACAATACATTGCTATGTGTAGAAGCAAAGATTTACGCGATTTCACAATGTGATCCTAGAACATCTGTGAGCAACTTTTTTACACAATGTTAACAACACATTTGAAGCTCAATATTTCATGGGCTGAAGCGGGGAAGATAGAAAACGTGTGCCCTGTAAAGGCGAAGTCTGTGGCATTAACAGGAAGGGAGAAAAAGTACTTTCTACCCATTTTTAGGTTCAGCGGTAAAATGGCAAGTTCCTATGGAACTGAATCTCGTCTTGTGACTGTGGTTTTCCCGGTCACACAAAAATGCTGAAATTCGACTTATACAGAGTTTTTGCTTATTAAACTTGATGAATTCTCTCCTCTTGACTGTAGAATAGTGTGTAAAGCAAAGCACAATACATTCCTATGTGTAGAAGAAAAGATATACGCGATTTCACAATGTGTTCCTAGAACAGCTGTGAGCAACTTTTTTACACAACGTTAACAACACATTTGAAGCTCAATATTTCATGGGCTGAAGCGGGGAAGATAGAAAACGTGTGCCCTGTAAAGGCGAAGTCTGTGGCATTAACAGGAAGGGAGAAAAAGTACTTTCTACCCATTTTTAGGTTCAGCGGTAAAACGGCAAGTTTCTATGGAACTGCATCTCGTCTTGTGACTGTGGTTTTCCCGGTCACACAAAAATGCTGAAATTCGACTTATACAGTGTTTTTGCTTATTAAACTTGATGAATTCTCTCCTCTTGACTGTAGAATAGTGTGTAAAGCAAAGCACAATACATTGCTATGTGTAGAAGCAAAGATATACGCGATTTCACAATGTGTTCCTAGAACAGCTGTGAGCAACTTTTTTACACCACGTTAACAACAGATTTGAAGCTCAATATTTCATGGGCTGAAGCGGGGAAGATAGAAAACGTGTGCCCTGTAAAGGCGAAGTCTGTGGCATTAACAGGAAGGGAGAAAAAGTACTTTCTACCCATTTTTAGGTTCAGCGGTAAAACGGCAAGTTTCTATGGAACTGCATCTCGTCTTGTGACTGTGGTTTTCCCGGTCACACAAAAATGCTGAAATTCGACTTATACAGTGTTTTTGCTTATTAAACTTGATGAATTCTCTCCTCTTGACTGTAGAATAGTGTGTAAAGCAAAGCACAATACATTGCTATGTGTAGAAGCAAAGATATACGCGATTTCACAATGTGTTCCTAGAACAGCTGTGAGCAACTTTTTTACACCACGTTAACAACAGATTTGAAGCTCAATATTTCATGGGCTGAAGCGGGGAAGATAGAAAACGTGTGCCCTGTAAAGGCGAAGTCTGTGGCATTAACAGGAAGGGAGAAAAAGTACTTTCTACCCATTTTTAGGTTCCGCGGTAAAATGGCAAGTTCCTATGGAACTGAATCTCGGCTTGTGACTGTGGTATTCCCGGTTACACAAAAATGCTGAAATTCGACTTATACAGTGTTTTTGCTTATTAAACTTGATGAATTCTCTCCTCTTGACTGTAGAATAGTGTGTAAAGCAAAGCACAATACATTCCTATGTGTAGAAGAAAAGATATACGCGATTTCACAATGTGTTCCTAGAACAGCTGTGAGCAACTTTTTTACACAAAGTTAACAACACATTTGAAGCTCAATATTTCATGGGCTGAAGCGGGGAAGATAGAAAACGTGTGCCCTGTAAAGACGAAGTCTGTGGCATTAACAGGAAGGGAGAAAAAGTACTTTCTACCCATTTTTAGGTTCAGCGGTAAAACGGCAAGTTTCTATGGAACTGCATCTCGGCTTGTGACTGTGGTTTTCCCGGTCACACAAAAATGCTGAAATTCGACTTATACAGAGTTTTTGCTTCTTAAACTTGATGAATTCTCACCTCTTGACTGTAGAATAGTGTGTAAAGCAAAGCACAATACATTGCTATGTGTAGAAGCAAAGATTTACGCGATTTCACAATGTGTTCCTAGAACAGCTGTGAGCAACTTTTTTACACAACGTTAACAACACATTTGAAGCTCAATATTTAATGGGCTGAAGCGGGGAAGATAGAAAACGTGTGCCCTGTAAAGGCTAATTCTGTGGCATTAACAGGAAGGGAGAAAAAGTACTTTCTACCCATTTTTAGGTTCAGCGGTAAAATGGCAAGTTTCTTTGGAACTGCATCTCGGCTTGTGACTGTGGTTTTCCCGGTCACACAAAAATGCTGAAATTCGACTTATACAGAGTTTTTGCTTATTAAACTTGATGAATTCTCTCCTCTTGACTGTAGAATAGTGTGTAAAGCAAAGCACAATACATTCCTATGTGTAGAAGAAAAGATATACGCGATTTCACAATGTGTTCCTAGAACAGCTGTGAGCAACTTTTTTACACAATGTTAACAACACATTTGAAGCTCAATATTTCATGGGCTGAAGCGGGGAAGATAGAAAACGTGTGCCCTGTAAAGGCGAAGTCTGTGGCATTAACAGGAAGGGAGAAAAAGTACTTTCTACCCATTTTTAGGTTCAGCGGTAAAATGGCAAGTTTCTATGGAACTGCATCTCGGCTTGTGACTGTGGTTTTCCCGGTCACACAAAAATGCTGAAATTCGACTTATACAGTGTATTTGCTTATTAAACTTGATGAATTCTCTCCTCTTGACTGTAGAATAGTGTGTAAAGCAAAGCACAATACATTCCTATGTGTAGAAGAAAAGATATACGCGATTTCACAATGTGTTCCTAGAACAGCTGTGAGCAACTTTTTTACACAAAGTTAACAACACATTTGAAGCTCAATATTTCATGGGCTGAAGCGGGGAAGATAGAAAACGTGTGCCCTGTAAAGGCGAAGTCTGTGGCATTAACAGGAAGGGAGAAAAAGTACTTTCTACCCATTTTTAGGTTCAGCGGTAAAATGGCAAGTTCCTATGGAACTGAATCTCGGCTTGTGACTGTGGTTTTCCCGGTCACACAAAAATGCTGAAATTCGACTTATACAGTGTTTTTGCTTATTAAACTTGATGAATTCTCTCCTCTTGACTGTAGAATAGTGTGTAAAGCAAAGCACAATACATTCCTATGTGTAGAAGCAAAGATATACGCGATTTCACAATGTGTTCCTAGAACAGCTGTGAGCAACTTTTTTGCACAATGTTAACAACACATTTGAAGCTCAATATTTCATGGGCTGAAGCGGGGAAGATAGAAAACGTGTGCCCTGTAAAGGCGAAGTCTGTGGCATTAACAGGAAGGGAGAAAAAGTACTTTCTACCCATTTTTAGGTTCCGCGGTAAAATGGCAAGTTCCTATGGAACTGAATCTCGGCTTGTGACTGTGGTATTCCCGGTTACACAAAAATGCTGAAATTCGACTTATACAGTGTTTTTGCTTATTAAACTTGACGAATTCTCTCCTCTTGACTGTAGAATAGTGTGTAAAGCAAAGCACAATACATTCCTATGTGTAGAAGAAAAGATATACGCGATTTCACAATGTGTTCCTAGAACAGCTGTGAGCAACTTTTTTACACAACGTTAACAACACATTTGAAGCTCAATATTTCATGGGCTGAAGCGGGGAAGATAGAAAACGTGTGCCCTGTAAAGACGAAGTCTGTGGCATTAACAGGAAGGGAGAAAAAGTACTTTCTACCCATTTTTAGGTTCAGCGGTAAAACGGCAAGTTTCTATGGAACTGCATCTCGGCTTGTGACTGTGGTTTTCCCGGTCACACAAAAAGGCTGAAATTCGACTTATACAGTGTTTTTGCTTCTTAAACTTGATGAATTCTCACCTCTTGACTGTAGAATAGTGTGTAAAGCAAAGCACAATACATTGCTATGTGTAGAAGCAAAGATTTACGCGATTTCACAATGTGTTCCTAGAACAGCTGTGAGCAACTTTTTTACACAACGTTAACAACACATTTGAAGCTCAATATTTAATGGGCTGAAGCGGGGAAGATAGAAAACGTGTGCCCTGTAAAGGCTAATTCTGTGGCATTAACAGGAAGGGAGAAAAAGTACTTTCTACCCATTTTTAGGTTCAGCGGTAAAATGGCAAGTTTCTATGGAACTGCATCTCGGCTTGTGACTGTGGTTTTCCCGGTCACACAAAAATGCTGAAATTCGACTTATACAGAGTTTTTGCTTATTAAACTTGATGAATTCTCTCCTCTTGACTGTAGAATAGTGTGTAAAGCAAAGCACAATACATTCCTATGTGTAGAAGAAAAGATATACGCGATTTCACAATGTGTTCCTAGAACAGCTGTGAGCAACTTTTTTACACAAAGTTAACAACACATTTGAAGCTCAATATTTCATGGGCTGAAGCGGGGAAGATAGAAAACGTGTGCCCTGTAAAGGCGAAGTCTGTGGCATTAACAGGAAGGGAGAAAAAGTACTTTCTACCCATTTTTAGGTTCCGCGGTAAAATGGCAAGTTTCTATGGAACTGCATCTCGGCTTGTGACTGTGGTTTTCCCGGTCACACAAAAATGCTGAAATTCGACTTATACAGTGTTTTTGCTTATTAAACTTGACGAATTCTCTCCTCTTGACTGTAGAATAGTGTGTAAAGCAAAGCACAATACATTGCTATGTGTAGAAGCAAAGATATACGCGATTTCACAATGTGTTCCTAGAACAGCTGTGAGCAACTTTTTTACACAACGTTAACAACACATTTGAAGCTCAATATTTCATGGGCTGAAGCGGGGAAGATAGAAAACGTGTGCCCTGTAAAGGCGAAGTCTGTGGCATTAACAGGAAGGGAGAAAAAGTACTTTCTACCCATTTTTAGGTTCAGCGGTAAAACGGCAAGTTTCTATGGAACTGCATCTCGGCTTGTGACTGTGGTTTTCCCGGTCACACAAAAATGCTGAAATTCGACTTATACAGTGTTTTTGCTTCTTAAACTTGATGAATTCTCACCTCTTGACTGTAGAATAGTGTGTAAAGCAAAGCACAATACATTGCTATGTGTAGAAGCAAAGATTTACGCGATTTCACAATGTGTTCCTAGAACAGCTGTGAGCAACTTTTTTACACAACGTTAACAACACATTTGAAGCTCAATATTTCATGGGCTGAAGCGGGGAAGATAGAAAACGTGTGCCCTGTAAAGGCGAAGTCTGTGGCATTAACAGGAAGGGAGAAAAAGTACTTTCTACCCATTTTTAGGTTCAGCGGTAAAACGGCAAGTTTCTATGGAACTGCATCTCGGCTTGTGACTGTGGTTTTCCCGGTCACACAAAAATGCTGAAATTCGACTTATACAGTGTTTTTGCTTCTTAAACTTGATGAATTCTCACCTCTTGACTGTAGAATAGTGTGTAAAGCAAAGCACAATACATTGCTATGTGTAGAAGCAAAGATTTACGCGATTTCACAATGTGTTCCTAGAACAGCTGTGAGCAACTTTTTTACACAACGTTAACAACACATTTGAAGCTCAATATTTCATGGGCTGAAGCGGGGAAGATAGAAAACGTGTGCCCTGTAAAGGCGAATTCTGTGGCATTAACAGGAAGGGAGAAAAAGTACTTTCTACCCATTTTTAGGTTCCGCGGTAAAATGGCAAGTTCCTATGGAACTGAATCTCGGCTTGTGACTGTGGTATTCCCGGTTACACAAAAATGCTGAAATTCGACTTATACAGTGTTTTTGCTTATTAAACTTGATGAATTCTCTCCTCTTGACTGTAGAATAGTGTGTAAAGCAAAGCACAATACATTCCTATGTGTAGAAGCAAAGATATACGCGATTTCACAATGTGTTCCTAGAACAGCTGTGAGCAACTTTTTTGCACAATGTTAACAACACATTTGAAGCTCAATATTTCATGGGCTGAAGCGGGGAAGATAGAAAACGTGTGCCCTGTAAAGGCGAAGTCTGTGGCATTAACAGGAAGGGAGAAAAAGTACTTTCTACCCATTTTTAGGTTCCGCGGTAAAATGGCAAGTTCCTATGGAACTGAATCTCGGCTTGTGACTGTGGTATTCCCGGTTACACAAAAATGCTGAAATTCGACTTATACAGTGTTTTTGCTTATTAAACTTGATGAATTCTCTCCTCTTGACTGTAGAATAGTGTGTAAAGCAAAGCACAATACATTCCTATGTGTAGAAGAAAAGATATACGCGATTTCACAATGTGTTCCTAGAACAGCTGTGAGCAACTTTTTTACACAAAGTTAACAACACATTTGAAGCTCAATATTTCATGGGCTGAAGCGGGGAAGATAGAAAACGTGTGCCCTGTAAAGGCGAATTCTGTGGCATTAACAGGAAGGGAGAAAAAGTACTTTCTACCCATTTTTAGGTTCCGCGGTAAAATGGCAAGTTCCTATGGAACTGAATCTCGGCTTGTGACTGTGGTATTCCCGGTTACACAAAAATGCTGAAATTCGACTTATACAGTGTTTTTGCTTATTAAACTTGATGAATTCTCTCCTCTTGACTGTAGAATAGTGTGTAAAGCAAAGCACAATACATTCCTATGTGTAGAAGCAAAGATATACGCGATTTCACAATGTGTTCCTAGAACAGCTGTGAGCAACTTTTTTGCACAATGTTAACAACACATTTGAAGCTCAATATTTCATGGGCTGAAGCGGGGAAGATAGAAAACGTGTGCCCTGTAAAGGCGAAGTCTGTGGCATTAACAGGAAGGGAGAAAAAGTACTTTCTACCCATTTTTAGGTTCCGCGGTAAAATGGCAAGTTCCTATGGAACTGAATCTCGGCTTGTGACTGTGGTATTCCCGGTTACACAAAAATGCTGAAATTCGACTTATACAGTGTTTTTGCTTATTAAACTTGATGAATTCTCTCCTCTTGACTGTAGAATAGTGTGTAAAGCAAAGCACAATACATTGCTATGTGTAGAAGCAAAGATTTACGCGATTTCACAATGTGTTCCTAGAACAGCTGTGAGCAACTTTTTTACACAACGTTAACAACACATTTGAAGCTCAATATTTAATGGGCTGAAGCGGGGAAGATAGAAAACGTGTGCCCTGTAAAGGCTAATTCTGTGGCATTAACAGGAAGGGAGAAAAAGTACTTTCTACCCATTTTTAGGTTCAGCGGTAAAATGGCAATTTTCTATGGAACTGCATCTCGGCTTGTGACTGTGGTTTTCCCGGTCACACAAAAATGCTGAAATTCGACTTATACAGAGTTTTTGCTTATTAAACTTGATGAATTCTCTCCTCTTGACTGTAGAATAGTGTGTAAAGCAAAGCACAATACATTCCTATGTGTAGAAGAAAAGATATACGCGATTTCACAATGTGTTCCTAGAACAGCTGTGAGCAACTTTTTTACACAAAGTTAACAACACATTTGAAGCTCAATATTTCATGGGCTGAAGCGGGGAAGATAGAAAACGTGTGCCCTGTAAAGGCGAAGTCTGTGGCATTAACAGGAAGGGAGAAAAAGTACTTTCTACCCATTTTTAGGTTCCGCGGTAAAATGGCAAGTTTCTATGGAACTGCATCTCGGCTTGTGACTGTGGTTTTCCCGGTCACACAAAAATGCTGAAATTCGACTTATACAGTGTTTTTGCTTATTAAACTTGACGAATTCTCTCCTCTTGACTGTAGAATAGTGTGTAAAGCAAAGCACAATACATTGCTATGTGTAGAAGCAAAGATATACGCGATTTCACAATGTGTTCCTAGAACAGCTGTGAGCAACTTTTTTACACAACGTTAACAACACATTTGAAGCTCAATATTTCATGGGCTGAAGCGGGGAAGATAGAAAACGTGTGCCCTGTAAAGGCGAAGTCTGTGGCATTAACAGGAAGGGAGAAAAAGTACTTTCTACCCATTTTTAGGTTCAGCGGTAAAACGGCAAGTTTCTATGGAACTGCATCTCGGCTTGTGACTGTGGTTTTCCCGGTCACACAAAAATGCTGAAATTCGACTTATACAGTGTTTTTGCTTCTTAAACTTGATGAATTCTCACCTCTTGACTGTAGAATAGTGTGTAAAGCAAAGCACAATACATTGCTATGTGTAGAAGCAAAGATTTACGCGATTTCACAATGTGTTCCTAGAACAGCTGTGAGCAACTTTTTTACACAACGTTAACAACACATTTGAAGCTCAATATTTCATGGGCTGAAGCGGGGAAGATAGAAAACGTGTGCCCTGTAAAGGCGAAGTCTGTGGCATTAACAGGAAGGGAGAAAAAGTACTTTCTACCCATTTTTAGGTTCAGCGGTAAAACGGCAAGTTTCTATGGAACTGCATCTCGGCTTGTGACTGTGGTTTTCCCGGTCACACAAAAATGCTGAAATTCGACTTATACAGTGTTTTTGCTTCTTAAACTTGATGAATTCTCACCTCTTGACTGTAGAATAGTGTGTAAAGCAAAGCACAATACATTGCTATGTGTAGAAGCAAAGATTTACGCGATTTCACAATGTGTTCCTAGAACAGCTGTGAGCAACTTTTTTACACAACGTTAACAACACATTTGAAGCTCAATATTTCATGGGCTGAAGCGGGGAAGATAGAAAACGTGTGCCCTGTAAAGGCGAATTCTGTGGCATTAACAGGAAGGGAGAAAAAGTACTTTCTACCCATTTTTAGGTTCCGCGGTAAAATGGCAAGTTCCTATGGAACTGAATCTCGGCTTGTGACTGTGGTATTCCCGGTTACACAAAAATGCTGAAATTCGACTTATACAGTGTTTTTGCTTCTTAAACTTGATGAATTCTCACCTCTTGACTGTAGAATAGTGTGTAAAGCAAAGCACAATACATTGCTATGTGTAGAAGCAAAGATTTACGCGATTTCACAATGTGTTCCTAGAACAGCTGTGAGCAACTTTTTTACACAACGTTAACAACACATTTGAAGCTCAATATTTCATGGGCTGAAGCGGGGAAGATAGAAAACGTGTGCCCTGTAAAGGCGAAGTCTGTGGCATTAACAGGAAGGGAGAAAAAGTACTTTCTACCCATTTTTAGGTTCAGCGGTAAAACGGCAAGTTTCTATGGAACTGCATCTCGGCTTGTGACTGTGGTTTTCCCGGTCACACAAAAATGCTGAAATTCGACTTATACAGTGTTTTTGCTTCTTAAACTTGATGAATTCTCACCTCTTGACTGTAGAATAGTGTGTAAAGCAAAGCACAATACATTGCTATGTGTAGAAGCAAAGATTTACGCGATTTCACAATGTGTTCCTAGAACAGCTGTGAGCAACTTTTTTACACAACGTTAACAACACATTTGAAGCTCAATATTTCATGGGCTGAAGCGGGGAAGATAGAAAACGTGTGCCCTGTAAAGGCGAATTCTGTGGCATTAACAGGAAGGGAGAAAAAGTACTTTCTACCCATTTTTAGGTTCCGCGGTAAAATGGCAAGTTCCTATGGAACTGAATCTCGGCTTGTGACTGTGGTATTCCCGGTTACACAAAAATGCTGAAATTCGACTTATACAGTGTTTTTGCTTATTAAACTTGATGAATTCTCTCCTCTTGACTGTAGAATAGTGTGTAAAGCAAAGCACAATACATTCCTATGTGTAGAAGCAAAGATATACGCGATTTCACAATGTGTTCCTAGAACAGCTGTGAGCAACTTTTTTACACAATGTTAACAACACATTTGAAGCTCAATATTTCATGGGCTGAAGCGGGGAAGATAGAAAACGTGTGCCCTGTAAAGGCGAAGTCTGTGGCATTAACAGGAAGGGAGAAAAAGTACTTTCTACCCATTTTTAGGTTCCGCGGTAAAATGGCAAGTTCCTATGGAACTGAATCTCGGCTTGTGACTGTGGTATTCCCGGTTACACAAAAATGCTGAAATTCGACTTATACAGTGTTTTTGCTTATTAAACTTGATGAATTCTCTCCTCTTGACTGTAGAATAGTGTGTAAAGCAAAGCACAATACATTCCTATGTGTAGAAGAAAAGATATACGCGATTTCACAATGTGTTCCTAGAACAGCTGTGAGCAACTTTTTTACACAAAGTTAACAACACATTTGAAGCTCAATATTTCATGGGCTGAAGCGGGGAAGATAGAAAACGTGTGCCCTGTAAAGGCGAATTCTGTGGCATTAACAGGAAGGGAGAAAAAGTACTTTCTACCCATTTTTAGGTTCCGCGGTAAAATGGCAAGTTCCTATGGAACTGAATCTCGGCTTGTGACTGTGGTATTCCCGGTTACACAAAAATGCTGAAATTCGACTTATACAGTGTTTTTGCTTATTAAACTTGATGAATTCTCTCCTCTTGACTGTAGAATAGTGTGTAAAGCAAAGCACAATACATTCCTATGTGTAGAAGAAAAGATATACGCGATTTCACAATGTGTTCCTAGAACAGCTGTGAGCAACTTTTTTACACAAAGTTAACAACACATTTGAAGCTCAATATTTCATGGGCTGAAGCGGGGAAGATAGAAAACGTGTGCCCTCTAAAGACGAAGTCTGTGGCATTAACAGGAAGGGAGAAAAAGTACTTTCTACCCATTTTTAGGTTCAGCGGTAAAACGGCAAGTTTCTATGGAACTGCATCTCGGCTTGTGACTGTGGTTTTCCCGGTCACACAAAAAGGCTGAAATTCGACTTATACAGTGTTTTTGCTTCTTAAACTTGATGAATTCTCACCTCTTGACTGTAGAATAGGGTGTAAAGCAAAGCACAATACATTCCTATGTGTAGAAGAAAAGATATACGCGATTTCACAATGTGTTCCTAGAACAGCAGTGAGCAACTTTTTTACACAACGTTAACAACACATTTGAAGCTCAATATTTAATGGGCTGAAGCGGGGAAGATAGAAAACGTGTGCCCTGTAAAGGCTAATTCTGTGGCATTAACAGGAAGGGAGAAAAAGTACTTTCTACCCATTTTTAGGTTCAGCGGTAAAATGGCAAGTTTCTATGGAACTGCATCTCGGCTTGTGACTGTGGTTTTCCCGGTCACACAAAAATGCTGAAATTCGACTTATACAGAGTTTTTGCTTATTAAACTTGATGAATTCTCTCCTCTTGACTGTAGAATAGTGTGTAAAGCAAAGCACAATACATTCCTATGTGTAGAAGAAAAGATATACGCGATTTCACAATGTGTTCCTAGAACAGCTGTGAGAAACTTTTTTACACAATGTTAACAACACATTTGAAGCTCAATATTTCATGGGCTGAAGCGGGGAAGATAGAAAACGTGTGCCCTGTAAAGGCGAAGTCTGTGGCATTAACAGGAAGGGAGAAAAAGTACTTTCTACCCATTTTTAGGTTCCGCGGTAAAATGGCAAGTTCCTATGGAACTGAATCTCGGCTTGTGACTGTGGTATTCCCGGTTACACAAAAATGCTGAAATTCGACTTATACAGTGTTTTTGCTTATTAAACTTGATGAATTCTCTCCTCTTGACTGTAGAATAGTGTGTAAAGCAAAGCACAATACATTCCTATGTGTAGAAGCAAAGATATACGCGATTTCACAATGTGTTCCTAGAACAGCTGTGAGCAACTTTTTTGCACAATGTTAACAACACATTTGAAGCTCAATATTTCATGGGCTGAAGCGGGGAAGATAGAAAACGTGTGCCCTGTAAAGGCGAAGTCTGTGGCATTAACAGGAAGGGAGAAAAAGTACTTTCTACCCATTTTTAGGTTCCGCGGTAAAATGGCAAGTTCCTATGGAACTGAATCTCGGCTTGTGACTGTGGTATTCCCGGTTACACAAAAATGCTGAAATTCGACTTATACAGTGTTTTTGCTTATTAAACTTGATGAATTCTCTCCTCTTGACTGTAGAATAGTGTGTAAAGCAAAGCACAATACATTCCTATGTGTAGAAGAAAAGATATACGCGATTTCACAATGTGTTCCTAGAACAGCTGTGAGCAACTTTTTTACACAACGTTAACAACACATTTGAAGCTCAATATTTAATGGGCTGAAGCGGGGAAGATAGAAAACGTGTGCCCTGTAAAGGCTAATTCTGTGGCATTAACAGGAAGGGAGAAAAAGTACTTTCTAACCATTTTTAGGTTCAGCGGTAAAATGGCAAGTTTCTATGGAACTGCATCTCGGCTTGTGACTGTGGTTTTCCCGGTCACACAAAAATGCTGAAATTCGACTTATACAGAGTTTTTGCTTATTAAACTTGATGAATTCTCTCCTCTTGACTGTAGAATAGTGTGTAAAGCAAAGCACAATACATTCCTATGTGTAGAAGAAAAGATATACGCGATTTCACAATGTGTTCCTAGAACAGCTGTGAGCAACTTTTTTACACAATGTTAACAACACATTTGAAGCTCAATATTTCATGGGCTGAAGCGGGGAAGATAGAAAACGTGTGCCCTGTAAAGGCGAAGTCTGTGGCATTAACAGGAAGGGAGAAAAAGTACTTTCTACCCATTTTTAGGTTCAGCGGTAAAATGGCAAGTTTCTATGGAACTGCATCTCGGCTTGTGACTGTGGTTTTCCCGGTCACACAAAAATGCTGAAATTCGACTTATACAGTGTATTTGCTTATTAAACTTGATGAATTCTCTCCTCTTGACTGTAGAATAGTGTGTAAAGCAAAGCACAATACATTCCTATGTGTAGAAGAAAAGATATACGCGATTTCACAATGTGTTCCTAGAACAGCTGTGAGCAACTTTTTTACACAAAGTTAACAACACATTTGAAGCTCAATATTTCATGGGCTGAAGCGGGGAAGATAGAAAACGTGTGCCCTGTAAAGGCGAAGTCTGTGGCATTAACAGGAAGGGAGAAAAAGTACTTTCTACCCATTTTTAGGTTCCGCGGTAAAATGGCAAGTTTCTATGGAACTGCATCTCGGCTTGTGACTGTGGTTTTCCCGGTCACACAAAAATGCTGAAATTCGACTTATACAGTGTTTTTGCTTATTTAACTTGACGAATTCTCTCCTCTTGACTGTAGAATAGTGTGTAAAGCAAAGCACAATACATTGCTATGTGTAGAAGCAAAGATATACGCGATTTCACAATGTGTTCCTAGAACAGCTGTGAGCAACTTTTTTACACAACGTTAACAACACATTTGAAGCTCAATATTTCATGGGCTGAAGCGGGGAAGATAGAAAACGTGTGCCCTGTAAAGGCGAAGTCTGTGGCATTAACAGGAAGGGAGAAAAAGTACTTTCTACCCATTTTTAGGTTCAGCGGTAAAATGGCAAGTTTCTATGGAACTGCATCTCGGCTTGTGACTGTGGTTTTCCCGGTCACACAAAAAGGCTGAAATTCGACTTATACAGTGTTTTTGCTTATTAAACTTGATGAATTCTCTCCTATTGACTGTAGAATAGTGTGTAAAGCAAAGCACAATACATTGCTATGTGTAGAAGCAAAGATATACGCGATTTCACAATGTGTTCCTAGAACAGCTGTGAGCAACTTTTTTACACAACGTTAACAACACATTTGAAGCTCAATATTTCATGGGCTGAAGCGGGGAAGATAGAAAACGTGTGCCCTGTAAAGGCGAAGTCTGTGGCATTAACAGGAAGGGAGAAAAAGTACTTTCTACCCATTTTTAGGTTCAGCGGTAAAACGGCAAGTTTCTATGGAACTGCATCTCGGCTTGTGACTGTGGTTTTCCCGGTCACACAAAAATGCTGAAATTCGACTTATACAGTGTTTTTGCTTCTTAAACTTGATGAATTCTCACCTCTTGACTGTAGAATAGTGTGTAAAGCAAAGCACAATACATTGCTATGTGTAGAAGCAAAGATTTACGCGATTTCACAATGTGTTCCTAGAACAGCTGTGAGCAACTTTTTTACACAACGTTAACAACACATTTGAAGCTCAATATTTCATGGGCTGAAGCGGGGAAGATAGAAAACGTGTGCCCTGTAAAGGCGAAGTCTGTGGCATTAACAGGAAGGGAGAAAAAGTACTTTCTACCCATTTTTAGGTTCCGCGGTAAAATGGCAAGTTCCTATGGAACTGAATCTCGGCTTGTGACTGTGGTATTCCCGGTTACACAAAAATGCTGAAATTCGACTTATACAGTGTTTTTGCTTATTAAACTTGATGAATTCTCTCCTCTTGACTGTAGAATAGTGTGTAAAGCAAAGCACAATACATTCCTATGTGTAGAAGAAAAGATATACGCGATTTCACAATGTGTTCCTAGAACAGCTGTGAGCAACTTTTTTACACAAAGTTAACAACACATTTGAAGCTCAATATTTCATGGGCTGAAGCGGGGAAGATAGAAAACGTGTGCCCTGTAAAGACGAAGTCTGTGGCATTAACAGGAAGGGAGAAAAAGTACTTTCTACCCATTTTTAGGTTCAGCGGTAAAACGGCAAGTTTCTATGGAACTGCATCTCGGCTTGTGACTGTGGTTTTCCCGGTCACACAAAAAGGCTGAAATTCGACTTATACAGTGTTTTTGCTTCTTAAACTTGATGAATTCTCACCTCTTGACTGTAGAATAGTGTGTAAAGCAAAGCACAATACATTGCTATGTGTAGAAGCAAAGATTTACGCGATTTCACAATGTGTTCCTAGAACAGCTGTGAGCAACTTTTTTACACAACGTTAACAACACATTTGAAGCTCAATATTTAATGGGCTGAAGCGGGGAAGATAGAAAACGTGTGCCCTGTAAAGGCTAATTCTGTGGCATTAACAGGAAGGGAGAAAAAGTACTTTCTACCCATTTTTAGGTTCAGCGGTAAAATGGCAAGTTTCTATGGAACTGCATCTCGGCTTGTGACTGTGGTTTTCCCGGTCACACAAAAATGCTGAAATTCGACTTATACAGAGTTTTTGCTTATTAAACTTGATGAATTCTCTCCTCTTGACTGTAGAATAGTGTGTAAAGCAAAGCACAATACATTCCTATGTGTAGAAGAAAAGATATACGCGATTTCACAATGTGTTCCTAGAACAGCTGTGAGCAACTTTTTTACACAATGTTAACAACACATTTGAAGCTCAATATTTCATGGGCTGAAGCGGGGAAGATAGAAAACGTGTGCCCTGTAAAGGCGAAGTCTGTGGCATTAACAGGAAGGGAGAAAAAGTACTTTCTACCCATTTTTAGGTTCAGCGGTAAAATGGCAAGTTTCTATGGAACTGCATCTCGGCTTGTGACTGTGGTTTTCCCGGTCACACAAAAATGCTGAAATTCGACTTATACAGTGTATTTGCTTATTAAACTTGATGTATACTCTCCTCTTGACTGTAGAATAGTGTGTAAAGCAAAGCACAATACATTCCTATGTGTAGAAGAAAAGATATACGCGATTTCACAATGTGTTCCTAGAACAGCTGTGAGCAACTTTTTTACACAATGTTAACAACACATTTGAAGCTCAATATTTCATGGGCTGAAGCGGGGAAGATAGAAAACGTGTGCCCTGTAAAGGCGAAGTCTGTGGCATTAACAGGAAGGGAGAAAAAGTACTTTCTACCCATTTTTAGGTTCAGCGGTAAAATGGCAAGTTTCTATGGAACTGCATCTCGGCTTGTGACTGTGGTTTTCCCGGTCACACAAAAATGCTGAAATTCGACTTATACAGTGTATTTGCTTATTAAACTTGATGTATACTCTCCTCTTGACTGTAGAATAGTGTGTAAAGCAAAGCACAATACATTCCTATGTGTAGAAGAAAAGATATACGCGATTTCACAATGTGTTCCTAGAACAGCTGTGAGCAACTTTTTTACACAAAGTGAACAACACATTTGAAGCTCAATATTTCATGGGCTGAAGCGGGGAAGATAGAAAACGTGTGCCCTGTAAAGGCGAAGTCTGTGGCATTAACAGGAAGGGAGAAAAAGTACTTTCTACCCATTTTTAGGTTCCGCGGTAAAATGGCAAGTCTCTATGGAACTGCATCTCGGCTTGTGACTGTGGTTTTCCCGGTCACACAAAAATGCTGAAATTCGACTTATACAGTGTTTTTGCTTCTTAAACTTGATGAATTCTCACCTCTTGACTGTAGAATAGTGTGTAAAGCAAAGCACAATACATTGCTATGTGTAGAAGCAAAGATTTACGCGATTTCACAATGTGTTCCAAGAACAGCTGTGAGCAACTTTTTTACACAACGTTAACAACACATTTGAAGCTCAATATTTCATGGGCTGAAGCGGGAAGATAGAAAACGTGTGCTCTGTAAAGGCGAATTCTGTGGCATTAACAGGAAGGGAGAAAAAGCACTTTCTACCCATTTTTAGGTTCAGCGGTAAAATGGCAAGTTTCTATGGAACTGCATCTCGGCTTGTGACTGTGGTTTTCCCGGTCACACAAAAATGCTGAAATTCGACTTATACAGTGTTTTTGCTTATTAAACTTGATGAATTCTCTCCTCTTGACTGTAGAATAGTGTGTAAAGCAAAGCACAATACATTCCTATGTGTAGAAGAAAAGATATACGCGATTTCACAATGTGTTCCTAGAACAGTTGTGAGCAACTTTTTACACAACGTTAACAACACATTTGAAGCTCAATATTTCATGGGCTGAAGCGGGGAAGATAGAAAACGTGTGCCCTGTAAAGGCGAAGTCTGTGGCATTAACAGGAAGGGAGAAAAAGTACTTTCTACCCATTTTTAGGTTCAGCGGTAAAATGGCAAGTTCCTATGGAACTGAATCTCGTCTTGTGACTGTGGTTTTCCCGGTCACACAAAAATGCTGAAATTCGACTTATACAGAGTTTTTGCTTATTAAACTTGATGAATTCTCTCCTCTTGACTGTAGAATAGTGTGTAAAGCAAAGCACAATACATTCCTATGTGTAGAAGAAAAGATATACGCGATTTCACAATGTGTTCCTTGAACAGCTGTAAGCAACTTTTTTACACAACGTTAACAACACATTTGAAGCTCAATATTTCATGGGCTGGAGCGGGGAAGATAGAAAACGTGTGCCCTGTAAAGGCGAAGTCTGTGGCATTAACAGGAAGGGAGAAAAAGTACTTTCTACCCATTTTTAGGTTCAGCGGTAAAATGGCAAGTTTCTATGGAACTGCATCTCGGCTTGTGACTGTGGTTTTCCCGGTTACACAAAAATGCTGAAATTCGACTTATACAGTGTTTTTGCTTATTAAACTTGATGAATTCTCTCCTCTTGACTGTAGAATAGTGTGTAAAGCAAAGCACAATACATTCCTATGTGTAGAAGCAAAGATATACGCGATTTCACAATGTGTTCCTAGAACAGCTGTGAGCAACTTTTTTTACACAATGTTAACAACACATTTGAAGCTCAATATTTCATGGGCTGAAGCGGGGAAGATAGAAAACGTGTGCCCTGTAAAGGCGAAGTCTGTGGCATTAACAGGAAGGGAGAAAAAGTACTTTCTACCCATTTTTAGGTTCAGCGGTAAAATGGCAAGTTTCTATGGAACTGCATCTCGGCTTGTGACTGTGGTTTTCCCGGTTACACAAAAATGCTGAAATTCGACTTATACAGTGTATTTGCTTATTAAACTTGATGTATACTCTCCTCTTGACTGTAGAATAGTGTGTAAAGCAAAGCACAATACATTCCTATGTGTAGAAGAAAAGATATACGCGATTTCACAATGTGTTCCTAGAACAGCTGTGAGCAACTTTTTTACACAAAGTTAACAACACATTTGAAGCTCAATATTTCATGGGCTGAAGCGGGGAAGATAGAAAACGTGTGCCCTGTAAAGGCGAAGTCTGTGGCATTAACAGGAAGGGAGAAAAAGTACTTTCTACCCATTTTTAGGTTCCGCGGTAAAATGGCAAGTCTCTATGGAACTGCATCTCGGCTTGTGACTGTGGTTTTCCCGGTCACACAAAAATGCTGAAATTCGACTTATACAGTGTTTTTGCTTCTTAAACTTGATGAATTCTCACCTCTTGACTGTAGAATAGTGTGTAAAGCAAAGCACAATACATTGCTATGTGTAGAAGCAAAGATTTACGCGATTTCACAATGTGTTCCAAGAACAGCTGTGAGCAACTTTTTTACACAACGTTAACAACACATTTGAAGCTCAATATTTCATGGGCTGAAGCGGGAAGATAGAAAACGTGTGCTCTGTAAAGGCGAATTCTGTGGCATTAACAGGAAGGGAGCAAAAGCACTTTCTACCCATTTTTAGGTTCAGCGGTAAAATGGCAAGTTTCTATGGAACTGCATCTCGGCTTGTGACTGTGGTTTTCCCGGTCACACAAAAATGCTGAAATTCGACTTATACAGTGTTTTTGCTTATTAAACTTGATGAATTCTCTCCTCTTGACTGTAGAATAGTGTGTAAAGCAAAGCACAATACATTCCTATGTGTAGAAGAAAAGATATACGCGATTTCACAATGTGTTCCTAGAACAGTTGTGAGCAACTTTTTACACAACGTTAACAACACATTTGAAGCTCAATATTTCATGGGCTGAAGCGGGGAAGATAGAAAACGTGTGCCCTGTAAAGGCGAAGTCTGTGGCATTAACAGGAAGGGAGAAAAAGTACTTTCTACCCATTTTTAGGTTCAGCGGTAAAATGGCAAGTTCCTATGGAACTGAATCTCGTCTTGTGACTGTGGTTTTCCCGGTCACACAAAAATGCTGAAATTCGACTTATACAGAGTTTTTGCTTATTAAACTTGATGAATTCTCTCCTCTTGACTGTAGAATAGTGTGTAAAGCAAAGCACAATACATTGCTATGTGTAGAAGCAAAGATTTACGCGATTTCACAATGTGTTCCTAGAACAGCTGTGAGCAACTTTTTTACACAACGTTAACAACACATTTGAAGCTCAATATTTCATGGGCTGAAGCGGGGAAGATAGAAAACGTGTGCCCTGTAAAGGCGAAGTCTGTGGCATTAACAGGAAGGGAGAAAAAGTACTTTCTACCCATTTTTAGGTTCAGCGGTAAAACGGCAAGTTTCTATGGAACTGCATCTCGGCTTGTGACTGTGGTTTTCCCGGTCACACAAAAATGCTGAAATTCGACTTATACAGTGTTTTTGCTTATTAAACTTGATGAATTCTCTCCTCTTGACTGTAGAATAGTGTGTAAAGCAAAGCACAATACATTCCTATGTGTAGAAGCAAAGATATACGCGATTTCACAATGTGTTCCTAGAACAGCTGTGAGCAACTTTTTTACACAATGTTAACAACACATTTGAAGCTCAATATTTCATGGGCTGAAGCGGGGAAGATAGAAAACGTGTGCCCTGTAAAGGCGAAGTCTGTGGCATTAACAGGAAGGGAGAAAAAGTACTTTCTACCCATTTTTAGGTTCAGCGGTAAAATGGCAAGTTTCTATGGAACTGCATCTCGGCTTGTGACTGTGGTTTTCCCGGTCACACAAAAATGCTGAAATTCGACTTATACAGTGTTTTTGCTTATTAAACTTGATGAATTCTCTCCTCTTGACTGTAGAATAGTGTGTAAAGCAAAGCACAATACATTCCTATGTGTAGAAGAAAAGATATACGCGATTTCACAATGTGTTCCTAGAACAGCTGTGAGCAACTTTTTTACACCACGTTAACAACAGATTTGAAGCTCAATATTTCATGGGCTGAAGCGGGGAAGATAGAAAACGTGTGCCCTGTAAAGGCGAATTCTGTGGCATTAACAGGAAGGGAGAAAAAGTACTTTCTACCCATTTTTAGGTTCCGCGGTAAAATGGCAAGTTCCTATGGAACTGAATCTCGGCTTGTGACTGTGGTATTCCCGGTTACACAAAAATGCTGAAATTCGACTTATACAGTGTTTTTGCTTATTAAACTTGATTAATTCTCTCCTCTTGACTGTAGAATAGTGTGTAAAGCAAAGCACAATACATTCCTATGTGTAGAAGAAAAGATATACGCGATTTCACAATGTGTTCCTAGAACAGCTGTGAGCAACTTTTTTACACAACGTTAACAACACATTTGAAGCTCAATATTTCATGGGCTGAAGCGGGGAAGATAGAAAACGTGTGCCCTGTAAAGGCGAAGTCTGTGGCATTAACAGGAAGGGAGAAAAAGTACTTTCTACCCATTTTTAGGTTCCGCGGTAAAATGGCAAGTTCCTATGGAACTGAATCTCGGCTTGTGACTGTGGTATTCCCGGTTACACAAAAATGCTGAAATTCGACTTATACAGTGTTTTTGCTTATTAAACTTGATGAATTCTCTCCTCTTGACTGTAGAATAGTGTGTAAAGCAAAGCACAATACATTCCTATGTGTAGAAGAAAAGATATACGCGATTTCACAATGTGTTCCTAGAACAGCTGTGAGCAACTTTTTTACACAACGTTAACAACACATTTGAAGCTCAATATTTCATGGGCTGAAGCGGGGAAGATAGAAAACGTGTGCCCTGTAAAGGCGAAGTCTGTGGCATTAACAGGAAGGGAGAAAAAGTACTTTCTACCCATTTTTAGGTTCAGCGGTAAAATGGCAAGTTTCTATGGAACTGCATCTCGGCTTGTGACTGTGGTTTTCCCGGTCACACAAAAATGCTGAAATTCGACTTATACAGTGTTTTTGCTTATTAAACTTGATGAATTCTCTCCTATTGACTGTAGAATAGTGTGTAAAGCAAAGCACAATACATTGCTATGTGTAGAAGCAAAGATATACGCGATTTCACAATGTGTTCCTAGAACAGCTGTGAGCAACTTTTTTACACAACGTTAACAACACATTTGAAGCTCAATATTTCATGGGCTGAAGCGGGGAAGATAGAAAACGTGTGCCCTGTAAAGGCGAAGTCTGTGGCATTAACAGGAAGGGAGAAAAAGTACTTTCTACCCATTTTTAGGTTCAGCGGTAAAACGGCAAGTTTCTATGGAACTGCATCTCGGCTTGTGACTGTGGTTTTCCCGGTCACACAAAAATGCTGAAATTCGACTTCTACAGTGTTTTTGCTTCTTAAACTTGATAAATTCTCACCTCTTGACTGTAGAATAGTGTGTAAAGCAAAGCACAATACATTGCTATGTGTAGAAGCAAAGATTTACGCGATTTCACAATGTGTTCCTAGAACAGCTGTGAGCAACTTTTTTACACAACGTTAACAACACATTTGAAGCTCAATATTTCATGGGCTGAAGCGGGGAAGATAGAAAACGTGTGCCCTGTAAAGGCGAATTCTGTGGCATTAACAGGAAGGGAGAAAAAGTACTTTCTACCCATTTTTAGGTTCCGCGGTAAAATGGCAAGTTCCTATGGAACTGAATCTCGGCTTGTGACTGTGGTATTCCCGGTTACACAAAAATGCTGAAATTCGACTTATACAGTGTTTTTGCTTATTAAACTTGATGAATTCTCTCCTCTTGACTGTAGAATAGTGTGTAAAGCAAAGCACAATACATTCCTATGTGTAGAAGAAAAGATATACGCGATTTCACAATGTGTTCCTAGTACAGCTGTGAGCAACTTTTTTACACAACGTTAACAACACATTTGAAGCTCAATATTTCATGGGCTGAAGCGGGGAAGATAGAAAACGTGTGCCCTGTAAAGGCGAAGTCTGTGGCATTAACAGGAAGGGAGAAAAAGTACTTTCTACCCATTTTTAGGTTCAGCGGTAAAACGGCAAGTTTCTATGGAACTGCATCTCGGCTTGTGACTGTGGTTTTCCCGGTCACACAAAAATGCTGAAATTCGACTTCTACAGTGTTTTTGCTTCTTAAACTTGATAAATTCTCACCTCTTGACTGTAGAATAGTGTGTAAAGCAAAGCACAATACATTGCTATGTGTAGAAGCAAAGATTTTCGCGATTTCACAATGTGTTCCTAGAACAGCTGTGAGCAACTTTTTTACACAACGTTAACAACACATTTGAAGCTCAATATTTCATGGGCTGAAGCGGGGAAGATAGAAAACGTGTGCCCTGTAAAGGCGAATTCTGTGGCATTAACAGGAAGGGAGAAAAAGTACTTTCTACCCATTTTTAGGTTCCGCGGTAAAATGGCAAGTTCCTATGGAACTGAATCTCGGCTTGTGACTGTGGTATTCCCGGTTACACAAAAATGCTGAAATTCGACTTATACAGTGTTTTTGCTTATTAAACTTGATGAATTCTCTCCTCTTGACTGTAGAATAGTGTGTAAAGCAAAGCACAATACATTCCTATGTGTAGAAGAAAAGATATACGCGATTTCACAATGTGTTCCTAGAACAGTTGTGAGCAACTTTTTACACAACGTTAACAACACATTTGAAGCTCAATATTTCATGGGCTGAAGCGGGGAAGATAGAAAACGTGTGCCCTGTAAAGGCGAAGTCTGTGGCATTAACAGGAAGGGAGAAAAAGTACTTTCTACCCATTTTTAGGTTCAGCGGTAAAACGGCAAGTTTCTATGGAACTGCATCTCGGCTTGTGACTGTGGTTTTCCCGGTCACACAAAAATGCTGAAATTCGACTTCTACAGTGTTTTTGCTTATTAAACTTGATAAATTCTCACCTCTTGACTGTAGAATAGTGTGTAAAGCAAAGCACAATACATTGCTATGTGTAGAAGCAAAGATTTACGCGATTTCACAATGTGTTCCTAGAACAGCTGTGAGCAACTTTTTTACACAACGTTAACAACACATTTGAAGCTCAATATTTCATGGGCTGAAGCGGGGAAGATAGAAAACGTGTGCCCTGTAAAGGCGAATTCTGTGGCATTAACAGGAAGGGAGAAAAAGTACTTTCTACCCATTTTTAGGTTCCGCGGTAAAATGGCAAGTTCCTATGGAACTGAATCTCGGCTTGTGACTGTGGTATTCCCGGTTACACAAAAATGCTGAAATTCGACTTATACAGTGTTTTTGCTTATTAAACTTGATGAATTCTCTCCTCTTGACTGTAGAATAGTGTGTAAAGCAAAGCACAATACATTCCTATGTGTAGAAGAAAAGATATACGCGATTTCACAATGTGTTCCTAGTACAGCTGTGAGCAACTTTTTTACACAACGTTAACAACACATTTGAAGCTCAATATTTCATGGGCTGAAGCGGGGAAGATAGAAAACGTGTGCCCTGTAAAGGCGAAGTCTGTGGCATTAACAGGAAGGGAGAAAAAGTACTTTCTACCCATTTTTAGGTTCAGCGGTAAAATGGCAAGTTTCTATGGAACTGCATCTCGGCTTGTGACTGTGGTTTTCCCGGTCACACAAAAATGCTGAAATTCGACTTATACAGTGTTTTTGCTTATTAAACTTGATGAATTCTCTCCTCTTGACTGTAGAATAGTGTGTAAAGCAAAGCACAATACATTCCTATGTGTAGAAGAAAAGATATACGCGATTTCACAATGTGTTCCTAGAACAGTTGTGAGCAACTTTTTACACAACGTTAACAACACATTTGAAGCTCAATATTTCATGGGCTGAAGCGGGGAAGATAGAAAACGTGTGCCCTGTAAAGGCGAAGTCTGTGGCATTAACAGGAAGGGAGAAAAAGTACTTTCTACCCATTTTTAGGTTCAGCGGTAAAATGGCAAGTTCCTATGGAACTGAATCTCGTCTTGTGACTGTGGTTTTCCCGGTCACACAAAAATGCTGAAATTCGACTTATACAGAGTTTTTGCTTATTAAACTTGATGAATTCTCTCCTCTTGACTGTAGAATAGTGTGTAAAGCAAAGCACAATACATTGCTATGTGTAGAAGCAAAGATTTACGCGATTTCACAATGTGTTCCTAGAACAGCTGTGAGCAACTTTTTTACACAACGTTAACAACACATTTGAAGCTCAATATTTCATGGGCTGAAGCGGGGAAGATAGAAAACGTGTGCCCTGTAAAGGCCAAGTCTGTGGCATTAACAGGAAGGGAGAAAAAGTACTTTCTACCCATTTTTAGGTTCAGCGGTAAAACGGCAAGTTTCTATGGAACTGCATCTCGGCTTGTGACTGTGGTTTTCCCGGTCACACAAAAATGCTGAAATTCGACTTATACAGTGTTTTTGCTTATTAAACTTGATGAATTCTCTCCTCTTGACTGTAGAATAGTGTGTAAAGCAAAGCACAATACATTCCTATGTGTAGAAGCAAAGATATACGCGATTTCACAATGTGTTCCTAGAACAGCTGTGAGCAACTTTTTTACACAATGTTAACAACACATTTGAAGCTCAATATTTCATGGGCTGAAGCGGGGAAGATAGAAAACGTGTGCCCTGTAAAGGCGAAGTCTGTGGCATTAACAGGAAGGGAGAAAAAGTACTTTCTACCCATTTTTAGGTTCAGCGGTAAAATGGCAAGTTTCTATGGAACTGCATCTCGGCTTGTGACTGTGGTTTTCCCGGTCACACAAAAATGCTGAAATTCGACTTATACAGTGTTTTTGCTTATTAAACTTGATGAATTCTCTCCTCTTGACTGTAGAATAGTGTGTAAAGCAAAGCACAATACATTCCTATGTGTAGAAGAAAAGATATACGCGATTTCACAATGTGTTCCTAGAACAGCTGTGAGCAACTTTTTTACACCACGTTAACAACAGATTTGAAGCTCAATATTTCATGGGCTGAAGCGGGGAAGATAGAAAACGTGTGCCCTGTAAAGGCGAAGTCTGTGGCATTAACAGGAAGGGAGAAAAAGTACTTTCTACCCATTTTTAGGTTCAGCGGTAAAATGGCAAGTTCCTATGGAACTGAATCTCGTCTTGTGACTGTGGTTTTCCCGGTCACACAAAAATGCTGAAATTCGACTTATACAGAGTTTTTGCTTATTAAACTTGATGAATTCTCTCCTCTTGACTGTAGAATAGTGTGTAAAGCAAAGCACAATACATTGCTATGTGTAGAAGCAAAGATTTACGCGATTTCACAATGTGTTCCTAGAACAGCTGTGAGCAACTTTTTTACACAACGTTAACAACACATTTGAAGCTCAATATTTCATGGGCTGAAGCGGGGAAGATAGAAAACGTGTGCCCTGTAAAGGCGAAGTCTGTGGCATTAACAGGAAGGGAGAAAAAGTACTTTCTACCCATTTTTAGGTTCAGCGGTAAAACGGCAAGTTTCTATGGAACTGCATCTCGGCTTGTGACTGTGGTTTTCCCGGTCACACAAAAATGCTGAAATTCGACTTATACAGTGTTTTTGCTTATTAAACTTGATGAATTCTCTCCTCTTGACTGTAGAATAGTGTGTAAAGCAAAGCACAATACATTCCTATGTGTAGAAGCAAAGATATACGCGATTTCACAATGTGTTCCTAGAACAGCTGTGAGCAACTTTTTTACACAATGTTAACAACACATTTGAAGCTCAATATTTCATGGGCTGAAGCGGGGAAGATAGAAAACGTGTGCCCTGTAAAGGCGAAGTCTGTGGCATTAACAGGAAGGGAGAAAAAGTACTTTCTACCCATTTTTAGGTTCAGCGGTAAAATGGCAAGTTTCTATGGAACTGCATCTCGGCTTGTGACTGTGGTTTTCCCGGTCACACAAAAATGCTGAAATTCGACTTATACAGTGTTTTTGCTTATTAAACTTGATGAATTCTCTCCTCTTGACTGTAGAATAGTGTGTAAAGCAAAGCACAATACATTCCTATGTGTAGAAGAAAAGATATACGCGATTTCACAATGTGTTCCTAGAACAGCTGTGAGCAACTTTTTTACACCACGTTAACAACAGATTTGAAGCTCAATATTTCATGGGCTGAAGCGGGGAAGATAGAAAACGTGTGCCCTGTAAAGGCGAATTCTGTGGCATTAACAGGAAGGGAGAAAAAGTACTTTCTACCCATTTTTAGGTTCCGCGGTAAAATGGCAAGTTCCTATGGAACTGAATCTCGGCTTGTGACTGTGGTATTCCCGGTTACACAAAAATGCTGAAATTCGACTTATACAGTGTTTTTGCTTATTAAACTTGATTAATTCTCTCCTCTTGACTGTAGAATAGTGTGTAAAGCAAAGCACAATACATTCCTATGTGTAGAAGAAAAGATATACGCGATTTCACAATGTGTTCCTAGAACAGCTGTGAGCAACTTTTTTACACAACGTTAACAACACATTTGAAGCTCAATATTTCATGGGCTGAAGCGGGGAAGATAGAAAACGTGTGCCCTGTAAAGGCGAAGTCTGTGGCATTAACAGGAAGGGAGAAAAAGTACTTTCTACCCATTTTTAGGTTCAGCGGTAAAATGGCAAGTTCCTATGGAACTGAATCTCGGCTTGTGACTGTGGTTTTCCCGGTCACACAAAAATGATGAAATTCGACTTATACAGAGTTTTTGCTTATTAAACTTGATAAATTCTCACCTCTTGACTGTAGAATAGTGTGTAAAGCAAAGCACAATACATTGCTATGTGTAGAAGCAAAGATTTACGCGATTTCACAATGTGTTCCTAGAACAGCTGTGAGCAACTTTTTTACACAACGTTAACAACACATTTGAAGCTCAATATTTCATGGGCTGAAGCGGGGAAGATAGAAAACGTGTGCCCTGTAAAGGCGAATTCTGTGGCATTAACAGGAAGGGAGAAAAAGTACTTTCTACCCATTTTTAGGTTCCGCGGTAAAATGGCAAGTTCCTATGGAACTGAATCTCGGCTTGTGACTGTGGTATTCCCGGTTACACAAAAATGCTGAAATTCGACTTATACAGTGTTTTTGCTTATTAAACTTGATTAATTCTCTCCTCTTGACTGTAGAATAGTGTGTAAAGCAAAGCACAATACATTCCTATGTGTAGAAGAAAAGATATACGCGATTTCACAATGTGTTCCTAGAACAGCTGTGAGCAACTTTTTTACACAACGTTAACAACACATTTGAAGCTCAATATTTCATGGGCTGAAGCGGGGAAGATAGAAAACGTGTGCCCTGTAAAGGCGAAGTCTGTGGCATTAACAGGAAGGGAGAAAAAGTACTTTCTACCCATTTTTAGGTTCCGCGGTAAAATGGCAAGTTCCTATGGAACTGAATCTCGGCTTGTGACTGTGGTATTCCCGGTTACACAAAAATGCTGAAATTCGACTTATACAGTGTTTTTGCTTATTAAACTTGATGAATTCTCTCCTCTTGACTGTAGAATAGTGTGTAAAGCAAAGCACAATACATTCCTATGTGTAGAAGAAAAGATATACGCGATTTCACAATGTGTTCCTAGAACAGCTGTGAGCAACTTTTTTACACAACGTTAACAACACATTTGAAGCTCAATATTTCATGGGCTGAAGCGGGGAAGATAGAAAACGTGTGCCCTGTAAAGGCGAAGTCTGTGGCATTAACAGGAAGGGAGAAAAAGTACTTTCTACCCATTTTTAGGTTCAGCGGTAAAATGGCAAGTTTCTATGGAACTGCATCTCGGCTTGTGACTGTGGTTTTCCCGGTCACACAAAAATGCTGAAATTCGACTTATACAGTGTTTTTGCTTATTAAACTTGATGAATTCTCTCCTATTGACTGTAGAATAGTGTGTAAAGCAAAGCACAATACATTGCTATGTGTAGAAGCAAAGATATACGCGATTTCACAATGTGTTCCTAGAACAGCTGTGAGCAACTTTTTTACACAACGTTAACAACACATTTGAAGCTCAATATTTCATGGGCTGAAGCGGGGAAGATAGAAAACGTGTGCCCTGTAAAGGCGAATTCTGTGGCATTAACAGGAAGGGAGAAAAAGTACTTTCTACCCATTTTTAGGTTCCGCGGTAAAATGGCAAGTTCCTATGGAACTGAATCTCGGCTTGTGACTGTGGTATTCCCGGTTACACAAAAATGCTGAAATTCGACTTATACAGTGTTTTTGCTTATTAAACTTGATGAATTCTCTCCTCTTGACTGTAGAATAGTGTGTAAAGCAAAGCACAATACATTCCTATGTGTAGAAGAAAAGATATACGCGATTTCACAATGTGTTCCTAGAACAGCTGTGAGCAACTTTTTTACACAACGTTAACAACACATTTGAAGCTCAATATTTCATGGGCTGAAGCGGGGAAGATAGAAAACGTGTGCCCTGTAAAGGCGAAGTCTGTGGCATTAACAGGAAGGGAGAAAAAGTACTTTCTACCCATTTTTAGGTTCAGCGGTAAAATGGCAAGTTTCTATGGAACTGCATCTCGGCTTGTGACTGTGGTTTTCCCGGTCACACAAAAATGCTGAAATTCGACTTCTACAGTGTTTTTGCTTCTTAAACTTGATAAATTCTCACCTCTTGACTGTAGAATAGTGTGTAAAGCAAAGCACAATACATTGCTATGTGTAGAAGCAAAGATTTTCGCGATTTCACAATGTGTTCCTAGAACAGCTGTGAGCAACTTTTTTACACAACGTTAACAACACATTTGAAGCTCAATATTTCATGGGCTGAAGCGGGGAAGATAGAAAACGTGTGCCCTGTAAAGGCGAATTCTGTGGCATTAACAGGAAGGGAGAAAAAGTACTTTCTACCCATTTTTAGGTTCCGCGGTAAAATGGCAAGTTCCTATGGAACTGAATCTCGGCTTGTGACTGTGGTATTCCCGGTTACACAAAAATGCTGAAATTCGACTTATACAGTGTTTTTGCTTATTAAACTTGATGAATTCTCTCCTCTTGACTGTAGAATAGTGTGTAAAGCAAAGCACAATACATTCCTATGTGTAGAAGAAAAGATATACGCGATTTCACAATGTGTTCCTAGAACAGCTGTGAGCAACTTTTTTACACAACGTTAACAACACATTTGAAGCTCAATATTTCATGGGCTGAAGCGGGGAAGATAGAAAACGTGTGCCCTGTAAAGGCGAAGTCTGTGGCATTAACAGGAAGGGAGAAAAAGTACTTTCTACCCATTTTTAGGTTCCGCGGTTTAATGGCAAGTTCCTATGGAACTGAATCTCGGCTTGTGACTGTGGTATTCCCGGTTACACAAAAATGCTGAAATTCGACTTATACAGTGTTTTTGCTTATTAAACTTGATGAATTCTCTCCTCTTGACTGTAGAATAGTGTGTAAAGCAAAGCACAATACATTCCTATGTGTAGAAGAAAAGATATACGCGATTTCACAATGTGTTCCTAGAACAGCTGTGAGCAACTTTTTACACAACGTTAACAACACATTTGAAGCTCAATATTTCATGGGCTGAAGCGGGGAAGATAGAAAACGTGTGCCCTGTAAAGGCGAAGTCTGTGGCATTAACAGGAAGGGAGAAAAAGTACTTTCTACCCATTTTTAGGTTCAGCGGTAAAACGGCAAGTTTCTATGGAACTGCATCTCGGCTTGTGACTGTGGTTTTCCCGGTCACACAATAATGCTGAAATTCGACTTATACAGTGTTTTTGCTTATTAAACTTGATGAATTCTCTCCTCTTGACTGTAGAATAGTGTGTAAAGCAAAGCACAATACATTCCTATGTGTAGAAGAAAAGATATACGCGATTTCACAATGTGTTCCTAAACAGCTGTGAGCAACTTTTTTACACAATGTTAACAACACATTTGAAGCTCAATATTTCATGGGCTGAAGCGGGGAAGATAGAAAACGTGTGCCCTGTAAAGGCGAAGTCTGTGGCATTAACAGGAAGGGAGAAAAAGTACTTTCTACCCATTTTTAGGTTCAGCGGTAAAATGGCAAGTTTCTATGGAACTGCATCTCGGCTTGTGACTGTGGTTTTCCCGGTCACACAAAAATGCTGAAATTCGACTTATACAGTGTATTTGCTTATTAAACTTGATGAATTCTCTCCTCTTGACTGTAGAATAGTGTGTAAAGCAAAGCACAATACATTCCTATGTGTAGAAGAAAAGATATACGCGATTTCACAATGTGTTCCTAGAACAGCTGTGAGCAACTTTTTTACACAAAGTTAACAACACATTTGAAGCTCAATATTTCATGGGCTGAAGCGGGGAAGATAGAAAACGTGTGCCCTGTAAAGGCGAAGTCTGTGGCATTAACAGGAAGGGAGAAAAAGTACTTTCTACCCATTTTTAGGTTCCGCGGTAAAATGGCAAGTCTCTATGGAACTGCATCTCGGCTTGTGACTGTGGTTTTCCCGGTCACACAAAAATGCTGAAATTCGACTTATACAGTGTTTTTGCTTCTTAAACTTGATGAATTCTCACCTCTTGACTGTAGAATAGTGTGTAAAGCAAAGCACAATACATTGCTATGTGTAGAAGCAAAGATTTACGCGATTTCACAATGTGTTCCTAGAACAGCTGTGAGCAACTTTTTTACACAACGTTAACAACACATTTGAAGCTCAATATTTCATGGGCTGAAGCGGGAAGATAGAAAACGTGTGCCCTGTAAAGGCGAATTCTGTGGCATTAACAGGAAGGGAGAAAAAGCACTTTCTACCCATTTTTAGGTTCAGCGGTAAAACGGCAAGTTTCTATGGAACTGCATCTCGGCTTGTGACTGTGGTTTTCCCGGTCACACAATAATGCTGAAATTCGACTTATACAGTGTTTTTGCTTATTAAACTTGATGAATTCTCTCCTCTTGACTGTAGAATAGTGTGTAAAGCAAAGCACAATACATTCCTATGTGTAGAAGAAAAGATATACGCGATTTCACAATGTGTTCCTAGAACAGCTGTGAGCAACTTTTTTACACAACGTTAACAACACATTTGAAGCTCAATATTTCATGGGCTGAAGTGGGGAAGATAGAAAACGTGTGCCCTGTAAAGGCGAAGTCTGTGGCATTAACAGGAAGGGAGAAAAAGTACTTTCTACCCATTTTTAGGTTCAGCGGTAAAATGGCAAGTTTCTATGGAACTGCATCTCGGCTTGTGACTGTGGTTTTCCCGGTCACACAAAAATGCTGAAATTCGACTTATACAGTGTATTTGCTTATTAAACTTGATGAATTCTCTCCTCTTGACTGTAGAATAGTGTGTAAAGCAAAGCACAATACATTCCTATGTGTAGAAGAAAAGATATACGCGATTTCACAATGTGTTCCTAGAACAGCTGTGAGCAACTTTTTTACACAACGTTAACAACACATTTGAAGCTCAATATTTCATGGGCTGAAGCGGGGAAGATAGAAAACGTGTGCCCTGTAAAGGCGAAGTCTGTGGCATTAACAGGAAGGGAGAAAAAGTACTTTCTACCCATTTTTAGGTTCAGCGGTAAAATGGCAAGTTTCTATGGAACTGCATCTCGTCTTGTGACTGTGGTTTTCCCGGTCACACAAAAATGCTGAAATTCGACTTATACAGTGTTTTTGCTTATTAAACTTGATGAATTCTCTCCTCTTGACTGTAGAATAGTGTGTAAAGCAAATACGACCAGAACCATGGACCCGGTACTTGTGGTTCGGACTCTCTCCAACCAGCCATAATGTTGTGAGAGTGAAATTATGTCTAAGTCCAGCTTTGGTACATTAGAAGCAACTCTGAAACTTAACCTAAGCGTTTTTCGAAGCTACTTTTTGGCTAACTTCTTATAGGAAGGTCTAGGAGCTCTGAAAATGAACGTGCGCGTCTTTCACTCTTCCCGAGGGACTTAGAAGAATTTTGTGATATTTTTTATTAAAATGGTGTATAAGGGTATATATATAAATATATTGTATGCACTGTATATGAGCTGGCGATTTCTAAGTCTGTGGTTCCGAGAGGGGGTAACCAGGCTCACTAATAAAAGTCAAGCCACTTGGCTGCCAGAATGCCCTGCTTCAGCACAGACCAGAAAGGCATTGTGATAAGCGTATCCCCGGTATAGTCAGGGGTTAATGGGAGTCGTCCCCGTCCCCCCAGTATACGGCCAGAACCATGGACCCGGTACTTGTGGTTCGGACTGTCTCCAACCAGACATAATGTTGTGAGAGTGAAATTATGTCTAAGTCCAGCTTTGGTACATTAGAAGCAACTCTGAAACTTAACCTAAGCGTTTTTCGAAGCTACTTTTTGGCTAACTTCTTATAGGAAGGTCTAGGAGCTCTGAAAATGAACGTGCGCGTCTTTCACTCTTCCCGAGGGACTTAGAAGAATTTTGTGATATTTTTTTATTAAAATGGTGTATAAGGGTATATATATAAATATATTTTAGACATAATTTCACTCTCACAACATTATGGCTGGTTGGAGACAGTCCGAACCACAAGTACCGGGTCCATGGTTCTGGCCGTATACTGGGGGGACGGGGACGACTCCCATTAACCCCTGACTATACCGGGGATACGCTTATCACAATGCCTTTCTGGTCTGTGCTGAAGCAGGGCATTCTGGCAGCCAAGTGGCTTGACCTTTATTAGTGAGCCTGGTTACCCCCTCTCGGAACCACAGACTTAGAAATCGCCAGCTCATATACAGTGCATAAAATATATTTATATATATACCCTTATACACCATTTTAATAAAAAATATCACAAATTTCTTCTAAGTCCCTAGGGAAGAGTGAAAGACGCGCACGTTCATTTTCAGAGCTCCTAGACCTTCCTATAAGAAGTTAGCCAAAAAGTAGCTTCGAAAAACGCTTAGGTTAAGTTTCAGAGTTGCTTCTAATGTACCAAAGCTGGACTTAGACATAATTTCACTCTCACAACATTATGGCTGGTTGGAGACAGTCCGAACCACAAGTACCGGGTCCATGGTTCTGGCCGTATACTGGGGGGACGGGGACGACTCCCATTAACCCCTGACTATACCGGGGATACGCTTATCACAATGCCTTTCTGGTCTGTGCTGAAGCACGGCATTCTGGCAGCCAAGTGGCTTGACCTTTATTAGTGAGCCTGGTTACCCCCTCTCGGAACCACAGACTTAGAAATCGCCAGCTCATATACAGTGCATAAAATATATTTATATATATACCCTTATACACCATTTAATAAAAAATATCACAAAATTCTTCTAAGTCCCTCGGGAAGAGTGAAAGACGCGCACGTTCATTTTCAGAGCTCCTAGACCTTCCTATAAGAAGTTAGCCAAAAAGTAGCTTCGAAAAACGCTTAGGTTAAGTTTCAGAGTTGCTTCTATACTGGGGGGACGGGGACGACTCCCATTAACCCCTGACTATACCGGGGATACGCTTATCACAATGCCTTTCTGGTCTGTGCTGAAGCAGGGCATTCTGGCAGCCAAGTGGCTTGACCTTTATTAGTGAGCCTGGTTACCCCCTCTCGGAACCACAGACTTAGAAATCGCCAGCTCATATACAGTGCATAAAATATATTTATATATATACCCTTATACACCATTTAATAAAAAATATCACAAAATTCTTCTAAGTCCCTCGGGAAGAGTGAAAGACGCGCACGTTCATTTTCAGAGCTCCTAGACCTTCCTATAAGAAGTTAGCCAAAAAGTAGCTTCGAAAAACGCTTAGGTTAAGTTTCAGAGTTGCTTCTAATGTACCAAAGCTGGACTTACTGTAGACATAATTTCACTCTCACAACATTATGGCTGGTTGGAGACAGTCCGAACCACAAGTACCGGGTCCATGGTTCTGGCCGTATACTGGGGGGACGGGGACGACTCCCATTAACCCCTGACTATACCGGGGATACGCTTATCACAATGCCTTTCTGGTCTGTGCTGAAGCAGGGCATTCTGGCAGCCAAGTGGCTTGACCTTTATTAGTGAGCCTGGTTACCCCCTCTCGGAACCACAGACTTAGAAATCGCCAGCTCATATACAGTGCATAAAATATATTTATATATATACCCTTATACACCATTTAATAAAAAATATCACAAAATTCTTCTAAGTCCCTCGGGAAGAGTGAAAGACGCGCACGTTCATTTTCAGAGCTCCTAGACCTTCCTATAAGAAGTTAGCCAAAAAGTAGCTTCGAAAAACGCTTAGGTTAAGTTTCAGAGTTGCTTCTAATGTACCAAAGCTGGACTTAGACATAATTTCACTCTCACAACATTATGGCTGGTTGGAGAGAGTCCGAACCACAAGTACCGGGTCCATGGTTCTGGCCGTATACTGGGGGGACGGGGACGACTCCCATTAACCCCTGACTATACCGGGGATACGCTTATCACAATGCCTTTCTGGTCTGTGCTGAAGCACGGCATTCTGGCAGCCAAGTGGCTTGACCTTTATTAGTGAGCCTGGTTACCCCCTCTCGGAACCACAGACTTAGAAATCGCCAGCTCATATACAGTGCATAAAATATATTTATATATATACCCTTATACACCATTTAATGAAAAATATCACAAAATTCTTCTAAGTCCCTCGGGAAGAGTGAAAGACGCGCACGTTCATTTTCAGAGCTCCTAGACCTTCCTATAAGAAGTTAGCCAAAAAGTAGCTTCGAAAAACGCTTAGGTTAAGTTTCAGAGTTGCTTCTAATGTACCAAAGCTGGACTTAGACATAATTTCACTCTCACAACATTATGGCTGGTTGGAGAGAGTCCGAACCACAAGTACCGGGTCCATGGTTCTGGCCGTATACTGGGGGGATGGGGACGACTCCCATTAACCCCTGACTATACCGGGGATACGCTTATCACAATGCCTTTCTGGTCTGTGCTGAAGCAGGGCATTCTGGCAGCCAAGTGGCTTGACCTTTATTAGTGAGCCTGGTTACCCCCTCTCGGAACCACAGACTTAGAAATCGCCAGCTCATATACAGTGCATAAAATATATTTATATATATACCCTTATACACCATTTAATAAAAAATATCACAAAATTCTTCTAAGTCCCTCGGGAAGAGTGAAAGACGCGCACGTTCATTTTCAGAGCTCCTAGACCTTCCTATAAGAAGTTAGCCAAAAAGTAGCTTCGAAAAACGCTTAGGTTAAGTTTCAGAGTTGCTTCTAATGTACCAAAGCTGGACTTAGACATAATTTCACTCTCACAACATTATGGCTGGTTGGAGACAGTCCGAACCACAAGTACCGGGTCCATGGTTCTGGCCGTATACTGGGGGGACGGGGACGACACCCATTAACCCCTGACTATACCGGGGATACGCTTATCACAATGCCTTTCTGGTCTGTGCTGAAGCAGGGCATTCTGGCAGCCAAGTGGCTTGACCTTTATTAGTGAGCCTGGTTACCCCCTCTCGGAACCACAGACTTAGAAATCGCCAGCTCATATACAGTGCATAAAATATATTTATATATATACCCTTATACACCATTTTAATAAAAAATATCACAAATTTCTTCTAAGTCCCTAGGGATGAGTGAAAGACGCGCACGTTCATTTTCAGAGCTCCTAGACCTTCCTATAAGAAGTTAGCCAAAAAGTAGCTTCGAAAAACGCTTAGGTTAAGTTTCAGAGTTGCTTCTAATGTACCAAAGCTGGACTTACTGTAGACATAATTTCACTCTCACAACATTATGGCTGGTTGGAGACAGTCCGAACCACAAGTACCGGGTCCATGGTTCTGGCCGTATACTGGGGGGACGGGGACGACTCCCATTAACCCCTGACTATACCGGGGATACGCTTATCACAATGCCTTTCTGGTCTGTGCTGAAGCAGGGCATTCTGGCAGCCAAGTGGCTTGACCTTTATTAGTGAGCCTGGTTACCCCCTCTCGGAACCACAGACTTAGAAATCGCCAGCTCATATACAGTGCATAAAATATATTTATATATATACCCTTATACACCATTTAATAAAAAATATCACAAAATTCTTCTAAGTCCCTCGGGAAGAGTGAAAGACGCGCACGTTCATTTTCAGAGCTCCTAGACCTTCCTATAAGACGTTAGCCAAAAAGTAGCTTCGAAAAACGCTTAGGTTAAGTTTCAGAGTTGCTTCTAATGTACCAAAGCTGGACTTAGACATAATTTCACTCTCACAACATTATGGCTGGTTGGAGAGAGTCCGAACCACAAGTACCGGGTCCATGGTTCTGGCCGTATACTGGGGGGACGGGGACGACTCCCATTAACCCCTGACTATACTGGGGATACGCTTATCACAATGCCTTTCTGGTCTGTGCTGAAGCACGGCATTCTGGCAGCCAAGTGGCTTGACCTTTATTAGTGAGCCTGGTTACCCCCTCTCGGAACCACAGACTTAGAAATCGCCAGCTCATATACAGTGCATAAAATATATTTATATATATACCCTTATACACCATTTAATAAAAAATATCACAAAATTCTTCTAAGTCCCTCGGGAAGAGTGAAAGACGCGCACGTTCATTTTCAGAGCTCCTAGACCTTCCTATAAGAAGTTAGCCAAAAAGTAGCTTCGAAAAACGCTTAGGTTAAGTTTCAGAGTTGCTTCTATACTGGGGGGACGGGGACGACTCCCATTAACCCCTGACTATACCGGGGATACGCATATCACAATGCCTTTCTGGTCTGTGCTGAAGCAGGGCATTCTGGCAGCCAAGTGGCTTGACCTTTATTAGTGAGCCTGGTTACCCCCTCTCGGAACCACAGACTTAGAAATCGCCAGCTCATATACAGTGCATAAAATATATTTATATATATACCCTTATACACCATTTAATGAAAAATATCACAAAATTCTTCTAAGTCCCTCGGGAAGAGTGAAAGACGCGCACGTTCATTTTCAGAGCTCCTAGACCTTCCTATAAGAAGTTAGCCAAAAAGTAGCTTCGAAAAACGCTTAGGTTAAGTTTCAGAGTTGCTTCTAATGTACCAAAGCTGGACTTAGACATAATTTCACTCTCACAACATTATGGCTGGTTGGAGAGAGTCCGAACCACAAGTACCGGGTCCATGGTTCTGGCCGTATACTGGGGGGATGGGGACGACTCCCATTAACCCCTGACTATACCGGGGATACGCTTATCACAATGCCTTTCTGGTCTGTGCTGAAGCAGGGCATTCTGGCAGCCAAGTGGCTTGACCTTTATTAGTGAGCCTGGTTACCCCCTCTCGGAACCACAGACTTAGAAATCGCCAGCTCATATACAGTGCATAAAATATATTTATATATATACCCTTATACACCATTTAATAAAAAATATCACAAAATTCTTCTAAGTCCCTCGGGAAGAGTGAAAGACGCGCACGTTCATTTTCAGAGCTCCTAGACCTTCCTATAAGAAGTTAGCCAAAAAGTAGCTTCGAAAAACGCTTAGGTTAAGTTTCAGAGTTGCTTCTAATGTACCAAAGCTGGACTTAGACATAATTTCACTCTCACAACATTATGGCTGGTTGGAGACAGTCCGAACCACAAGTACCGGGTCCATGGTTCTGGCCGTATACTGGGGGGACGGGGACGACACCCATTAACCCCTGACTATACCGGGGATACGCTTATCACAATGCCTTTCTGGTCTGTGCTGAAGCAGGGCATTCTGGCAGCCAAGTGGCTTGACCTTTATTAGTGAGCCTGGTTACCCCCTCTCGGAACCACAGACTTAGAAATCGCCAGCTCATATACAGTGCATAAAATATATTTATATATATACCCTTATACACCATTTTAATAAAAAATATCACAAATTTCTTCTAAGTCCCTAGGGATGAGTGAAAGACGCGCACGTTCATTTTCAGAGCTCCTAGACCTTCCTATAAGAAGTTAGCCAAAAAGTAGCTTCGAAAAACGCTTAGGTTAAGTTTCAGAGTTGCTTCTAATGTACCAAAGCTGGACTTACTGTAGACATAATTTCACTCTCACAACATTATGGCTGGTTGGAGACAGTCCGAACCACAAGTACCGGGTCCATGGTTCTGGCCGTATACTGGGGGGACGGGGACGACTCCCATTAACCCCTGACTATACCGGGGATACGCTTATCACAATGCCTTTCTGGTCTGTGCTGAAGCAGGGCATTCTGGCAGCCAAGTGGCTTGACCTTTATTAGTGAGCCTGGTTACCCCCTCTCGGAACCACAGACTTAGAAATCGCCAGCTCATATACAGTGCATAAAATATATTTATATATATACCCTTATACACCATTTAATAAAAAATATCACAAAATTCTTCTAAGTCCCTCGGGAAGAGTGAAAGACGCGCACGTTCATTTTCAGAGCTCCTAGACCTTCCTATAAGAAGTTAGCCAAAAAGTAGCTTCGAAAAACGCTTAGGTTAAGTTTCAGAGTTGCTTCTAATGTACCAAAGCTGGACTTAGACATAATTTCACTCTCACAACATTATGGCTGGTTGGAGAGAGTCCGAACCACAAGTACCGGGTCCATGGTTCTGGCCGTATACTGGGGGGACGGGGACGACTCCCATTAACCCCTGACTATACTGGGGATACGCTTATCACAATGCCTTTCTGGTCTGTGCTGAAGCACGGCATTCTGGCAGCCAAGTGGCTTGACCTTTATTAGTGAGCCTGGTTACCCCCTCTCGGAACCACAGACTTAGAAATCGCCAGCTCATATACAGTGCATAAAATATATTTATATATATACCCTTATACACCATTTAATAAAAAATATCACAAAATTCTTCTAAGTCCCTCGGGAAGAGTGAAAGACGCGCACGTTCATTTTCAGAGCTCCTAGACCTTCCTATAAGAAGTTAGCCAAAAAGTAGCTTCGAAAAACGCTTAGGTTAAGTTTCAGAGTTGCTTCTATACTGGGGGGACGGGGACGACTCCCATTAACCCCTGACTATACCGGGGATACGCTTATCACAATGCCTTTCTGGTCTGTGCTGAAGCAGGGCATTCTGGCAGCCAAGTGGCTTGACCTTTATTAGTGAGCCTGGTTACCCCCTCTCGGAACCACAGACTTAGAAATCGCCAGCTCATATACAGTGCATAAAATATATTTATATATATACCCTTATACACCATTTTAATAAAAAATATCACAAATTTCTTCTAAGTCCCTCGGGAAGAGTGAAAGACGCGCACGTTCATTTTCAGAGTTCCTAGAACTTCCTATAAGAAGTTAGCCAAAAAGTAGCTTCGAAAAACGCTTAGGTTAAGTTTCAGAGTTGCTTCTAATGTACCAAAGCTGGACTTAGACATAATTTCACTCTCACAACATTATGGCTGGTTGGAGAGAGTCCGAACCACAAGTACCGGGTCCATGGTTCTGGCCGTATACTGGGGGGACGGGGACGACTCCCATTAACCCCTGACTATACCGGGGATACGCATATCACAATGCCTTTCTGGTCTGTGCTGAAGCAGGGCATTCTGGCAGCCAAGTGGCTTGACCTTTATTAGTGAGCCTGGTTACCCCCTCTCGGAACCACAGACTTAGAAATCGCCAGCTCATATACAGTGCATAAAATATATCTATATATATACCCTTATACACCATTTAATGAAAAATATCACAAAATTCTTCTAAGTCCCTCGGGAAGAGTGAAAGACGCGCACGTTCATTTTCAGAGCTCCTAGACCTTCCTATAAGAAGTTAGCCAAAAAGTAGCTTCGAAAAACGCTTAGGTTAAGTTTCAGAGTTGCTTCTAATGTACCAAAGCTGGACTTAGACATAATTTCACTCTCACAACATTATGGCTGGTTGGAGAGGGTCCGAACCACAAGTACCGGGTCCATGGTTCTGGCCGTATACTGGGGGGACGGGGACGACTCCCATTAACCCCTGACTATACCGGGGATACGCTTATCACAATGCCTTTCTGGTCTGTGCTGAAGCAGGGCATTCTGGCAGCCAAGTGGCTTGACCTTTATTAGTGAGCCTGGTTACCCCCTCTCGGAACCACAGACTTAGAAATCGCCAGCTCATATACAGTGCATAAAATATATTTATATATATACCCTTATACACCATTTTAATAAAAAATATCACAAAATTCTTCTAAGTCCCTCGGGAAGAGTGAAAGACGCGTACGTTCATTTTCAGAGCTCCTAGACCTTCCTATAAGAAGTTAGCCAAAAAGTAGCTTCGAAAAACGCTTAGGTTAAGTTTCAGAGATGCTTCTAATGTACCAAAGCTGGACTTAGACATAATTTCACTTGCACAACATTATGGCTGGTTGGAGAGGGTCCGAACCACAAGTACCGGGTCCATGGTTCTGGCCGTATACTGGGGGGACGGGGACGACTCCCATTAACCCCTGACTATACCGGGGATACGCTTATCACAATGCCTTTCTGGTCTGTGCTGAAGCAGGGCATTCTGGCAGCCAAGTGGCTTGACCTTTATTAGTGAGCCTGGTTACCCCCTCTCGGAACCACAGACTTAGAAATCGCCAGCTCATATACAGTGCATAAAATATATTTATATATATACCCTTATACACCATTTTAATAAAAAATATCACAAAATTCTTCTAAGTCCCTCGGGAAGAGTGAAAGACGCGCACGTTCATTTTCAGAGCTCCTACACCTTCCTATAAGAAGTTAGCCAAAAAGTAGCTTCGAAAAACGCTTAGGTTAAGTTTCAGAGTTGCTTCTAATGTACCAAAGCTGGACTTAGACATAATTTCACTCTCACAACATTATGGCTGGTTGGAGAGAGTCCGAACCACAAGTACCGGGTCCATGGTTCTGGCCGTATACTGGGGGGACGGGGACGACTCCCATTAACCCCTGACTATACTGGGGATACGCTTATCACAATGCCTTTCTGGTCTGTGCTGAAGCACGGCATTCTGGCAGCCAAGTGGCTTGACCTTTATTAGTGAGCCTGGTTACCCCCTCTCGGAACCACAGACTTAGAAATCGCCAGCTCATATACAGTGCATAAAATATATTTATATATATACCCTTATACACCATTTAATAAAAAATATCACAAAATTCTTCTAAGTCCCTCGGGAAGAGTGAAAGACGCGCACGTTCATTTTCAGAGCTCCTAGACCTTCCTATAAGAAGTTAGCCAAAAAGTAGCTTCGAAAAACGCTTAGGTTAAGTTTCAGAGTTGCTTCTATACTGGGGGGACGGGGACGACTCCCATTAACCCCTGACTATACCGGGGATACGCTTATCACAATGCCTTTCTGGTCTGTGCTGAAGCAGGGCATTCTGGCAGCCAAGTGGCTTGACCTTTATTAGTGAGCCTGGTTACCCCCTCTCGGAACCACAGACTTAGAAATCGCCAGCTCATATACAGTGCATAAAATATATTTATATATATACCCTTATACACCATTTTAATAAAAAATATCACAAATTTCTTCTAAGTCCCTCGGGAAGAGTGAAAGACGCGCACGTTCATTTTCAGAGTTCCTAGAACTTCCTATAAGAAGTTAGCCAAAAAGTAGCTTCGAAAAACGCTTAGGTTAAGTTTCAGAGTTGCTTCTAATGTACCAAAGCTGGACTTAGACATAATTTCACTCTCACAACATTATGGCTGGTTGGAGAGAGACCGAACCACAAGTACCGGGTCCATGGTTCTGGCCGTATACTGGGGGGACGGGGACGACTCCCATTAACCCCTGACTATACCGGGGATACGCATATCACAATGCCTTTCTGGTCTGTGCTGAAGCAGGGCATTCTGGCAGCCAAGTGGCTTGACCTTTATTAGTGAGCCTGGTTACCCCCTCTCGGAACCACAGACTTAGAAATCGCCAGCTCATATACAGTGCATAAAATATATTTATATATATACCCTTATACACCATTTAATGAAAAATATCACAAAATTCTTCTAAGTCCCTCGGGAAGAGTGAAAGACGCGCACGTTCATTTTCAGAGCTCCTAGACCTTCCTATAAGAAGTTAGCCAAAAAGTAGCTTCGAAAAACGCTTAGGTTAAGTTTCAGAGTTGCTTCTAATGTACCAAAGCTGGACTTAGACATAATTTCACTCTCACAACATTATGGCTGGTTGGAGAGAGTCCGAACCACAAGTACCGGGTCCATGGTTCTGGCCGTATACTGGGGGGACGGGGACGACTCCCATTAACCCCTGACTATACCGGGGATACGCTTATCACAATGCCTTTCTGGTCTGTGCTGAAGCAGGGCATTCTGGCAGCCAAGTGGCTTGACCTTTATTAGTGAGCCTGGTTACCCCCTCTCGGAACCACAGACTTAGAAATCGCCAGCTCATATACAGTGCATAAAATATATTTATATATATACCCTTATACACCATTTAATGAAAAATATCACAAAATTCTTCTAAGTCCCTCGGGAAGAGTGAAAGACGCGCACGTTCATTTTCAGAGCTCCTAGACCTTCCTATAAGAAGTTAGCCAAAAAGTAGCTTCGAAAAACGCTTAGGTTAAGTTTCAGAGTTGCTTCTAATGTACCAAAGCTGGACTTAGACATAATTTCACTCTCACAACATTATGGCTGGTTGGAGAGAGTCCGAACCACAAGTACCGGGTCCATGGTTCTGGCCGTATACTGGGGGGACGGGGACGACTCCCATTAACCCCTGACTATACCGGGGATACGCTTATCACAATGCCTTTCTGGTCTGTGCTGAAGCAGGGCATTCTGGCAGCCAAGTGGCTTGACCTTTATTAGTGAGCCTGGTTACCCCCTCTCGGAACCACAGACTTAGAAATCGCCAGCTCATATACAGTGCATAAAATATATTTATATATATACCCTTATACACCATTTAATAAAAAATATCACAAAATTCTTCTAAGTCCCTCGGGAAGAGTGAAAGACGCGCACGTTCATTTTCAGAGCTCCTAGACCTTCCTATAAGAAGTTAGCCAAAAAGTAGCTTCGAAAAACGCTTAGGTTAAGTTTCAGAGTTGCTTCTAATGTACCAAAGCTGGACTTAGACATAATTTCACTCTCACAACATTATGGCTGGTTGGAGAGGGTCCGAACCACAAGTACCGGGTCCATGGTTCTGGCCGTATACTGGGGGGACGGGGACGACTCCCATTAACCCCTGACTATACCGGGGATACGCTTATCACAATGCCTTTCTGGTCTGTGCTGAAGCAGGGCATTCTGGCAGCCAAGTGGCTTGACCTTTATTAGTGAGCCTGGTTACCCCCTCTCGGAACCACAGACTTAGAAATCGCCAGCTCATATACAGTGCATAAAATATATTTATATATATACCCTTATACACCATTTTAATAAAAAATATCACAAAATTCTTCTAAGTCCCTCGGGAAGAGTGAAAGACGCGTACGTTCATTTTCAGAGCTCCTAGACCTTCCTATAAGAAGTTAGCCAAAAAGTAGCTTCGAAAAACGCTTAGGTTAAGTTTCAGAGTTGCTTCTAATGTACCAAAGCTGGATTTAGACATAATTTCACTCTCACAACATTATGGCTGGTTGGAGAGGGTCCGAACCACAAGTACCGGGTCCATGGTTCTGACCGTATACTGGGGGGACGGGGACGACTCCCATTAACCCCTGACTATACCGGGGATACGCTTATCACAATGCCTTTCTGGTCTGTGCTGAAGCAGGGCATTCTGGCAGCCAAGTGGCTTGACCTTTATTAGTGAGCCTGGTTACCCCCTCTCGGAACCACAGACTTAGAAATCGCCAGCTCATATACAGTGCATAAAATATATTTATATATATACCCTTATACACCATTTTAATAAAAAATATCACAAAATTCTTCTAAGTCCCTCGGGAAGAGTGAAAGACGCGCACGTTCATTTTCAGAGCTCCTAGACCTTCCTATAAGAAGTTAGCCAAAAAGTAGCTTCGAAAAACGCTTAGGTTAAGTTTCAGAGTTGCTTCTAATGTACCAAAGCTGGACTTACTGTAGACATAATTTCACTCTCACAACATTATGGCTGGTTGGAGACAGTCCGAACCACAAGTACCGGGTCCATGGTTCTGGCCGTATACTGGGGGGACGGGGACGACTCCCATTAACCCCTGACTATACCGGGGATACGCTTATCACAATGCCTTTCTGGTCTGTGCTGAAGCAGGGCATTCTGGCAGCCAAGTGGCTTGACCTTTATTAGTGAGCCTGGTTACCCCCTCTCGGAACCACAGACTTAGAAATCGCCAGCTCATATACAGTGCATAAAATATATTTATATATATACCCTTATACACCATTTAATAAAAAATATCACAAAATTCTTCTAAGTCCCTCGGGAAGAGTGAAAGACGCGCACGTTCATTTTCAGAGCTCCTAGACCTTCCTATAAGAAGTTAGCCAAAAAGTAGCTTCGAAAAACGCTTAGGTTAAGTTTCAGAGTTGCTTCTAATGTACCAAAGCTGGACTTAGACATAATTTCACTCTCACAACATTATGGCTGGTTGGAGAGAGTCCGAACCACAAGTACCGGGTCCATGGTTCTGGCCGTATACTGGGGGGACGGGGACGACTCCCCGTAACCCCTGACTATACCGGGGATACGCTTATCACAATGCCTTTCTGGTCTGTGCTGAAGCACGGCATTCTGGCAGCCAAGTGGCTTGACCTTTATTAGTGAGCCTGGTTACCCCCTCTCGGAACCACAGACTTAGAAATCGCCAGCTCATATACAGTGCATAAAATATATTTATATATATACCCTTATACACCATTTAATAAAAAATATCACAAAATTCTTCTAAGTCCCTCGGGAAGAGTGAAAGACGCGCACGTTCATTTTCAGAGCTCCTAGACCTTCCTATAAGAAGTTAGCCAAAAAGTAGCTTCGAAAAACGCTTAGGTTAAGTTTCAGAGTTGCTTCTATACTGGGGGGACGGGGACGACTCCCATTAACCCCTGACTATACCGGGGATACGCTTATCACAATGCCTTTCTGGTCTGTGCTGAAGCAGGGCATTCTGGCAGCCAAGTGGCTTGACCTTTATTAGTGAGCCTGGTTACACCCTCTCGGAACCACAGACTTAGAAATCGCCAGCTCATATACAGTGCATAAAATATATTTATATATATACCCTTATACACCATTTTAATAAAAAATATCACAAATTTCTTCTAAGTCCCTCGGGAAGAGTGAAAGACGCGCACGTTCATTTTCAGAGTTCCTAGAACTTCCTATAAGAAGTTAGCCAAAAAGTAGCTTCGAAAAACGCTTAGGTTAAGTTTCAGAGTTGCTTCTAATGTACCAAAGCTGGACTTAGACATAATTTCACTCTCACAACATTATGGCTGGTTGGAGAGAGTCCGAACCACAAGTACCGGGTCCATGGTTCTGGCCGTATACTGGGGGGACGGGGACGACTCCCATTAACCCCTGACTATACCGGGGATACGCATATCACAATGCCTTTCTGGTCTGTGCTGAAGCAGGGCATTCTGGCAGCCAAGTGGCTTAACCTTTATTAGTGAGCCTGGTTACCCCCTCTCGGAACCACAGACTTAGAAATCGCCAGCTCATATACAGTGCATAAAATATATTTATATATATACCCTTATACACCATTTAATGAAAAATATCACAAAATTCTTCTAAGTCCCTCGGGAAGAGTGAAAGACGCGCACGTTCATTTTCAGAGCTCCTACACCTTCCTATAAGAAGTTAGCCAAAAAGTAGCTTCGAAAAACGCTTAGGTTAAGTTTCAGAGTTGCTTCTAATGTACCAAAGCTGGACTTAGACATAATTTCACTCTCACAACATTATGGCTGGTTGGAGAGAGTCCGAACCACAAGTACCGGGTCCATGGTTCTGGCCGTATACTGGGGGGACGGGGACGACTCCCATTAACCCCTGACTATACCGGGGATACGTTTATCACAATGCCTTTCTGGTCTGTGCTGAAGCAGGGCATTCTGGCAGCCAAGTGGCTTGACCTTTATTAGTGAGCCTGGTTACCCCCTCTCGGAACCACAGACTTAGAAATCGCCAGCTCATATACAGTGCATAAAATATATTTATATATATACCCTTATACACCATTTTAATAAAAAATATCACAAAATTCTTCTAAGTCCCTCGGGAAGAGTGAAAGACGCGTACGTTCATTTTCAGAGCTCCTAGACCTTCCTATAAGAAGTTAGCCAAAAAGTAGCTTCGAAAAACGCTTAGGTTAAGTTTCAGAGATGCTTCTAATGTACCAAAGCTGGACTTAGACATAATTTCACTCTCACAACATTATGGCTGGTTGGAGAGGGTCCGAACCACAAGTACCGGGTCCATGGTTCTGGCCGTATACTGGGGGGACGGGGACGACTCCCATTAACCCCTGACTATACCGGGGATACGCTTATCACAATGCCTTTCTGGTCTGTGCTGAAGCAGGGCATTCTGGCAGCCAAGTGGCTTGACCTTTATTAGTGAGCCTGGTTACCCCCTCTCGGAACCACAGACTTAGAAATCGCCAGCTCATATACAGTGCATAAAATATATTTATATATATACCCTTATACACCATTTTAATAAAAAATATCACAAAATTCTTCTAAGTCCCTCGGGAAGAGTGAAAGACGCGCACGTTCATTTTCAGAGCTCCTACACCTTCCTATAAGAAGTTAGCCAAAAAGTAGCTTCGAAAAACGCTTAGGTTAAGTTTCAGAGATGCTTCTAATGTACCAAAGCTGGACTTAGACATAATTTCACTCTCACAACATTATGGCTGGTTGGAGAGGGTCCGAACCACAAGTACCGGGTCCATGGTTCTGGCCGTATACTGGGGGGACGGGGACGACTCCCATTAACCCCTGACTATACCGGGGATACGCTTATCACAATGCCTTTCTGGTCTGTGCTGAAGCAGGGCATTCTGGCAGCCAAGTGGCTTGACCTTTATTAGTGAGCCTGGTTACCCCCTCTCGGAACCACAGACTTAGAAATCGCCAGCTCATATACAGTGCATAAAATATATTTATATATATACCCTTATACACCATTTTAATAAAAAATATCACAAAATTCTTCTAAGTCCCTCGGGAAGAGTGAAAGACGCGCACGTTCATTTTCAGAGCTCCTACACCTTCCTATAAGAAGTTAGCCAAAAAGTAGCTTCGAAAAACGCTTAGGTTAAGTTTCAGAGTTGCTTCTAATGTACCAAAGCTGGACTTAGACATAATTTCACTCTCACAACATTATGGCTGGTTGGAGAGAGTCCGAACCACAAGTACCGGGTCCATGGTTCTGGCCGTATACTGGGGGGATGGGGACGACTCCCATTAACCCCTGACTATACCGGGGATACGTTTATCACAATGCCTTTCTGGTCTGTGCTGAAGCAGGGCATTCTGGCAGCCAAGTGGCTTGACCTTTATTAGTGAGCCTGGTTACCCCCTCTCGGAACCACAGACTTAGAAATCGCCAGCTCATATACAGTGCATAAAATATATTTATATATATACCCTTATACACCATTTTAATAAAAAATATCACAAAATTCTTCTAAGTCCCTCGGGAAGAGTGAAAGACGCGTACGTTCATTTTCAGAGCTCCTAGACCTTCCTATAAGAAGTTAGCCAAAAAGTAGCTTCGAAAAACGCTTAGGTTAAGTTTCAGAGTTGCTACTAATGTACCAAAGCTGGACTTAGACATAATTTCACTCTCACAACATTATGGCTGGTTGGAGAGGGTCCGAACCACAAGTACCGGGTCCATGGTTCTGGCCGTATACTGGGGGGACGGGGACGACTCCCATTAACCCCTGACTATACCGGGGATACGCTTATCACAATGCCTTTCTGGTCTGTGCTGAAGCAGGGCATTCTGGCAGCCAAGTGGCTTGACCTTTATTAGTGAGCCTGGTTACCCCCTCTCGGAACCACAGACTTAGAAATCGCCAGCTCATATACAGTGCATAAAATATATTTATATATATACCCTTATACACCATTTTAATAAAAAATATCACAAAATTCTTCTAAGTCCCTCGGGAAGAGTGAAAGACGCGTACGTTCATTTTCAGAGCTCCTAGACCTTCCTATAAGAAGTTAGCCAAAAAGTAGCTTCGAAAAACGCTTAGGTTAAGTTTCAGAGATGCTTCTAATGTACCAAAGCTGGACTTAGACATAATTTCACTCTCACAACATTATGGCTGGTTGGAGAGGGTCCGAACCACAAGTACCGGGTCCATGGTTCTGGCCGTATACTGGGGGGACGGGGACGACTCCCATTAACCCCTGACTATACCGGGGATACGCTTATCACAATGCCTTTCTGGTCTGTGCTGAAGCAGGGCATTCTGGCAGCCAAGTGGCTTGACCTTTATTAGTGAGCCTGGTTACCCCCTCTCGGAACCACAGACTTAGAAATCGCCAGCTCATATACAGTGCATAAAATATATTTATATATATACCCTTATACACCATTTTAATAAAAAATATCACAAAATTCTTCTAAGTCCTTCGGAAAGAGTGAAAGACGCGCACGTTCATTTTCAGAGCTCCTAGACTTTCCTATAAGAAGTTAGCCAAAAAGTAGCTTCGAAAAACGCTTAGGTTAAGTTTCAGAGTTGCTTCTAATGTACCAAAGCTGGACTTAGACATAATTTCACTCTCACAACATTATGGCTGGTTGGAGACAGTCCGAACCACAAGTACCGGGTCCATGGTTCTGGCCGTATACTGGGGGGATGGGGACGACTCCCATTAACCCCTGACTACAGTATACCGGGGATACGTTTATCCAATGCCTTTCTGGTCTGTGCTGAAGCAGTGCATTCTGGCAGCCAAGTGGCTTGACCTTTATTAGTGAGCCTGGTTACCCCCTCTCGGAACCACAGACTTAGAAATCGCCAGCTCATATACAGTGCATAAAATATATTTATATATATACCCTTATACACCATTTTAATAAAAAATATCACAAAATTCTTCTAAGTCCCTCGGGAAGAGTGAAAGACGCGCACGTTCATTTTCAGAGCTCCTAGACCTTCCTATAAGAAGTTAGCCAAAAAGTTGCTTCGAAAAACGCTTAGGTTAAGTTTCAGAGTTGCTTCTAATGTACCAAAGCTGGACTTAGACATAATTTCACTCTCACAACATTATGGCTGGTTGGAGACAGTCCGAACCACAAGTACCGGGTCCATGGTTCTGGCCGTATACTGGGGGGACGGGGACGACTCCCATTAACCCCTGACTATACCGGGGATACGTTTATCACAATGCCTTTCTGGTCTGTGCTGAAGCAGGGCATTCTGGCAGCCAAGTGGCTTGACCTTTATTAGTGAGCCTGGTTACCCCCTCTCGGAACCACAGACTTAGAAATCGCCAGCTCATATACAGTGCATAAAATATATTTATATATATACCCTTATACACCATTTTAATAAAAAATATCACAAAATTCTTCTAAGTCCCTCGGGAAGAGTGAAAGACGCGTACGTTCATTTTCAGAGCTCCTAGACCTTCCTATAAGAAGTTAGCCAAAAAGTAGCTTCGAAAAACGCTTAGGTTAAGTTTCAGAGATGCTTCTAATGTACCAAAGCTGGACTTAGACATAATTTCACTCTCACAACATTATGGCTGGTTGGAGAGGGTCCGAACCACAAGTACCGGGTCCATGGTTCTGGCCGTATACTGGGGGGACGGGGACGACTCCCATTAACCCCTGACTATACCGGGGATACGCTTATCACAATGCCTTTCTGGTCTGTGCTGAAGCAGGGCATTCTGGCAGCCAAGTGGCTTGACCTTTATTAGTGAGCCTGGTTACCCCCTCTCGGAACCACAGACTTAGAAATCGCCAGCTCATATACAGTGCATAAAATATATTTATATATATACCCTTATACACCATTTTAATAAAAAATATCACAAAATTCTTCTAAGTCCTTCGGAAAGAGTGAAAGACGCGCACGTTCATTTTCAGAGCTCCTAGACTTTCCTATAAGAAGTTAGCCAAAAAGTAGCTTCGAAAAACGCTTAGGTTAAGTTTCAGAGTTGCTTCTAATGTACCAAAGCTGGACTTAGACATAATTTCACTCTCACAACATTATGGCTGGTTGGAGACAGTCCGAACCACAAGTACCGGGTCCATGGTTCTGGCCGTATACTGGGGGGATGGGGACGACTCCCATTAACCCCTGACTACAGTATACCGGGGATACGTTTATCCAATGCCTTTCTGGTCTGTGCTGAAGCAGGGCATTCTGGCAGCCAAGTGGCTTGACCTTTATTAGTGAGCCTGGTTACCCCCTCTCGGAACCACAGACTTAGAAATCGCCAGCTCATATACAGTGCATAAAATATATTTATATATATACCCTTATACACCATTTTAATAAAAAATATCACAAAATTCTTCTAAGTCCCTCGGGAAGAGTGAAAGACGCGCACGTTCATTTTCAGAGCTCCTAGACCTTCCTATAAGAAGTTAGCCAAAAAGTTGCTTCGAAAAACGCTTAGGTTAAGTTTCAGAGTTGCTTCTAATGTACCAAAGCTGGACTTAGACATAATTTCACTCTCACAACATTATGGCTGGTTGGAGACAGTCCGAACCACAAGTACCGGGTCCATGGTTCTGGCCGTATACTGGGGGGACGGGGACGACTCCCATTAACCCCTGACTATACCGGGGATACGTTTATCACAATGCCTTTCTGGTCTGTGCTGAAGCAGGGCATTCTGGCAGCCAAGTGGCTTGACCTTTATTAGTGAGCCTGGTTACCCCCTCTCGGAACCACAGACTTAGAAATCGCCAGCTCATATACAGTGCATAAAATATATTTATATATATACCCTTATACACCATTTTAATAAAAAATATCACAAAATTCTTCTAAGTCCCTCGGGAAGAGTGAAAGACGCGTACGTTCATTTTCAGAGCTCCTAGACCTTCCTATAAGAAGTTAGCCAAAAAGTAGCTTCGAAAAACGCTTAGGTTAAGTTTCAGAGTTGCTTCTAATGTACCAAAGCTGGACTTAGACATAATTTCACTCTCACAACATTATGGCTGGTTGGAGAGGGTCCGAACCACAAGTACCGGGTCCATGGTTCTGGCCGTATACTGGGGGGACGGGGACGACTCCCATTAACCCCTGACTATACCGGGGATACGCTTATCACAATGCCTTTCTGGTCTGTGCTGAAGCAGGGCATTCTGGCAGCCAAGTGGCTTGACCTTTATTAGTGAGCCTGGTTACCCCCTCTCGGAACCACAGACTTAGAAATCGCCAGCTCATATACAGTGCATAAAATATATTTATATATATACCCTTATACACCATTTTAATAAAAAATATCACAAAATTCTTCTAAGTCCTTCGGAAAGAGTGAAAGACGCGCACGTTCATTTTCAGAGCTCCTAGACTTTCCTATAAGAAGTTAGCCAAAAAGTAGCTTCGAAAAACGCTTAGGTTAAGTTTCAGAGTTGCTTCTAATGTACCAAAGCTGGACTTAGACATAATTTCACTCTCACAACATTATGGCTGGTTGGAGACAGTCCGAACCACAAGTACCGGGTCCATGGTTCTGGCCGTATACTGGGGGGATGGGGACGACTCCCATTAACCCCTGACTACAGTATACCGGGGATACGTTTATCCAATGCCTTTCTGGTCTGTGCTGAAGCAGGGCATTCTGGCAGCCAAGTGGCTTGACCTTTATTAGTGAGCCTGGTTACCCCCTCTCGGAACCACAGACTTAGAAATCGCCAGCTCATATACAGTGCATAAAATATATTTATATATATACCCTTATACACCATTTTAATAAAAAATATCACAAAATTCTTCTAAGTCCCTCGGGAAGAGTGAAAGACGCGTACGTTCATTTTCAGAGCTCCTAGACCTTCCTATAAGAAGTTAGCCAAAAAGTAGCTTCGAAAAACGCTTAGGTTAAGTTTCAGAGTTGCTTCTAATGTACCAAAGCTGGACTTAGACATAATTTCACTCTCACAACATTATGGCTGGTTGGAGAGGGTCCGAACCAAAAGTACCGGGTCCATGGTTCTGGCCGTATACTGGGGGGACGGGGACGACTCCCATTAACCCCTGACTATACCGGGGATACGCTTATCACAATGCCTTTCTGGTCTGTGCTGAAGCAGGGCATTCTGGCAGCCAAGTGGCTTGACCTTTATTAGTGAGCCTGGTTACCCCCTCTCGGAACCACAGACTTAGAAATCGCCAGCTCATATACAGTGCATAAAATATATTTATATATATACCCTTATACACCATTTTAATAAAAAATATCACAAAATTCTTCTAAGTCCCTCGGGAAGAGTGAAAGACGCGTACGTTCATTTTCAGAGCTCCTAGACCTTCCTATAAGAAGTTAGCCAAAAAGTAGCTTCGAAAAACGCTTAGGTTAAGTTTCAGAGTTGCTTCTAATGTACCAAAGCTGGACTTAGACATAATTTCACTCTCACAACATTATGGCTGGTTGGAGAGGGTCCGAACCACAAGTACCGGGTCCATGGTTCTGGCCGTATACTGGGGGGACGGGGACGACTCCCATTAACCCCTGACTATACCGGGGATACGTTTATCACAATGCCTTTCTGGTCTGTGCTGAAGCAGGGCATTCTGGCAGCCAAGTGGCTTGACCTTTATTAGTGAGCCTGGTTACCCCCTCTCGGAACCACAGACTTAGAAATCGCCAGCTCATATACGGTGCATAAAATATATTTATATATATACCCTTATACACCATTTTAATAAAAAATATCACAAAATTCTTCTAAGTCCCTCGGGAAGAGTGAAAGACGCGTACGTTCATTTTCAGAGCTCCTAGACCTTCCTATAAGAAGTTAGCCAAAAAGTAGCTTCGAAAAACGCTTAGGTTAAGTTTCAGAGTTGCTTCTAATGTACCAAAGCTGGACTTAGACATAATTTCACTCTCACAACATTATGGCTGGTTGGAGAGGGTCCGAACCACAAGTACCGGGTCCATGGTTCTGGCCGTATACTGGGGGGACGGGGACGACTCCCATTAACCCCTGACTATACCGGGGATACGCTTATCACAATGCCTTTCTGGTCTGTGCTGAAGCAGGGCATTCTGGCAGCCAAGTGGCTTGACCTTTATTAGTGAGCCTGGTTACCCCCTCTCGGAACCACAGACTTAGAAATCGCCAGCTCATATACAGTGCATAAAATATATTTATATATATACCCTTATACACCATTTTAATAAAAAATATCACAAAATTCTTCTAAGTCCCTCGGGAAGAGTGAAAGACGCGTACGTTCATTTTCAGAGCTCCTAGACCTTCCTATAAGAAGTTAGCCAAAAAGTAGCTTCGAAAAACGCTTAGGTTAAGTTTCAGAGTTGCTTCTAATGTACCAAAGCTGGACTTAGACATAATTTCACTCTCACAACATTATGGCTGGTTGGAGAGGGTCCGAACCACAAGTACCGGGTCCATGGTTCTGGCCGTATACTGGGGGGACGGGGACGACTCCCATTAACCCCTGACTATACCGGGGATACGCTTATCACAATGCCTTTCTGGTCTGTGCTGAAGCAGGGCATTCTGGCAGCCAAGTGGCTTGACCTTTATTAGTGAGCCTGGTTACCCCCTCTCGGAACCACAGACTTAGAAATCGCCAGCTCATATACAGTGCATAAAATATATTTATATATATACCCTTATACACCATTTTAATAAAAAATATCACAAAATTCTTCTAAGTCCCTCGGGAAGAGTGAAAGACGCGTACGTTCATTTTCAGAGCTCCTAGACCTTCCTATAAGAAGTTAGCCAAAAAGTAGCTTCGAAAAACGCTTAGGTTAAGTTTCAGAGTTGCTTCTAATGTACCAAAGCTGGATTTAGACATAATTTCACTCTCACAACATTATGGCTGGTTGGAGAGGGTCCGAACCACAAGTACCGGGTCCATGGTTCTGACCGTATACTGGGGGGACGGGGACGACTCCCATTAACCCCTGACTATACCGGGGATACGCTTATCACAATGCCTTTCTGGTCTGTGCTGAAGCAGGGCATTCTGGCAGCCAAGTGGCTTGACCTTTATTAGTGAGCCTGGTTACCCCCTCTCGGAACCACAGACTTAGAAATCGCCAGCTCATATACAGTGCATAAAATATATTTATATATATACCCTTATACACCATTTTAATAAAAAATATCACAAAATTCTTCTAAGTCCTTCGGAAAGAGTGAAAGACGCGCACGTTCATTTTCAGAGCTCCTAGACTTTCCTATAAGAAGTTAGCCAAAAAGTAGCTTCGAAAAACGCTTAGGTTAAGTTTCAGAGTTGCTTCTAATGTACCAAAGCTGGACTTAGACATAATTTCACTCTCACAACATTATGGCTGGTTGGAGACAGTCCGAACCACAAGTACCGGGTCCATGGTTCTGGCCGTATACTGGGGGGATGGGGACGACTCCCATTAACCCCTGACTACAGTATACCGGGGATACGTTTATCCAATGCCTTTCTGGTCTGTGCTGAAGCAGGGCATTCTGGCAGCCAAGTGGCTTGACCTTTATTAGTGAGCCTGGTTACCCCCTCTCGGAACCACAGACTTAGAAATCGCCAGCTCATATACAGTGCATAAAATATATTTATATATATACCCTTATACACCATTTTAATAAAAAATATCACAAAATTCTTCTAAGTCCCTCGGGAAGAGTGAAAGACGCGCACGTTCATTTTCAGAGCTCCTAGACCTTCCTATAAGAAGTTAGCCAAAAAGTTGCTTCGAAAAACGCTTAGGTTAAGTTTCAGAGTTGCTTCTAATGTACCAAAGCTGGACTTAGACATAATTTCACTCTCACAACATTATGGCTGGTTGGAGACAGTCCGAACCACAAGTACCGGGTCCATGGTTCTGGCCGTATACTGGGGGGACGGGGACGACTCCCATTAACCCCTGACTATACCGGGGATACGTTTATCACAATGCCTTTCTGGTCTGTGCTGAAGCAGGGCATTCTGGCAGCCAAGTGGCTTGACCTTTATTAGTGAGCCTGGTTACCCCCTCTCGGAACCACAGACTTAGAAATCGCCAGCTCATATACAGTGCATAAAATATATTTATATATATACCCTTATACACCATTTTAATAAAAAATATCACAAAATTCTTCTAAGTCCCTCGGGAAGAGTGAAAGACGCGTACGTTCATTTTCAGAGCTCCTAGACCTTCCTATAAGAAGTTAGCCAAAAAGTAGCTTCGAAAAACGCTTAGGTTAAGTTTCAGAGTTGCTTCTAATGTACCAAAGCTGGACTTAGACATAATTTCACTCTCACAACATTATGGCTGGTTGGAGAGGGTCCGAACCACAAGTACCGGGTCCATGGTTCTGGCCGTATACTGGGGGGACGGGGACGACTCCCATTAACCCCTGACTATACCGGGGATACGCTTATCACAATGCCTTTCTGGTCTGTGCTGAAGCAGGGCATTCTGGCAGCCAAGTGGCTTGACCTTTATTAGTGAGCCTGGTACCCCCTCTCGGAACCACAGACTTAGAAATCGCCAGCTCATATACAGTGCATAAAATATATTTATATATATACCCTTATACACCATTTTAATAAAAAATATCACAAAATTCTTCTAAGTCCTTCGGAAAGAGTGAAAGACGCGCACGTTCATTTTCAGAGCTCCTAGACTTTCCTATAAGAAGTTAGCCAAAAAGTAGCTTCGAAAAACGCTTAGGTTAAGTTTCAGAGTTGCTTCTAATGTACCAAAGCTGGACTTAGACATAATTTCACTCTCACAACATTATGGCTGGTTGGAGACAGTCCGAACCACAAGTACCGGGTCCATGGTTCTGGCCGTATACTGGGGGGATGGGGACGACTCCCATTAACCCCTGACTACAGTATACCGGGGATACGTTTATCCAATGCCTTTCTGGTCTGTGCTGAAGCAGGGCATTCTGGCAGCCAAGTGGCTTGACCTTTATTAGTGAGCCTGGTTACCCCCTCTCGGAACCACAGACTTAGAAATCGCCAGCTCATATACAGTGCATAAAATATATTTATATATATACCCTTATACACCATTTTAATAAAAAATATCACAAAATTCTTCTAAGTCCCTCGGGAAGAGTGAAAGACGCGCACGTTCATTTTCAGAGCTCCTAGACCTTCCTATAAGAAGTTAGCCAAAAAGTAGCTTCGAAAAACGCTTAGGTTAAGTTTCAGAGTTGCTTCTAATGTACCAAAGCTGGACTTAGACATAATTTCACTCTCACAACATTATGGCTGGTTGGAGAGGGTCCGAACCAAAAGTACCGGGTCCATGGTTCTGGCCGTATACTGGGGGGACGGGGACGACTCCCATTAACCCCTGACTATACCGGGGATACGTTTATCACAATGCCTTTCTGGTCTGTGCTGAAGCAGGGCATTCTGGCAGCCAAGTGGCTTGACCTTTATTAGTGAGCCTGGTTACCCCCTCTCGGAACCACAGACTTAGAAATCGCCAGCTCATATACAGTGCATAAAATATATTTATATATATACCCTTATACACCATTTTAATAAAAAATATCACAAAATTCTTCTAAGTCCCTCGGGAAGAGTGAAAGACGCGTACGTTCATTTTCAGAGCTCCTAGACCTTCCTATAAGAAGTTAGCCAAAAAGTAGCTTCGAAAAACGCTTAGGTTAAGTTTCAGAGTTGCTTCTAATGTACCAAAGCTGGACTTAGACATAATTTCACTCTCACAACATTATGGCTGGTTGGAGAGGGTCCGAACCACAAGTACCGGGTCCATGGTTCTGGCCGTATACTGGGGGGACGGGGACGACTCCCATTAACCCCTGACTATACCGGGGATACGCTTATCACAATGCCTTTCTGGTCTGTGCTGAAGCAGGGCATTCTGGCAGCCAAGTGGCTTGACCTTTATTAGTGAGCCTGGTTACCCCCTCTCGGAACCACAGACTTTGAAATCGCCTGCTCATATACAGTGCATAAAATATATTTATATATATACCCTTATACACCATTTTAATAAAAAATATCACAAAATTCTTCTAAGTCCCTCGGGAAGAGTGAAAGACGCGTACGTTCATTTTCAGAGCTCCTAGACCTTCCTATAAGAAGTTAGCCAAAAAGTAGCTTCGAAAAACGCTTAGGTTAAGTTTCAGAGATGCTTCTAATGTACCAAAGCTGGACTTAGACATAATTTCACTCTCACAACATTATGGCTGGTTGGAGAGGGTCCGAACCACAAGTACCGGGTCCATGGTTCTGGCCGTATACTGGGGGGACGGGGACGACTCCCATTAACCCCTGACTATACCGGGGATACGCTTATCACAATGCCTTTCTGGTCTGTGCTGAAGCAGGGCATTCTGGCAGCCAAGTGGCTTGACCTTTATTAGTGAGCCTGGTTACCCCCTCTCGGAACCACAGACTTAGAAATCGCCAGCTCATATACAGTGCATAAAATATATTTATATATATACCCTTATACACCATTTTAATAAAAAATATCACAAAATTCTTCTAAGTCCTTCGGAAAGAGTGAAAGACGCGCACGTTCATTTTCAGAGCTCCTAGACTTTCCTATAAGAAGTTAGCCAAAAAGTAGCTTCGAAAAACGCTTAGGTTAAGTTTCAGAGTTGCTTCTAATGTACCAAAGCTGGACTTAGACATAATTTCACTCTCACAACATTATGGCTGGTTGGAGACAGTCCGAACCACAAGTACCGGGTCCATGGTTCTGGCCGTATACTGGGGGGATGGGGACGACTCCCATTAACCCCTGACTACAGTATACCGGGGATACGTTTATCCAATGCCTTTCTGGTCTGTGCTGAAGCAGGGCATTCTGGCAGCCAAGTGGCTTGACCTTTATTAGTGAGCCTGGTTACCCCCTCTCGGAACCACAGACTTTGAAATCGCCAGCTCATATACAGTGCATAAAATATATTTATATATATACCCTTATACACCATTTTAATAAAAAATATCACAAAATTCTTCTAAGTCCCTCGGGAAGAGTGAAAGACGCGCACGTTCATTTTCAGAGCTCCTAGACCTTCCTATAAGAAGTTAGCCAAAAAGTTGCTTCGAAAAACGCTTAGGTTAAGTTTCAGAGTTGCTTCTAATGTACCAAAGCTGGACTTAGACATAATTTCACTCTCACAACATTATGGCTGGTTGGAGACAGTCCGAACCACAAGTACCGGGTCCATGGTTCTGGCCGTATACTGGGGGGACGGGGACGACTCCCATTAACCCCTGACTATACCGGGGATACGTTTATCACAATGCCTTTCTGGTCTGTGCTGAAGCAGGGCATTCTGGCAGCCAAGTGGCTTGACCTTTATTAGTGAGCCTGGTTACCCCCTCTCGGAACCACAGACTTAGAAATCGCCAGCTCATATACAGTGCATAAAATATATTTATATATATACCCTTATACACCATTTTAATAAAAAATATCACAAAATTCTTCTAAGTCCCTCGGGAAGAGTGAAAGACGCGCACGTTCATTTTCAGAGCTCCTAGACCTTCCTATAAGAAGTTAGCCAAAAAGTAGCTTCGAAAAACGCTTAGGTTAAGTTTCAGAGTTGCTTCTAATGTACCAAAGCTGGACTTAGACATAATTTCACTCTCACAACATTATGGCTGGTTGGAGAGGGTCCGAACCACAAGTACCGGGTCCATGGTTCTGGCCGTATACTGGGGGGACGGGGACGACTCCCATTAACCCCTGACTATACCGGGGATACGCTTATCACAATGCCTTTCTGGTCTGTGCTGAAGCAGGGCATTCTGGCAGCCAAGTGGCTTGACCTTTATTAGTGAGCCTGGTTACCCCCTCTCGGAACCACAGACTTAGAAATCGCCAGCTCATATACAGTGCATAAAATATATTTATATACAGTATATACCCTTATACACCATTTTAATAAAAAATATCACAAAATTCTTCTAAGTCCTTCGGAAAGAGTGAAAGACGCGCACGTTCATTTTCAGAGCTCCTAGACTTTCCTATAAGAAGTTAGCCAAAAAGTAGCTTCGAAAAACGCTTAGGTTAAGTTTCAGAGTTGCTTCTAATGTACCAAAGCTGGACTTAGACATAATTTCACTCTCACAACATTATGGCTGGTTGGAGACAGTCCGAACCACAAGTACCGGGTCCATGGTTCTGGCCGTATACTGGGGGGATGGGGACGACTCCCATTAACCCCTGACTACAGTATACCGGGGATACGTTTATCCAATGCCTTTCTGGTCTGTGCTGAAGCAGGGCATTCTGGCAGCCAAGTGGCTTGACCTTTATTAGTGAGCCTGGTTACCCCCTCTCGGAACCACAGACTTAGAAATCGCCAGCTCATATACAGTGCATAAAATATATTTATATATATACCCTTATACACCATTTTAATAAAAAATATCACAAAATTCTTCTAAGTCCCTCGGGAAGAGTGAAAGACGCGCACGTTCATTTTCAGAGCTCCTAGACCTTCCTATAAGAAGTTAGCCAAAAAGTAGCTTCGAAAAACGCTTAGGTTAAGTTTCAGAGTTGCTTCTAATGTACCAAAGCTGGACTTAGACATAATTTCACTCTCACAACATTATGGCTGGTTGGAGAGGGTCCGAACCAAAAGTACCGGGTCCATGGTTCTGGCCGTATACTGGGGGGACGGGGACGACTCCCATTAACCCCTGACTATACCGGGGATACGTTTATCACAATGCCTTTCTGGTCTGTGCTGAAGCAGGGCATTCTGGCAGCCAAGTGGCTTGACCTTTATTAGTGAGCCTGGTTACCCCCTCTCGGAACCACAGACTTAGAAATCGCCAGCTCATATACAGTGCATAAAATATATTTATATATATACCCTTATACACCATTTTAATAAAAAATATCACAAAATTCTTCTAAGTCCCTCGGGAAGAGTGAAAGACGCGTACGTTCATTTTCAGAGCTCCTAGACCTTCCTATAAGAAGTTAGCCAAAAAGTAGCTTCGAAAAACGCTTAGGTTAAGTTTCAGAGTTGCTTCTAATGTACCAAAGCTGGACTTAGACATAATTTCACTCTCACAACATTATGGCTGGTTGGAGAGGGTCCGAACCACAAGTACCGGGTCCATGGTTCTGGCCGTATACTGGGGGGACGGGGACGACTCCCATTAACCCCTGACTATACCGGGGATACGCTTATCACAATGCCTTTCTGGTCTGTGCTGAAGCAGGGCATTCTGGCAGCCAAGTGGCTTGACCTTTATTAGTGAGCCTGGTTACCCCCTCTCGGAACCACAGACTTAGAAATCGCCAGCTCATATACAGTGCATAAAATATATTTATATATATACCCTTATACACCATTTTAATAAAAAATATCACAAAATTCTTCTAAGTCCCTCGGGAAGAGTGAAAGACGCGTACGTTCATTTTCAGAGCTCCTAGACCTTCCTATAAGAAGTTAGCCAAAAAGTAGCTTCGAAAAACGCTTAGGTTAAGTTTCAGAGATGCTTCTAATGTACCAAAGCTGGACTTAGACATAATTTCACTCTCACAACATTATGGCTGGTTGGAGAGGGTCCGAACCACAAGTACCGGGTCCATGGTTCTGGCCGTATACTGGGGGGACGGGGACGACTCCCATTAACCCCTGACTATACCGGGGATACGCTTATCACAATGCCTTTCTGGTCTGTGCTGAAGCAGGGCATTCTGGCAGCCAAGTGGCTTGACCTTTATTAGTGAGCCTGGTTACCCCCTCTCGGAACCACAGACTTAGAAATCGCCAGCTCATATACAGTGCATAAAATATATTTATATATATACCCTTATACACCATTTTAATAAAAAATATCACAAAATTCTTCTAAGTCCTTCGGAAAGAGTGAAAGACGCGCACGTTCATTTTCAGAGCTCCTAGACTTTCCTATAAGAAGTTAGCCAAAAAGTAGCTTCGAAAAACGCTTAGGTTAAGTTTCAGAGTTGCTTCTAATGTACCAAAGCTGGACTTAGACATAATTTCACTCTCACAACATTATGGCTGGTTGGAGACAGTCCGAACCACAAGTACCGGGTCCATGGTTCTGGCCGTATACTGGGGGGATTGGGACGACTCCCATTAACCCCTGACTACAGTATACCGGGGATACGTTTATCTATGCCTTTCTGGTCTGTGCTGAAGCAGGGCATTCTGGCAGCCAAGTGGCTTGACCTTTATTAGTGAGCCTGGTTACCCCCTCTCGAACCACAGACTTAGAAATCGCCAGCTCATATACAGTGCATAAAATATATTTATATATATACCCTTATACACCATTTTAATAAAAAATATCACAAAATTCTTCTAAGTCCCTCGGGAAGAGTGAAAGACGCGCACGTTCATTTTCAGAGCTCCTAGACCTTCCTATAAGAAGTTAGCCAAAAAAGTAGCTTCGAAAAACGCTTAGGTTAAGTTTCAGAGTTGCTTCTAATGTACCAAAGCTGGACTTAGACATAATTTCACTCTCACAACATTATGGCTGGTTGGAGAGGGTCCGAACCACAAGTACCGGGTCCATGGTTCTGGCCGTATACTGGGGGGACGGGGACGACTCCCATTAACCCCTGACTATACCGGGGATACGCTTATCACAATGCCTTTCTGGTCTGTGCTGAAGCAGGGCATTCTGGCAGCCAAGTGGCTTGACCTTTATTAGTGAGCCTGGTTACCCCCCTCTCGGAACCACAGACTTAGAAATCGCCAGCTCATATACAGTGCATAAAATATATTTATATATATACCCTTATACACCATTTTAATAAAAAATATCACAAAATTCTTCTAAGTCCCTCGGGAAGAGTGAAAGACGCGTACGTTCATTTTCAGAGCTCCTAGACCTTCCTATAAGAAGTTAGCCAAAAAGTAGCTTCGAAAAACGCTTAGGTTAAGTTTCAGAGATGCTTCTAATGTACCAAAGCTGGACTTAGACATAATTTCACTCTCACAACATTATGGCTGGTTGGAGAGGGTCCGAACCACAAGTACCGGGTCCATGGTTCTGGCCGTATACTGGGGGGACGGGGACGACTCCCATTAACCCCTGACTATACCGGGGATACGCTTATCACAATGCCTTTCTGGTCTGTGCTGAAGCAGGGCATTCTGGCAGCCAAGTGGCTTGACCTTTATTAGTGAGCCTGGTTACCCCCTCTCGGAACCACAGACTTAGAAATCGCCAGCTCATATACAGTGCATAAAATATATTTATATATATACCCTTATACACCATTTTAATAAAAAATATCACAAAATTCTTCTAAGTCCCTCGGGAAGAGTGAAAGACGCGTACGTTCATTTTCAGAGCTCCTAGACCTTCCTATAAGAAGTTAGCCAAAAAGTAGCTTCGAAAAACGCTTAGGTTAAGTTTCAGAGTTGCTTCTAATGTACCAAAGCTGGACTTAGACATAATTTCACTCTCACAACATTATGGCTGGTTGGAGACAGTCCGAACCACAAGTACCGGGTCCATGGTTCTGGCCGTATACTGGGGGGATTGGGACGACTCCCATTAACCCCTGACTACAGTATACCGGGGATACGTTTATCCAATGCCTTTCTGGTCTGTGCTGAAGCAGGGCATTCTGGCAGCCAAGTGGCTTGACCTTTATTAGTGAGCCTGGTTACCCCCTCTCGGAACCACAGACTTAGAAATCGCCAGCTCATATACAGTGCATAAAATATATTTATATATATACCCTTATACACCATTTTAATAAAAAATATCACAAAATTCTTCTAAGTCCCTCGGGAAGAGTGAAAGACGCGCACGTTCATTTTCAGAGCTCCTAGACCTTCCTATAAGAAGTTAGCCAAAAAGTTGCTTCGAAAAACGCTTAGGTTAAGTTTCAGAGTTGCTTCTAATGTACCAAAGCTGGACTTAGACATAATTTCACTCTCACAACATTATGGCTGGTTGGAGACAGTCCGAACCACAAGTACCGGGTCCATGGTTCTGGCCGTATACTGGGGGGACGGGGACGACTCCCATTAACCCCTGACTATACCGGGGATACGTTTATCACAATGCCTTTCTGGTCTGTGCTGAAGCAGGGCATTCTGGCAGCCAAGTGGCTTGACCTTTATTAGTGAGCCTGGTTACCCCCTCTCGGAACCACAGACTTAGAAATCGCCAGCTCATATACAGTGCATAAAATATATTTATATATATACCCTTATACACCATTTTAATAAAAAATATCACAAAATTCTTCTAAGTCCCTCGGGAAGAGTGAAAGACGCGTACGTTCATTTTCAGAGCTCCTAGACCTTCCTATAAGAAGTTAGCCAAAAAGTAGCTTCGAAAAACGCTTAGGTTAAGTTTCAGAGTTGCTTCTAATGTACCAAAGCTGGACTTAGACATAATTTCACTCTCACAACATTATGGCTGGTTGGAGAGGGTCCGAACCACAAGTACCGGGTCCATGGTTCTGGCCGTATACTGGGGGGACGGGGACGACTCCCATTAACCCCTGACTATACCGGGGATACGCTTATCACAATGCCTTTCTGGTCTGTGCTGAAGCAGGGCATTCTGGCAGCCAAGTGGCTTGACCTTTATTAGTGAGCCTGGTTACCCCCTCTCGGAACCACAGACTTAGAAATCGCCAGCTCATATACAGTGCATAAAATATATTTATATATATACCCTTATACACCATTTTAATAAAAAATATCACAAAATTCTTCTAAGTCCTTCGGAAAGAGTGAAAGACGCGCACGTTCATTTTCAGAGCTCCTAGACTTTCCTATAAGAAGTTAGCCAAAAAGTAGCTTCGAAAAACGCTTAGGTTAAGTTTCAGAGTTGCTTCTAATGTACCAAAGCTGGACTTAGACATAATTTCACTCTCACAACATTATGGCTGGTTGGAGACAGTCCGAACCACAAGTACCGGGTCCATGGTTCTGGCCGTATACTGGGGGGATGGGGACGACTCCCATTAACCCCTGACTACAGTATACCGGGGATACGTTTATCCAATGCCTTTCTGGTCTGTGCTGAAGCAGGGCATTCTGGCAGCCAAGTGGCTTGACCTTTATTAGTGAGCCTGGTTACCCCCTCTCGGAACCACAGACTTAGAAATCGCCAGCTCATATACAGTGCATAAAATATATTTATATATATACCCTTATACACCATTTTAATAAAAAATATCACAAAATTCTTCTAAGTCCCTCGGGAAGAGTGAAAGACGCGTACGTTCATTTTCAGAGCTCCTAGACCTTCCTATAAGAAGTTAGCCAAAAAGTAGCTTCGAAAAACGCTTAGGTTAAGTTTCAGAGTTGCTTCTAATGTACCAAAGCTGGACTTAGACATAATTTCACTCTCACAACATTATGGCTGGTTGGAGAGGGTCCGAACCAAAAGTACCGGGTCCATGGTTCTGGCCGTATACTGGGGGGACGGGGACGACTCCCATTAACCCCTGACTATACCGGGGATACGCTTATCACAATGCCTTTCTGGTCTGTGCTGAAGCAGGGCATTCTGGCAGCCAAGTGGCTTGACCTTTATTAGTGAGCCTGGTTACCCCCTCTCGGAACCACAGACTTAGAAATCGCCAGCTCATATACAGTGCATAAAATATATTTATATATATACCCTTATACACCATTTTAATAAAAAATATCACAAAATTCTTCTAAGTCCCTCGGGAAGAGTGAAAGACGCGTACGTTCATTTTCAGAGCTCCTAGACCTTCCTATAAGAAGTTAGCCAAAAAGTAGCTTCGAAAAACGCTTAGGTTAAGTTTCAGAGTTGCTTCTAATGTACCAAAGCTGGACTTAGACATAATTTCACTCTCACAACATTATGGCTGGTTGGAGAGGGTCCGAACCACAAGTACCGGGTCCATGGTTCTGGCCGTATACTGGGGGGACGGGGACGACTCCCATTAACCCCTGACTATACCAGGGATACGCTTATCACAATGCCTTTCTGGTCTGTGCTGAAGCAGGGCATTCTGGCAGCCAAGTGGCTTGACCTTTATTAGTGAGCCTGGTTACCCCCTCTCGGAACCACAGACTTAGAAATCGCCAGCTCATATACAGTGCATAAAATATATTTATATATATACCCTTATACACCATTTTAATAAAAAATATCACAAAATTCTTCTAAGTCCCTCGGGAAGAGTGAAAGACGCGTACGTTCATTTTCAGAGCTCCTAGACCTTCCTATAAGAAGTTAGCCAAAAAGTAGCTTCGAAAAACGCTTAGGTTAAGTTTCAGAGATGCTTCTAATGTACCAAAGCTGGACTTAGACATAATTTCACTCTCACAACATTATGGCTGGTTGGAGAGGGTCCGAACCACAAGTACCGGGTCCATGGTTCTGGCCGTATACTGGGGGGACGGGGACGACTCCCATTAACCCCTGACTATACCGGGGATACGCTTATCACAATGCCTTTCTGGTCTGTGCTGAAGCAGGGCATTCTGGCAGCCAAGTGGCTTGACCTTTATTAGTGAGCCTGGTTACCCCCTCTCGGAACCACAGACTTAGAAATCGCCAGCTCATATACAGTGCATAAAATATATTTATATATATACCCTTATACACCATTTTAATAAAAAATATCACAAAATTCTTCTAAGTCCTTCGGAAAGAGTGAAAGACGCGCACGTTCATTTTCAGAGCTCCTAGACTTTCCTATAAGAAGTTAGCCAAAAAGTAGCTTCGAAAAACGCTTAGGTTAAGTTTCAGAGTTGCTTCTAATGTACCAAAGCTGGACTTAGACATAATTTCACTCTCACAACATTATGGCTGGTTGGAGACAGTCCGAACCACAAGTACCGGGTCCATGGTTCTGGCCGTATACTGGGGGGATGGGGACGACTCCCATTAACCCCTGACTACAGTATACCGGGGATACGTTTATCCAATGCCTTTCTGGTCTGTGCTGAAGCAGGGCATTCTGGCAGCCAAGTGGCTTGACCTTTATTAGTGAGCCTGGTTACCCCCTCTCGGAACCACAGACTTAGAAATCGCCAGCTCATATACAGTGCATAAAATATATTTATATATATACCCTTATACACCATTTTAATAAAAAATATCACAAAATTCTTCTAAGTCCCTCGGGAAGAGTGAAAGACGCGTACGTTCATTTTCAGAGCTCCTAGACCTTCCTATAAGAAGTTAGCCAAAAAGTAGCTTCGAAAAACGCTTAGGTTAAGTTTCAGAGTTGCTTCTAATGTACCAAAGCTGGACTTAGACATAATTTCACTCTCACAACATTATGGCTGGTTGGAGAGGGTCCGAACCAAAAGTACCGGGTCCATGGTTCTGGCCGTATACTGGGGGGACGGGGACGACTCCCATTAACCCCTGACTATACCGGGGATACGCTTATCACAATGCCTTTCTGGTCTGTGCTGAAGCAGGGCATTCTGGCAGCCAAGTGGCTTGACCTTTATTAGTGAGCCTGGTTACCCCCTCTCGGAACCACAGACTTAGAAATCGCCAGCTCATATACAGTGCATAAAATATATTTATATATATACCCTTATACACCATTTTAATAAAAAATATCACAAAATTCTTCTAAGTCCCTCGGGAAGAGTGAAAGACGCGTACGTTCATTTTCAGAGCTCCTAGACCTTCCTATAAGAAGTTAGCCAAAAAGTAGCTTCGAAAAACGCTTAGGTTAAGTTTCAGAGTTGCTTCTAATGTACCAAAGCTGGACTTAGACATAATTTCACTCTCACAACATTATGGCTGGTTGGAGAGGGTCCGAACCACAAGTACCGGGTCCATGGTTCTGGCCGTATACTGGGGGGACGGGGACGACTCCCATTAACCCCTGACTATACCAGGGATACGCTTATCACAATGCCTTTCTGGTCTGTGCTGAAGCAGGGCATTCTGGCAGCCAAGTGGCTTGACCTTTATTAGTGAGCCTGGTTACCCCCTCTCGGAACCACAGACTTAGAAATCGCCAGCTCATATACAGTGCATAAAATATATTTATATATATACCCTTATACACCATTTTAATAAAAAATATCACAAAATTCTTCTAAGTCCCTCGGGAAGAGTGAAAGACGCGTACGTTCATTTTCAGAGCTCCTAGACCTTCCTATAAGAAGTTAGCCAAAAAGTAGCTTCGAAAAACGCTTAGGTTAAGTTTCAGAGATGCTTCTAATGTACCAAAGCTGGACTTAGACATAATTTCACTCTCACAACATTATGGCTGGTTGGAGAGGGTCCGAACCACAAGTACCGGGTCCATGGTTCTGGCCGTATACTGGGGGGACGGGGACGACTCCCATTAACCCCTGACTATACCGGGGATACGCTTATCACAATGCCTTTCTGGTCTGTGCTGAAGCAGGGCATTCTGGCAGCCAAGTGGCTTGACCTTTATTAGTGAGCCTGGTTACCCCCTCTCGGAACCACAGACTTAGAAATCGCCAGCTCATATACAGTGCATAAAATATATTTATATATATACCCTTATACACCATTTTAATAAAAAATATCACAAAATTCTTCTAAGTCCTTCGGAAAGAGTGAAAGACGCGCACGTTCATTTTCAGAGCTCCTAGACTTTCCTATAAGAAGTTAGCCAAAAAGTAGCTTCGAAAAACGCTTAGGTTAAGTTTCAGAGTTGCTTCTAATGTACCAAAGCTGGACTTAGACATAATTTCACTCTCACAACATTATGGCTGGTTGGAGACAGTCCGAACCACAAGTACCGGGTCCATGGTTCTGGCCGTATACTGGGGGGATGGGGACGACTCCCATTAACCCCTGACTACAGTATACCGGGGATACGTTTATCCAATGCCTTTCTGGTCTGTGCTGAAGCAGGGCATTCTGGCAGCCAAGTGGCTTGACCTTTATTAGTGAGCCTGGTTACCCCCTCTCGGAACCACAGACTTAGAAATCGCCAGCTCATATACAGTGCATAAAATATATTTATATATATACCCTTATACACCATTTTAATAAAAAATATCACAAAATTCTTCTAAGTCCCTCGGGAAGAGTGAAAGACGCGCACGTTCATTTTCAGAGCTCCTAGACCTTCCTATAAGAAGTTAGCCAAAAAGTTGCTTCGAAAAACGCTTAGGTTAAGTTTCAGAGTTGCTTCTAATGTACCAAAGCTGGACTTAGACATAATTTCACTCTCACAACATTATGGCTGGTTGGAGACAGTCCGAACCACAAGTACCGGGTCCATGGTTCTGGCCGTATACTGGGGGGACGGGGACGACTCCCATTAACCCCTGACTATACCGGGGATACGTTTATCACAATGCCTTTCTGGTCTGTGCTGAAGCAGGGCATTCTGGCAGCCAAGTGGCTTGACCTTTATTAGTGAGCCTGGTTACCCCCTCTCGGAACCACAGACTTAGAAATCGCCAGCTCATATACAGTGCATAAAATATATTTATATATATACCCTTATACACCATTTTAATAAAAAATATCACAAAATTCTTCTAAGTCCCTCGGGAAGAGTGAAAGACGCGTACGTTCATTTTCAGAGCTCCTAGACCTTCCTATAAGAAGTTAGCCAAAAAGTAGCTTCGAAAAACGCTTAGGTTAAGTTTCAGAGTTGCTTCTAATGTACCAAAGCTGGACTTAGACATAATTTCACTCTCACAACATTATGGCTGGTTGGAGAGGGTCCGAACCACAAGTACCGGGTCCATGGTTCTGGCCGTATACTGGGGGGACGGGGACGACTCCCATTAACCCCTGACTATACCGGGGATACGCTTATCACAATGCCTTTCTGGTCTGTGCTGAAGCAGGGCATTCTGGCAGCCAAGTGGCTTGACCTTTATTAGTGAGCCTGGTTACCCCCTCTCGGAACCACAGACTTAGAAATCGCCAGCTCATATACAGTGCATAAAATATATTTATATATATACCCTTATACACCATTTTAATAAAAAATATCACAAAATTCTTCTAAGTCCTTCGGAAAGAGTGAAAGACGCGCACGTTCATTTTCAGAGCTCCTAGACTTTCCTATAAGAAGTTAGCCAAAAAGTAGCTTCGAAAAACGCTTAGGTTAAGTTTCAGAGTTGCTTCTAATGTACCAAAGCTGGACTTAGACATAATTTCACTCTCACAACATTATGGCTGGTTGGAGACAGTCCGAACCACAAGTACCGGGTCCATGGTTCTGGCCGTATACTGGGGGGATGGGGACGACTCCCATTAACCCCTGACTACAGTATACCGGGGATACGTTTATCCAATGCCTTTCTGGTCTGTGCTGAAGCAGGGCATTCTGGCAGCCAAGTGGCTTGACCTTTATTAGTGAGCCTGGTTACCCCCTCTCGGAACCACAGACTTAGAAATCGCCAGCTCATATACAGTGCATAAAATATATTTATATATATACCCTTATACACCATTTTAATAAAAAATATCACAAAATTCTTCTAAGTCCCTCGGGAAGAGTGAAAGACGCGTACGTTCATTTTCAGAGCTCCTAGACCTTCCTATAAGAAGTTAGCCAAAAAGTAGCTTCGAAAAACGCTTAGGTTAAGTTTCAGAGTTGCTTCTAATGTACCAAAGCTGGACTTAGACATAATTTCACTCTCACAACATTATGGCTGGTTGGAGAGGGTCCGAACCAAAAGTACCGGGTCCATGGTTCTGGCCGTATACTGGGGGGACGGGGACGACTCCCATTAACCCCTGACTATACCGGGGATACGCTTATCACAATGCCTTTCTGGTCTGTGCTGAAGCAGGGCATTCTGGCAGCCAAGTGGCTTGACCTTTATTAGTGAGCCTGGTTACCCCCTCTCGGAACCACAGACTTAGAAATCGCCAGCTCATATACAGTGCATAAAATATATTTATATATATACCCTTATACACCATTTTAATAAAAAATATCACAAAATTCTTCTAAGTCCCTCGGGAAGAGTGAAAGACGCGTACGTTCATTTTCAGAGCTCCTAGACCTTCCTATAAGAAGTTAGCCAAAAAGTAGCTTCGAAAAACGCTTAGGTTAAGTTTCAGAGTTGCTTCTAATGTACCAAAGCTGGACTTAGACATAATTTCACTCTCACAACATTATGGCTGGTTGGAGAGGGTCCGAACCACAAGTACCGGGTCCATGGTTCTGGCCGTATACTGGGGGGACGGGGACGACTCCCATTAACCCCTGACTATACCAGGGATACGCTTATCACAATGCCTTTCTGGTCTGTGCTGAAGCAGGACATTCTGGCAGCCAAGTGGCTTGACCTTTATTAGTGAGCCTGGTTACCCCCTCTCGGAACCACAGACTTAGAAATCGCCAGCTCATATACAGTGCATAAAATATATTTATATATATACCCTTATACACCATTTTAATAAAAAATATCACAAAATTCTTCTAAGTCCCTCGGGAAGAGTGAAAGACGCGTACGTTCATTTTCAGAGCTCCTAGACCTTCCTATAAGAAGTTAGCCAAAAAGTAGCTTCGAAAAACGCTTAGGTTAAGTTTCAGAGATGCTTCTAATGTACCAAAGCTGGACTTAGACATAATTTCACTCTCACAACATTATGGCTGGTTGGAGAGGGTCCGAACCACAAGTACCGGGTCCATGGTTCTGGCCGTATACTGGGGGGACGGGGACGACTCCCATTAACCCCTGACTATACCGGGGATACGCTTATCACAATGCCTTTCTGGTCTGTGCTGAAGCAGGGCATTCTGGCAGCCAAGTGGCTTGACCTTTATTAGTGAGCCTGGTTACCCCCTCTCGGAACCACAGACTTAGAAATCGCCAGCTCATATACAGTGCATAAAATATATTTATATATATACCCTTATACACCATTTTAATAAAAAATATCACAAAATTCTTCTAAGTCCTTCGGAAAGAGTGAAAGACGCGCACGTTCATTTTCAGAGCTCCTAGACTTTCCTATAAGAAGTTAGCCAAAAAGTAGCTTCGAAAAACGCTTAGGTTAAGTTTCAGAGTTGCTTCTAATGTACCAAAGCTGGACTTAGACATAATTTCACTCTCACAACATTATGGCTGGTTGGAGACAGTCCGAACCACAAGTACCGGGTCCATGGTTCTGGCCGTATACTGGGGGGATGGGGACGACTCCCATTAACCCCTGACTACAGTATACTGGGGATACGTTTATCCAATGCCTTTCTGGTCTGTGCTGAAGCAGGGCATTCTGGCAGCCAAGTGGCTTGACCTTTATTAGTGAGCCTGGTTACCCCCTCTCGGAACCACAGACTTAGAAATCGCCAGCTCATATACAGTGCATAAAATATATTTATATATATACCCTTATACACCATTTTAATAAAAAATATCACAAAATTCTTCTAAGTCCCTCGGGAAGAGTGAAAGACGCGCACGTTCATTTTCAGAGCTCCTAGACCTTCCTATAAGAAGTTAGCCAAAAAGTTGCTTCGAAAAACGCTTAGGTTAAGTTTCAGAGTTGCTTCTAATGTACCAAAGCTGGACTTAGACATAATTTCACTCTCACAACATTATGGCTGGTTGGAGACAGTCCGAACCACAAGTACCGGGTCCATGGTTCTGGCCGTATACTGGGGGGACGGGGACGACTCCCATTAACCCCTGACTATACCGGGGATACGTTTATCACAATGCCTTTCTGGTCTGTGCTGAAGCAGGGCATTCTGGCAGCCAAGTGGCTTGACCTTTATTAGTGAGCCTGGTTACCCCCTCTCGGAACCACAGACTTAGAAATCGCCAGCTCATATACAGTGCATAAAATATATTTATATATATACCCTTATACACCATTTTAATAAAAAATATCACAAAATTCTTCTAAGTCCCTCGGGAAGAGTGAAAGACGCGTACGTTCATTTTCAGAGCTCCTAGACCTTCCTATAAGAAGTTAGCCAAAAAGTAGCTTCGAAAAACGCTTAGGTTAAGTTTCAGAGTTGCTTCTAATGTACCAAAGCTGGACTTAGACATAATTTCACTCTCACAACATTATGGCTGGTTGGAGAGGGTCCGAACCACAAGTACCGGGTCCATGGTTCTGGCCGTATACTGGGGGGACGGGGACGACTCCCATTAACCCCTGACTATACCGGGGATACGCTTATCACAATGCCTTTCTGGTCTGTGCTGAAGCAGGGCATTCTGGCAGCCAAGTGGCTTGACCTTTATTAGTGAGCCTGGTTACCCCCTCTCGGAACCACAGACTTAGAAATCGCCAGCTCATATACAGTGCATAAAATATATTTATATATATACCCTTATACACCATTTTAATAAAAAATATCACAAAATTCTTCTAAGTCCTTCGGAAAGAGTGAAAGACGCGCACGTTCATTTTCAGAGCTCCTAGACTTTCCTATAAGAAGTTAGCCAAAAAGTAGCTTCGAAAAACGCTTAGGTTAAGTTTCAGAGTTGCTTCTAATGTACCAAAGCTGGACTTAGACATAATTTCACTCTCACAACATTATGGCTGGTTGGAGACAGTCCGAACCACAAGTACCGGGTCCATGGTTCTGGCCGTATACTGGGGGGATGGGGACGACTCCCATTAACCCCTGACTACAGTATACCGGGGATACGTTTATCCAATGCCTTTCTGGTCTGTGCTGAAGCAGGGCATTCTGGCAGCCAAGTGGCTTGACCTTTATTAGTGAGCCTGGTTACCCCCTCTCGGAACCACAGACTTAGAAATCGCCAGCTCATATACAGTGCATAAAATATATTTATATATATACCCTTATACACCATTTTAATAAAAAATATCACAAAATTCTTCTAAGTCCCTCGGGAAGAGTGAAAGACGCGTACGTTCATTTTCAGAGCTCCTAGACCTTCCTATAAGAAGTTAGCCAAAAAGTAGCTTCGAAAAACGCTTAGGTTAAGTTTCAGAGTTGCTTCTAATGTACCAAAGCTGGACTTAGACATAATTTCACTCTCACAACATTATGGCTGGTTGGAGAGGGTCCGAACCAAAAGTACCGGGTCCATGGTTCTGGCCGTATACTGGGGGGACGGGGACGACTCCCATTAACCCCTGACTATACCGGGGATACGCTTATCACAATGCCTTTCTGGTCTGTGCTGAAGCAGGGCATTCTGGCAGCCAAGTGGCTTGACCTTTATTAGTGAGCCTGGTTACCCCCTCTCGGAACCACAGACTTAGAAATCGCCAGCTCATATACAGTGCATAAAATATATTTATATATATACCCTTATACACCATTTTAATAAAAAATATCACAAAATTCTTCTAAGTCCCTCGGGAAGAGTGAAAGACGCGTACGTTCATTTTCAGAGCTCCTAGACCTTCCTATAAGAAGTTAGCCAAAAAGTAGCTTCGAAAAACGCTTAGGTTAAGTTTCAGAGTTGCTTCTAATGTACCAAAGCTGGACTTAGACATAATTTCACTCTCACAACATTATGGCTGGTTGGAGACAGTCCGAACCAGAAGTACCGGGTCCATGGTTCTGGCCGTATACTGGGGGGACGGGGACGACTCCCATTAACCCCTGACTATACCGGGGATACGTTTATCACAATGCCTTTCTGGTCTGTGCTGAAGCAGGGCATTCTGGCAGCCAAGTGGCTTGACCTTTATTAGTGAGCCTGGTTACCCCCTCTCGGAACCACAGACTTAGAAATCGCCAGCTCATATACAGTGCATAAAATATATTTATATATATACCCTTATACACCATTTTAATAAAAAATATCACAAAATTCTTCTAAGTCCCTCGGGAAGAGTGAAAGACGCGCACGTTCATTTTCAGAGCTCCTAGACCTTCCTATAAGAAGTTAGCCAAAAAGTTGCTTCGAAAAACGCTTAGGTTAAGTTTCAGAGTTGCTTCTAATGTACCAAAGCTGGACTTAGACATAATTTCACTCTCACAACATTATGGCTGGTTGGAGACAGTCCGAACCACAAGTACCGGGTCCATGGTTCTGGCCGTATACTGGGGGGACGGGGACGACTCCCATTAACCCCTGACTATACCGGGGATACGTTTATCACAATGCCTTTCTGGTCTGTGCTGAAGCAGGGCATTCTGGCAGCCAAGTGGCTTGACCTTTATTAGTGAGCCTGGTTACCCCCTCTCGGAACCACAGACTTAGAAATCGCCAGCTCATATACAGTGCATAAAATATATTTATATATATACCCTTATACACCATTTTAATAAAAAATATCACAAAATTCTTCTAAGTCCCTCGGGAAGAGTGAAAGACGCGTACGTTCATTTTCAGAGCTCCTAGACCTTCCTATAAGAAGTTAGCCAAAAAGTAGCTTCGAAAAACGCTTAGGTTAAGTTTCAGAGTTGCTTCTAATGTACCAAAGCTGGACTTAGACATAATTTCACTCTCACAACATTATGGCTGGTTGGAGAGGGTCCGAACCACAAGTACCGGGTCCATGGTTCTGGCCGTATACTGGGGGGACGGGGACGACTCCCATTAACCCCTGACTATACCGGGGATACGCTTATCACAATGCCTTTCTGGTCTGTGCTGAAGCAGGGCATTCTGGCAGCCAAGTGGCTTGACCTTTATTAGTGAGCCTGGTTACCCCCTCTCGGAACCACAGACTTAGAAATCGCCAGCTCATATACAGTGCATAAAATATATTTATATATATACCCTTATACACCATTTTAATAAAAAATATCACAAAATTCTTCTAAGTCCTTCGGAAAGAGTGAAAGACGCGCACGTTCATTTTCAGAGCTCCTAGACTTTCCTATAAGAAGTTAGCCAAAAAGTAGCTTCGAAAAACGCTTAGGTTAAGTTTCAGAGTTGCTTCTAATGTACCAAAGCTGGACTTAGACATAATTTCACTCTCACAACATTATGGCTGGTTGGAGACAGTCCGAACCACAAGTACCGGGTCCATGGTTCTGGCCGTATACTGGGGGGATGGGGACGACTCCCATTAACCCCTGACTACAGTATACCGGGGATACGTTTATCCAATGCCTTTCTGGTCTGTGCTGAAGCAGGGCATTCTGGCAGCCAAGTGGCTTGACCTTTATTAGTGAGCCTGGTTACCCCCTCTCGGAACCACAGACTTAGAAATCGCCAGCTCATATACAGTGCATAAAATATATTTATATATATACCCTTATACACCATTTTAATAAAAAATATCACAAAATTCTTCTAAGTCCCTCGGGAAGAGTGAAAGACGCGTACGTTCATTTTCAGAGCTCCTAGACCTTCCTATAAGAAGTTAGCCAAAAAGTAGCTTCGAAAAACGCTTAGGTTAAGTTTCAGAGTTGCTTCTAATGTACCAAAGCTGGACTTAGACATAATTTCACTCTCACAACATTATGGCTGGTTGGAGAGGGTCCGAACCAAAAGTACCGGGTCCATGGTTCTGGCCGTATACTGGGGGGACGGGGACGACTCCCATTAACCCCTGACTATACCGGGGATACGCTTATCACAATGCCTTTCTGGTCTGTGCTGAAGCAGGGCATTCTGGCAGCCAAGTGGCTTGACCTTTATTAGTGAGCCTGGTTACCCCCTCTCGGAACCACAGACTTAGAAATCGCCAGCTCATATACAGTGCATAAAATATATTTATATATATACCCTTATACACCATTTTAATAAAAAATATCACAAAATTCTTCTAAGTCCCTCGGGAAGAGTGAAAGACGCGTACGTTCATTTTCAGAGCTCCTAGACCTTCCTATAAGAAGTTAGCCAAAAAGTAGCTTCGAAAAACGCTTAGGTTAAGTTTCAGAGTTGCTTCTAATGTACCAAAGCTGGACTTAGACATAATTTCACTCTCACAACATTATGGCTGGTTGGAGACAGTCCGAACCAGAAGTACCGGGTCCATGGTTCTGGCCGTATACTGGGGGGACGGGGACGACTCCCATTAACCCCTGACTATACCGGGGATACGTTTATCACAATGCCTTTCTGGTCTGTGCTGAAGCAGGGCATTCTGGCAGCCAAGTGGCTTGACCTTTATTAGTGAGCCTGGTTACCCCCTCTCGGAACCACAGACTTAGAAATCGCCAGCTCATATACAGTGCATAAAATATATTTATATATATACCCTTATACACCATTTTAATAAAAAATATCACAAAATTCTTCTAAGTCCCTCGGGAAGAGTGAAAGACGCGTACGTTCATTTTCAGAGCTCCTAGACCTTCCTATAAGAAGTTAGCCAAAAAGTAGCTTCGAAAAACGCTTAGGTTAAGTTTCAGAGTTGCTTCTAATGTACCAAAGCTGGACTTAGACATAATTTCACTCTCACAACATTATGGCTGGTTGGAGAGGGTCCGAACCACAAGTACCGGGTCCATGGTTCTGGCCGTATACTGGGGGGACGGGGACGACTCCCATTAACCCCTGACTATACCGGGGATACGCTTATCACAATGCCTTTCTGGTCTGTGCTGAAGCAGGGCATTCTGGCAGCCAAGTGGCTTGACCTTTATTAGTGAGCCTGGTTACCCCCTCTCGGAACCACAGACTTAGAAATCGCCAGCTCATATACAGTGCATAAAATATATTTATATATATACCCTTATACACCATTTTAATAAAAAATATCACAAAATTCTTCTAAGTCCCTCGGGAAGAGTGAAAGACGCGTACGTTCATTTTCAGAGCTCCTAGACCTTCCTATAAGAAGTTAGCCAAAAAGTAGCTTCGAAAAACGCTTAGGTTAAGTTTCAGAGTTGCTTCTAATGTACCAAAGCTGGACTTAGACATAATTTCACTCTCACAACATTATGGCTGGTTGGAGAGGGTCCGAACCACAAGTACCGGGTCCATGGTTCTGGCCGTATACTGGGGGGACGGGGACGACTCCCATTAACCCCTGACTATACCGGGGATACGCTTATCACAATGCCTTTCTGGTCTGTGCTGAAGCAGGGCATTCTGGCAGCCAAGTGGCTTGACCTTTATTAGTGAGCCTGGTTACCCCCTCTCGGAACCACAGACTTAGAAATCGCCAGCTCATATACAGTGCATAAAATATATTTATATATATACCCTTATACACCATTTTAATAAAAAATATCACAAAATTCTTCTAAGTCCCTCGGGAAGAGTGAAAGACGCGTACGTTCATTTTCAGAGCTCCTAGACCTTCCTATAAGAAGTTAGCCAAAAAGTAGCTTCGAAAAACGCTTAGGTTAAGTTTCAGAGTTGCTTCTAATGTACCAAAGCTGGACTTAGACATAATTTCACTCTCACAACATTATGGCTGGTTGGAGACAGTCCGAACCAGAAGTACCGGGTCCATGGTTCTGGCCGTATACTGGGGGGACGGGGACGACTCCCATTAACCCCTGACTATACCGGGGATACGTTTATCACAATGCCTTTCTGGTCTGTGCTGAAGCAGGGCATTCTGGCAGCCAAGTGGCTTGACCTTTATTAGTGAGCCTGGTTACCCCCTCTCGGAACCACAGACTTAGAAATCGCCAGCTCATATACAGTGCATAAAATATATTTATATATATACCCTTATACACCATTTTAATAAAAAATATCACAAAATTCTTCTAAGTCCCTCGGGAAGAGTGAAAGACGCGTACGTTCATTTTCAGAGCTCCTAGACCTTCCTATAAGAAGTTAGCCAAAAAGTAGCTTCGAAAAACGCTTAGGTTAAGTTTCAGAGTTGCTTCTAATGTACCAAAGCTGGACTTAGACATAATTTCACTCTCACAACATTATGGCTGGTTGGAGAGGGTCCGAACCACAAGTACCGGGTCCATGGTTCTGGCCGTATACTGGGGGGACGGGGACGACTCCCATTAACCCCTGACTATACCGGGGATACGCTTATCACAATGCCTTTCTGGTCTGTGCTGAAGCAGGGCATTCTGGCAGCCAAGTGGCTTGACCTTTATTAGTGAGCCTGGTTACCCCCTCTCGGAACCACAGACTTAGAAATCGCCAGCTCATATACAGTGCATAAAATATATTTATATATATACCCTTATACACCATTTTAATAAAAAATATCACAAAATTCTTCTAAGTCCCTCGGGAAGAGTGAAAGACGCGTACGTTCATTTTCAGAGCTCCTAGACCTTCCTATAAGAAGTTAGCCAAAAAGTAGCTTCGAAAAACGCTTAGGTTAAGTTTCAGAGTTGCTTCTAATGTACCAAAGCTGGACTTAGACATAATTTCACTCTCACAACATTATGGCTGGTTGGAGAGGGTCCGAACCACAAGTACCGGGTCCATGGTTCTGGCCGTATACTGGGGGGACGGGGACGACTCCCATTAACCCCTGACTATACCGGGGATACGCTTATCACAATGCCTTTCTGGTCTGTGCTGAAGCAGGGCATTCTGGCAGCCAAGTGGCTTGACCTTTATTAGTGAGCCTGGTTACCCCCTCTCGGAACCACAGACTTAGAAATCGCCAGCTCATATACAGTGCATAAAATATATTTATATATATACCCTTATACACCATTTTAATAAAAAATATCACAAAATTCTTCTAAGTCCCTCGGGAAGAGTGAAAGACGCGTACGTTCATTTTCAGAGCTCCTAGACCTTCCTATAAGAAGTTAGCCAAAAAGTAGCTTCGAAAAACGCTTAGGTTAAGTTTCAGAGTTGCTTCTAATGTACCAAAGCTGGATTTAGACATAATTTCACTCTCACAACATTATGGCTGGTTGGAGAGGGTCCGAACCACAAGTACCGGGTCCATGGTTCTGACCGTATACTGGGGGGACGGGGACGACTCCCATTAACCCCTGACTATACCGGGGATACGCTTATCACAATGCCTTTCTGGTCTGTGCTGAAGCAGGGCATTCTGGCAGCCAAGTGGCTTGACCTTTATTAGTGAGCCTGGTTACCCCCTCTCGGAACCACAGACTTAGAAATCGCCAGCTCATATACAGTGCATAAAATATATTTATATATATACCCTTATACACCATTTTAATAAAAAATATCACAAAATTCTTCTAAGTCCTTCGGAAAGAGTGAAAGACGCGCACGTTCATTTTCAGAGCTCCTAGACTTTCCTATAAGAAGTTAGCCAAAAAGTAGCTTCGAAAAACGCTTAGGTTAAGTTTCAGAGTTGCTTCTAATGTACCAAAGCTGGACTTAGACATAATTTCACTCTCACAACATTATGGCTGGTTGGAGACAGTCCGAACCACAAGTACCGGGTCCATGGTTCTGGCCGTATACTGGGGGGATGGGGACGACTCCCATTAACCCCTGACTACAGTATACCGGGGATACGTTTATCCAATGCCTTTCTGGTCTGTGCTGAAGCAGGGCATTCTGGCAGCCAAGTGGCTTGACCTTTATTAGTGAGCCTGGTTACCCCCTCTCGGAACCACAGACTTAGAAATCGCCAGCTCATATACAGTGCATAAAATATATTTATATATATACCCTTATACACCATTTTAATAAAAAATATCACAAAATTCTTCTAAGTCCCTCGGGAAGAGTGAAAGACGCGCACGTTCATTTTCAGAGCTCCTAGACCTTCCTATAAGAAGTTAGCCAAAAAGTTGCTTCGAAAAACGCTTAGGTTAAGTTTCAGAGTTGCTTCTAATGTACCAAAGCTGGACTTAGACATAATTTCACTCTCACAACATTATGGCTGGTTGGAGACAGTCCGAACCACAAGTACCGGGTCCATGGTTCTGGCCGTATACTGGGGGGACGGGGACGACTCCCATTAACCCCTGACTATACCGGGGATACGTTTATCACAATGCCTTTCTGGTCTGTGCTGAAGCAGGGCATTCTGGCAGCCAAGTGGCTTGACCTTTATTAGTGAGCCTGGTTACCCCCTCTCGGAACCACAGACTTAGAAATCGCCAGCTCATATACAGTGCATAAAATATATTTATATATATACCCTTATACACCATTTTAATAAAAAATATCACAAAATTCTTCTAAGTCCCTCGGGAAGAGTGAAAGACGCGTACGTTCATTTTCAGAGCTCCTAGACCTTCCTATAAGAAGTTAGCCAAAAAGTAGCTTCGAAAAACGCTTAGGTTAAGTTTCAGAGTTGCTTCTAATGTACCAAAGCTGGACTTAGACATAATTTCACTCTCACAACATTATGGCTGGTTGGAGAGGGTCCGAACCACAAGTACCGGGTCCATGGTTCTGGCCGTATACTGGGGGGACGGGGACGACTCCCATTAACCCCTGACTATACCGGGGATACGCTTATCACAATGCCTTTCTGGTCTGTGCTGAAGCAGGGCATTCTGGCAGCCAAGTGGCTTGACCTTTATTAGTGAGCCTGGTTACCCCCTCTCGGAACCACAGACTTAGAAATCGCCAGCTCATATACAGTGCATAAAATATATTTATATATATACCCTTATACACCATTTTAATAAAAAATATCACAAAATTCTTCTAAGTCCTTCGGAAAGAGTGAAAGACGCGCACGTTCATTTTCAGAGCTCCTAGACTTTCCTATAAGAAGTTAGCCAAAAAGTAGCTTCGAAAAACGCTTAGGTTAAGTTTCAGAGTTGCTTCTAATGTACCAAAGCTGGACTTAGACATAATTTCACTCTCACAACATTATGGCTGGTTGGAGACAGTCCGAACCACAAGTACCGGGTCCATGGTTCTGGCCGTATACTGGGGGGATGGGGACGACTCCCATTAACCCCTGACTACAGTATACCGGGGATACGTTTATCCAATGCCTTTCTGGTCTGTGCTGAAGCAGGGCATTCTGGCAGCCAAGTGGCTTGACCTTTATTAGTGAGCCTGGTTACCCCCTCTCGGAACCACAGACTTAGAAATCGCCAGCTCATATACAGTGCATAAAATATATTTATATATATACCCTTATACACCATTTTAATAAAAAATATCACAAAATTCTTCTAAGTCCCTCGGGAAGAGTGAAAGACGCGTACGTTCATTTTCAGAGCTCCTAGACCTTCCTATAAGAAGTTAGCCAAAAAGTAGCTTCGAAAAACGCTTAGGTTAAGTTTCAGAGTTGCTTCTAATGTACCAAAGCTGGACTTAGACATAATTTCACTCTCACAACATTATGGCTGGTTGGAGAGGGTCCGAACCAAAAGTACCGGGTCCATGGTTCTGGCCGTATACTGGGGGGACGGGGACGACTCCCATTAACCCCTGACTATACCGGGGATACGCTTATCACAATGCCTTTCTGGTCTGTGCTGAAGCAGGGCATTCTGGCAGCCAAGTGGCTTGACCTTTATTAGTGAGCCTGGTTACCCCCTCTCGGAACCACAGACTTAGAAATCGCCAGCTCATATACAGTGCATAAAATATATTTATATATATACCCTTATACACCATTTTAATAAAAAATATCACAAAATTCTTCTAAGTCCCTCGGGAAGAGTGAAAGACGCGTACGTTCATTTTCAGAGCTCCTAGACCTTCCTATAAGAAGTTAGCCAAAAAGTAGCTTCGAAAAACGCTTAGGTTAAGTTTCAGAGTTGCTTCTAATGTACCAAAGCTGGACTTAGACATAATTTCACTCTCACAACATTATGGCTGGTTGGAGAGGATCCGAACCACAAGTACCGGGTCCATGGTTCTGGCCGTATACTGGGGGGACGGGGACGACTCCCATTAACCCCTGACTATACCGGGGATACGCTTATCACAATGCCTTTCTGGTCTGTGCTGAAGCAGGGCATTCTGGCAGCCAAGTGGCTTGACCTTTATTAGTGAGCCTGGTTACCCCCTCTCGGAACCACAGACTTAGAAATCGCCAGCTCATATATAGTGCATAAAATATATTTATATATATACCCTTATACACCATTTTAATAAAAAATATCACAAAATTCTTCTAAGTCCCTCGGGAAGAGTGAAAGACGCGCACGTTCATTTTCAGAGCTCCTAGACCTTCCTATAAGAAGTTAGCCAAAAAGTTGCTTCGAAAAACGCTTAGGTTAAGTTTCAGAGTTGCTTCTAATGTACCAAAGCTGGACTTAGACATAATTTCACTCTCACAACATTATGGCTGGTTGGAGACAGTCCGAACCAGAAGTACCGGGTCCATGGTTCTGGCCGTATACTGGGGGGACGGGGACGACTCCCATTAACCCCTGACTATACCGGGGATACGTTTATCACAATGCCTTTCTGGTCTGTGCTGAAGCAGGGCATTCTGGCAGCCAAGTGGCTTGACCTTTATTAGTGAGCCTGGTTACCCCCTCTCGGAACCACAGACTTAGAAATCGCCAGCTCATATACAGTGCATAAAATATATTTATATATATACCCTTATACACCATTTTAATAAAAAATATCACAAAATTCTTCTAAGTCCCTCGGGAAGAGTGAAAGACGCGTACGTTCATTTTCAGAGCTCCTAGACCTTCCTATAAGAAGTTAGCCAAAAAGTAGCTTCGAAAAACGCTTAGGTTAAGTTTCAGAGTTGCTTCTAATGTACCAAAGCTGGACTTAGACATAATTTCACTCTCACAACATTATGGCTGGTTGGAGAGGGTCCGAACCACAAGTACCGGGTCCATGGTTCTGGCCGTATACTGGGGGGACGGGGACGACTCCCATTAACCCCTGACTATACCGGGGATACGCTTATCACAATGCCTTTCTGGTCTGTGCTGAAGCAGGGCATTCTGGCAGCCAAGTGGCTTGACCTTTATTAGTGAGCCTGGTTACCCCCTCTCGGAACCACAGACTTAGAAATCGCCAGCTCATATACAGTGCATAAAATATATTTATATATATACCCTTATACACCATTTTAATAAAAAATATCACAAAATTCTTCTAAGTCCCTCGGGAAGAGTGAAAGACGCGTACGTTCATTTTCAGAGCTCCTAGACCTTCCTATAAGAAGTTAGCCAAAAAGTAGCTTCGAAAAACGCTTAGGTTAAGTTTCAGAGTTGCTTCTAATGTACCAAAGCTGGACTTAGACATAATTTCACTCTCACAACATTATGGCTGGTTGGAGAGGGTCCGAACCACAAGTACCGGGTCCATGGTTCTGGCCGTATACTGGGGGGACGGGGACGACTCCCATTAACCCCTGACTATACCGGGGATACGCTTATCACAATGCCTTTCTGGTCTGTGCTGAAGCAGGGCATTCTGGCAGCCAAGTGGCTTGACCTTTATTAGTGAGCCTGGTTACCCCCTCTCGGAACCACAGACTTAGAAATCGCCAGCTCATATACAGTGCATAAAATATATTTATATATATACCCTTATACACCATTTTAATAAAAAATATCACAAAATTCTTCTAAGTCCCTCGGGAAGAGTGAAAGACGCGTACGTTCATTTTCAGAGCTCCTAGACCTTCCTATAAGAAGTTAGCCAAAAAGTAGCTTCGAAAAACGCTTAGGTTAAGTTTCAGAGTTGCTTCTAATGTACCAAAGCTGGACTTAGACATAATTTCACTCTCACAACATTATGGCTGGTTGGAGAGGGTCCGAACCACAAGTACCGGGTCCATGGTTCTGGCCGTATACTGGGGGGACGGGGACGACTCCCATTAACCCCTGACTATACCGGGGATACGCTTATCACAATGCCTTTCTGGTCTGTGCTGAAGCAGGGCATTCTGGCAGCCAAGTGGCTTGACCTTTATTAGTGAGCCTGGTTACCCCCTCTCGGAACCACAGACTTAGAAATCGCCAGCTCATATACAGTGCATAAAATATATTTATATATATACCCTTATACACCATTTTAATAAAAAATATCACAAAATTCTTCTAAGTCCCTCGGGAAGAGTGAAAGACGCGTACGTTCATTTTCAGAGCTCCTAGACCTTCCTATAAGAAGTTAGCCAAAAAGTAGCTTCGAAAAACGCTTAGGTTAAGTTTCAGAGTTGCTTCTAATGTACCAAAGCTGGATTTAGACATAATTTCACTCTCACAACATTATGGCTGGTTGGAGAGGGTCCGAACCACAAGTACCGGGTCCATGGTTCTGACCGTATACTGGGGGGACGGGGACGACTCCCATTAACCCCTGACTATACCGGGGATACGCTTATCACAATGCCTTTCTGGTCTGTGCTGAAGCAGGGCATTCTGGCAGCCAAGTGGCTTGACCTTTATTAGTGAGCCTGGTTACCCCCTCTCGGAACCACAGACTTAGAAATCGCCAGCTCATATACAGTGCATAAAATATATTTATATATATACCCTTATACACCATTTTAATAAAATATATCACAAAATTCTTCTAAGTCCTTCGGAAAGAGTGAAAGACGCGCACGTTCATTTTCAGAGCTCCTAGACCTTCCTATAAGAAGTTAGCCAAAAAGTAGCTTCGAAAAACGCTTAGGTTAAGTTTCAGAGTTGCTTCTAATGTACCAAAGCTGGACTTAGACATAATTTCACTCTCACAACATTATGGCTGGTTGGAGACAGTCCGAACCACAAGTAACGGGTCCATGGTTCTGGCCGTATACTGGGGGGACGGGGACGACTCCCATTAACCCCTGACTATACCGGGGATACGCTTATCACAATGCCTTTCTGGTCTGTGCTGAAGCAGGGCATTCTGGCAGCCAAGTGGCTTGACCTTTATTAGTGAGCCTGGTTACCCCCTCTCGGAACCACAGACTTAGAAATCGCCAGCTCATATACAGTGCATAAAATATATTTATATATATACCCTTATACACCATTTTAATAAAAAATATCACAAAATTCTTCTAAGTCCCTCGGGAAGAGTGAAAGACGCGTACGTTCATTTTCAGAGCTCCTAGACCTTCCTATAAGAAGTTAGCCAAAAAGTAGCTTCGAAAAACGCTTAGGTTAAGTTTCAGAGTTGCTTCTAATGTACCAAAGCTGGACTTAGACATAATTTCACTCTCACAACATTATGGCTGGTTGGAGAGGGTCCGAACCAAAAGTACCGGGTCCATGGTTCTGGCCGTATACTGGGGGGACGGGGACGACTCCCATTAACCCCTGACTATACCGGGGATACGCTTATCACAATGCCTTTCTGGTCTGTGCTGAAGCAGGGCATTCTGGCAGCCAAGTGGCTTGACCTTTATTAGTGAGCCTGGTTACCCCCTCTCGGAACCACAGACTTAGAAATCGCCAGCTCATATACAGTGCATAAAATATATTTATATATATACCCTTATACACCATTTTAATAAAAAATATCACAAAATTCTTCTAAGTCCCTCGGGAAGAGTGAAAGACGCGTACGTTCATTTTCAGAGCTCCTAGACCTTCCTATAAGAAGTTAGCCAAAAAGTAGCTTCGAAAAACGCTTAGGTTAAGTTTCAGAGTTGCTTCTAATGTACCAAAGCTGGACTTAGACATAATTTCACTCTCACAACATTATGGCTGGTTGGAGAGGATCCGAACCACAAGTACCGGGTCCATGGTTCTGGCCGTATACTGGGGGGACGGGGACGACTCCCATTAACCCCTGACTATACCGGGGATACGCTTATCACAATGCCTTTCTGGTCTGTGCTGAAGCAGGGCATTCTGGCAGCCAAGTGGCTTGACCTTTATTAGTGAGCCTGGTTACCCCCTCTCGGAACCACAGACTTAGAAATCGCCAGCTCATATATAGTGCATAAAATATATTTATATATATACCCTTATACACCATTTTAATAAAAAATATCACAAAATTCTTCTAAGTCCCTCGGGAAGAGTGAAAGACGCGCACGTTCATTTTCAGAGCTCCTAGACCTTCCTATAAGAAGTTAGCCAAAAAGTTGCTTCGAAAAACGCTTAGGTTAAGTTTCAGAGTTGCTTCTAATGTACCAAAGCTGGACTTAGACATAATTTCACTCTCACAACATTATGGCTGGTTGGAGACAGTCCGAACCAGAAGTACCGGGTCCATGGTTCTGGCCGTATACTGGGGGGACGGGGACGACTCCCATTAACCCCTGACTATACCGGGGATACGTTTATCACAATGCCTTTCTGGTCTGTGCTGAAGCAGGGCATTCTGGCAGCCAAGTGGCTTGACCTTTATTAGTGAGCCTGGTTACCCCCTCTCGGAACCACAGACTTAGAAATCGCCAGCTCATATACAGTGCATAAAATATATTTATATATATACCCTTATACACCATTTTAATAAAAAATATCACAAAATTCTTCTAAGTCCCTCGGGAAGAGTGAAAGACGCGTACGTTCATTTTCAGAGCTCCTAGACCTTCCTATAAGAAGTTAGCCAAAAAGTAGCTTCGAAAAACGCTTAGGTTAAGTTTCAGAGTTGCTTCTAATGTACCAAAGCTGGACTTAGACATAATTTCACTCTCACAACATTATGGCTGGTTGGAGAGGGTCCGAACCACAAGTACCGGGTCCATGGTTCTGGCCGTATACTGGGGGGACGGGGACGACTCCCATTAACCCCTGACTATACCGGGGATACGCTTATCACAATGCCTTTCTGGTCTGTGCTGAAGCAGGGCATTCTGGCAGCCAAGTGGCTTGACCTTTATTAGTGAGCCTGGTTACCCCCTCTCGGAACCACAGACTTAGAAATCGCCAGCTCATATACAGTGCATAAAATATATTTATATATATACCCTTATACACCATTTTAATAAAAAATATCACAAAATTCTTCTAAGTCCTTCGGAAAGAGTGAAAGACGCGCACGTTCATTTTCAGAGCTCCTAGACCTTCCTATAAGAAGTTAGCCAAAAAGTAGCTTCGAAAAACGCTTAGGTTAAGTTTCAGAGTTGCTTCTAATGTACCAAAGCTGGACTTAGACATAATTTCACTCTCACAACATTATGGCTGGTTGGAGACAGTCCGAACCACAAGTAACGGGTCCATGGTTCTGGCCGTATACTGGGGGGACGGGGACGACTCCCATTAACCCCTGACTATACCGGGGATACGCTTATCACAATGCCTTTCTGGTCTGTGCTGAAGCAGGGCATTCTGGCAGCCAAGTGGCTTGACCTTTATTAGTGAGCCTGGTTACCCCCTCTCGGAACCACAGACTTAGAAATCGCCAGCTCATATACAGTGCATAAAATATATTTATATATATACCCTTATACACCATTTTAATAAAAAATATCACAAAATTCTTCTAAGTCCCTCGGGAAGAGTGAAAGACGCGTACGTTCATTTTCAGAGCTCCTAGACCTTCCTATAAGAAGTTAGCCAAAAAGTAGCTTCGAAAAACGCTTAGGTTAAGTTTCAGAGTTGCTTCTAATGTACCAAAGCTGGACTTAGACATAATTTCACTCTCACAACATTATGGCTGGTTGGAGAGGGTCCGAACCACAAGTACCGGGTCCATGGTTCTGGCCGTATACTGGGGGGACGGGGACGACTCCCATTAACCCCTGACTATACCGGGGATACGCTTATCACAATGCCTTTCTGGTCTGTGCTGAAGCAGGGCATTCTGGCAGCCAAGTGGCTTGACCTTTATTAGTGAGCCTGGTTACCCCCTCTCGGAACCACAGACTTAGAAATCGCCAGCTCATATACAGTGCATAAAATATATTTATATATATACCCTTATACACCATTTTAATAAAAAATATCACAAAATTCTTCTAAGTCCTTCGGAAAGAGTGAAAGACGCGCACGTTCATTTTCAGAGCTCCTAGACCTTCCTATAAGAAGTTAGCCAAAAAGTAGCTTCGAAAAACGCTTAGGTTAAGTTTCAGAGTTGCTTCTAATGTACCAAAGCTGGACTTAGACATAATTTCACTCTCACAACATTATGGCTGGTTGGAGACAGTCCGAACCACAAGTAACGGGTCCATGGTTCTGGCCGTATACTGGGGGGACGGGGACGACTCCCATTAACCCCTGACTATACCGGGGATACGCTTATCACAATGCCTTTCTGGTCTGTGCTGAAGCAGGGCATTCTGGCAGCCAAGTGGCTTGACCTTTATTAGTGAGCCTGGTTACCCCCTCTCGGAACCACAGACTTAGAAATCGCCAGCTCATATACAGTGCATAAAATATATTTATATATATACCCTTATACACCATTTTAATAAAAAATATCACAAAATTCTTCTAAGTCCCTCGGGAAGAGTGAAAGACGCGTACGTTCATTTTCAGAGCTCCTAGACCTTCCTATAAGAAGTTAGCCAAAAAGTAGCTTCGAAAAACGCTTAGGTTAAGTTTCAGAGTTGCTTCTAATGTACCAAAGCTGGACTTAGACATAATTTCACTCTCACAACATTATGGCTGGTTGGAGACAGTCCGAACCACAAGTACCGGGTCCATGGTTCTGGCCGTATACTGGGGGGATGGGGACGACTCCCATTAACCCCTGACTACAGTATACCGGGGATACGTTTATCCAATGCCTTTCTGGTCTGTGCTGAAGCAGGGCATTCTGGCAGCCAAGTGGCTTGACCTTTATTAGTGAGCCTGGTTACCCCCTCTCGGAACCACAGACTTAGAAATCGCCAGCTCATATACAGTGCATAAAATATATTTATATATATACCCTTATACACCATTTTAATAAAAAATATCACAAAATTCTTCTAAGTCCCTCGGGAAGAGTGAAAGACGCGCACGTTCATTTTCAGAGCTCCTAGACCTTCCTATAAGAAGTTAGCCAAAAAGTTGCTTCGAAAAACGCTTAGGTTAAGTTTCAGAGTTGCTTCTAATGTACCAAAGCTGGACTTAGACATAATTTCACTCTCACAACATTATGGCTGGTTGGAGACAGTCCGAACCACAAGTACCGGGTCCATGGTTCTGGCCGTATACTGGGGGGACGGGGACGACTCCCATTAACCCCTGACTATACCGGGGATACGTTTATCACAATGCCTTTCTGGTCTGTGCTGAAGCAGGGCATTCTGGCAGCCAAGTGGCTTGACCTTTATTAGTGAGCCTGGTTACCCCCTCTCGGAACCACAGACTTAAAAATCGCCAGCTCATATACAGTGCATAAAATATATTTATATATATACCCTTATACACCATTTTAATAAAAAATATCACAAAATTCTTCTAAGTCCCTCGGGAAGAGTGAAAGACGCGTACGTTCATTTTCAGAGCTCCTAGACCTTCCTATAAGAAGTTAGCCAAAAAGTAGCTTCGAAAAACGCTTAGGTTAAGTTTCAGAGTTGCTTCTAATGTACCAAAGCTGGACTTAGACATAATTTCACTCTCACAACATTATGGCTGGTTGGAGAGGGTCCGAACCACAAGTACCGGGTCCATGGTTCTGGCCGTATACTGGGGGGACGGGGACGACTCCCATTAACCCCTGACTATACCGGGGATACGCTTATCACAATGCCTTTCTGGTCTGTGCTGAAGCAGGGCATTCTGGCAGCCAAGTGGCTTGACCTTTATTAGTGAGCCTGGTTACCCCCTCTCGGAACCACAGACTTAGAAATCGCCAGCTCATATACAGTGCATAAAATATATTTATATATATACCCTTATACACCATTTTAATAAAAAATATCACAAAATTCTTCTAAGTCCTTCGGAAAGAGTGAAAGACGCGCACGTTCATTTTCAGAGCTCCTAGACTTTCCTATAAGAAGTTAGCCAAAAAGTAGCTTCGAAAAACGCTTAGGTTAAGTTTCAGAGTTGCTTCTAATGTACCAAAGCTGGACTTAGACATAATTTCACTCTCACAACATTATGGCTGGTTGGAGACAGTCCGAACCACAAGTACCGGGTCCATGGTTCTGGCCGTATACTGGGGGGATGGGGACGACTCCCATTAACCCCTGATTACAGTATACCGGGGATACGTTTATCCAATGCCTTTCTGGTCTGTGCTGAAGCAGGGCATTCTGGCAGCCAAGTGGCTTGACCTTTATTAGTGAGCCTGGTTACCCCCTCTCGGAACCACAGACTTAGAAATCGCCAGCTCATATACAGTGCATAAAATATATTTATATATATACCCTTATACACCATTTTAATAAAAAATATCACAAAATTCTTCTAAGTCCCTCGGGAAGAGTGAAAGACGCGTACGTTCATTTTCAGAGCTCCTAGACCTTCCTATAAGAAGTTAGCCAAAAAGTAGCTTCGAAAAACGCTTAGGTTAAGTTTCAGAGTTGCTTCTAATGTACCAAAGCTGGACTTAGACATAATTTCACTCTCACAACATTATGGCTGGTTGGAGAGGGTCCGAACCAAAAGTACCGGGTCCATGGTTCTGGCCGTATACTGGGGGGACGGGGACGACTCCCATTAACCCCTGACTATACCGGGGATACGCTTATCACAATGCCTTTCTGGTCTGTGCTGAAGCAGGGCATTCTGGCAGCCAAGTGGCTTGACCTTTATTAGTGAGCCTGGTTACCCCCTCTCGGAACCACAGACTTAGAAATCGCCAGCTCATATACAGTGCATAAAATATATTTATATATATACCCTTATACACCATTTTAATAAAAAATATCACAAAATTCTTCTAAGTCCCTCGGGAAGAGTGAAAGACGCGTACGTTCATTTTCAGAGCTCCTAGACCTTCCTATAAGAAGTTAGCCAAAAAGTAGCTTCGAAAAACGCTTAGGTTAAGTTTCAGAGTTGCTTCTAATGTACCAAAGCTGGACTTAGACATAATTTCACTCTCACAACATTATGGCTGGTTGGAGAGGGTCCGAACCACAAGTACCGGGTCCATGGTTCTGGCCGTATACTGGGGGGACGGGGACGACTCCCATTAACCCCTGACTATACCGGGGATACGTTTATCACAATGCCTTTCTGGTCTGTGCTGAAGCAGGGCATTCTGGCAGCCAAGTGGCTTGACCTTTATTAGTGAGCCTGGTTACCCCCTCTCGGAACCACAGACTTAGAAATCGCCAGCTCATATACAGTGCATAAAATATATTTATATATATACCCTTATACACCATTTTAATAAAAAATATCACAAAATTCTTCTAAGTCCCTCGGGAAGAGTGAAAGACGCGTACGTTCATTTTCAGAGCTCCTAGACCTTCCTATAAGAAGTTAGCCAAAAAGTAGCTTCGAAAAACGCTTAGGTTAAGTTTCAGAGTTGCTTCTAATGTACCAAAGCTGGACTTAGACATAATTTCACTCTCACAACATTATGGCTGGTTGGAGAGGGTCCGAACCACAAGTACCGGGTCCATGGTTCTGGCCGTATACTGGGGGGACGGGGACGACTCCCATTAACCCCTGACTATACCGGGGATACGCTTATCACAATGCCTTTCTGGTCTGTGCTGAAGCAGGGCATTCTGGCAGCCAAGTGGCTTGACCTTTATTAGTGAGCCTGGTTACCCCCTCTCGGAACCACAGACTTAGAAATCGCCAGCTCATATACAGTGCATAAAATATATTTATATATATACCCTTATACACCATTTTAATAAAAAATATCACAAAATTCTTCTAAGTCCCTCGGGAAGAGTGAAAGACGCGTACGTTCATTTTCAGAGCTCCTAGACCTTCCTATAAGAAGTTAGCCAAAAAGTAGCTTCGAAAAACGCTTAGGTTAAGTTTCAGAGTTGCTTCTAATGTACCAAAGCTGGACTTAGACATAATTTCACTCTCACAACATTATGGCTGGTTGGAGAGGGTCCGAACCACAAGTACCGGGTCCATGGTTCTGGCCGTATACTGGGGGGACGGGGACGACTCCCATTAACCCCTGACTATACCGGGGATACGCTTATCACAATGCCTTTCTGGTCTGTGCTGAAGCAGGGCATTCTGGCAGCCAAGTGGCTTGACCTTTATTAGTGAGCCTGGTTACCCCCTCTCGGAACCACAGACTTAGAAATCGCCAGCTCATATACAGTGCATAAAATATATTTATATATATACCCTTATACACCATTTTAATAAAAAATATCACAAAATTCTTCTAAGTCCCTCGGGAAGAGTGAAAGACGCGTACGTTCATTTTCAGAGCTCCTAGACCTTCCTATAAGAAGTTAGCCAAAAAGTAGCTTCGAAAAACGCTTAGGTTAAGTTTCAGAGTTGCTTCTAATGTACCAAAGCTGGACTTAGACATAATTTCACTCTCACAACATTATGGCTGGTTGGAGAGGGTCCGAACCACAAGTACCGGGTCCATGGTTCTGGCCGTATACTGGGGGGACGGGGACGACTCCCATTAACCCCTGACTATACCGGGGATACGCTTATCACAATGCCTTTCTGGTCTGTGCTGAAGCAGGGCATTCTGGCAGCCAAGTGGCTTGACCTTTATTAGTGAGCCTGGTTACCCCCTCTCGGAACCACAGACTTAGAAATCGCCAGCTCATATACAGTGCATAAAATATATTTATATATATACCCTTATACACCATTTTAATAAAAAATATCACAAAATTCTTCTAAGTCCCTCGGGAAGAGTGAAAGACGCGTACGTTCATTTTCAGAGCTCCTAGACCTTCCTATAAGAAGTTAGCCAAAAAGTAGCTTCGAAAAACGCTTAGGTTAAGTTTCAGAGTTGCTTCTAATGTACCAAAGCTGGATTTAGACATAATTTCACTCTCACAACATTATGGCTGGTTGGAGAGGGTCCGAACCACAAGTACCGGGTCCATGGTTCTGACCGTATACTGGGGGGACGGGGACGACTCCCATTAACCCCTGACTATACCGGGGATACGCTTATCACAATGCCTTTCTGGTCTGTGCTGAAGCAGGGCATTCTGGCAGCCAAGTGGCTTGACCTTTATTAGTGAGCCTGGTTACCCCCTCTCGGAACCACAGACTTAGAAATCGCCAGCTCATATACAGTGCATAAAATATATTTATATATATACCCTTATACACCATTTTAATAAAAAATATCACAAAATTCTTCTAAGTCCCTCGGGAAGAGTGAAAGACGCGTACGTTCATTTTCAGAGCTCCTAGACCTTCCTATAAGAAGTTAGCCAAAAAGTAGCTTCGAAAAACGCTTAGGTTAAGTTTCAGAGTTGCTTCTAATGTACCAAAGCTGGACTTAGACATAATTTCACTCTCACAACATTATGGCTGGTTGGAGAGGGTCCGAACCAAAAGTACCGGGTCCATGGTTCTGGCCGTATACTGGGGGGACGGGGACGACTCCCATTAACCCCTGACTATACCGGGGATACGCTTATCACAATGCCTTTCTGGTCTGTGCTGAAGCAGGGCATTCTGGCAGCCAAGTGGCTTGACCTTTATTAGTGAGCCTGGTTACCCCCTCTCGGAACCACAGACTTAGAAATCGCCAGCTCATATACAGTGCATAAAATATATTTATATATATACCCTTATACACCATTTTAATAAAAAATATCACAAAATTCTTCTAAGTCCCTCGGGAAGAGTGAAAGACGCGTACGTTCATTTTCAGAGCTCCTAGACCTTCCTATAAGAAGTTAGCCAAAAAGTAGCTTCGAAAAACGCTTAGGTTAAGTTTCAGAGTTGCTTCTAATGTACCAAAGCTGGACTTAGACATAATTTCACTCTCACAACATTATGGCTGGTTGGAGAGGATCCGAACCACAAGTACCGGGTCCATGGTTCTGGCCGTATACTGGGGGGACGGGGACGACTCCCATTAACCCCTGACTATACCGGGGATACGCTTATCACAATGCCTTTCTGGTCTGTGCTGAAGCAGGGCATTCTGGCAGCCAAGTGGCTTGACCTTTATTAGTGAGCCTGGTTACCCCCTCTCGGAACCACAGACTTAGAAATCGCCAGCTCATATATAGTGCATAAAATATATTTATATATATACCCTTATACACCATTTTAATAAAAAATATCACAAAATTCTTCTAAGTCCCTCGGGAAGAGTGAAAGACGCGCACGTTCATTTTCAGAGCTCCTAGACCTTCCTATAAGAAGTTAGCCAAAAAGTTGCTTCGAAAAACGCTTAGGTTAAGTTTCAGAGTTGCTTCTAATGTACCAAAGCTGGACTTAGACATAATTTCACTCTCACAACATTATGGCTGGTTGGAGACAGTCCGAACCAGAAGTACCGGGTCCATGGTTCTGGCCGTATACTGGGGGGACGGGGACGACTCCCATTAACCCCTGACTATACCGGGGATACGTTTATCACAATGCCTTTCTGGTCTGTGCTGAAGCAGGGCATTCTGGCAGCCAAGTGGCTTGACCTTTATTAGTGAGCCTGGTTACCCCCTCTCGGAACCACAGACTTAGAAATCGCCAGCTCATATACAGTGCATAAAATATATTTATATATATACCCTTATACACCATTTTAATAAAAAATATCACAAAATTCTTCTAAGTCCCTCGGGAAGAGTGAAAGACGCGTACGTTCATTTTCAGAGCTCCTAGACCTTCCTATAAGAAGTTAGCCAAAAAGTAGCTTCGAAAAACGCTTAGGTTAAGTTTCAGAGTTGCTTCTAATGTACCAAAGCTGGACTTAGACATAATTTCACTCTCACAACATTATGGCTGGTTGGAGAGGGTCCGAACCACAAGTACCGGGTCCATGGTTCTGGCCGTATACTGGGGGGACGGGGACGACTCCCATTAACCCCTGACTATACCGGGGATACGCTTATCACAATGCCTTTCTGGTCTGTGCTGAAGCAGGGCATTCTGGCAGCCAAGTGGCTTGACCTTTATTAGTGAGCCTGGTTACCCCCTCTCGGAACCACAGACTTAGAAATCGCCAGCTCATATACAGTGCATAAAATATATTTATATATATACCCTTATACACCATTTTAATAAAAAATATCACAAAATTCTTCTAAGTCCTTCGGAAAGAGTGAAAGACGCGCACGTTCATTTTCAGAGCTCCTAGACCTTCCTATAAGAAGTTAGCCAAAAAGTAGCTTCGAAAAACGCTTAGGTTAAGTTTCAGAGTTGCTTCTAATGTACCAAAGCTGGACTTAGACATAATTTCACTCTCACAACATTATGGCTGGTTGGAGACAGTCCGAACCACAAGTAACGGGTCCATGGTTCTGGCCGTATACTGGGGGGACGGGGACGACTCCCATTAACCCCTGACTATACCGGGGATACGCTTATCACAATGCCTTTCTGGTCTGTGCTGAAGCAGGGCATTCTGGCAGCCAAGTGGCTTGACCTTTATTAGTGAGCCTGGTTACCCCCTCTCGGAACCACAGACTTAGAAATCGCCAGCTCATATACAGTGCATAAAATATATTTATATATATACCCTTATACACCATTTTAATAAAAAATATCACAAAATTCTTCTAAGTCCCTCGGGAAGAGTGAAAGACGCGTACGTTCATTTTCAGAGCTCCTAGACCTTCCTATAAGAAGTTAGCCAAAAAGTAGCTTCGAAAAACGCTTAGGTTAAGTTTCAGAGTTGCTTCTAATGTACCAAAGCTGGACTTAGACATAATTTCACTCTCACAACATTATGGCTGGTTGGAGAGGGTCCGAACCACAAGTACCGGGTCCATGGTTCTGGCCGTATACTGGGGGGACGGGGACGACTCCCATTAACCCCTGACTATACCGGGGATACGCTTATCACAATGCCTTTCTGGTCTGTGCTGAAGCAGGGCATTCTGGCAGCCAAGTGGCTTGACCTTTATTAGTGAGCCTGGTTACCCCCTCTCGGAACCACAGACTTAGAAATCGCCAGCTCATATACAGTGCATAAAATATATTTATATATATACCCTTATACACCATTTTAATAAAAAATATCACAAAATTCTTCTAAGTCCTTCGGAAAGAGTGAAAGACGCGCACGTTCATTTTCAGAGCTCCTAGACCTTCCTATAAGAAGTTAGCCAAAAAGTAGCTTCGAAAAACGCTTAGGTTAAGTTTCAGAGTTGCTTCTAATGTACCAAAGCTGGACTTAGACATAATTTCACTCTCACAACATTATGGCTGGTTGGAGACAGTCCGAACCACAAGTAACGGGTCCATGGTTCTGGCCGTATACTGGGGGGACGGGGACGACTCCCATTAACCCCTGACTATACCGGGGATACGCTTATCACAATGCCTTTCTGGTCTGTGCTGAAGCAGGGCATTCTGGCAGCCAAGTGGCTTGACCTTTATTAGTGAGCCTGGTTACCCCCTCTCGGAACCACAGACTTAGAAATCGCCAGCTCATATACAGTGCATAAAATATATTTATATATATACCCTTATACACCATTTTAATAAAAAATATCACAAAATTCTTCTAAGTCCCTCGGGAAGAGTGAAAGACGCGTACGTTCATTTTCAGAGCTCCTAGACCTTCCTATAAGAAGTTAGCCAAAAAGTAGCTTCGAAAAACGCTTAGGTTAAGTTTCAGAGTTGCTTCTAATGTACCAAAGCTGGACTTAGACATAATTTCACTCTCACAACATTATGGCTGGTTGGAGACAGTCCGAACCACAAGTACCGGGTCCATGGTTCTGGCCGTATACTGGGGGGATGGGGACGACTCCCATTAACCCCTGACTACAGTATACCGGGGATACGTTTATCCAATGCCTTTCTGGTCTGTGCTGAAGCAGGGCATTCTGGCAGCCAAGTGGCTTGACCTTTATTAGTGAGCCTGGTTACCCCCTCTCGGAACCACAGACTTAGAAATCGCCAGCTCATATACAGTGCATAAAATATATTTATATATATACCCTTATACACCATTTTAATAAAAAATATCACAAAATTCTTCTAAGTCCCTCGGGAAGAGTGAAAGACGCGCACGTTCATTTTCAGAGCTCCTAGACCTTCCTATAAGAAGTTAGCCAAAAAGTTGCTTCGAAAAACGCTTAGGTTAAGTTTCAGAGTTGCTTCTAATGTACCAAAGCTGGACTTAGACATAATTTCACTCTCACAACATTATGGCTGGTTGGAGACAGTCCGAACCACAAGTACCGGGTCCATGGTTCTGGCCGTATACTGGGGGGACGGGGACGACTCCCATTAACCCCTGACTATACCGGGGATACGTTTATCACAATGCCTTTCTGGTCTGTGCTGAAGCAGGGCATTCTGGCAGCCAAGTGGCTTGACCTTTATTAGTGAGCCTGGTTACCCCCTCTCGGAACCACAGACTTAGAAATCGCCAGCTCATATACAGTGCATAAAATATATTTATATATATACCCTTATACACCATTTTAATAAAAAATATCACAAAATTCTTCTAAGTCCCTCGGGAAGAGTGAAAGACGCGTACGTTCATTTTCAGAGCTCCTAGACCTTCCTATAAGAAGTTAGCCAAAAAGTAGCTTCGAAAAACGCTTAGGTTAAGTTTCAGAGTTGCTTCTAATGTACCAAAGCTGGACTTAGACATAATTTCACTCTCACAACATTATGGCTGGTTGGAGAGGGTCCGAACCACAAGTACCGGGTCCATGGTTCTGGCCGTATACTGGGGGGACGGGGACGACTCCCATTAACCCCTGACTATACCGGGGATACGCTTATCACAATGCCTTTCTGGTCTGTGCTGAAGCAGGGCATTCTGGCAGCCAAGTGGCTTGACCTTTATTAGTGAGCCTGGTTACCCCCTCTCGGAACCACAGACTTAGAAATCGCCAGCTCATATACAGTGCATAAAATATATTTATATATATACCCTTATACACCATTTTAATAAAAAATATCACAAAATTCTTCTAAGTCCTTCGGAAAGAGTGAAAGACGCGCACGTTCATTTTCAGAGCTCCTAGACTTTCCTATAAGAAGTTAGCCAAAAAGTAGCTTCGAAAAACGCTTAGGTTAAGTTTCAGAGTTGCTTCTAATGTACCAAAGCTGGACTTAGACATAATTTCACTCTCACAACATTATGGCTGGTTGGAGACAGTCCGAACCACAAGTACCGGGTCCATGGTTCTGGCCGTATACTGGGGGGATGGGGACGACTCCCATTAACCCCTGACTACAGTATACCGGGGATACGTTTATCCAATGCCTTTCTGGTCTGTGCTGAAGCAGGGCATTCTGGCAGCCAAGTGGCTTGACCTTTATTAGTGAGCCTGGTTACCCCCTCTCGGAACCACAGACTTAGAAATCGCCAGCTCATATACAGTGCATAAAATATATTTATATATATACCCTTATACACCATTTTAATAAAAAATATCACAAAATTCTTCTAAGTCCCTCGGGAAGAGTGAAAGACGCGTACGTTCATTTTCAGAGCTCCTAGACCTTCCTATAAGAAGTTAGCCAAAAAGTAGCTTCGAAAAACGCTTAGGTTAAGTTTCAGAGTTGCTTCTAATGTACCAAAGCTGGACTTAGACATAATTTCACTCTCACAACATTATGGCTGGTTGGAGAGGGTCCGAACCAAAAGTACCGGGTCCATGGTTCTGGCCGTATACTGGGGGGACGGGGACGACTCCCATTAACCCCTGACTATACCGGGGATACGCTTATCACAATGCCTTTCTGGTCTGTGCTGAAGCAGGGCATTCTGGCAGCCAAGTGGCTTGACCTTTATTAGTGAGCCTGGTTACCCCCTCTCGGAACCACAGACTTAGAAATCGCCAGCTCATATACAGTGCATAAAATATATTTATATATATACCCTTATACACCATTTTAATAAAAAATATCACAAAATTCTTCTAAGTCCCTCGGGAAGAGTGAAAGACGCGTACGTTCATTTTCAGAGCTCCTAGACCTTCCTATAAGAAGTTAGCCAAAAAGTAGCTTCGAAAAACGCTTAGGTTAAGTTTCAGAGTTGCTTCTAATGTACCAAAGCTGGACTTAGACATAATTTCACTCTCACAACATTATGGCTGGTTGGAGAGGGTCCGAACCACAAGTACCGGGTCCATGGTTCTGGCCGTATACTGGGGGGACGGGGACGACTCCCATTAACCCCTGACTATACCGGGGATACGCTTATCACAATGCCTTTCTGGTCTGTGCTGAAGCAGGGCATTCTGGCAGCCAAGTGGCTTGACCTTTATTAGTGAGCCTGGTTACCCCCTCTCGGAACCACAGACTTAGAAATCGCCAGCTCATATATAGTGCATAAAATATATTTATATATATACCCTTATACACCATTTTAATAAAAAATATCACAAAATTCTTCTAAGTCCCTCGGGAAGAGTGAAAGACGCGCACGTTCATTTTCAGAGCTCCTAGACCTTCCTATAAGAAGTTAGCCAAAAAGTTGCTTCGAAAAACGCTTAGGTTAAGTTTCAGAGTTGCTTCTAATGTACCAAAGCTGGACTTAGACATAATTTCACTCTCACAACATTATGGCTGGTTGGAGACAGTCCGAACCAGAAGTACCGGGTCCATGGTTCTGGCCGTATACTGGGGGGACGGGGACGACTCCCATTAACCCCTGACTATACCGGGGATACGTTTATCACAATGCCTTTCTGGTCTGTGCTGAAGCAGGGCATTCTGGCAGCCAAGTGGCTTGACCTTTATTAGTGAGCCTGGTTACCCCCTCTCGGAACCACAGACTTAGAAATCGCCAGCTCATATACAGTGCATAAAATATATTTATATATATACCCTTATACACCATTTTAATAAAAAATATCACAAAATTCTTCTAAGTCCCTCGGGAAGAGTGAAAGACGCGTACGTTCATTTTCAGAGCTCCTAGACCTTCCTATAAGAAGTTAGCCAAAAAGTAGCTTCGAAAAACGCTTAGGTTAAGTTTCAGAGTTGCTTCTAATGTACCAAAGCTGGACTTAGACATAATTTCACTCTCACAACATTATGGCTGGTTGGAGAGGGTCCGAACCACAAGTACCGGGTCCATGGTTCTGGCCGTATACTGGGGGGACGGGGACGACTCCCATTAACCCCTGACTATACCGGGGATACGCTTATCACAATGCCTTTCTGGTCTGTGCTGAAGCAGGGCATTCTGGCAGCCAAGTGGCTTGACCTTTATTAGTGAGCCTGGTTACCCCCTCTCGGAACCACAGACTTAGAAATCGCCAGCTCATATACAGTGCATAAAATATATTTATATATATACCCTTATACACCATTTTAATAAAAAATATCACAAAATTCTTCTAAGTCCCTCGGGAAGAGTGAAAGACGCGTACGTTCATTTTCAGAGCTCCTAGACCTTCCTATAAGAAGTTAGCCAAAAAGTAGCTTCGAAAAACGCTTAGGTTAAGTTTCAGAGTTGCTTCTAATGTACCAAAGCTGGACTTAGACATAATTTCACTCTCACAACATTATGGCTGGTTGGAGAGGGTCCGAACCACAAGTACCGGGTCCATGGTTCTGGCCGTATACTGGGGGGACGGGGACGACTCCCATTAACCCCTGACTATACCGGGGATACGCTTATCACAATGCCTTTCTGGTCTGTGCTGAAGCAGGGCATTCTGGCAGCCAAGTGGCTTGACCTTTATTAGTGAGCCTGGTTACCCCCTCTCGGAACCACAGACTTAGAAATCGCCAGCTCATATACAGTGCATAAAATATATTTATATATATACCCTTATACACCATTTTAATAAAAAATATCACAAAATTCTTCTAAGTCCCTCGGGAAGAGTGAAAGACGCGTACGTTCATTTTCAGAGCTCCTAGACCTTCCTATAAGAAGTTAGCCAAAAAGTAGCTTCGAAAAACGCTTAGGTTAAGTTTCAGAGTTGCTTCTAATGTACCAAAGCTGGATTTAGACATAATTTCACTCTCACAACATTATGGCTGGTTGGAGAGGGTCCGAACCACAAGTACCGGGTCCATGGTTCTGACCGTATACTGGGGGGACGGGGACGACTCCCATTAACCCCTGACTATACCGGGGATACGCTTATCACAATGCCTTTCTGGTCTGTGCTGAAGCAGGGCATTCTGGCAGCCAAGTGGCTTGACCTTTATTAGTGAGCCTGGTTACCCCCTCTCGGAACCACAGACTTAGAAATCGCCAGCTCATATACAGTGCATAAAATATATTTATATATATACCCTTATACACCATTTTAATAAAAAATATCACAAAATTCTTCTAAGTCCTTCGGAAAGAGTGAAAGACGCGCACGTTCATTTTCAGAGCTCCTAGACCTTCCTATAAGAAGTTAGCCAAAAAGTAGCTTCGAAAAACGCTTAGGTTAAGTTTCAGAGTTGCTTCTAATGTACCAAAGCTGGACTTAGACATAATTTCACTCTCACAACATTATGGCTGGTTGGAGACAGTCCGAACCACAAGTAACGGGTCCATGGTTCTGGCCGTATACTGGGGGGACGGGGACGACTCCCATTAACCCCTGACTATACCGGGGATACGCTTATCACAATGCCTTTCTGGTCTGTGCTGAAGCAGGGCATTCTGGCAGGCAAGTGGCTTGACCTTTATTAGTGAGCCTGGTTACCCCCTCTCGGAACCACAGACTTAGAAATCGCCAGCTCATATACAGTGCATAAAATATATTTATATATATACCCTTATACACCATTTTAATAAAAAATATCACAAAATTCTTCTAAGTCCCTCGGGAAGAGTGAAAGACGCGCACATTCATTTTCAGAGCTCCTAGACCTTCCTATAAGAAGTTAGCCAAAAAGTAGCTTCGAAAAACGCTTAGGTTAAGTTTCAGAGTTGCTTCTAATGTACCAAAGCTGGACTTAGACATAATTTCACTCTCACAACATTATGGCTGGTTGGAGACGGTCCGAACCACAAGTACCGGGTCCATGGTTCTGGCCGTATACTGGGGGGACGGGGACGACTCCCATTAACCCCTGACTATACCGGGGATACGCTTATCACAATGCCTTTCTGGTCTGTGCTGAAGCAGGGCATTCTGGCAGCCAAGTGGCTTGACCTTTATTAGTGAGCCTGGTTACCCCCTCTCGGAACCACAGACTTAGAAATCGCCAGCTCATATACAGTGCATAAAATATATTTATATATATACCCTTATACACCATTTTAATAAAAAATATCACAAAATTCTTCTAAGTCCCTCGGGAAGAGTGAAAGACGCGCACGTTCATTTTCAGCAACTTTTTTACACAAAGTTAACAACACATTTGAAGCTCAATATTTCATGGGCTGAAGCGGGGAAGATAGAAAACGTGTGCCCTGTAAAGGCGAAGTCTGTGGCATTAACAGGAAGGGAGAAAAAGTACTTTTTCCCATTTTTAGGTTCAGCGGTAAAATGGCAAGTTTCTATGGAACTGCATCTCGGCTTGTGACTGTGGTTTTCCCGGTCACACAAAAATGCTGAAATTCGACTTATACAGTGTTTGTGCTTATTAAACTTGATGAATTCTCTCCTCTTGACTGTAGAATAGTGTGTAAAGCAAAGCACAATACATTCCTATGTGTAGAAGCAAAGATATACGCGATTTCACAATGTGTTCCTAGAACAGCTGTGAGCAACTTTTTTACACAATGTTAACAACACATTTGAAGCTCAATATTTCATGGGCTGAAGCGGGGAAGATAGAAAACGTGTGCCCTGTAAAGGCGAAGTCTGTGGCATTAACAGGAAGGGAGAAAAAGTACTTTCTACCCATTTTTAGGTTCAGCGGTAAAATGGCAAGTTTCTATGGAACTGCATCTCGGCTTGTGACTGTGGTTTTCCCGGTCACACAATAATGCTGAAAATTGACTTATACAGTGTTTTTGCTTATTAAACTTGATGAATTCTCTCCTCTTGACTGTAGAATAGTGTGTAAAGCAAAGCACAATACATTGCTATGTGTAGAAGCAAAGATATACGCGATTTCACAATGTGTTCCTAGAAAAGCTGTGAGCAACTTTTTTACACCACGTTAACAACAGATTTGAAGCTCAATATTTCATGGGCTGAAGCGGGGAAGATAGAAAACGTGTGCCCTGTAAAGGCGAAGTCTGTGGCATTAACAGGAAGGGAGAAAAAGTACTTTCTACCCATTTTTAGGTTCAGCGGTAAAATGGCAAGTTTCTATGGAACTGCATCTCGGCTTGTGACTGTGGTTTTCCCGGTCACACAATAATGCTGAAATTCGACTTATACAGTGTTTTTGCTTATTAAACTTGATGAATTCTCTCTTCTTCACTGTAGAATGGTGTGTAAAGCAAAGCACAATACATTGCTATGTGTAGAAGCAAAGATATACGCGATTTCACAATGTGTTCCTAGAACAGCTGTGAGCAACTTTTTTACACAATGTTAACAACACATTTGAAGCTCAATATTTCATGGGCTGAAGCGGGGAAGATAGAAAACGTGTGCCCTGTAAAGGCGAAGTCTGTGGCATTAACAGGAAGGGAGAAAAAGTACTTTCTACCCATTTTTAGGTTCAGCGGTAAAATGGCAAGTTTCTATGGAACTGCATCTCGGCTTGTGACTGTGGTTTTCCCGGTCACACAAAAATGCTGAAATTCGACTTATACAGTGTTTGTGCTTATTAAACTTGATGAATTCTCTCCTCTTGACTGTAGAAGAGTGTGTAAAGCAAAGCACAATACATTCCTATGTGTAGAAGCAAAGATTTACGCGATTTCACAATGTGTTCCAAGAACAGCTGTGAGCAACTTTTTTACACAATGTTAACAACACATTTGAAGCTCAATATTTCATGGGCTGAAGCGGGGAAGATAGAAAACGTGTGCCCTGTAAAGGCGAAGTCTGTGGCATTAACAGGAAGGGAGAAAAAGTACTTTCTACCCATTTTTAGGTTCAGCGGTAAAATGGCAAGTTTCTATGGAACTGCATCTCGGCTTGTGACTGTGGTTTTCCCGGTCACACAAAAATGCTGAAATTCGACTTATACAGTGTTTGTGCTTATTAAACTTGATGAATTCTCTCCTCTTGACTGTAGAAGAGTGTGTAAAGCAAAGCACAATACATTCCTATGTGTAGAAGCAAAGATATACGCGATTTCACAATGTGTTCCTAGAACAGCTGTGAGCAACTTTTTTACACAATGTTAACAACACATTTGAAGCTCAATATTTCATGGGCTGAAGCGGGGAAGATAGAAAACGTGTGCCCTGTAAAGGCGAAGTCTGTGGCATTAACAGGAAGGGAGAAAAAGTACTTTCTACCCATTTTTAGGTTCAGCGGTAAAACGGCAAGTTTCTATGGAACTGCATCTCGGCTTGTGACTGTGGTTTTCCCGGTCACACAAAAATGCTGAAATTCGACTTATACAGTGTTTTTGCTTATTAAACTTGATGAATTCTCTCCTCTTGACTGTAGAATAGTGTGTAAAGCAGAGCACAATACATTTCTATGTGTAGAAGCAAAGATATACGCGATTTCACAATGTGTTCCAAGAACAGCTGTGAGCAACTTTTTTACACAATGTTAACAACACATTTGAAGCTCAATATTTCATGGGCTGAAGCGGGGAAGATAGAAAACGTGTGCCCTGTAAAGGCGAAGTCTGTGGCATTAACAGGAAGGGAGAAAAAGTACTTTCTACCCATTTTTAGGTTCAGCGGTAAAATGGCAAGTTTCTATGGAACTGCATCTCGGCTTGTGACTGTGGTTTTCCCGGTCACACAAAAATGCTGAAATTCGACTTATACAGTGTTTTTGCTTATTAAACTTGATGAATTCTCTCCTCTTGACTGTAGAATAGTGTGTAAAGCAAAGCACAATACATTGCTATGTGTAGAAGCAAAGATATACGCGATTTCACAATGTGTTCCTAGAACAGCTGTGGGCAACTTTTTTACACCACGTTAACAACAGATTTGAAGCTCAATATTTCATGGGCTGAAGCGGGGAAGATAGAAAACGTGTGCCCTGTAAAGGCGAAGTCTGTGGCATTAACAGGAAGGGAGAAAAAGTACTTTCTACCCATTTTTAGGTTCAGCGGTAAAACGGCAAGTTTCTATGGAACTGCATCTCGGCTTGTGACTGTGGTTTTCCCGGTCACACAAAAATGCTGAAATTCGACTTATACAGTGTTTTTGCTTATTAAACTTGATGAATTCTCTCCTCTTGACTGTAGAATAGTGTGTTAAGCAAAGCACAATACATTCCTATGTGTAGAAGAAAAGATATACGCGATTTCACAATGTGTTCCTAGAACAGCTGTGAGCAACTTTTTTCCACAATGTTAACAACACATTTGAAGCTCAATATTTCATGGGCTGAAGCGGGGAAGATAGAAAACGTGTGCCCTGTAAAGGCGAAGTCTGTGGCATTAACAGGAAGGGAGAAAAAGTACTTTCTACCCATTTTTAGGTTCAGCGGTAAAATGGCAAGTTTCTATGGAACTGCATCTCGGCTTGTGACTGTGGTTTTCCCGGTCACACAAAAATGCTGAAATTCGACTTATACAGTGTTTTTGCTTATTAAACTTGATGAATTCTCTCCTCTTGACTGTAGAATAGTGTGTAAAGCAAAGCACAATACATTCCTATGTGTAGAAGCAAAGATATACGCGATTTCACAATGTGTTCCTAGAACAGCTGTGAGCAACTTTTTTACACAATGTTAACAACACATTTGAAGCTCAATATTTCATGGGCTGAAGCGGGGAAGATAGAAAACGTGTGCCCTGTAAAGGCGAAGTCTGTGGCATTAACAGGAAGGGAGAAAAAGTACTTTCTACCCATTTTTAGGTTCAGCGGTAAAATGGCAAGTTTCTATGGAACTGCATCTCGGCTTGTGACTGTGGTTTTCCCGGTCACACAAAAATGCTGAAATTCGACTTATACAGAGTTTTTGCTTATTAAACTTGATGAATTCTCTCCTCTTGACTGTAGAATAGTGTGTAAAGCAAAGCACAATACATTCCTATGTGTAGAAGCAAAGATATACGCGATTTCACAATGTGTTCCTAGAACAGCTGTGAGCAACTTTTTTACACAATGTTAACAACACATTTGAAGCTCAATATTTCATGGGCTGAAGCGGGGAAGATAGAAAACGTGTGCCCTGTAAAGGGGAAGTCTGTGGCATTAACAGGAAGGGAGAAAAAGTACTTTCTACCCATTTTTATGTTCAGCGGTAAAATGGCAAGTTTCTATGGAACTGCATCTCGGCTTGTGACTGTGGTTTTCCCGATCACACAAAAATGCTGAAATTCGACTTATACAGTGTTTTTGCTTATTAAACTTGATGAATTCTCTCCTCTTGACTGTAGAATAGTGTGTAAAGCAAAGCACAATACATTGCTATGTGTAGAAGCAAAGATATACGCGATTTCACAATGTGTTCCTAGAACAGCTGTGAGCAACTTTTTTACACAATGTTAACAACACATTTGAAGCTCAATATTTCATGGGCTGAAGCGGGGAAGATAGAAAACGTGTGCCCTGTAAAGGCGAAGTCTGTGGCATTAACTGGAAGGGAGAAAAAGTACTTTCTACCCATTTTTAGGTTCAGCGGTAAAATGGCAAGTTTCTATGGAACTGCATCTCGGCTTGTGACTGTGGGTTTCCCGGTCACACAAAAATGCTGAAATTCGACTTATACAGAGTTTTTGCTTATTAAACTTGATGAATTCTCTCCTCTTGACTGTAGAATAGTGTGTAAAGCAAAGCACAATACATTCCTATGTGTAGAAGCAAAGATATACGCGATTTCACAATGTGTTCCTAGAACAGCTGTGAGCAACTTTTTTACACAATGTTAACAACACATTTGAAGCTCAATATTTCATGGGCTGAAGCGGGGAAGATAGAAAACGTGTGCCCTGTAAAGGCGAAGTCTGTGGCATAAACAGGAAGGGAGAAAAAGTACTTTCTACCCATTTTTAGGTTCAGCGGTAAAATGGCAAGTTCCTATGGAACTGAATCTCGGCTTGTGACTGTGGTTTTCCCGGTCACACAAAAATGCTGAAATTCGACTTATACAGAGTTTTTGCTTATTAAACTTGATGAATTCTCTCCTCTTGACTGTAGAATAGTGTGTAAAGCAAAGCACAATACATTCCTATGTGTAGAAGAAAAGATATACGCGATTTCACAATGTGTTCCTAGAACAGCTGTGAGCAACTTTTTTACACAACGTTAACAACACATTTGAAGCTCAATATTTCATGGGCTGAAGCGGGGAAGATAGAAAACGTGTGCCCTGTAAAGGCGAAGTCTGTGGCATTAACAGGAAGGGAGAAAAAGTACTTTCTACCCATTTTTAGGTTCAGCGGTAAAACGGCAAGTTTCTATGGAACTGCATCTCGGCTTGTGACTGTGGTTTTCCCGGTCACACAAAAATGCTGAAATTCGACTTATACAGTGTTTTTGCTTATTAAACTTGATGAATTCTCTCCTCTTGACTGTAGAATAGTGTGTAAAGCAAAGCACAATACATTTCTATGTGTAGAAGCAAAGATATACGCGATTTCACAATGTGTTCCAAGAACAGCTGTGAGCAACTTTTTTACACAACGTTAACAACACATTTGAAGCTCAATATTTCATGGGCTGAAGCGGGGAAGATAGAAAACGTGTGCCCTGTAAAGGCGAAGTCTGTGGCATTAACAGGAAGGGAGAAAAAGTACTTTCTACCCATTTTTAGGTTCAGCGGTAAAATGGCAAGTTTCTATGGAACTGCATCTCGGCTTGTGACTGTGGTTTTCCCGGTCACACAAAAATGCTGAAATTCGACTTATACAGTGTTTTTGCTTATTAAACTTGATGAATTCTCTCTTCTTCACTGTAGAATGGTGTGTAAAGCAAAGCACAATACATTGCTATGTGTAGAAGCAAAGATATACGCGATTTCACAATGTGTTCCTAGAACAGCTGTGAGCAACTTTTTTACACAACGTTAACAACACATTTGAAGCTCAATATTTCATGGGCTGAAGCGGGGAAGATAGAAAACGTGTGCCCTGTAAAGGCGAAGTCTGTGGCATTAACAGGAAGGGAGAAAAAGTACTTTCTACCCATTTTTAGGTTCAGCGGTAAAATGGCAAGTTTCTATGGAACTGCATCTCGGCTTGTGACTGTGGTTTTCCCGGTCACACAAAAATGCTGAAATTCGACTTATACAGTGTTTGTGCTTATTAAACTTGATGAATTCTCTCCTCTTGACTGTAGAAGAGTGTGTAAAGCAAAGCACAATACATTCCTATGTGTAGAAGCAAAGATTTACGCGATTTCACAATGTGTTCCAAGAACAGCTGTGAGCAACTTTTTTACACAATGTTAACAACACATTTGAAGCTCAATATTTCATGGGCTGAAGCGGGGAAGATAGAAAACGTGTGCCCTGTAAAGGCGAAGTCTGTGGCATTAACAGGAAGGGAGAAAAAGTACTTTCTACCCATTTTTAGGTTCAGCGGTAAAATGGCAAGTTTCTATGGAACTGCATCTCGGCTTGTGACTGTGGTTTTCCCGGTCACACAAAAATGCTGAAATTCGACTTATACAGTGTTTGTGCTTATTAAACTTGATGAATTCTCTCCTCTTGACTGTAGAAGAGTGTGTAAAGCAAAGCACAATACATTCCTATGTGTAGAAGCAAAGATATACGCGATTTCACAATGTGTTCCTAGAACAGCTGTGAGCAACTTTTTTACACAATGTTAACAACACATTTGAAGCTCAATATTTCATGGGCTGAAGCGGGGAAGATAGAAAACGTGTGCCCTGTAAAGGCGAAGTCTGTGGCATTAACAGGAAGGGAGAAAAAGTACTTTCTACCCATTTTTAGGTTCAGCGGTAAAATGGCAAGTTTCTATGGAACTGCATCTCGGCTTGTGACTGTGGTTTTCCCGGTCACACAAAAATGCTGAAATTCGACTTATACAGTGTTTTTGCTTATTAAACTTGATGAATTCTCTCCTCTTGACTGTAGAATAGTGTGTAAAGCAAAGCACAATACATTTCTATGTGTAGAAGCAAAGATATACGCGATTTCACAATGTGTTCCAAGAACAGCTGTGAGCAACTTTTTTACACAACGTTAACAACACATTTGAAGCTCAATATTTCATGGGCTGAAGCGGGGAAGATAGAAAAACGTGTGCCCTGTAAAGGCGAAGTCTGTGGCATTAACAGGAAGGGAGAAAAAGTACTTTCTACCCATTTTTAGGTTCAGCGGTAAAATGGCAAGTTTCTATGGAACTGCATCTCGGCTTGTGACTGTGGTTTTCCCGGTCACACAAAAATGCTGAAATTCGACTTATACAGTGTTTTTGCTTATTAAACTTGATGAATTCTCTCCTCTTGACTGTAGAATAGTGTGTTAAGCAAAGCACAATACATTCCTATGTGTAGAAGAAAAGATATACGCGATTTCACAATGTGTTCCTAGAACAGCTGTGAGCAACTTTTTTACACAATGTTAACAACACATTTGAAGCTCAATATTTCATGGGCTGAAGCGGGGAAGATAGAAAACGTGTGCCCTGTAAAGGCGAAGTCTGTGGCATTAACAGGAAGGGAGAAAAAGTACTTTCTACCCATTTTTAGGTTCAGCGGTAAAATGGCAAGTTTCTATGGAACTGCATCTCGGCTTCTGACTGTGGTTTTCTTGGTCACACAAAAATGCTGAAATTCGACTTATACAGTGTATTTGCTTATTAAACTTGATGAATTCTCTCCTCTTGACTGTAGAATAGTGTGTAAAGCAAAGCACAATACATTGCTATGTGTAGAAGCAAAGATTTACGCGATTTCACAATGTGTTCCTAGAACAGCTGTGAGCAACTTTTTTACACAACGTTAACAACACATTTGAAGCTCAATATTTCATGGGCTGAAGCGGGGAAGATAGAAAACGTGTGCCCTGTAAAGGCGAAGTCTGTGGCATTAACAGGAAGGGAGAAAAAGTACTTTCTACCCATTTTTAGGTTCAGCGGTAAAATGGCAAGTTTCTATGGAACTGCATCTCGGCTTGTGACTGTGGTTTTCCCGGTCACACAAAAATGCTGAAATTCGACTTATACAGAGTTTTTGCTTATTAAACTTGATGAATTCTCTCCTCTTGACTGTAGAATAGTGTGTAAAGCAAAGCACAATACATTCCTATGTGTAGAAGAAAAGATATACGCGATTTCACAATGTGTTCCTAGAACAGCTGTGAGCAACTTTTTTACACAATGTTAACAACACATTTGAAGCTCAATATTTCATGGGCTGAAGCGGGGAAGATAGAAAACGTGTGCCCTGTAAAGGCGAAGTCTGTGGCATTAACAGGAAGGGAGAAAAAGTACTTTCTATCCATTTTTAGGTTCAGCGGTAAAATGGCAAGTTTCTATGGAACTGCATCTCGGCTTGTGACTGTGGTTTTCCCGGTCACACAAAAATGCTGAAATTCGACTTATACAGTGTTTTTGCTTATTAAACTTGATGAATTCTCTCCTCTTGACTGTAGAATAGTGTGTAAAGCAAAGCACAATACATTTCTATGTGTAGAAGCAAAGATATACGCGATTTCACAATGTGTTCCCAAAACAGCTGTGAGCAACTTTTTTACACAATGTTAACAACACATTTGAAGCTCAATATTTCATGGGCTGAAGCGGGGAAGATAGAAAACGTGTGCCCTGTAAAGGCGAAGTCTGTGGCATTAACAGGAAGGGAGAAAAAGTACTTTCTACCCATTTTTAGGTTCAGCGGTAAAATGGCAAGTTTCTATGGAACTGCATCTCGGCTTGTGACTGTGGTTTTCCCGGTCACACAAAAATGCTGAAATTCGACTTATACAGTGTTTTTGCTTATTAAACTTGATGAATTCTCTCCTCTTGACTGTAGAATAGTGTGTAAAGCAAAGCACAATACATTCCTATGTGTAGAAGCAAAGATATACGCGATTTCACAATGTGTTCCTAGAACAGCTGTGAGCAACTTTTTTACACAATGTTAACAACACATTTGAAGCTCAATATTTCATGGGCTGAAGCGGGGAAGATAGAAAACGTGTGCCCTGTAAAGGCGAAGTCTGTGGCATTAACAGGAAGGGAGAAAAAGTACTTTCTACCCATTTTTAGGTTCAGCGGTAAAATGGCAAGTTTCTATGGAACTGCATCTCGGCTTGTGACTGTGGTTTTCCCGGTCACACAAAAATGCTGAAATTCGACTTATACAGTGTTTTTGCTTATTAAACTTGATGAATTCTCTCCTCTTGACTGTAGAATAGTGTGTAAAGCAAAGCACAATACATTCCTATGTGTAGAAGAAAAGATATACGCGATTTCACAATGTGTTCCTAGAACAGCTGTGAGCAACTTTTTTACACAATGTTAACAACACATTTGAAGCTCAATATTTCATGGGCTGAAGCGGGGAAGATAGAAAACGTGTGCCCTGTAAAGGCGAAGTCTGTGGCATTAACAGGAAGGGAGAAAAAGTACTTTCTATCCATTTTTAGGTTCAGCGGTAAAATGGCAAGTTTCTATGGAACTGCATCTCGGCTTGTGACTGTGGTTTTCCCGGTCACACAAAAATGCTGAAATTCGACTTATACAGTGTTTTTGCTTATTAAACTTGATGAATTCTCTCCTCTTGACTGTAGAATAGTGTGTAAAGCAAAGCACAATACATTCCTATGTGTAGAAGAAAAGATATACGCGATTTCACAATGTGTTCCTAGAACAGCTGTGAGCAACTTTTTTACACAACGTTAACAACACATTTGAAGCTCAATATTTCATGGGCTGAAGCGGGGAAGATAGAAAACGTGTGCCCTGTAAAGGCGAAGTCTGTGGCATTAACAGGAAGGGAGAAAAAGTACTTTCTACCCATTTTTAGGTTCAGCGGTAAAACGGCAAGTTTCTATGGAACTGCATCTCGGCTTGTGACTGTGGTTTTCCCGGTCACACAAAAATGCTGAAATTCGACTTATACAGTGTTTTTGCTTATTAAACTTGATGAATTCTCTCCTCTTGACTGTAGAATAGTGTGTAAAGCAAAGCACAATACATTTCTATGTGTAGAAGCAAAGATATACGCGATTTCACAATGTGTTCCAAGAACAGCTGTGAGCAACTTTTTTACACAACGTTAACAACACATTTGAAGCTCAATATTTCATGGGCTGAAGCGGGGAAGATAGAAAACGTGTGCCCTGTAAAGGCGAAGTCTGTGGCATTAACAGGAAGGGAGAAAAAGTACTTTCTACCCATTTTTAGGTTCAGCGGTAAAATGGCAAGTTTCTATGGAACTGCATCTCGGCTTGTGACTGTGGTTTTCCCGGTCACACAAAAATGCTGAAATTCGACTTATACAGTGTTTTTGCTTATTAAACTTGATGAATTCTCTCCTCTTGACTGTAGAATAGTGTGTAAAGCAAAGCACAATACATTGCTATGTGTAGAAGCAAAGATTTACGCGATTTCACAATGTGTTCCTAGAACAGCTGTGAGCAACTTTTTTACACAACGTTAACAACACATTTGAAGCTCAATATTTCATGGGCTGAAGCGGGGAAGATAGAAAACGTGTGCCCTGTAAAGGCGAAGTCTGTGGCATTAACAGGAAGGGAGAAAAAGTACTTTCTACCCATTTTTAGGTTCAGCGGTAAAACGGCAAGTTTCTATGGAACTGCATCTCGGCTTGTGACTGTGGTTTTCCCGGTCACACAAAAATGCTGAAATTCGACTTATACAGTGTTTTTGCTTATTAAACTTGATGAATTCTCACCTCTTGACTGTAGAATAGTGTGTAAAGCAAAGCACAATACATTCCTATGTGTAGAAGCAAAGATATACGCGATTTCACAATGTGTTCCCAAAACAGCTGTGAGCAACTTTTTTACACAATGTTAACAACACATTTGAAGCTCAATATTTCATGGGCTGAAGCGGGGAAGATAGAAAACGTGTGCCCTGTAAAGGCGAAGTCTGTGGCATTAACAGGAAGGGAGAAAAAGTACTTTCTACCCATTTTTAGGTTCAGCGGTAAAATGGCAAGTTTCTATGGAACTGCATCTCGTCTTGTGACTGTGGTTTTCCCGGTCACACAAAAATGCTGAAATTCGACTTATACAGTGTTTTTGCTTATTAAACTTGATGAATTCTCTCCTCTTGACTGTAGAATAGTGTGTAAAGCAAAGCACAATACATTGCTATGTGTAGAAGCAAAGATTTACGCAATTTCACAATGTGTTCCTAGAACAGCTGTGAGCAACTTTTTTACACAACGTTAACAACACATTTGAAGCTCAATATTTCATGGGCTGAAGCGGGGAAGATAGAAAACGTGTGCCCTGTAAAGGCGAAGTCTGTGGCATTAACAGGAAGGGAGAAAAAGTACTTTCTACCCATTTTTAGGTTCAGCGGTAAAACGGCAAGTTTCTATGGAACTGCATCTCGGCTTGTGACTGTGGTTTTCCCGGTCACACAAAAATGCTGAAATTCGACTTATACAGTGTTTTTGCTTATTAAACTTGATGAATTCTCTCCTCTTGACTGTAGAATAGTGTGTAAAGCAAAGCACAATACATTTCTATGTGTAGAAGCAAAGATATACGCGATTTCACAATGTGTTCCAAGAACAGCTGTGAGCAACTTTTTTACACAACGTTAACAACACATTTGAAGCTCAATATTTCATGGGCTGAAGCGGGGAAGATAGAAAACGTGTGCCCTGTAAAGGCGAAGTCTGTGGCATTAACAGGAAGGGAGAAAAAGTACTTTCTACCCATTTTTAGGTTCAGCGGTAAAATGGCAAGTTTCTATGGAACTGCATCTCGGCTTGTGACTGTGGTTTTCCCGGTCACACAAAAATGCTGAAATTCGACTTATACAGTGTTTTTGCTTATTAAACTTGATGAATTCTCTCCTCTTGACTGTAGAATAGTGTGTAAAGCAAAGCACAATACATTCCTATGTGTAGAAGAAAAGATATACGCGATTTCACAATGTGTTCCTAGAACAGCTGTGAGCAACTTTTTTACACAACGTTAACAACACATTTGAAGCTCAATATTTCATGGGCTGAAGCGGGGAAGATAGAAAACGTGTGCCCTGTAAAGGCGAAGTCTGTGGCATTAACAGGAAGGGAGAAAAAGTACTTTCTACCCATTTTTAGGTTCAGCGGTAAAATGGCAAGTTTCTATGGAACTGCATCTCGTCTTGTGACTGTGGTTTTCCCGGTCACACAAAAATGCTGAAATTCGACTTATACAGTGTTTTTGCTTACTAAACTTGATGAATTCTCTCCTCTTGACTGTAGAATAGTGTGTTAAGCAAAGCACAATACATTCCTATGTGTAGAAGAAAAGATATACGCGATTTCACAATGTGTTCCTAGAACAGCTGTGAGCAACTTTTTTACACAATGTTAACAACACATTTGAAGCTCAATATTTCATGGGCTGAAGCGGGGAAGATAGAAAACGTGTGCCCTGTAAAGGCGAAGTCTGTGGCATTAACAGGAAGGGAGAAAAAGTACTTTCTACCCATTTTTAGGTTCAGCGGTAAAATGGCAAGTTTCTATGGAACTGCATCTCGGCTTGTGACTGTGGTTTTCCCGGTCACACAAAAATGCTGAAATTCGACTTATACAGTGTATTTGCTTATTAAACTTGATGAATTCTCTCCTCTTGACTGTAGAATAGTGTGTAAAGCAAAGCACAATACATTGCTATGTGTAGAAGCAAAGATTTACGCGATTTCACAATGTGTTCCTAGAACAGCTGTGAGCAACTTTTTTACACAACGTTAACAACACATTTGAAGCTCAATATTTCATGGGCTGAAGCGGGGAAGATAGAAAACGTGTGCCCTGTAAAGGCGAAGTCTGTGGCATTAACAGGAAGGGAGAAAAAGTACTTTCTACCCATTTTTAGGTTCAGCGGTAAAATGGCAAGTTTCTATGGAACTGCATCTCGGCTTGTGACTGTGGTTTTCCCGGTCACACAAAAATGCTGAAATTCGACTTATACAGTGTTTTTGCTTATTAAACTTGATGAATTCTCTCCTCTTGACTGTAGAATAGTGTGTAAAGCAAAGCACAATACATTCCTATGTGTAGAGGAAAAGATTTACGCGATTTCACAATGTGTTCCTAGAACAGCTGTGAGCAACTTTTTTACACAACGTTAACAACACATTTGAAGCTCAATATTTCATGGGCTGAAGCGGGGAAGATAGAAAACGTGTGCCCTGTAAAGGCGAAGTCTGTGGCATTAACAGGAAGGGAGAAAAAGTACTTTCTACCCATTTTTAGGTTCAGCGGTAAAATGGCAAGTTTCTATGGAACTGCATCTCGTCTTGTGACTGTGGTTTTCCCGGTCACACAAAAATGCTGAAATTCGACTTATACAGTGTTTTTGCTTATTAAACTTGATGAATTCTCTCCTCTTGACTGTAGAATAGTGTGTAAAGCAAAGCACAATACATTGCTATGTGTAGAAGCAAAGATATACGCGATTTCACAATGTGTTCCTAGAACAGCTGTGAGCAACTTTTTTACACCACGTTAACAACACATTTGAAGCTCAATATTTCATGGGCTGAAGCGGGGAAGATAGAAAACGTGTGCCCTGTAAAGGCGAAGTCTGTGGCATTAACAGGAAGGGAGAAAAAGTACTTTCTACCCATTTTTAGGTTCAGCGGTAAAATGGCAAGTTTCTATGGAACTGCATCTCGGCTTGTGACTGTGGTTTTCCCGGTCACACAAAAATGCTGAAATTCGACTTATACAGTGTATTTGCTTATTAAACTTGATGAATTCTCTCCTCTTGACTGTAGAATAGTGTGTAAAGCAAAGCACAATACATTCCTATGTGTAGAAGAAAAGATATACGCGATTTCACAATGTGTTCCTAGAACAGCTGTGAGCAACTTTTTTACACAACGTTAACAACACATTTGAAGCTCAATATTTCATGGGCTGAAGCGGGGAAGATAGAAAACGTGTGCCCTGTAAAGGCGAAGTCTGTGGCATTAACAGGAAGGGAGAAAAAGTACTTTCTACCCATTTTTAGGTTCAGCGGTAAAATGGCAAGTTTCTATGGAACTGCATCTCGTCTTGTGACTGTGGTTTTCCCGGTCACACAAAAATGCTGAAATTCGACTTATACAGTGTTTTTGCTTATTAAACTTGATGAATTCTCTCCTCTTGACTGTAGAATAGTGTGTAAAGCAAAGCACAATACATTGCTATGTGTAGAAGCAAAGATATACGCGATTTCACAATGTGTTCCTAGAACAGCTGTGAGCAACTTTTTTACACCACGTTAACAACACATTTGAAGCTCAATATTTCATGGGCTGAAGCGGGGAAGATAGAAAACGTGTGCCCTGTAAAGGCGAAGTCTGTGGCATTAACAGGAAGGGAGAAAAAGTACTTTCTACCCATTTTTAGGTTCAGCGGTAAAATGGCAAGTTTCTATGGAACTGCATCTCGGCTTGTGACTGTGGTTTTCCCGGTCACACAAAAATGCTGAAATTCGACTTATACAGTGTATTTGCTTATTAAACTTGATGAATTCTCTCCTCTTGACTGTAGAATAGTGTGTAAAGCAAAGCACAATACATTCCTATGTGTAGAAGAAAAGATATACGCGATTTCACAATGTGTTCCTAGAACAGCTGTGAGCAACTTTTTTACACAACGTTAACAACACATTTGAAGCTCAATATTTCATGGGCTGAAGCGGGGAAGATAGAAAACGTGTGCCCTGTAAAGGCGAAGTCTGTGGCATTAACAGGAAGGGAGAAAAAGTACTTTCTACCCATTTTTAGGTTCAGCGGTAAAATGGCAAGTTTCTATGGAACTGCATCTCGTCTTGTGACTGTGGTTTTCCCGGTCACACAAAAATGCTGAAATTCGACTTATACAGTGTTTTTGCTTACTAAACTTGATGAATTCTCTCCTCTTGACTGTAGAATAGTGTGTTAAGCAAAGCACAATACATTCCTATGTGTAGAAGAAAAGATATACGCGATTTCACAATGTGTTCCTAGAACAGCAGTGAGCAACTTTTTTACACAATGTTAACAACACATTTGAAGCTCAATATTTCATGGGCTGAAGCGGGGAAGATAGAAAACGTGTGCCCTGTAAAGGCGAAGTCTGTGGCATTAACAGGAAGGGAGAAAAAGTACTTTCTACCCATTTTTAGGTTTAGCGGTAAAATGGCAAGTTTCTATGGAACTGCATCTCGGCTTGTGACTGTGGTTTTCCCGGTCACACAAAAATGCTGAAATTCGACTTATACAGTGTTTTTGCTTATTAAACTTGATGAATTCTCTCCTCTTGACTGTAGAATAGTGTGTAAAGCAAAGCACAATACATTGCTATGTGTAGAAGCAAAGATTTACGCGATTTCACAATGTGTTCCTAGAACAGCTGTGACCAACTTTTTTACACAACGTTAACAACACATTTGAAGCTCAATATTTCATGGGCTGAAGCGGGGAAGATAGAAAACGTGTGCCCTGTAAAGGCGAAGTCTGTGGCATTAACAGGAAGGGAGAAAAAGTACTTTCTACCCATTTTTAGGTTCAGCGGTAAAATGGCAAGTTTCTATGGAACTGCATCTCGGCTTGTGACTGTGGTTTTCCCGGTCACACAAAAATGCTGAAATTCGACTTATACAGTGTTTTTGCTTATTAAACTTGATGAATTCTCTCCTCTTGACTGTAGAATAGTGTGTAAAGCAAAGCACAATACATTCCTATGTGTAGAAGAAAAGATATACGCGATTTCACAATGTGTTCCTAGAACAGCTGTGAGCAACTTTTTTACACAAAGTTAACAACACATTTGAAGCTCAATATTTCATGGGCTGAAGCGGGGAAGATAGAAAACGTGTGCCCTGTAAAGGCGAAGTCTGTGGCATTAACAGGAAGGGAGAAAAAGTACTTTCTATCCATTTTTAGGTTCAGCGGTAAAATGGCAAGTTTCTATGGAACTGCATCTCGTCTTGTGACTGTGGTTTTCCCGGTCACACAAAAATGCTGAAATTCGACTTATACAGTGTTTTTGCTTATTAAACTTGATGAATTCTCTCCTCTTGACTGTAGAATAGTGTGTAAAGCAAAGCACAATACATTTCTATGTGTAGAAGCAAAGATATACGCGATTTCACAATGTGTTCCCAAAACAGCTGTGAGCAACTTTTTTACACAATGTTAACAACACATTTGAAGCTCAATATTTCATGGGCTGAAGCGGGGAAGATAGAAAACGTGTGCCCTGTAAAGGCGAAGTCTGTGGCATTAACAGGAAGGGAGAAAAAATACTTTCTACCCATTTTTAGGTTCAGCGGTAAAATGGCAAGTTTCTATGGAACTGCATCTCGGCTTGTGACTGTGGTTTTCCCGGTCACACAAAAATGCTTAAATTCGACTTATACAGAGTTTTTGCTTATTAAACTTGATGAATTCTCTCCTCTTGACTGTAGAATAGTGTGTAAAGCAAAGCACAATACATTCCTATGTGTAGAAGAAAAGATATACGCGATTTCACAATGTGTTCCTAGAACAGCTGTGAGCAACTTTTTTACACAACGTTAACAACACATTTGAAGCTCAATATTTCATGGGCTGAAGCGGGGAAGATAGAAAACGTGTGCCCTGTAAAGGCGAAGTCTGTGGCATTAACAGGAAGGGAGAAAAAGTACTTTCTACCCATTTTTAGGTTCAGCGGTAAAACGGCAAGTTTCTATGGAACTGCATCTCGGCTTGTGACTGTGGTTTTCCCGGTCACACAAAAATGCTGAAATTCGACTTATACAGTGTTTTTGCTTATTAAACTTGATGAATTCTCTCCTCTTGACTGTAGAATAGTGTGTAAAGCAAAGCACAATACATTCCTATGTGTAGAAGCAAAGATATACGCGATTTCACAATGTGTTCCTAGAACAGCTGTGAGCAACTTTTTTACACAATGTTAACAACACATTTGAAGCTCAATATTTCATGGGCTGAAGCGGGGAAGATAGAAAACGTGTGCCCTGTAAAGGCGAAGTCTGTGGCATTAACAGGAAGGGAGAAAAAGTACTTTCTACCCATTTTTAGGTTCAGCGGTAAAATGGCAAGTTTCTATGGAACTGCATCTCGTCTTGTGACTGTGGTTTTCCCGGTCACACAAAAATGCTGAAATTCGACTTATACAGTGTTTTTGCTTATTAAACTTGATGAATTCTCTCCTCTTGACTGTAGAATAGTGTGTAAAGCAAAGCACAATACATTGCTATGTGTAGAAGCAAAGATTTACGCGATTTCACAATGTGTTCCTAGAACAGCTGTGAGCAACTTTTTTACACAACGTTAACAACACATTTGAAGCTCAATATTTCATGGGCTGAAGCGGGGAAGATAGAAAACGTGTGCCCTGTAAAGGCGAAGTCTGTGGCATTAACAGGAAGGGAGAAAAAGTACTTTCTACCCATTTTTAGGTTCAGCGGTAAAACGGCAAGTTTCTATGGAACTGCATCTCGGCTTGTGACTGTGGTTTTCCCGGTCACACAAAAATGCTGAAATTCGACTTATACAGTGTTTTTGCTTATTAAACTTGATGAATTCTCTCCTCTTGACTGTAGAATAGTGTGTAAAGCAAAGCACAATACATTCCTATGTGTAGAAGCAAAGATATACGCGATTTCACAATGTGTTCCTAGAACAGCTGTGAGCAACTTTTTTACACAATGTTAACAACACATTTGAAGCTCAATATTTCATGGGCTGAAGCGGGGAAGATAGAAAACGTGTGCCCTGTAAAGGCGAAGTCTGTGGCATTAACAGGAAGGGAGAAAAAGTACTTTCTACCCATTTTTAGGTTCAGCGGTAAAATGGCAAGTTTCTATGGAACTGCATCTCGGCTTGTGACTGTGGTTTTCCCGGTCACACAAAAATGCTGAAATTCGACTTATACAGTGTTTTTGCTTATTAAACTTGATGAATTCTCTCCTCTTGACTGTAGAATAGTGTGTAAAGCAAAGCACAATACATTCCTATGTGTAGAAGAAAAGATATACGCGATTTCACAATGTGTTCCTAGAACAGCTGTGAGCAACTTTTTTACACAAAGTTAACAACACATTTGAAGCTCAATATTTCATGGGCTGAAGCGGGGAAGATAGAAAACGTGTGCCCTGTAAAGGCGAAGTCTGTGGCATTAACAGGAAGGGAGAAAAAGTACTTTCTATCCATTTTTAGGTTCAGCGGTAAAATGGCAAGTTTCTATGGAACTGCATCTCGTCTTGTGACTGTGGTTTTCCCGGTCACACAAAAATGCTGAAATTCGACTTATACAGTGTTTTTGCTTATTAAACTTGATGAATTCTCTCCTCTTGACTGTAGAATAGTGTGTAAAGCAAAGCACAATACATTTCTATGTGTAGAAGCAAAGATATACGCGATTTCACAATGTGTTCCCAAAACAGCTGTGAGCAACTTTTTTACACAATGTTAACAACACATTTGAAGCTCAATATTTCATGGGCTGAAGCGGGGAAGATAGAAAACGTGTGCCCTGTAAAGGCGAAGTCTGTGGCATTAACAGGAAGGGAGAAAAAATACTTTCTACCCATTTTTAGGTTCAGCGGTAAAATGGCAAGTTTCTATGGAACTGCATCTCGGCTTGTGACTGTGGTTTTCCCGGTCACACAAAAATGCTTAAATTCGACTTATACAGAGTTTCTGCTTATTAAACTTGATGAATTCTCTCCTCTTGACTGTAGAATAGTGTGTAAAGCAAAGCACAATACATTCCTATGTGTAGAAGAAAAGATATACGCGATTTCACAATGTGTTCCTAGAACAGCTGTGAGCAACTTTTTTACACAACGTTAACAACACATTTGAAGCTCAATATTTCATGGGCTGAAGCGGGGAAGATAGAAAACGTGTGCCCTGTAAAGGCGAAGTCTGTGGCATTAACAGGAAGGGAGAAAAAGTACTTTCTACCCATTTTTAGGTTCAGCGGTAAAACGGCAAGTTTCTATGGAACTGCATCTCGGCTTGTGACTGTGGTTTTCCCGGTCACACAAAAATGCTGAAATTCGACTTATACAGTGTTTTTGCTTATTAAACTTGATGAATTCTCTCCTCTTGACTGTAGAATAGTGTGTAAAGCAAAGCACAATACATTTCTATGTGTAGAAGCAAAGATATACGCGATTTCACAATGTGTTCCAAGAACAGCTGTGAGCAACTTTTTTACACAACGTTAACAACACATTTGAAGCTCAAAATTTCATGGGCTGAAGCGGGGAAGATAGAAAACGTGTGCCCTGTAAAGGCGAAGTCTGTGGCATTAACAGGAAGGGAGAAAAAGTACTTTCTACCCATTTTTAGGTTCAGCGGTAAAATTGCAAGTTTCTATGGAACTGCATCTCGGCTTGTGACTGTGGTTTTCCCGGTCACACAAAAATGCTGAAATTCGACTTATACAGTGTTTTTGCTTATTAAACTTGATGAATTCTCTCCTCTTGACTGTAGAATAGTGTGTAAAGCAAAGCACAATACATTGCTATGTGTAGAAGCAAAGATTTACGCGATTTCACAATGTGTTCCTAGAACAGCTGTGAGCAACTTTTTTACACAATGTTAACAACACATTTGAAGCTCAATATTTCATGGGCTGAAGCGGGGAAGATAGAAAACGTGTGCCCTGTAAAGGCGAAGTCTGTGGCATTAACAGGAAGGGAGAAAAAGTACTTTCTACCCATTTTTAGGTTCAGCGGTAAAATGGCAAGTTTCTATGGAACTGCATCTCGGCTTGTGACTGTGGTTTTCCCGGTCACACAAAAATGCTGAAATTCGACTTATACAGTGTATTTGCTTATTAAACTTGATGAATTCTCTCCTCTTGACTGTAGAATAGTGTGTAAAGCAAAGCACAATACATTGCTATGTGTAGAAGCAAAGATTTACGCGATTTCACAATGTGTTCCTAGAACAGCTGTGAGCAACTTTTTTACACAACGTTAACAACACATTTGAAGCTCAATATTTCATGGGCTGAAGCGGGGAAGATAGAAAACGTGTGCCCTGTAAAGGCGAAGTCTGTGGCATTAACAGGAAGGGAGAAAAAGTACTTTCTACCCATTTTTAGGTTCAGCGGTAAAATGGCAAGTTTCTATGGAACTGCATCTCGGCTTGTGACTGTGGTTTTCCCGGTCACACAAAAATGCTGAAATTCGACTTATACAGTGTTTTTGCTTATTAAACTTGATGAATTCTCTCCTCTTGACTGTAGAATAGTGTGTAAAGCAAAGCACAATACATTCCTATGTGTAGAGGAAAAGATATACGCGATTTCACAATGTGTTCCTAGAACAGCTGTGAGCAACTTTTTTACACAACGTTAACAACACATTTGAAGCTCAATATTTCATGGGCTGAAGCGGGGAAGATAGAAAACGTGTGCCCTGTAAAGGCGAAGTCTGTGGCATTAACAGGAAGGGAGAAAAAGTACTTTCTACCCATTTTTAGGTTCAGCGGTAAAATGGCAAGTTTCTATGGAACTGCATCTCGGCTTGTGACTGTGGTTTTCCCGGTCACACTAAAATGCTGAAATTCGACTTATACAGTGTTTTTGCTTATTAAACTTGATGAATTCTCTCCTCTTGACTGTAGAATAGTGTGTAAAGCAAAGCACAATACATTTCTATGTGTAGAAGCAAAGATATACGCGATTTCACAATGTGTTCCAAGAACAGCTGTGAGCAACTTTTTTACACAACGTTAACAACACATTTGAAGCTCAATATTTCATGGGCTGAAGCGGGTAAGATAGAAAACGTGTGCCCTGTAAAGGCGAAGTCTGTGGCATTAACAGGAAGGGAGAAAAAGTACTTTCTACCCATTTTTAGGTTCAGCGGTAAAATGGCAAGTTTCTATGGAACTGCATCTCGGCTTGTGACTGTGGTTTTCCCGGTCACACAAAAATGCTGAAATTCGACTTATACAGTGTTTTTGCTTATTAAACTTGATGAATTCTCTCCTCTTGACTGTAGAATAGTGTGTAAAGCAAAGCACAATACATTCCTATGTGTAGAAGAAAAGATATACGCGATTTCACAATGTGTTCCTAGAACAGCTGTGAGCAACTTTTTTACACAACGTTAACAACACATTTGAAGCTCAATATTTCATGGGCTGAAGCGGGGAAGATAGAAAACGTGTGCCCTGTAAAGGCGAAGTCTGTGGCATTAACAGGAAGGGAGAAAAAGTACTTTCTACCCATTTTTAGGTTCAGCGGTAAAATGGCAAGTTTCTATGGAACTGCATCTCGTCTTGTGACTGTGGTTTTCCCGGTCACACAAAAATGCTGAAATTCGACTTATACAGTGTTTTTGCTTACTAAACTTGATGAATTCTCTCCTCTTGACTGTAGAATAGTGTGTAAAGCAAAGCACAATACATTTCTATGTGTAGAAGCAAAGATATACGCGATTTCACAATGTGTTCCAAGAACAGCTGTGAGCAACTTTTTTACACAACGTTAACAACACATTTGAAGCTCAATATTTCATGGGCTGAAGCGGGGAAGATAGAAAACGTGTGCCCTGTAAAGGCGAAGTCTGTGGCATTAACAGGAAGGGAGAAAAAGTACTTTCTACCCATTTTTAGGTTCAGCGGTAAAATGGCAAGTTTCTATGGAACTGCATCTCGGCTTGTGACTGTGGTTTTCCCGGTCACACAAAAATGCTGAAATTCGACTTATACAGTGTTTTTGCTTATTAAACTTGATGAATTCTCTCCTCTTGACTGTAGAATAGTGTGTAAAGCAAAGCACAATACATTCCTATGTGTAGAAGAAAAGATATACGCGATTTCACAATGTGTTCCTAGAACAGCTGTGAGCAACTTTTTTACACAACGTTAACAACACATTTGAAGCTCAATATTTCATGGGCTGAAGCGGGGAAGATAGAAAACGTGTGCCCTGTAAAGGCGAAGTCTGTGGCATTAACAGGAAGGGAGAAAAAGTACTTTCTACCCATTTTTAGGTTCAGCGGTAAAATGGCAAGTTTCTATGGAACTGCATCTCGTCTTGTGACTGTGGTTTTCCCGGTCACACAAAAATGCTGAAATTCGACTTATACAGTGTTTTTGCTTACTAAACTTGATGAATTCTCTCCTCTTGACTGTAGAATAGTGTGTTAAGCAAAGCACAATACATTCCTATGTGTAGAAGAAAAGATATACGCGATTTCACAATGTGTTCCTAGAACAGCTGTGAGCAACTTTTTTACACAATGTTAACAACACATTTGAAGCTCAATATTTCATGGGCTGAAGCGGGGAAGATAGAAAACGTGTGCCCTGTAAAGGCGAAGTCTGTGGCATTAACAGGAAGGGAGAAAAAGTACTTTCTACCCATTTTTAGGTTCAGCGGTAAAATGGCAAGTTTCTATGGAACTGCATCTCGGCTTGTGACAGTGGTTTTCCCGGTCACACAAAAATGCTGAAATTCGACTTATACAGTGTTTTTGCTTATTAAACTTGATGAATTCTCTCCTCTTGACTGTAGAATAGTGTGTAAAGCAAAGCACAATACATTGCTATGTGTAGAAGCAAAGATTTACGCGATTTCACAATGTGTTCCTAGAACAGCTGTGAGCAACTTTTTTACACAACGTTAACAACACATTTGAAGCTCAATATTTCATGGGCTGAAGCGGGGAAGATAGAAAACGTGTGCCCTGTAAAGGCGAAGTCTGTGGCATTAACAGGAAGGGAGAAAAAGTACTTTCTACCCATTTTTAGGTTCAGCGGTAAAATGGCAAGTTTCTATGGAACTGCATCTCGGCTTGTGACAGTGGTTTTCCCGGTCACACAAAAATGCTGAAATTCGACTTATACAGTGTTTTTGCTTATTAAACTTGATGAATTCTCTCCTCTTGACTGTAGAATAGTGTGTAAAGCAAAGCACAATACATTGCTATGTGTAGAAGCAAAGATTTACGCGATTTCACAATGTGTTCCTAGAACAGCTGTGAGCAACTTTTTTACACAACGTTAACAACACATTTGAAGCTCAATATTTCATGGGCTGAAGCGGGGAAGATAGAAAACGTGTGCCCTGTAAAGGCGAAGTCTGTGGCATTAACAGGAAGGGAGAAAAAGTACTTTCTACCCATTTTTAGGTTCAGCGGTAAAATGGCAAGTTTCTATGGAACTGCATCTCGGCTTGTGACTGTGGTTTTCCCGGTCACACAAAAATGCTGAAATTCGACTTATACAGAGTTTTTGCTTATTAAACTTGATGAATTCTCTCCTCTTGACTGTAGAATAGTGTGTAAAGCAAAGCACAATACATTCCTATGTGTAGAAGAAAAGATATACGCGATTTCACAATGTGTTCCTAGAACAGCTGTGAGCAACTTTTTTACACAAAGTTAACAACACATTTGAAGCTCAATATTTCATGGGCTGAAGCGGGGAAGATAGAAAACGTGTGCCCTGTAAAGGCGAAGTCTGTGGCATTAACAGGAAGGGAGAAAAAGTACTTTCTATCCATTTTTAGGTTCAGCGGTAAAATGGCAAGTTTCTATGGAACTGCATCTCGTCTTGTGACTGTGGTTTTCCCGGTCACACAAAAATGCTGAAATTCGACTTATACAGTGTTTTTGCTTATTAAACTTGATGAATTCTCTCCTCTTGACTGTAGAATAGTGTGTAAAGCAAAGCACAATACATTCCTATGTGTAGAAGCAAAGATATACGCGATTTCACAATGTGTTCCCAAAACAGCTGTGAGCAACTTTTTTACACAATGTTAACAACACATTTGAAGCTCAATATTTCATGGGCTGAAGCGGGGAAGATAGAAAACGTGTGCCCTGTAAAGGCGAAGTCTGTGGCATTAACAGGAAGGGAGAAAAAATACTTTCTACCCATTTTTAGGTTCAGCGGTAAAATGGCAAGTTTCTATGGAACTGCATCTCGGCTTGTGACTGTGGTTTTCCCGGTCACACAAAAATGCTGAAATTCGACTTATACAGAGTTTTTGCTTATTAAACTTGATGAATTCTCTCCTCTTGACTGTAGAATAGTGTGTAAAGCAAAGCATAATACATTCCTATGTGTAGAAGAAAAGATATACGCGATTTCACAATGTGTTCCTAGAACAGCTGTGAGCAACTTTTTTACACAACGTTAACAACACATTTGAAGCTCAATATTTCATGGGCTGAAGCGGGGAAGATAGAAAACGTGTGCCCTGTAAAGGCGAAGTCTGTGGCATTAACAGGAAGGTAGAAAAAGTACTTTCTACCCATTTTTAGGTTCAGCGGTAAAACGGCAAGTTTCTATGGAACTGCATCTCGGCTTGTGACTGTGGTTTTCCCGGTCACACAAAAATGCTGAAATTCGACTTATACAGTGTTTTTGCTTATTAAACTTGATGAATTCTCTCCTCTTGACTGTAGAATAGTGTGTAAAGCAAAGCACAATACATTTCTATGTGTAGAAGCAAAGATATACGCGATTTCACAATGTGTTCCAAGAACAGCTGTGAGCAACTTTTTTACACAACGTTAACAACACATTTGAAGCTCAATATTTCATGGGCTGAAGCGGGGAAGATAGAAAACGTGTGCCCTGTAAAGGCGAAGTCTGTGGCATTAACAGGAAGGGAGAAAAAGTACTTTCTACCCATTTTTAGGTTCAGCGGTAAAATGGCAAGTTTCTATGGAACTGCATCTCGGCTTGTGACTGTGGTTTTCCCGGTCACACAAAAATGCTGAAATTCGACTTATACAGTGTTTTTGCTTATTAAACTTGATGAATTCTCTCCTCTTGACTGTAGAATAGTGTGTAAAGCAAAGCACAATACATTTCTATGTGTAGAAGCAAAGATATACGCGATTTCACAATGTGTTCCAAGAACAGCTGTGAGCAACTTTTTTACACAACGTTAACAACACATTTGAAGCTCAATATTTCATGGGCTGAAGCGGGGAAGATAGAAAACGTGTGCCCTGTAAAGGCGAAGTCTGTGGCATTAACAGGAAGGGAGAAAAAGTACTTTCTACCCATTTTTAGGTTCAGCGGTAAAATTGCAAGTTTCTATGGAACTGCATCTCGGCTTGTGACTGTGGTTTTCCCGGTCACACAAAAATGCTGAAATTCGACTTATACAGTGTTTTTGCTTATTAAACTTGATGAATTCTCTCCTCTTGACTGTAGAATAGTGTGTAAAGCAAAGCACAATACATTGCTATGTGTAGAAGCAAAGATTTACGCGATTTCACAATGTGTTCCTAGAACAGCTGTGAGCAACTTTTTTACACAACGTTAACAACACATTTGAAGCTCAATATTTCATGGGCTGAAGCGGGGAAGATAGAAAACGTGTGCCCTGTAAAGGCGAAGTCTGTGGCATTAACAGGAAGGGAGAAAAAGTACTTTCTACCCATTTTTAGGTTCAGCGGTAAAACGGCAAGTTTCTATGGAACTGCATCTCGGCTTGTGACTGTGGTTTTCCCGGTCACACAAAAATGCTGAAATTCGACTTATACAGTGTTTTTGCTTATTAAACTTGATGAATTCTCACCTCTTGACTGTAGAATAGTGTGTAAAGCAAAGCACAATACATTCCTATGTGTAGAAGCAAAGATATACGCGATTTCACAATGTGTTCCCAAAACAGCTGTGAGCAACTTTTTTACACAATGTTAACAACACATTTGAAGCTCAATATTTCATGGGCTGAAGCGGGGAAGATAGAAAACGTGTGCCCTGTAAAGGCGAAGTCTGTGGCATTAACAGGAAGGGAGAAAAAGTACTTTCTACCCATTTTTAGGTTCAGCGGTAAAATGGCAAGTTTCTATGGAACTGCATCTCGTCTTGTGACTGTGGTTTTCCCGGTCACACAAAAATGCTGAAATTCGACTTATACAGTGTTTTTGCTTATTAAACTTGATGAATTCTCTCCTCTTGACTGTAGAATAGTGTGTAAAGCAAAGCACAATACATTGCTATGTGTAGAAGCAAAGATTTACGCAATTTCACAATGTGTTCCTAGAACAGCTGTGAGCAACTTTTTTACACAACGTTAACAACACATTTGAAGCTCAATATTTCATGGGCTGAAGCGGGGAAGATAGAAAACGTGTGCCCTGTAAAGGCGAAGTCTGTGGCATTAACAGGAAGGGAGAAAAAGTACTTTCTACCCATTTTTAGGTTCAGCGGTAAAACGGCAAGTTTCTATGGAACTGCATCTCGGCTTGTGACTGTGGTTTTCCCGGTCACACAAAAATGCTGAAATTCGACTTATACAGTGTTTTTGCTTATTAAACTTGATGAATTCTCTCCTCTTGACTGTAGAATAGTGTGTAAAGCAAAGCACAATACATTTCTATGTGTAGAAGCAAAGATATACGCGATTTCACAATGTGTTCCAAGAACAGCTGTGAGCAACTTTTTTACACAACGTTAACAACACATTTGAAGCTCAATATTTCATGGGCTGAAGCGGGGAAGATAGAAAACGTGTGCCCTGTAAAGGCGAAGTCTGTGGCATTAACAGGAAGGGAGAAAAAGTACTTTCTACCCATTTTTAGGTTCAGCGGTAAAATGGCAAGTTTCTATGGAACTGCATCTCGGCTTGTGACTGTGGTTTTCCCGGTCACACAAAAATGCTGAAATTCGACTTATACAGTGTTTTTGCTTATTAAACTTGATGAATTCTCTCCTCTTGACTGTAGAATAGTGTGTAAAGCAAAGCACAATACATTCCTATGTGTAGAAGAAAAGATATACGCGATTTCACAATGTGTTCCTAGAACAGCTGTGAGCAACTTTTTTACACAACGTTAACAACACATTTGAAGCTCAATATTTCATGGGCTGAAGCGGGGAAGATAGAAAACGTGTGCCCTGTAAAGGCGAAGTCTGTGGCATTAACAGGAAGGGAGAAAAAGTACTTTCTACCCATTTTTAGGTTCAGCGGTAAAATGGCAAGTTTCTATGGAACTGCATCTCGTCTTGTGACTGTGGTTTTCCCGGTCACACAAAAATGCTGAAATTCGACTTATACAGTGTTTTTGCTTACTAAACTTGATGAATTCTCTCCTCTTGACTGTAGAATAGTGTGTTAAGCAAAGCACAATACATTCCTATGTGTAGAAGAAAAGATATACGCGATTTCACAATGTGTTCCTAGAACAGCTGTGAGCAACTTTTTTACACAATGTTAACAACACATTTGAAGCTCAATATTTCATGGGCTGAAGCGGGGAAGATAGAAAACGTGTGCCCTGTAAAGGCGAAGTCTGTGGCATTAACAGGAAGGGAGAAAAAGTACTTTCTACCCATTTTTAGGTTCAGCGGTAAAATGGCAAGTTTCTATGGAACTGCATCTCGGCTTGTGACTGTGGTTTTCCCGGTCACACAAAAATGCTGAAATTCGACTTATACAGTGTATTTGCTTATTAAACTTGATGAATTCTCTCCTCTTGACTGTAGAATAGTGTGTAAAGCAAAGCACAATACATTGCTATGTGTAGAAGCAAAGATTTACGCGATTTCACAATGTGTTCCTAGAACAGCTGTGAGCAACTTTTTTACACAACGTTAACAACACATTTGAAGCTCAATATTTCATGGGCTGAAGCGGGGAAGATAGAAAACGTGTGCCCTGTAAAGGCGAAGTCTGTGGCATTAACAGGAAGGGAGAAAAAGTACTTTCTACCCATTTTTAGGTTCAGCGGTAAAATGGCAAGTTTCTATGGAACTGCATCTCGGCTTGTGACTGTGGTTTTCCCGGTCACACAAAAATGCTGAAATTCGACTTATACAGTGTTTTTGCTTATTAAACTTGATGAATTCTCTCCTCTTGACTGTAGAATAGTGTGTAAAGCAAAGCACAATACATTCCTATGTGTAGAGGAAAAGATTTACGCGATTTCACAATGTGTTCCTAGAACAGCTGTGAGCAACTTTTTTACACAACGTTAACAACACATTTGAAGCTCAATATTTCATGGGCTGAAGCGGGGAAGATAGAAAACGTGTGCCCTGTAAAGGCGAAGTCTGTGGCATTAACAGGAAGGGAGAAAAAGTACTTTCTACCCATTTTTAGGTTCAGCGGTAAAATGGCAAGTTTCTATGGAACTGCATCTCGTCTTGTGACTGTGGTTTTCCCGGTCACACAAAAATGCTGAAATTCGACTTATACAGTGTTTTTGCTTATTAAACTTGATGAATTCTCTCCTCTTGACTGTAGAATAGTGTGTAAAGCAAAGCACAATACATTGCTATGTGTAGAAGCAAAGATATACGCGATTTCACAATGTGTTCCTAGAACAGCTGTGAGCAACTTTTTTACACCACGTTAACAACACATTTGAAGCTCAATATTTCATGGGCTGAAGCGGGGAAGATAGAAAACGTGTGCCCTGTAAAGGCGAAGTCTGTGGCATTAACAGGAAGGGAGAAAAAGTACTTTCTACCCATTTTTAGGTTCAGCGGTAAAATGGCAAGTTTCTATGGAACTGCATCTCGGCTTGTGACTGTGGTTTTCCCGGTCACACAAAAATGCTGAAATTCGACTTATACAGTGTATTTGCTTATTAAACTTGATGAATTCTCTCCTCTTGACTGTAGAATAGTGTGTAAAGCAAAGCACAATACATTCCTATGTGTAGAAGAAAAGATATACGCGATTTCACAATGTGTTCCTAGAACAGCTGTGAGCAACTTTTTTACACAACGTTAACAACACATTTGAAGCTCAATATTTCATGGGCTGAAGCGGGGAAGATAGAAAACGTGTGCCCTGTAAAGGCGAAGTCTGTGGCATTAACAGGAAGGGAGAAAAAGTACTTTCTACCCATTTTTAGGTTCAGCGGTAAAATGGCAAGTTTCTATGGAACTGCATCTCGTCTTGTGACTGTGGTTTTCCCGGTCACACAAAAATGCTGAAATTCGACTTATACAGTGTTTTTGCTTATTAAACTTGATGAATTCTCTCCTCTTGACTGTAGAATAGTGTGTAAAGCAAAGCACAATACATTGCTATGTGTAGAAGCAAAGATATACGCGATTTCACAATGTGTTCCTAGAACAGCTGTGAGCAACTTTTTTACACCACGTTAACAACACATTTGAAGCTCAATATTTCATGGGCTGAAGCGGGGAAGATAGAAAACGTGTGCCCTGTAAAGGCGAAGTCTGTGGCATTAACAGGAAGGGAGAAAAAGTACTTTCTACCCATTTTTAGGTTCAGCGGTAAAATGGCAAGTTTCTATGGAACTGCATCTCGGCTTGTGACTGTGGTTTTCCCGGTCACACAAAAATGCTGAAATTCGACTTATACAGTGTATTTGCTTATTAAACTTGATGAATTCTCTCCTCTTGACTGTAGAATAGTGTGTAAAGCAAAGCACAATACATTCCTATGTGTAGAAGAAAAGATATACGCGATTTCACAATGTGTTCCTAGAACAGCTGTGAGCAACTTTTTTACACAACGTTAACAACACATTTGAAGCTCAATATTTCATGGGCTGAAGCGGGGAAGATAGAAAACGTGTGCCCTGTAAAGGCGAAGTCTGTGGCATTAACAGGAAGGGAGAAAAAGTACTTTCTACCCATTTTTAGGTTCAGCGGTAAAATGGCAAGTTTCTATGGAACTGCATCTCGTCTTGTGACTGTGGTTTTCCCGGTCACACAAAAATGCTGAAATTCGACTTATACAGTGTTTTTGCTTACTAAACTTGATGAATTCTCTCCTCTTGACTGTAGAATAGTGTGTTAAGCAAAGCACAATACATTCCTATGTGTAGAAGAAAAGATATACGCGATTTCACAATGTGTTCCTAGAACAGCAGTGAGCAACTTTTTTACACAATGTTAACAACACATTTGAAGCTCAATATTTCATGGGCTGAAGCGGGGAAGATAGAAAACGTGTGCCCTGTAAAGGCGAAGTCTGTGGCATTAACAGGAAGGGAGAAAAAGTACTTTCTACCCATTTTTAGGTTTAGCGGTAAAATGGCAAGTTTCTATGGAACTGCATCTCGGCTTGTGACTGTGGTTTTCCCGGTCACACAAAAATGCTGAAATTCGACTTATACAGTGTTTTTGCTTATTAAACTTGATGAATTCTCTCCTCTTGACTGTAGAATAGTGTGTAAAGCAAAGCACAATACATTGCTATGTGTAGAAGCAAAGATTTACGCGATTTCACAATGTGTTCCTAGAACAGCTGTGACCAACTTTTTTACACAACGTTAACAACACATTTGAAGCTCAATATTTCATGGGCTGAAGCGGGGAAGATAGAAAACGTGTGCCCTGTAAAGGCGAAGTCTGTGGCATTAACAGGAAGGGAGAAAAAGTACTTTCTACCCATTTTTAGGTTCAGCGGTAAAATGGCAAGTTTCTATGGAACTGCATCTCGGCTTGTGACTGTGGTTTTCCCGGTCACACAAAAATGCTGAAATTCGACTTATACAGTGTTTTTGCTTATTAAACTTGATGAATTCTCTCCTCTTGACTGTAGAATAGTGTGTAAAGCAAAGCACAATACATTCCTATGTGTAGAAGAAAAGATATACGCGATTTCACAATGTGTTCCTAGAACAGCTGTGAGCAACTTTTTTACACAAAGTTAACAACACATTTGAAGCTCAATATTTCATGGGCTGAAGCGGGGAAGATAGAAAACGTGTGCCCTGTAAAGGCGAAGTCTGTGGCATTAACAGGAAGGGAGAAAAAGTACTTTCTATCCATTTTTAGGTTCAGCGGTAAAATGGCAAGTTTCTATGGAACTGCATCTCGTCTTGTGACTGTGGTTTTCCCGGTCACACAAAAATGCTGAAATTCGACTTATACAGTGTTTTTGCTTATTAAACTTGATGAATTCTCTCCTCTTGACTGTAGAATAGTGTGTAAAGCAAAGCACAATACATTTCTATGTGTAGAAGCAAAGATATACGCGATTTCACAATGTGTTCCCAAAACAGCTGTGAGCAACTTTTTTACACAATGTTAACAACACATTTGAAGCTCAATATTTCATGGGCTGAAGCGGGGAAGATAGAAAACGTGTGCCCTGTAAAGGCGAAGTCTGTGGCATTAACAGGAAGGGAGAAAAAATACTTTCTACCCATTTTTAGGTTCAGCGGTAAAATGGCAAGTTTCTATGGAACTGCATCTCGGCTTGTGACTGTGGTTTTCCCGGTCACACAAAAATGCTTAAATTCGACTTATACAGAGTTTTTGCTTATTAAACTTGATGAATTCTCTCCTCTTGACTGTAGAATAGTGTGTAAAGCAAAGCACAATACATTCCTATGTGTAGAAGAAAAGATATACGCGATTTCACAATGTGTTCCTAGAACAGCTGTGAGCAACTTTTTTACACAACGTTAACAACACATTTGAAGCTCAATATTTCATGGGCTGAAGCGGGGAAGATAGAAAACGTGTGCCCTGTAAAGGCGAAGTCTGTGGCATTAACAGGAAGGGAGAAAAAGTACTTTCTACCCATTTTTAGGTTCAGCGGTAAAACGGCAAGTTTCTATGGAACTGCATCTCGGCTTGTGACTGTGGTTTTCCCGGTCACACAAAAATGCTGAAATTCGACTTATACAGTGTTTTTGCTTATTAAACTTGATGAATTCTCTCCTCTTGACTGTAGAATAGTGTGTAAAGCAAAGCACAATACATTCCTATGTGTAGAAGCAAAGATATACGCGATTTCACAATGTGTTCCTAGAACAGCTGTGAGCAACTTTTTTACACAATGTTAACAACACATTTGAAGCTCAATATTTCATGGGCTGAAGCGGGGAAGATAGAAAACGTGTGCCCTGTAAAGGCGAAGTCTGTGGCATTAACAGGAAGGGAGAAAAAGTACTTTCTACCCATTTTTAGGTTCAGCGGTAAAATGGCAAGTTTCTATGGAACTGCATCTCGTCTTGTGACTGTGGTTTTCCCGGTCACACAAAAATGCTGAAATTCGACTTATACAGTGTTTTTGCTTATTAAACTTGATGAATTCTCTCCTCTTGACTGTAGAATAGTGTGTAAAGCAAAGCACAATACATTGCTATGTGTAGAAGCAAAGATTTACGCGATTTCACAATGTGTTCCTAGAACAGCTGTGAGCAACTTTTTTACACAACGTTAACAACACATTTGAAGCTCAATATTTCATGGGCTGAAGCGGGGAAGATAGAAAACGTGTGCCCTGTAAAGGCGAAGTCTGTGGCATTAACAGGAAGGGAGAAAAAGTACTTTCTACCCATTTTTAGGTTCAGCGGTAAAACGGCAAGTTTCTATGGAACTGCATCTCGGCTTGTGACTGTGGTTTTCCCGGTCACACAAAAATGCTGAAATTCGACTTATACAGTGTTTTTGCTTATTAAACTTGATGAATTCTCTCCTCTTGACTGTAGAATAGTGTGTAAAGCAAAGCACAATACATTCCTATGTGTAGAAGCAAAGATATACGCGATTTCACAATGTGTTCCTAGAACAGCTGTGAGCAACTTTTTTACACAATGTTAACAACACATTTGAAGCTCAATATTTCATGGGCTGAAGCGGGGAAGATAGAAAACGTGTGCCCTGTAAAGGCGAAGTCTGTGGCATTAACAGGAAGGGAGAAAAAGTACTTTCTACCCATTTTTAGGTTCAGCGGTAAAATGGCAAGTTTCTATGGAACTGCATCTCGGCTTGTGACTGTGGTTTTCCCGGTCACACAAAAATGCTGAAATTCGACTTATACAGTGTTTTTGCTTATTAAACTTGATGAATTCTCTCCTCTTGACTGTAGAATAGTGTGTAAAGCAAAGCACAATACATTCCTATGTGTAGAAGAAAAGATATACGCGATTTCACAATGTGTTCCTAGAACAGCTGTGAGCAACTTTTTTACACAAAGTTAACAACACATTTGAAGCTCAATATTTCATGGGCTGAAGCGGGGAAGATAGAAAACGTGTGCCCTGTAAAGGCGAAGTCTGTGGCATTAACAGGAAGGGAGAAAAAGTACTTTCTATCCATTTTTAGGTTCAGCGGTAAAATGGCAAGTTTCTATGGAACTGCATCTCGTCTTGTGACTGTGGTTTTCCCGGTCACACAAAAATGCTGAAATTCGACTTATACAGTGTTTTTGCTTATTAAACTTGATGAATTCTCTCCTCTTGACTGTAGAATAGTGTGTAAAGCAAAGCACAATACATTTCTATGTGTAGAAGCAAAGATATACGCGATTTCACAATGTGTTCCCAAAACAGCTGTGAGCAACTTTTTTACACAATGTTAACAACACATTTGAAGCTCAATATTTCATGGGCTGAAGCGGGGAAGATAGAAAACGTGTGCCCTGTAAAGGCGAAGTCTGTGGCATTAACAGGAAGGGAGAAAAAATACTTTCTACCCATTTTTAGGTTCAGCGGTAAAATGGCAAGTTTCTATGGAACTGCATCTCGGCTTGTGACTGTGGTTTTCCCGGTCACACAAAAATGCTTAAATTCGACTTATACAGAGTTTCTGCTTATTAAACTTGATGAATTCTCTCCTCTTGACTGTAGAATAGTGTGTAAAGCAAAGCACAATACATTCCTATGTGTAGAAGAAAAGATATACGCGATTTCACAATGTGTTCCTAGAACAGCTGTGAGCAACTTTTTTACACAACGTTAACAACACATTTGAAGCTCAATATTTCATGGGCTGAAGCGGGGAAGATAGAAAACGTGTGCCCTGTAAAGGCGAAGTCTGTGGCATTAACAGGAAGGGAGAAAAAGTACTTTCTACCCATTTTTAGGTTCAGCGGTAAAACGGCAAGTTTCTATGGAACTGCATCTCGGCTTGTGACTGTGGTTTTCCCGGTCACACAAAAATGCTGAAATTCGACTTATACAGTGTTTTTGCTTATTAAACTTGATGAATTCTCTCCTCTTGACTGTAGAATAGTGTGTAAAGCAAAGCACAATACATTTCTATGTGTAGAAGCAAAGATATACGCGATTTCACAATGTGTTCCAAGAACAGCTGTGAGCAACTTTTTTACACAACGTTAACAACACATTTGAAGCTCAAAATTTCATGGGCTGAAGCGGGGAAGATAGAAAACGTGTGCCCTGTAAAGGCGAAGTCTGTGGCATTAACAGGAAGGGAGAAAAAGTACTTTCTACCCATTTTTAGGTTCAGCGGTAAAATTGCAAGTTTCTATGGAACTGCATCTCGGCTTGTGACTGTGGTTTTCCCGGTCACACAAAAATGCTGAAATTCGACTTATACAGTGTTTTTGCTTATTAAACTTGATGAATTCTCTCCTCTTGACTGTAGAATAGTGTGTAAAGCAAAGCACAATACATTGCTATGTGTAGAAGCAAAGATTTACGCGATTTCACAATGTGTTCCTAGAACAGCTGTGAGCAACTTTTTTACACAATGTTAACAACACATTTGAAGCTCAATATTTCATGGGCTGAAGCGGGGAAGATAGAAAACGTGTGCCCTGTAAAGGCGAAGTCTGTGGCATTAACAGGAAGGGAGAAAAAGTACTTTCTACCCATTTTTAGGTTCAGCGGTAAAATGGCAAGTTTCTATGGAACTGCATCTCGGCTTGTGACTGTGGTTTTCCCGGTCACACAAAAATGCTGAAATTCGACTTATACAGTGTATTTGCTTATTAAACTTGATGAATTCTCTCCTCTTGACTGTAGAATAGTGTGTAAAGCAAAGCACAATACATTGCTATGTGTAGAAGCAAAGATTTACGCGATTTCACAATGTGTTCCTAGAACAGCTGTGAGCAACTTTTTTACACAACGTTAACAACACATTTGAAGCTCAATATTTCATGGGCTGAAGCGGGGAAGATAGAAAACGTGTGCCCTGTAAAGGCGAAGTCTGTGGCATTAACAGGAAGGGAGAAAAAGTACTTTCTACCCATTTTTAGGTTCAGCGGTAAAATGGCAAGTTTCTATGGAACTGCATCTCGGCTTGTGACTGTGGTTTTCCCGGTCACACAAAAATGCTGAAATTCGACTTATACAGTGTTTTTGCTTATTAAACTTGATGAATTCTCTCCTCTTGACTGTAGAATAGTGTGTAAAGCAAAGCACAATACATTCCTATGTGTAGAGGAAAAGATATACGCGATTTCACAATGTGTTCCTAGAACAGCTGTGAGCAACTTTTTTACACAACGTTAACAACACATTTGAAGCTCAATATTTCATGGGCTGAAGCGGGGAAGATAGAAAACGTGTGCCCTGTAAAGGCGAAGTCTGTGGCATTAACAGGAAGGGAGAAAAAGTACTTTCTACCCATTTTTAGGTTCAGCGGTAAAATGGCAAGTTTCTATGGAACTGCATCTCGGCTTGTGACTGTGGTTTTCCCGGTCACACTAAAATGCTGAAATTCGACTTATACAGTGTTTTTGCTTATTAAACTTGATGAATTCTCTCCTCTTGACTGTAGAATAGTGTGTAAAGCAAAGCACAATACATTTCTATGTGTAGAAGCAAAGATATACGCGATTTCACAATGTGTTCCAAGAACAGCTGTGAGCAACTTTTTTACACAACGTTAACAACACATTTGAAGCTCAATATTTCATGGGCTGAAGCGGGTAAGATAGAAAACGTGTGCCCTGTAAAGGCGAAGTCTGTGGCATTAACAGGAAGGGAGAAAAAGTACTTTCTACCCATTTTTAGGTTCAGCGGTAAAATGGCAAGTTTCTATGGAACTGCATCTCGGCTTGTGACTGTGGTTTTCCCGGTCACACAAAAATGCTGAAATTCGACTTATACAGTGTTTTTGCTTATTAAACTTGATGAATTCTCTCCTCTTGACTGTAGAATAGTGTGTAAAGCAAAGCACAATACATTCCTATGTGTAGAAGAAAAGATATACGCGATTTCACAATGTGTTCCTAGAACAGCTGTGAGCAACTTTTTTACACAACGTTAACAACACATTTGAAGCTCAATATTTCATGGGCTGAAGCGGGGAAGATAGAAAACGTGTGCCCTGTAAAGGCGAAGTCTGTGGCATTAACAGGAAGGGAGAAAAAGTACTTTCTACCCATTTTTAGGTTCAGCGGTAAAATGGCAAGTTTCTATGGAACTGCATCTCGTCTTGTGACTGTGGTTTTCCCGGTCACACAAAAATGCTGAAATTCGACTTATACAGTGTTTTTGCTTACTAAACTTGATGAATTCTCTCCTCTTGACTGTAGAATAGTGTGTAAAGCAAAGCACAATACATTTCTATGTGTAGAAGCAAAGATATACGCGATTTCACAATGTGTTCCAAGAACAGCTGTGAGCAACTTTTTTACACAACGTTAACAACACATTTGAAGCTCAATATTTCATGGGCTGAAGCGGGGAAGATAGAAAACGTGTGCCCTGTAAAGGCGAAGTCTGTGGCATTAACAGGAAGGGAGAAAAAGTACTTTCTACCCATTTTTAGGTTCAGCGGTAAAATGGCAAGTTTCTATGGAACTGCATCTCGGCTTGTGACTGTGGTTTTCCCGGTCACACAAAAATGCTGAAATTCGACTTATACAGTGTTTTTGCTTATTAAACTTGATGAATTCTCTCCTCTTGACTGTAGAATAGTGTGTAAAGCAAAGCACAATACATTCCTATGTGTAGAAGAAAAGATATACGCGATTTCACAATGTGTTCCTAGAACAGCTGTGAGCAACTTTTTTACACAACGTTAACAACACATTTGAAGCTCAATATTTCATGGGCTGAAGCGGGGAAGATAGAAAACGTGTGCCCTGTAAAGGCGAAGTCTGTGGCATTAACAGGAAGGGAGAAAAAGTACTTTCTACCCATTTTTAGGTTCAGCGGTAAAATGGCAAGTTTCTATGGAACTGCATCTCGTCTTGTGACTGTGGTTTTCCCGGTCACACAAAAATGCTGAAATTCGACTTATACAGTGTTTTTGCTTACTAAACTTGATGAATTCTCTCCTCTTGACTGTAGAATAGTGTGTTAAGCAAAGCACAATACATTCCTATGTGTAGAAGAAAAGATATACGCGATTTCACAATGTGTTCCTAGAACAGCTGTGAGCAACTTTTTTACACAATGTTAACAACACATTTGAAGCTCAATATTTCATGGGCTGAAGCGGGGAAGATAGAAAACGTGTGCCCTGTAAAGGCGAAGTCTGTGGCATTAACAGGAAGGGAGAAAAAGTACTTTCTACCCATTTTTAGGTTCAGCGGTAAAATGGCAAGTTTCTATGGAACTGCATCTCGGCTTGTGACTGTGGTTTTCCCGGTCACACAAAAATGCTGAAATTCGACTTATACAGTGTATTTGCTTATTAAACTTGATGAATTCTCTCCTCTTGACTGTAGAATAGTGTGTAAAGCAAAGCACAATACATTGCTATGTGTAGAAGCAAAGATTTACGCGATTTCACAATGTGTTCCTAGAACAGCTGTGAGCAACTTTTTTACACAACGTTAACAACACATTTGAAGCTCAATATTTCATGGGCTGAAGCGGGGAAGATAGAAAACGTGTGCCCCGTAAAGGCGAAGTCTGTGGCATTAACAGGAAGGGAGAAAAAGTACTTTCTACCCATTTTTAGGTTCAGCGGTAAAATGGCAAGTTTCTATGGAACTGCATCTCGTCTTGTGACTGTGGTTTTCCCGGTCACACAAAAATGCTGAAATTCGACTTATACAGTGTTTTTGCTTATTAAACTTGATGAATTCTCTCCTCTTGACTGTAGAATAGTGTGTAAAGCAAAGCACAATACATTTCTATGTGTAGAAGCAAAGATATACGCGATTTCACAATGTGTTCCCAAAACAGCTGTGAGCAACTTTTTTACACAATGTTAACAACACATTTGAAGCTCAATATTTCATGGGCTGAAGCGGGGAAGATAGAAAACGTGTGCCCTGTAAAGGCGAAGTCTGTGGCATTAACAGGAAGGGAGAAAAAATACTTTCTACCCATTTTTAGGTTCAGCGGTAAAATGGCAAGTTTCTATGGAACTGCATCTCGGCTTGTGACTGTGGTTTTCCCGGTCACACAAAAATGCTTAAATTCGACTTATACAGAGTTTCTGCTTATTAAACTTGATGAATTCTCTCCTCTTGACTGTAGAATAGTGTGTAAAGCAAAGCACAATACATTCCTATGTGTAGAAGAAAAGATATACGCGATTTCACAATGTGTTCCTAGAACAGCTGTGAGCAACTTTTTTACACAACGTTAACAACACATTTGAAGCTCAATATTTCATGGGCTGAAGCGGGGAAGATAGAAAACGTGTGCCCTGTAAAGGCGAAGTCTGTGGCATTAACAGGAAGGGAGAAAAAGTACTTTCTACCCATTTTTAGGTTCAGCGGTAAAACGGCAAGTTTCTATGGAACTGCATCTCGGCTTGTGACTGTGGTTTTCCCGGTCACACAAAAATGCTGAAATTCGACTTATACAGTGTTTTTGCTTATTAAACTTGATGAATTCTCTCCTCTTGACTGTAGAATAGTGTGTAAAGCAAAGCACAATACATTTCTATGTGTAGAAGCAAAGATATACGCGATTTCACAATGTGTTCCAAGAACAGCTGTGAGCAACTTTTTTACACAACGTTAACAACACATTTGAAGCTCAAAATTTCATGGGCTGAAGCGGGGAAGATAGAAAACGTGTGCCCTGTAAAGGCGAAGTCTGTGGCATTAACAGGAAGGGAGAAAAAGTACTTTCTACCCATTTTTAGGTTCAGCGGTAAAATTGCAAGTTTCTATGGAACTGCATCTCGGCTTGTGACTGTGGTTTTCCCGGTCACACAAAAATGCTGAAATTCGACTTATACAGTGTTTTTGCTTATTAAACTTGATGAATTCTCTCCTCTTGACTGTAGAATAGTGTGTAAAGCAAAGCACAATACATTGCTATGTGTAGAAGCAAAGATTTACGCGATTTCACAATGTGTTCCTAGAACAGCTGTGAGCAACTTTTTTACACAATGTTAACAACACATTTGAAGCTCAATATTTCATGGGCTGAAGCGGGGAAGATAGAAAACGTGTGCCCTGTAAAGGCGAAGTCTGTGGCATTAACAGGAAGGGAGAAAAAGTACTTTCTACCCATTTTTAGGTTCAGCGGTAAAATGGCAAGTTTCTATGGAACTGCATCTCGGCTTGTGACTGTGGTTTTCCCGGTCACACAAAAATGCTGAAATTCGACTTATACAGTGTATTTGCTTATTAAACTTGATGAATTCTCTCCTCTTGACTGTAGAATAGTGTGTAAAGCAAAGCACAATACATTGCTATGTGTAGAAGCAAAGATTTACGCGATTTCACAATGTGTTCCTAGAACAGCTGTGAGCAACTTTTTTACACAACGTTAACAACACATTTGAAGCTCAATATTTCATGGGCTGAAGCGGGGAAGATAGAAAACGTGTGCCCTGTAAAGGCGAAGTCTGTGGCATTAACAGGAAGGGAGAAAAAGTACTTTCTACCCATTTTTAGGTTCAGCGGTAAAATGGCAAGTTTCTATGGAACTGCATCTCGGCTTGTGACTGTGGTTTTCCCGGTCACACAAAAATGCTGAAATTCGACTTATACAGTGTTTTTGCTTATTAAACTTGATGAATTCTCTCCTCTTGACTGTAGAATAGTGTGTAAAGCAAAGCACAATACATTCCTATGTGTAGAGGAAAAGATATACGCGATTTCACAATGTGTTCCTAGAACAGCTGTGAGCAACTTTTTTACACAACGTTAACAACACATTTGAAGCTCAATATTTCATGGGCTGAAGCGGGGAAGATAGAAAACGTGTGCCCTGTAAAGGCGAAGTCTGTGGCATTAACAGGAAGGGAGAAAAAGTACTTTCTACCCATTTTTAGGTTCAGCGGTAAAATGGCAAGTTTCTATGGAACTGCATCTCGGCTTGTGACTGTGGTTTTCCCGGTCACACTAAAATGCTGAAATTCGACTTATACAGTGTTTTTGCTTATTAAACTTGATGAATTCTCTCCTCTTGACTGTAGAATAGTGTGTAAAGCAAAGCACAATACATTTCTATGTGTAGAAGCAAAGATATACGCGATTTCACAATGTGTTCCAAGAACAGCTGTGAGCAACTTTTTTACACAACGTTAACAACACATTTGAAGCTCAATATTTCATGGGCTGAAGCGGGTAAGATAGAAAACGTGTGCCCTGTAAAGGCGAAGTCTGTGGCATTAACAGGAAGGGAGAAAAAGTACTTTCTACCCATTTTTAGGTTCAGCGGTAAAATGGCAAGTTTCTATGGAACTGCATCTCGGCTTGTGACTGTGGTTTTCCCGGTCACACAAAAATGCTGAAATTCGACTTATACAGTGTTTTTGCTTATTAAACTTGATGAATTCTCTCCTCTTGACTGTAGAATAGTGTGTAAAGCAAAGCACAATACATTCCTATGTGTAGAAGAAAAGATATACGCGATTTCACAATGTGTTCCTAGAACAGCTGTGAGCAACTTTTTTACACAACGTTAACAACACATTTGAAGCTCAATATTTCATGGGCTGAAGCGGGGAAGATAGAAAACGTGTGCCCTGTAAAGGCGAAGTCTGTGGCATTAACAGGAAGGGAGAAAAAGTACTTTCTACCCATTTTTAGGTTCAGCGGTAAAATGGCAAGTTTCTATGGAACTGCATCTCGTCTTGTGACTGTGGTTTTCCCGGTCACACAAAAATGCTGAAATTCGACTTATACAGTGTTTTTGCTTACTAAACTTGATGAATTCTCTCCTCTTGACTGTAGAATAGTGTGTAAAGCAAAGCACAATACATTTCTATGTGTAGAAGCAAAGATATACGCGATTTCACAATGTGTTCCAAGAACAGCTGTGAGCAACTTTTTTACACAACGTTAACAACACATTTGAAGCTCAATATTTCATGGGCTGAAGCGGGGAAGATAGAAAACGTGTGCCCTGTAAAGGCGAAGTCTGTGGCATTAACAGGAAGGGAGAAAAAGTACTTTCTACCCATTTTTAGGTTCAGCGGTAAAATGGCAAGTTTCTATGGAACTGCATCTCGGCTTGTGACTGTGGTTTTCCCGGTCACACAAAAATGCTGAAATTCGACTTATACAGTGTTTTTGCTTATTAAACTTGATGAATTCTCTCCTCTTGACTGTAGAATAGTGTGTAAAGCAAAGCACAATACATTCCTATGTGTAGAAGAAAAGATATACGCGATTTCACAATGTGTTCCTAGAACAGCTGTGAGCAACTTTTTTACACAACGTTAACAACACATTTGAAGCTCAATATTTCATGGGCTGAAGCGGGGAAGATAGAAAACGTGTGCCCTGTAAAGGCGAAGTCTGTGGCATTAACAGGAAGGGAGAAAAAGTACTTTCTACCCATTTTTAGGTTCAGCGGTAAAATGGCAAGTTTCTATGGAACTGCATCTCGTCTTGTGACTGTGGTTTTCCCGGTCACACAAAAATGCTGAAATTCGACTTATACAGTGTTTTTGCTTACTAAACTTGATGAATTCTCTCCTCTTGACTGTAGAATAGTGTGTTAAGCAAAGCACAATACATTCCTATGTGTAGAAGAAAAGATATACGCGATTTCACAATGTGTTCCTAGAACAGCTGTGAGCAACTTTTTTACACAATGTTAACAACACATTTGAAGCTCAATATTTCATGGGCTGAAGCGGGGAAGATAGAAAACGTGTGCCCTGTAAAGGCGAAGTCTGTGGCATTAACAGGAAGGGAGAAAAAGTACTTTCTACCCATTTTTAGGTTCAGCGGTAAAATGGCAAGTTTCTATGGAACTGCATCTCGGCTTGTGACTGTGGTTTTCCCGGTCACACAAAAATGCTGAAATTCGACTTATACAGTGTATTTGCTTATTAAACTTGATGAATTCTCTCCTCTTGACTGTAGAATAGTGTGTAAAGCAAAGCACAATACATTGCTATGTGTAGAAGCAAAGATTTACGCGATTTCACAATGTGTTCCTAGAACAGCTGTGAGCAACTTTTTTACACAACGTTAACAACACATTTGAAGCTCAATATTTCATGGGCTGAAGCGGGGAAGATAGAAAACGTGTGCCCCGTAAAGGCGAAGTCTGTGGCATTAACAGGAAGGGAGAAAAAGTACTTTCTACCCATTTTTAGGTTCAGCGGTAAAATGGCAAGTTTCTATGGAACTGCATCTCGGCTTGTGACTGTGGTTTTCCCGGTCACACAAAAATGCTGAAATTCGACTTATACAGTGTATTTGCTTATTAAACTTGATGAATTCTCTCCTCTTGACTGTAGAATAGTGTGTAAAGCAAAGCACAATACATTGCTATGTGTAGAAGCAAAGATTTACGCGATTTCACAATGTGTTCCTAGAACAGCTGTGAGCAACTTTTTTACACAACGTTAACAACACATTTGAAGCTCAATATTTCATGGGCTGAAGCGGGGAAGATAGAAAACGTGTGCCCTGTAAAGGCGAAGTCTGTGGCATTAACAGGAAGGGAGAAAAAGTACTTTCTACCCATTTTTAGGTTCAGCGGTAAAATGGCAAGTTTCTATGGAACTGCATCTCGGCTTGTGACTGTGGTTTTCCCGGTCACACAAAAATGCTGAAATTCGACTTATACAGTGTATTTGCTTATTAAACTTGATGAATTCTATCCTCTTGACTGTAGAATAGTGTGTAAAGCAAAGCACAATACATTTCTATGTGTAGAAGCAAAGATATACGCGATTTCACAATGTGTTCCAAGAACAGCTGTGAGCAACTTTTTTACACAACGTTAACAACACATTTGAAGCTCAATATTTCATGGGCTGAAGCGGGGAAGATAGAAAACGTGTGCCCTGTAAAGGCGAAGTCTGTGGCATTAACAGGAAGGGAGAAAAAGTACTTTCTACCCATTTTTAGGTTCAGCGGTAAAATGGCAAGTTTCTATGGAACTGCATCTCGGCTTGTGACTGTGGTTTTCCCGGTCACACAAAAATGCTGAAATTCGACTTATACAGTGTTTTTGCTTATTAAACTTGATGAATTCTCTCCTCTTGACTGTAGAATAGTGTGTAAAGCAAAGCACAATACATTCCTATGTGTAGAAGAAAAGATATACGCGATTTCACAATGTGTTCCTAGAACAGCTGTGAGCAACTTTTTTACACAACGTTAACAACACATTTGAAGCTCAATATTTCATGGGCTGAAGCGGGGAAGATAGAAAACGTGTGCCCTGTAAAGGCGAAGTCTGTGGCATTAACAGGAAGGGAGAAAAAGTACTTTCTACCCATTTTTAGGTTCAGCGGTAAAATGGCAAGTTTCTATGGAACTGCATCTCGTCTTGTGACTGTGGTTTTCCCGGTCACACAAAAATGCTGAAATTCGACTTATACAGTGTTTTTGCTTACTAAACTTGATGAATTCTCTCCTCTTGACTGTAGAATAGTGTGTTAAGCAAAGCACAATACATTCCTATGTGTAGAAGAAAAGATATACGCGATTTCACAATGTGTTCCTAGAACAGCTGTGAGCAACTTTTTTACACAATGTTAACAACACATTTGAAGCTCAATATTTCATGGGCTGAAGCGGGGAAGATAGAAAACGTGTGCCCTGTAAAGGCGAAGTCTGTGGCATTAACAGGAAGGGAGAAAAAGTACTTTCTACCCATTTTTAGGTTCAGCGGTAAAATGGCAAGTTTCTATGGAACTGCATCTCGGCTTGTGACTGTGGTTTTCCCGGTCACACAAAAATGCTGAAATTCGACTTATACAGTGTATTTGCTTATTAAACTTGATGAATTCTCTCCTCTTGACTGTAGAATAGTGTGTAAAGCAAAGCACAATACATTGCTATGTGTAGAAGCAAAGATTTACGCGATTTCACAATGTGTTCCTAGAACAGCTGTGAGCAACTTTTTTACACAACGTTAACAACACATTTGAAGCTCAATATTTCATGGGCTGAAGCGGGGAAGATAGAAAACGTGTGCCCTGTAAAGGCGAAGTCTGTGGCATTAACAGGAAGGGAGAAAAAGTACTTTCTACCCATTTTTAGGTTCAGCGGTAAAATGGCAAGTTTCTATGGAACTGCATCTCGGCTTGTGACTGTGGTTTTCCCGGTCACACAAAAATGCTGAAATTCGACTTATACAGTGTATTTGCTTATTAAACTTGATGAATTCTCTCCTCTTGACTGTAGAATAGTGTGTAAAGCAAAGCACAATACATTGCTATGTGTAGAAGCAAAGATTTACGCGATTTCACAATGTGTTCCTAGAACAGCTGTGAGCAACTTTTTTACACCACGTTAACAACACATTTGAAGCTCAATATTTCATGGGCTGAAGCGGGGAAGATAGAAAACGTGTGCCCTGTAAAGGCGAAGTCTGTGGCATTAACAGGAAGGGAGAAAAAGTACTTTCTACCCATTTTTAGGTTCAGCGGTAAAATGGCAAGTTTCTATGGAACTGCATCTCGGCTTGTGACTGTGGTTTTCCCGGTCACACAAAAATGCTGAAATTCGACTTATACAGTGTATTTGCTTATTAAACTTGATGAATTCTATCCTCTTGACTGTAGAATAGTGTGTAAAGCAAAGCACAATACATTGCTATGTGTAGAAGCAAAGATATACGCGATTTCACAATGTGTTCCTAGAACAGCTGTGAGCAACTTTTTTACACAACGTTAACAACACATTTGAAGCTCAATATTTCATGGGCTGAAGCGGGGAAGATAGAAAACGTGTGCCCTGTAAAGGCGAAGTCTGTGGCATTAACAGGAAGGGAGAAAAAGTACTTTCTACCCATTTTTAGGTTCAGCGGTAAAATGGCAAGTTTCTATGGAACTGCATCTCGGCTTGTGACTGTGGTTTTCCCGGTCACACAAAAATGCTGAAATTCGACTTATACAGTGTTTTTGCTTATTAAACTTGATGAATTCTCTCCTCTTGACTGTAGAATAGTGTGTAAAGCAAAGCACAATACATTCCTATGTGTAGAAGAAAAGATATACGCGATTTCACAATGTGTTCCTAGAACAGCTGTGAGCAACTTTTTTACACAACGTTAACAACACATTTGAAGCTCAATATTTCATGGGCTGAAGCGGGGAAGATAGAAAACGTGTGCCCTGTAAAGGCGAAGTCTGTGGCATTAACAGGAAGGGAGAAAAAGTACTTTCTACCCATTTTTAGGTTCAGCGGTAAAATGGCAAGTTTCTATGGAACTGCATCTCGTCTTGTGACTGTGGTTTTCCCGGTCACACAAAAATGCTGAAATTCGACTTATACAGTGTTTTTGCTTACTAAACTTGATGAATTCTCTCCTCTTGACTGTAGAATAGTGTGTTAAGCAAAGCACAATACATTCCTATGTGTAGAAGAAAAGATATACGCGATTTCACAATGTGTTCCTAGAACAGCTGTGAGCAACTTTTTTACACAATGTTAACAACACATTTGAAGCTCAATATTTCATGGGCTGAAGCGGGGAAGATAGAAAACGTGTGCCCTGTAAAGGCGAAGTCTGTGGCATTAACAGGAAGGGAGAAAAAGTACTTTCTACCCATTTTTAGGTTCAGCGGTAAAATGGCAAGTTTCTATGGAACTGCATCTCGGCTTGTGACTGTGGTTTTCCCGGTCACACAAAAATGCTGAAATTCGACTTATACAGTGTATTTGCTTATTAAACTTGATGAATTCTCTCCTCTTGACTGTAGAATAGTGTGTAAAGCAAAGCACAATACATTGCTATGTGTAGAAGCAAAGATTTACGCGATTTCACAATGTGTTCCTAGAACAGCTGTGAGCAACTTTTTTACACAACGTTAACAACACATTTGAAGCTCAATATTTCATGGGCTGAAGCGGGGAAGATAGAAAACGTGTGCCCTGTAAAGGCGAAGTCTGTGGCATTAACAGGAAGGGAGAAAAAGTACTTTCTACCCATTTTTAGGTTCAGCGGTAAAATGGCAAGTTTCTATGGAACTGCATCTCGGCTTGTGACTGTGGTTTTCCCGGTCACACAAAAATGCTGAAATTCGACTTATACAGTGTATTTGCTTATTAAACTTGATGAATTCTCTCCTCTTGACTGTAGAATAGTGTGTAAAGCAAAGCACAATACATTGCTATGTGTAGAAGCAAAGATTTACGCGATTTCACAATGTGTTCCTAGAACAGCTGTGAGCAACTTTTTTACACAACGTTAACAACACATTTGAAGCTCAATATTTCATGGGCTGAAGCGGGGAAGATAGAAAACGTGTGCCCTGTAAAGGCGAAGTCTGTGGCATTAACAGGAAGGGAGAAAAAGTACTTTCTACCCATTTTTAGGTTCAGCGGTAAAATGGCAAGTTTCTATGGAACTGCATCTCGGCTTGTGACTGTGGTTTTCCCGGTCACACAAAAATGCTGAAATTCGACTTATACAGTGTATTTGCTTATTAAACTTGATGAATTCTCTCCTCTTGACTGTAGAATAGTGTGTAAAGCAAAGCACAATACATTCCTATGTGTAGAAGAAAAGATATACGCGATTTCACAATGTGTTCCTAGAACAGCTGTGAGCAACTTTTTTACACAACGTTAACAACACATTTGAAGCTCAATATTTCATGGGCTGAAGCGGGGAAGATAGAAAACGTGTGCCCTGTAAAGGCGAAGTCTGTGGCATTAACAGGAAGGGAGAAAAAGTACTTTCTACCCATTTTTAGGTTCAGCGGTAAAATGGCAAGTTTCTATGGAACTGCATCTCGTCTTGTGACTGTGGTTTTCCCGGTCACACAAAAATGCTGAAATTCGACTTATACAGTGTTTTTGCTTACTAAACTTGATGAATTCTCTCCTCTTGACTGTAGAATAGTGTGTTAAGCAAAGCACAATACATTCCTATGTGTAGAAGAAAAGATATACGCGATTTCACAATGTGTTCCTAGAACAGCAGTGAGCAACTTTTTTACACAATGTTAACAACACATTTGAAGCTCAATATTTCATGGGCTGAAGCGGGGAAGATAGAAAACGTGTGCCCTGTAAAGGCGAAGTCTGTGGCATTAACAGGAAGGGAGAAAAAGTACTTTCTACCCATTTTTAGGTTCAGCGGTAAAATTGCAAGTTTCTATGGAACTGCATCTCGGCTTGTGACTGTGGTTTTCCCGGTCACACAAAAATGCTGAAATTCGACTTATACAGAGTTTTTGCTTATTAAACTTGATGAATTCTCTCCTCTTGACTGTAGAATAGTGTGTAAAGCAAAGCACAATACATTCCTATGTGTAGAAGAAAAGATATACGCGATTTCACAATGTGTTCCTAGAACAGCTGTGAGCAACTTTTTTACACAACGTTAACAACACATTTGAAGCTCAATATTTCATGGGCTGAAGCGGGGAAGATAGAAAACGTGTGCCCTGTAAAGGCGAAGTCTGTGGCATTAACAGGAAGGGAGAAAAAGTACTTTCTACCCATTTTTAGGTTCAGCGGTAAAACGGCAAGTTTCTATGGAACTGCATCTCGGCTTGTGACTGTGGTTTTCCCGGTCACACAAAAATGCTGAAATTCGACTTATACAGTGTTTTTGCTTATTAAACTTGATGAATTCTCTCCTCTTGACTGTAGAATAGTGTGTAAAGCAAAGCACAATACATTTCTATGTGTAGAAGCAAAGATATACGCGATTTCACAATGTGTTCCAAGAACAGCTGTGAGCAACTTTTTTACACAACGTTAACAACACATTTGAAGCTCAATATTTCATGGGCTGAAGCGGGGAAGATAGAAAACGTGTGCCCTGTAAAGGCGAAGTCTGTGGCATTAACAGGAAGGGAGAAAAAGTACTTTCTACCCATTTTTAGGTTCAGCGGTAAAACGGCAAGTTTCTATGGAACTGCATCTCGGCTTGTGACTGTGGTTTTCCCGGTCACACAAAAATGCTGAAATTCGACTTATACAGTGTATTTGCTTATTAAACTTGATGAATTCTCACCTCTTGACTGTAGAATAGTGTGTAAAGCAAAGCACAATACATTGCTATGTGTAGAAGCAAAGATATACGCGATTTCACAATGTGTTCCTAGAACAGCTGTGAGCAACTTTTTTACACCACGTTAACAACACATTTGAAGCTCAATATTTCATGGGCTGAAGCGGGGAAGATAGAAAACGTGTGCCCTGTAAAGGCGAAGTCTGTGGCATTAACAGGAAGGGAGAAAAAGTACTTTCTACCCATTTTTAGGTTCAGCGGTAAAATGGCAAGTTTCTATGGAACTGCATCTCGTCTTGTGACTGTGGTTTTCCCGGTCAAACAAAAATGCTGAAATTCGACTTATACAGTGTTTTTGCTTATTAAACTTGATGAATTCTCTCCTCTTGACTGTAGAATAGTGTGTTAAGCAAAGCACAATACATTCCTATGTGTTGAAGAAAAGATATACGCGATTTCACAATGTGTTCCTAGAACAGCTGTGAGCAACTTTTTTACACAATGTTAACAACACATTTGAAGCTCAATATTTCATGGGCTGAAGCGGGGAAGATAGAAAACGTGTGCCCTGTAAAGGCGAAGTCTGTGGCATTAACAGGAAGGGAGAAAAAGTACTTTCTACCCATTTTTAGGTTCAGCGGTAAAATGGCAAGTTTCTATGGAACTGCATCTCGGCTTGTGACTGTGGTTTTCCCGGTCACACAAAAATGCTGAAATTCGACTTATACAGTGTATTTGCTTATTAAACTTGATGAATTCTCACCTCTTGACTGTAGAATAGTGTGTAAAGCAAAGCACAATACATTGCTATGTGTAGAAGCAAAGATATACGCGATTTCACAATGTGTTCCTAGAACAGCTGTGAGCAACTTTTTTACACCACGTTAACAACACATTTGAAGCTCAATATTTCATGGGCTGAAGCGGGGAAGATAGAAAACGTGTGTCCTGTAAAGGCGAAGTCTGTGGCATTAACAGGAAGGGAGAAAAAGTACTTTCTACCCATTTTTAGGTTCAGCGGTAAAATGGCAAGTTTCTATGGAACTGCATCTCGTCTTGTGACTGTGGTTTTCCCGGTCACACAAAAATGCTGAAATTCGACTTATACAGTGTTTTTGCTTACTAAACTTGATGAATTCTCTCCTCTTGACTGTAGAATAGTGTGTTAAGCAAAGCACAATACATTCCTATGTGTAGAAGAAAAGATATACGCGATTTCACAATGTGTTCCTAGAACAGCTGTGAGCAACTTTTTTACACAATGTTAACAACACATTTGAAGCTCAATATTTCATGGGCTGAAGCGGGGAAGATAGAAAACGTGTGCCCTGTAAAGGCGAAGTCTGTGGCATTAACAGGAAGGGAGAAAAAGTACTTTCTACCCATTTTTAGGTTCAGCGGTAAAATGGCAAGTTTCTATGGAACTGCATCTCGGCTTGTGACTGTGGTTTTCCCGGTCACACAAAAATGCTGAAATTCGACTTATACAGTGTATTTGCTTATTAAACTTGATGAATTCTCTCCTCTTGACTGTAGAATAGTGTGTAAAGCAAAGCACAATACATTGCTATGTGTAGAAGCAAAGATTTACGCGATTTCACAATGTGTTCCTAGAACAGCTGTGAGCAACTTTTTTACACAACGTTAACAACACATTTGAAGCTCAATATTTCATGGGCTGAAGCGGGGAAGATAGAAAACGTGTGCCCTGTAAAGGCGAAGTCTGTGGCATTAACAGGAAGGGAGAAAAAGTACTTTCTACCCATTTTTAGGTTCAGCGGTAAAATGGCAAGTTTCTATGGAACTGCATCTCGTCTTGTGACTGTGGTTTTCCCGGTCACACAAAAATGCTGAAATTCGACTTATACAGTGTTTTTGCTTATTAAACTTGATGAATTCTCTCCTCTTGACTGTAGAATAGTGTGTTAAGCAAAGCACAATACATTCCTATGTGTAGAAGAAAAGATATACGCGATTTCACAATGTGTTCCTAGAACAGCTGTGAGCAACTTTTTTACACAATGTTAACAACACATTTGAAGCTCAATATTTCATGGGCTGAAGCGGGGAAGATAGAAAACGTGTGCCCTGTAAAGGCGAAGTCTGTGGCATTAACAGGAAGGGAGAAAAAGTACTTTCTACCCATTTTTAGGTTCAGCGGTAAAATGGCAAGTTTCTATGGAACTGCATCTCGGCTTGTGACTGTGGTTTTCCCGGTCACACAAAAATGCTGAAATTCGACTTATACAGTGTTTTTGCTTATTAAACTTGATGAATTCTCTCCTCTTGACTGTAGAATAGTGTGTAAAGCAAAGCACAATACATTCCTATGTGTAGAAGCAAAGATATACGCGATTTCACAATGTGTTCCCAAAACAGCTGTGAGCAACTTTTTTACACCACGTTAACAACAGATTTGAAGCTCAATATTTCATGGGCTGAAGCGGGGAAGATAGAAAACGTGTGCCCTGTAAAGGCGAAGTCTGTGGCATTAACAGAAAGGGAGAAAAAGTACTTTCTACCCATTTTTAGGTTCAGCGGTAAAATGGCAAGTTTCTATGGAACTGCATCTCGGCTTGTGACTGTGGTTTTCCCGGTCACACAAAAATGCTGAAATTCGACTTATACAGTGTTTTTGCTTATTAAACTTGATGAATTCTCACCTCTTGACTGTAGAATAGTGTGTAAAGCAAAGCACAATACATTCCTATGTGTAGAAGCAAAGATATACGCGATCTCACAATGTGTTCCTAGAACAGCTGTGAGCAACTTTTTTACACAACGTTAACAACACATTTGAAGCTCAATATTTCATGGGCTGAAGCGGGGAAGATAGAAAACGTGTGCCCTGTAAAGGCGAAGTCTGTGGCATTAACAGGAAGGGAGAAAAAGTACTTTCTACCCATTTTTAGGTTCAGCGGTAAAATGGCAAGTTTCTATGGAACTGCATCTCGGCTTGTGACTGTGGTTTTCCCGGTCACACAAAAATGCTGAAATTCGACTTATACAGTGTTTTTGCTTATTAAACTTGATGAATTCTCACCTCTTGACTGTAGAATAGTGTGTAAAGCAAAGCACAATACATTCCTATGTGTAGAAGCAAAGATATACGCGATCTCACAATGTGTTCCTAGAACAGCTGTGAGCAACTTTTTTACACAACGTTAACAACACATTTGAAGCTCAATATTTCATGGGCTGAAGCGGGGAAGATAGAAAACGTGTGCCCTGTAAAGGCGAAGTCTGTGGCATTAACAGGAAGGGAGAAAAAGTACTTTCTACCCATTTTTAGGTTCAGCGGTAAAATGGCAAGTTTCTATGGAACTGCATCTCGGCTTGTGACTGTGGTTTTCCCGGTCACACAAAAATGCTGAAATTCGACTTATACAGTGTTTTTGCTTATTAAACTTGACGAATTCTCTCCTCTTGACTGTAGAATAGTGTGTAAAGCAAAGCACAATACATTCCTATGTGTAGAAGCAAAGATATACGCGATTTCACAATGTGTTCCTAGAACAGCTGTGAGCAACTTTTTTACACAACGTTAACAACACATTTGAAGCTCAATATTTCATGGGCTGAAGCGGGGAAGATAGAAAACGTGTGCCCTGTAAAGGCGAAGTCTGTGGCATTAACAGGAAGGGAGAAAAAGTACTTTCTACCCATTTTTAGGTTCAGCGGTAAAATGGCAAGTTTCTATGGAACTGCATCTCGGCTTGTGACTGTGGTTTTCCCGGTCACACAAAAATGCTTAAATTCGACTTATACAGTGTTTGTGCTTATTAAACTTGATGAATTCTCTCCTCTTGACTGTAGAATAGTGTGTAAAGCAAAGCACAATACATTCCTATGTGTAGAAGCAAAGATATACGCGATTTCACAATGTGTTCCTAGAACAGCTGTGAGCAACTTTTTTACACAATGTTAACAACACATTTGAAGCTCAATATTTCATGGGCTGAAGCGGGGAAGATAGAAAACGTGTGCCCTGTAAAGGCGAAGTCTGTGGCATTAACAGGAAGGGAGAAAAAGTACTTTCTACCCATTTTTAGGTTCAGCGGTAAAATGGCAAGTCTCTATGGAACTGCATCTCGGCTTGTGACTGTGGTTTTCCCGGTCACACAAAAATGCTGAAATTCGACTTATACAGTGTTTGTGCTTATTAAACTTGATGAATTCTCTCCTCTTGACTGTAGAAGAGTGTGTAAAGCAAAGCACAATACATTCCTATGTGTAGAAGCAAAGATATACGCGATTTCACAATGTGTTCCTAGAACAGCTGTGAGCAACTTTTTTACACAATGTTAACAACACATTTGAAGCTCAATATTTCATGGGCTGAAGCGGGGAAGATAGAAAACGTGTGCCCTGTAAAGGCGAAGTCTGTGGCATTAACAGGAAGGGAGAAAAAGTACTTTCTACCCATTTTTAGGTTCAGCGGTAAAATGGCAAGTTTCTATGGAACTGCATCTCGGCTTGTGACTGTGGTTTTCCCGGTCACACAAAAATGCTGAAATTCGACTTATACAGTGTTTTTGCTTATTAAACTTGATGAATTCTCACCTCTTGACTGTAGAATAGTGTGTAAAGCAAAGCACAATACATTCCTATGTGTAGAAGCAAAGATATACGCGATCTCACAATGTGTTCCTAGAACAGCTGTGAGCAACTTTTTTACACAACGTTAACAACACATTTGAAGCTCAATATTTCATGGGCTGAAGCGGGGAAGATAGAAAACGTGTGCCCTGTAAAGGCGAAGTCTGTGGCATTAACAGGAAGGGAGAAAAAGTACTTTCTACCCATTTTTAGGTTCAGCGGTAAAATGGCAAGTTTCTATGGAACTGCATCTCGGCTTGTGACTGTGGTTTTCCCGGTCAAACAAAAATGCTGAAATTCGACTTATACAGTGTTTTTGCTTATTAAACTTGACGAATTCTCTCCTCTTGACTGTAGAATAGTGTGTAAAGCAAAGCACAATACATTCCTATGTGTAGAAGCAAAGATATACGCGATTTCACAATGTGTTCCTAGAACAGCTGTGAGCAACTTTTTTACACAACGTTAACAACACATTTGAAGCTCAATATTTCATGGGCTGAAGCGGGGAAGATAGAAAACGTGTGCCCTGTAAAGGCGAAGTCTGTGGCATTAACAGGAAGGGAGAAAAAGTACTTTCTACCCATTTTTAGGTTCAGCGGTAAAATGGCAAGTTTCTATGGAACTGCATCTCGGCTTGTGACTGTGGTTTTCCCGGTCACACAAAAATGCTGAAATTCGACTTATACAGTGTTTGTGCTTATTAAACTTGATGAATTCTCTCCTCTTGACTGTAGAATAGTGTGTAAAGCAAAGCACAATACATTCCTATGTGTAGAAGCAAAGATATACGCGATTTCACAATGTGTTCCTAGAACAGCTGTGAGCAACTTTTTTACACAACGTTAACAACACATTTGAAGCTCAATATTTCATGGGCTGAAGCGGGGAAGATAGAAAACGTGTGCCCTGTAAAGGCGAAGTCTGTGGCATTAACAGGAAGGGAGAAAAAGTACTTTCTACCCATTTTTAGGTTCAGCGGTAAAATGGCAAGTTTCTATGGAACTGCATCTCGGCTTGTGACTGTGGTTTTCCCGGTCACACAAAAATGCTGAAATTCGACTTATACAGTGTTTTTGCTTATTAAACTTGACGAATTCTCTCCTCTTGACTGTAGAATAGTGTGTAAAGCAAAGCACAATACATTCCTATGTGTAGAAGCAAAGATATACGCGATTTCACAATGTGTTCCTAGAACAGCTGTGAGCAACTTTTTTACACAACGTTAACAACACATTTGAAGCTCAATATTTCATGGGCTGAAGCGGGGAAGATAGAAAACGTGTGCCCTGTAAAGGCGAAGTCTGTGGCATTAACAGGAAGGGAGAAAAAGTACTTTCTACCCATTTTTAGGTTCAGCGGTAAAATGGCAAGTTTCTATGGAACTGCATCTCGGCTTGTGACTGTGGTTTTCCCGGTCACACAAAAATGCTGAAATTCGACTTATACAGTGTTTGTGCTTATTAAACTTGATGAATTCTCTCCTCTTGACTGTAGAATAGTGTGTAAAGCAAAGCACAATACATTCCTATGTGTAGAAGCAAAGATATACGCGATTTCACAATGTGTTCCTAGAACAGCTGTGAGCAACTTTTTTACACCACGTTAACAACACATTTGAAGCTCAATATTTCATGGGCTGAAGCGGGGAAGATAGAAAACGTGTGCCCTGTAAAGGCGAAGTCTGTGGCATTAACAGGAAGGGAGAAAAAGTACTTTCTACCCATTTTTAGGTTCAGCGGTAAAATGGCAAGTTTCTATGGAACTGCATCTCGTCTTGTGACTGTGGTTTTCCCGGTCACACAAAAATGCTGAAATTCGACTTATACAGTGTTTTTGCTTATTAAACTTGACGAATTCTCTCCTCTTGACTGTAGAATAGTGTGTAAAGCAAAGCACAATACATTCCTATGTGTAGAAGCAAAGATATACGCGATTTCACAATGTGTTCCTAGAACAGCTGTGAGCAACTTTTTTACACAACGTTAACAACACATTTGAAGCTCAATATTTCATGGGCTGAAGCGGGGAAGATAGAAAACGTGTGCCCTGTAAAGGCGAAGTCTGTGGCATTAACAGGAAGGGAGAAAAAGTACTTTCTACCCATTTTTAGGTTCAGCGGTAAAATGGCAAGTTTCTATGGAACTGCATCTCGGCTTGTGACTGTGGTTTTCCCGGTCACACAAAAATGCTGAAATTCGACTTATACAGTGTTTGTGCTTATTAAACTTGATGAATTCTCTCCTCTTGACTGTAGAATAGTGTGTAAAGCAAAGCACAATACATTCCTATGTGTAGAAGCAAAGATATACGCGATTTCACAATGTGTTCCTAGAACAGCTGTGAGCAACTTTTTTACACCACGTTAACAACACATTTGAAGCTCAATATTTCATGGGCTGAAGCGGGGAAGATAGAAAACGTGTGCCCTGTAAAGGCGAAGTCTGTGGCATTAACAGGAAGGGAGAAAAAGTACTTTCTACCCATTTTTAGGTTCAGCGGTAAAATGGCAAGTTTCTATGGAACTGCATCTCGTCTTGTGACTGTGGTTTTCCCGGTCACACAAAAATGCTGAAATTCGACTTATACAGTGTTTTTGCTTACTAAACTTGATGAATTCTCTCCTCTTGACTGTAGAATAGTGTGTTAAGCAAAGCACAATACATTCCTATGTGTAGAAGAAAAGATATACGCGATTTCACAATGTGTTCCTAGAACAGCTGTGAGCAACTTTTTTACACCACGTTAACAACACATTTGAAGCTCAATATTTCATGGGCTGAAGCGGGGAAGATAGAAAACGTGTGCCCTGTAAAGGCGAAGTCTGTGGCATTAACAGGAAGGGAGAAAAAGTACTTTCTACCCATTTTTAGGTTCAGCGGTAAAATGGCAAGTTTCTATGGAACTGCATCTCGTCTTGTGACTGTGGTTTTCCCGGTCACACAAAAATGCTGAAATTCGACTTATACAGTGTTTTTGCTTACTAAACTTGATGAATTCTCTCCTCTTGACTGTAGAATAGTGTGTTAAGCAAAGCACAATACATTCCTATGTGTAGAAGAAAAGATATACGCGATTTCACAATGTGTTCCTAGAACAGCTGTGAGCAACTTTTTTACACAATGTTAACAACACATTTGAAGCTCAATATTTCATGGGCTGAAGCGGGGAAGATAGAAAACGTGTGCCCTGTAAAGGCGAAGTCTGTGGCATTAACAGGAAGGGAGAAAAAGTACTTTCTACCCATTTTTAGGTTCAGCGGTAAAATGGCAAGTTTCTATGGAACTGCATCTCGGCTTGTGACTGTGGTTTTCCCGGTCACACAAAAATGCTGAAATTCGACTTATACAGTGTTTTTGCTTATTAAACTTGATGAATTCTCTCCTCTTGACTGTAGAAGAGTGTGTAAAGCAAAGCACAATACATTCCTATGTGTAGAAGCAAAGATATACGCGATTTCACAATGTGTTCCTAGAACAGCTGTGAGCAACTTTTTTACACAATGTTAACAACACATTTGAAACTCAATATTTCATGGGCTGAAGCGGGGAAGATAGAAAACGTGTGCCCTGTAAAGGCGAAGTCTGTGGCATTAACAGGAAGGGAGAAAAAGTACTTTCTACCCATTTTTAGGTTCAGCGGTAAAATGGCAAGTTTCTATGGAACTGCATCTCGGCTTGTGACTGTGGTTTTCCCGGTCACACAAAAATGCTGAAATTCGACTTATACAGTGTTTTTGCTTATTAAACTTGATGAATTCTCTCCTCTTGACTGTAGAATAGTGTGTAAAGCAAAGCACAATACATTCCTATGTGTAGAAGCAAAGATATACGCGATTTCACAATGTGTTCCCAAAACAGCTGTGAGCAACTTTTTTACACCACGTTAACAACAGATTTGAAGCTCAATATTTCATGGGCTGAAGCGGGGAAGATAGAAAACGTGTGCCCTGTAAAGGCGAAGTCTGTGGCATTAACAGAAAGGGAGAAAAAGCACTTTCTACCCATTTTTAGGTTCAGCGGTAAAATGGCAAGTTTCTATGGAACTGCATCTCGGCTTGTGACTGTGGTTTTCCCGGTCACACAAAAATGCTGAAATTCGACTTATACAGTGTTTTTGCTTATTAAACTTGATGAATTCTCACCTCTTGACTGTAGAATAGTGTGTAAAGCAAAGCACAATACATTCCTATGTGTAGAAGCAAACATATACGCGATTTCACAATGTGTTCCTAGAACAGCTGTGAGCAACTTTTTTACACAAAGTTAACAACACATTTGAAGCTCAATATTTCATGGGCTGAAGCGGGGAAGATAGAAAACGTGTGCCCTGTAAAGGCGAAGTCTGTGGCATTAACAGGAAGGGAGAAAAAGTACTTTCTACCCATTTTTAGGTTCAGCGGTAAAATGGCAAGTTTCTATGGAACTGCATCTCGGCTTGTGACTGTGGTTTTCCCGGTCACACAAAAATGCTGAAATTCGACTTATACAGTGTTTGTGCTTATTAAACTTGATGAATTCTCTCCTCTTGACTTTAGAATAGTGTGTAAAGCAAAGCACAATACATTCCTATGTGTAGAAGCAAAGATATACGCGATTTCACAATGTGTTCCTAGAACAGCTGTGAGCAACTTTTTTACACAATGTTAACAACACATTTGAAGCTCAATATTTCATGGGCTGAAGCGGGGAAGATAGAAAACGTCTGCCCTGTAAAGGCGAAGTCTGTGGCATTAACAGGAAGGGAGAAAAAGTACTTTCTACCCATTTTTAGGTACAGCGGTAAAATGGCAAGTTTCTATGGAACTGCATCTCGGCTTGTGACTGTGGTTTTCCCGGTCACACAAAAATGCTGAAATTCGACTTATACAGTGTTTTTGCTTATTAAACTTGATGAATTCTCTCCTCTTGACTGTAGAATAGTGTGTAAAGCAAAGCACAATACATTCCTATGTGTAGAAGCAAAGATATACGCGATTTCACAATGTGTTCCCAAAACAGCTGTGAGCAACTTTTTTACACCACGTTAACAACAGATTTGAAGCTCAATATTTCATGGGCTGAAGCGGGGAAGATAGAAAACGTGTGCCCTGTAAAGGCGAAGTCTGTGGCATTAACAGAAAGGGAGAAAAAGCACTTTCTACCCATTTTTAGGTTCAGCGGTAAAATGGCAAGTTTCTATGGAACTGCATCTCGGCTTGTGACTGTGGTTTTCCCGGTCACACAAAAATGCTGAAATTCGACTTATACAGTGTTTTTGCTTATTAAACTTGATGAATTCTCACCTCTTGACTGTAGAATAGTGTGTAAAGCAAAGCACAATACATTCCTATGTGTAGAAGCAAAGATATACGCGATTTCACAATGTGTTCCTAGAACAGCTGTGAGCAACTTTTTTACACAATGTTAACAACACATTTGAAGCTCAATATTTCATGGGCTGAAGCGGGGAAGATAGAAAACGTGTGCCCTGTAAAGGCGAAGTCTGTGGCATTAACAGGAAGGGAGAAAAAGTACTTTCTACCCATTTTTAGGTTCAGCGGTAAAATGGCAAGTTTCTATGGAACTGCATCTCGGCTTGTGACTGTGGTTTTCCCGGTCACACAAAAATGCTGAAATTCGACTTATACAGTGTTTTTGCTTATTAAACTTGATGAATTCTCTCCTCTTGACTGTAGAATAGTGTGTAAAGCAAAGCACAATACATTCCTATGTGTAGAAGCAAAGATATACGCGATTTCACAATGTGTTCCCAAAACAGCTGTGAGCAACTTTTTTACACCACGTTAACAACAGATTTGAAGCTCAATATTTCATGGGCTGAAGCGGGGAAGATAGAAAACGTGTGCCCTGTAAAGGCGAAGTCTGTGGCATTAACAGAAAGGGAGAAAAAGTACTTTCTACCCATTTTTAGGTTCAGCGGTAAAATGGCAAGTTTCTATGGAACTGCATCTCGGCTTGTGACTGTGGTTTTCCCGGTCACACAAAAATGCTGAAATTCGACTTATACAGTGTTTTTGCTTATTAAACTTGATGAATTCTCACCTCTTGACTGTAGAATAGTGTGTAAAGCAAAGCACAATACATTCCTATGTGTAGAAGCAAACATATACGCGATTTCACAATGTGTTCCTAGAACAGCTGTGAGCAACTTTTTTACACAAAGTTAACAACACATTTGAAGCTCAATATTTCATGGGCTGAAGCGGGGAAGATAGAAAACGTGTGCCCTGTAAAGGCGAAGTCTGTGGCATTAACAGGAAGGGAGAAAAAGTACTTTCTACCCATTTTTAGGTTCAGCGGTAAAATGGCAAGTTTCTATGGAACTCCATCTCGGCTTGTGACTGTGGTTTTCCCGGTCACACAAAAATGCTGAAATTCGACTTATACAGTTTTTGTGCTTATTAAACTTGATGAATTCTCTCCTCTTGACTGTAGAATAGTGTGTAAAGCAAAGCACAATACATTCCTATGTGTAGAAGCAAAGATATACGCGATTTCACAATGTGTTCCTAGAACAGCTGTGAGCAACTTTTTTACACAATGTTAACAACACATTTGAAGCTCAATATTTCATGGGCTGAAGCGGGGAAGATAGAAAACGTGTGCCCTGTAAAGGCGAAGTCTGTGGCATTAACAGGAAGGGAGAAAAAGTACTTTCTACCCATTTTTAGGTTCAGCGGTAAAATGGCAAGTCTCTATGGAACTGCATCTCGGCTTGTGACTGTGGTTTTCCCGGTCACACAAAAATGCTGAAATTCGACTTATACAGTGTTTGTGCTTATTAAACTTGATGATTTCTCTCCTCTTGGCTGTAGAAGAGTGTGTAAAGCAAAGCACAATACATTCCTATGTGTAGAAGCAAAGATATACGCGATTTCACAATGTGTTCCTAGAACAGCTGTGAGCAACTTTTTTACACCACGTTAACAACAGATTTGAAGCTCAATATTTAATGGGCTGAAGCGGGGAAGATAGAAAACGTGTGCCCTGTAAAGGCGAAGTCTGTGGCATTAACAGAAAGGGAGAAAAAGTACTTTCTACCCATTTTTAGGTTCAGCGGTAAAATGGCAAGTTTCTATGGAACTGCATCTCGGCTTGTGACTGTGGTTTTCCCGGTCACACAAAAATGCTGAAATTCGACTTATACAGTGTTTTTGCTTATTAAACTTGATGAATTCTCACCTCTTGACTGTAGAATAGTGTGTAAAGCAAAGCACAATACATTCCTATGTGTAGAAGCAAAGATATACGCGATTTCACAATGTGTTCCTAGAACAGCTGTGAGCAACTTTTTTACACAACGTTAACAACACATTTGAAGCTCAATATTTCATGGGCTGAAGCGGGGAAGATAGAAAACGTGTGCCCTGTAAAGGCGAAGTCTGTGGCATTAACAGGAAGGGAGAAAAGGTACTTTCTACCCATTTTTAGGTTCAGCGAAATTAGGTTTAGGTTCAGTAAAATGGCAAGTTTCTATGGAACTGCATCTCGGCTTGTGACTGTGGTTTTCCCGGTCACACAAAAATGCTGAAATTCGACTTATACAGTGTTTTTGCTTATTAAACTTGACGAATTCTCTCCTCTTGACTGTAGAATAGTGTGTAAAGCAAAGCACAATACATTCCTATGTGTAGAAGCAAAGATATACGCGATTTCACAATGTGTTCCTAGAACAGCTGTGAGCAACTTTTTTACACAACGTTAACAACACATTTGAAGCTCAATATTTCATGGGCTGAAGCGGGGAAGATAGAAAACGTGTGCCCTGTAAAGGCGAAGTCTGTGGCATTAACAGGAAGGGAGAAAAAGTACTTTCTACCCATTTTTAGGTTCAGCGGTAAAATGGCAAGTTTCTATGGAACTGCATCTCGGCTTGTGACTGTGGTTTTCCCGGTCACACAAAAATGCTGAAATTCGACTTATACAGTGTTTGTGCTTATTAAACTTGATGAATTCTCTCCTCTTGACTGTAGAATAGTGTGTAAAGCAAAGCACAATACATTCCTATGTGTAGAAGAAAAGATATACGCGATTTCACAATGTGTTCCTAGAACAGCTGTGAGCAACTTTTTTACACAACGTTAACAACACATTTGAAGCTCAATATTTCATGGGCTGAAGCGGGGAAGATAGAAAACGTGTGCCCTGTAAAGGCGAAGTCTGTGGCATTAACAGGAAGGGAGAAAAAGTACTTTCTACCCATTTTTAGGTTCAGCGGTAAAATGGCAAGTTTCTATGGAACTGCATCTCGGCTTGTGACTGTGGTTTTCCCGGTCACACAAAAATGCTGAAATTCGACTTATACAGTGTTTTTGCTTATTAAACTTGATGAATTCTCTCCTCTTGACTGTAGAATAGTGTGTAAAGCAAAGCACAATACATTCCTATGTGTAGAAGCAAAGATATACGCGATTTCACAATGTGTTCCCAAAACAGCTGTGAGCAACTTTTTTACACCACGTTAACAACAGATTTGAAGCTCAATATTTCATGGGCTGAAGCGGGGAAGATAGAAAACGTGTGCCCTGTAAAGGCGAAGTCTGTGGCATTAACAGAAAGGGAGAAAAAGTACTTTCTACCCATTTTTAGGTTCAGCGGTAAAATGGCAAGTTTCTATGGAACTGCATCTCGGCTTGTGACTGTGGTTTTCCCGGTCACACAAAAATGCTGAAATTCGACTTATACAGTGTTTTTGCTTATTAAACTTGATGAATTCTCACCTCTTGACTGTAGAATAGTGTGTAAAGCAAAGCACAATACATTCCTATGTGTAGAAGCAAACATATACGCGATTTCACAATGTGTTCCTAGAACAGCTGTGAGCAACTTTTTTACACAAAGTTAACAACACATTTGAAGCTCAATATTTCATGGGCTGAAGCGGGGAAGATAGAAAACGTGTGCCCTGTAAAGGCGAAGTCTGTGGCATTAACAGGAAGGGAGAAAAAGTACTTTCTACCCATTTTTAGGTTCAGCGGTAAAATGGCAAGTTTCTATGGAACTCCATCTCGGCTTGTGACTGTGGTTTTCCCGGTCACACAAAAATGCTGAAATTCGACTTATACAGTTTTTGTGCTTATTAAACTTGATGAATTCTCTCCTCTTGACTGTAGAATAGTGTGTAAAGCAAAGCACAATACATTCCTATGTGTAGAAGCAAAGATATACGCGATTTCACAATGTGTTCCTAGAACAGCTGTGAGCAACTTTTTTACACAATGTTAACAACACATTTGAAGCTCAATATTTCATGGGCTGAAGCGGGGAAGATAGAAAACGTGTGCCCTGTAAAGGCGAAGTCTGTGGCATTAACAGGAAGGGAGAAAAAGTACTTTCTACCCATTTTTAGGTTCAGCGGTAAAATGGCAAGTCTCTATGGAACTGCATCTCGGCTTGTGACTGTGGTTTTCCCGGTCACACAAAAATGCTGAAATTCGACTTATACAGTGTTTGTGCTTATTAAACTTGATGATTTCTCTCCTCTTGGCTGTAGAAGAGTGTGTAAAGCAAAGCACAATACATTCCTATGTGTAGAAGCAAAGATATACGCGATTTCACAATGTGTTCCTAGAACAGCTGTGAGCAACTTTTTTACACCACGTTAACAACAGATTTGAAGCTCAATATTTAATGGGCTGAAGCGGGGAAGATAGAAAACGTGTGCCCTGTAAAGGCGAAGTCTGTGGCATTAACAGAAAGGGAGAAAAAGTTCTTTCTACCCATTTTTAGGTTCAGCGGTAAAATGGCAAGTTTCTATGGAACTGCATCTCGGCTTGTGACTGTGGTTTTCCCGGTCACACAAAAATGCTGAAATTCGACTTATACAGTGTTTTTGCTTATTAAACTTGATGAATTCTCACCTCTTGACTGTAGAATAGTGTGTAAAGCAAAGCACAATACATTCCTATGTGTAGAAGCAAAGATATACGCGATTTCACAATGTGTTCCTAGAACAGCTGTGAGCAACTTTTTTACACAACGTTAACAACACATTTGAAGCTCAATATTTCATGGGCTGAAGCGGGGAAGATAGAAAACGTGTGCCCTGTAAAGGCGAAGTCTGTGGCATTAACAGGAAGGGAGAAAAAGTACTTTCTACCCATTTTTAGGTTCAGCGGTAAAATGGCAAGTTTCTATGGAACTCCATCTCGGCTTGTGACTGTGGTTTTCCCGGTCACACAAAAATGCTGAAATTCGACTTATACAGTTTTTGTGCTTATTAAACTTGATGAATTCTCTCCTCTTGACTGTAGAATAGTGTGTAAAGCAAAGCACAATACATTCCTATGTGTAGAAGCAAAGATATACGCGATTTCACAATGTGTTCCTAGAACAGCTGTGAGCAACTTTTTTACACAATGTTAACAACACATTTGAAGCTCAATATTTCATGGGCTGAAGCGGGGAAGATAGAAAACGTGTGCCCTGTAAAGGCGAAGTCTGTGGCATTAACAGGAAGGGAGAAAAAGTACTTTCTACCCATTTTTAGGTTCAGCGGTAAAATGGCAAGTCTCTATGGAACTGCATCTCGGCTTGTGACTGTGGTTTTCCCGGTCACACAAAAATGCTGAAATTCGACTTATACAGTGTTTGTGCTTATTAAACTTGATGATTTCTCTCCTCTTGGCTGTAGAAGAGTGTGTAAAGCAAAGCACAATACATTCCTATGTGTAGAAGCAAAGATATACGCGATTTCACAATGTGTTCCTAGAACAGCTGTGAGCAACTTTTTTACACCACGTTAACAACAGATTTGAAGCTCAATATTTAATGGGCTGAAGCGGGGAAGATAGAAAACGTGTGCCCTGTAAAGGCGAAGTCTGTGGCATTAACAGAAAGGGAGAAAAAGTACTTTCTACCCATTTTTAGGTTCAGCGGTAAAATGGCAAGTTTCTATGGAACTGCATCTCGGCTTGTGACTGTGGTTTTCCCGGTCACACAAAAATGCTGAAATTCGACTTATACAGTGTTTTTGCTTATTAAACTTGATGAATTCTCACCTCTTGACTGTAGAATAGTGTGTAAAGCAAAGCACAATACATTCCTATGTGTAGAAGCAAAGATATACGCGATTTCACAATGTGTTCCTAGAACAGCTGTGAGCAACTTTTTTACACAACGTTAACAACACATTTGAAGCTCAATATTTCATGGGCTGAAGCGGGGAAGATAGAAAACGTGTGCCCTGTAAAGGCGAAGTCTGTGGCATTAACAGGAAGGGAGAAAAAGTACTTTCTACCCATTTTTAGGTTCAGCGAAATTAGGTTTAGGTTCAGTAAAATGGCAAGTTTCTATGGAACTGCATCTCGGCTTGTGACTGTGGTTTTCCCGGTCACACAAAAATGCTGAAATTCGACTTATACAGTGTTTTTGCTTATTAAACTTGACGAATTCTCTCCTCTTGACTGTAGAATAGTGTGTAAAGCAAAGCACAATACATTCCTATGTGTAGAAGCAAAGATATACGCGATTTCACAATGTGTTCCTAGAACAGCTGTGAGCAACTTTTTTACACAACGTTAACAACACATTTGAAGCTCAATATTTCATGGGCTGAAGCGGGGAAGATAGAAAACGTGTGCCCTGTAAAGGCGAAGTCTGTGGCATTAACAGGAAGGGAGAAAAAGTACTTTCTACCCATTTTTAGGTTCAGCGGTAAAATGGCAAGTTTCTATGGAACTGCATCTCGGCTTGTGACTGTGGTTTTCCCGGTCACACAAAAATGCTGAAATTCGACTTATACAGTGTTTTTGCTTATTAAACTTGATGAATTCTCTCCTCTTGACTGTAGAATAGTGTGTAAAGCAAAGCACAATACATTCCTATGTGTAGAAGAAAAGATATACGCGATTTCAGAATGTGTTCCTAGAACAGCTGTGAG